>NW_028319052.1:0-748069 GCF_062004578.1 Staurois parvus
CCTTCTTGTGTGACTGCTGGGAGACCCTGGGCCAAAGTATTCTGTGGGTGTCAGCAGGAGTGAGGTTTCGCCTAGAGCCAGGAAAAGAGCAGAGGACCCAATACTACCAGCAGTTCCTGCAGGGGTAGTGATGCATACAGTGTATATATGATTTATGTGAATGATTTATGACAACAAGCACATCTCTGTTTAACATCACTTTAAGCTTCAGCTTGATCAGGTGTCTTCAAACTATGGCCCTCCAGGTGTTGAGAAACTGCAAGTCCCATCAGGCCTTGCAAGACTCTGACAGGCTTGATGGCACTTGTAGTACTTCAACAACTGTAGGGACACAGTTTGGAGACCCCTGAGCTTGATTGTACACTGGTCTCTGAATGTAATGCCTCAAAAATTTCAAACCTGAAGGACACATCATAACTAACTTTTAACTATGATATAAAATGACCAAATAGGAAAAGTATGTCAAAATACTGAAAAAAAACACCTACTCCCCAAAAAGGAACCTCCCGTTCTGGCAGTTGATCATAGATGCTGAAAAAGCATTTGTCTTGGAAGACTGAAAAAATATCTGACAGGGTAGACTGTCTCACACAGGCCTCAAAGAACCCCCAATCACTAAAATCATGGCCAGGGGTGGACTGACAACTCATGGGGCCCCAGGGCAGTGAGAGATAATGGGGCCCCCTGTGCCCCCGCATACACTCTAGCCACATCCACACAACACAATATCTACATATTGCAGCTCAGCTGCATAGAAGGAGCATTTAAATATTTACTGCAGCAAAAACTGCATGAATGTTACCGGCTGCTTTCCATAGAAGTCACTAGGCACTTTCAGGTTTAAAGATGGCTGCCATGTGAGGGAAGTGAGAGAGGGGAGTGAGAGGGGGAAAAAGAGGAGGGGTGTGTGTGTGAGAGAGAGAGAGAGAGAGAGAGAGATAGGAAGGGATGAGAGAGGAGGGGTGTGTTTTAAATTGCACTAAAAAAGGGGTGTGGCTTAAAAGTTGGGTGGTTAAATAGTGTCTGAGATGACTTATATAGTGCAGAATGAGGTAATGTTAAATAGGGAATGTACAGTGTGGAGTATATGACAGTGGGTAGTATGTACAGGGAGAGGAGTGCGGAGTGTATGGCTGTGAGTAGTACTGTATGTGTAGGATGGTGTCAGTAGTTCTTCATTTTTATTAGTATTATTTTTTTTTTTACAATTTTATGATTTTTTTACAAATTAATGTTTTTATTATTTTTATAAAAAAAATTTAAAATGCTTTTGGGTGGCCAGTGGATGGTGTCAGTAGAGCAATGGTGTGGGTGTCAGAATTTTTTAATTTTTATTATCTAATTTTTTTATAATTTTTTACAATTTATTTCTGTATAATTTTTTTCACAACGATTTTGTGGGGGCAGTGGACAGTGTCAGTAGGGAGTGAACAGGGAGCAATAGTATATGTTGGGTTGTCATTAGATTGCGATAAATAAACAGAACCTGTACCCCGGAAGGAAGGAGGGGTGGGAGGAAGGAAGGAGGGGTGGGAGGAAGGAAGGAAGGAGGGGTGGGAGGAAGGAAGGAAGGAAGGAGGGGTGGGAGGAAGGAAGGAAGGAGGGGTGGGAGGAAGGAAGGAGGGGTGGGAGGAAGTGACGGGGAAACCCAAAACTCATGGGTTCCAGTAACATTTTGACTGCTGAAGCCGGATTGAAAAGTAGATGTTTATTATACAAGCATGTAGCTAGACCTCCATGCAGGGAGAGCAGAACAATACATGGTGTTGGATTCAAAGTAATGCTCTATCTAACTAAGGCTTTCTAATACAATTTATATGCTCTACAGTGGGTGGTACCTAGCTATCTGATCTTTCTTTGAAGAGTCATCTGTGTCTTTGGTGTAACTCATTGAGATGCGAATAGTTATCCAAATGTTATTGTTACTTCCATTGTCCTTTGGGTTTAACAGGTCTTCAAAGGCTGTGATAATAATCTTGTAGACAATAGGTGGTGTGAATGCTGCAGAAATGGAAGTAGAACTGAAGTGCCAAATGTGCCAGCAGGAGAGGGAAATAGGTTGTTAGGCCATCTAATTCAATACCAATGTATTTCATATTTATATCTAGAAAAGGCTGCTCCATTTTCCCTTACAGGAAGGAAGGAGGGGTGGGAGGAAGGAAGGAAGGAAGGAAGGAAGGAGGGGTGGGAGGAAGAAGGAAGGAGGGGTGGGAGGAAGGAGGGGTGGAAGGAAGGAAGGAGGGGTGGGAGGAAGGAAGGAAGGAGGGGTGGGAGGAAGGAAGGAAGGAGGGGTGGGAGGAAGGAAGGAAGGAAGGAGGGGTGGAAGGAAGGAAGGAAGGAGGGGTGGAAGGAAGGAAGGAAGGAAGGAGGGGTGGGAGGAAGGAGGGGTGGGAGGAAGGAAGGAAGGAGGGGTGGGAGGAAGGAGGGGTGGGAGGAAGGAAGGAAGGAGGGGTGGGTGGAAGGAGGGGTGGAAGGAAGGAGGGGTGGGAGGAAGGAAGGAAGGAGGGGTGGGAGGAAGGAGGGGTGGGAGGAAGGAAGGAAGGAGGGGTGGGTGGAAGGAGGGGTGGAAGGAAGGAGGGGTGGGAGGAAGGAAGGAAGGAGGGGTGGGTGGAAGGAGGGGTGGAAGGAAGGAGGGGTGGGAGGAAGGAAGGAAGGAGGGGTGGGAGGAAGGAGGGGTGGGAGGAAGGAAGGAAGGAGGGGTGGGAGGAAGGAGGGGTGGGAGGAAGGAAGAAAGGAGGGGTGGGTGGAAGGAGGGGTGGAAGGAAGGAGGGGTGGGAGGAAGGAAGGAAGGAGGGGTGGGAGGAAGGAGGGGTGGGAGGAAGGAAGGAAGGAGGGGTGGGAGGAAGGAGGGGTGGGAGGAAGGAAGGAAGGAGGGGTGGGTGGAAGGAGGGGTGGAAGGAAGGAGGGGTGGGAGGAAGGAAGGAAGGAGGGGTGGGAGGAAGGAGGGGTGGGAGGAAGGAAGGAAGGAGGGGTGGGTGGAAGGAGGGGTGGGTGGAAGGAGGGGTGGGAGGAAGGAGGGGGGGGAGGAAGGAAGGAAGGAGGGGTGGGTGGAAGGAGGGGTGGAAGGAAGGAGGGGTGGGAGGAAGGAAGGAGGGGTGGGAGGAAGGAGGGGTGGAAGGAAGGAAGGAGGGGTGGGAGGAAGGAAGGAAGGAAGGAAGGAAGGAGGGGTGGGAGGAAGGAGGGGTGGGAGGAAGGGAGGAAGGAGGGGTGGGAGGAAGAAGGGGTGGAAGGAGGGGTGGAAGGAAGGAAGGAGGGGTGGAAGGAGGGGTGGAAGGAAGGAAGGAAGGAAGGAGGGGTGGAAGGAAGGAAGGAAGGAAGGAGGGGTGGAAGGAAGGAAGGAAGGAAGGAGGGGTGGAAGGAAGGAAGGAAGGAGGGGTGGAAGGAAGGAAGGAAGGAGGGGTGGAAGGAGGGGTGGAAGGAAGGAAGGAGGGGTGGAAGGAAGGAAGGAGGGGTGGAAGGAAGGAAGGAGGGGTGGAAGGAAGGAAGGAAGGAGGGGTGGAAGGAAGGAAGGAAGGAAGGAGGGGTGGAAGGAAGGAAGGAGGGGTGGAAGGAAGGAAGGAGGGGTGGAAGGAAGGAAGGAAGGAAGGAGGGGTGGAAGGAAGGGTGGAAGGAGGGGTGGAAGGAAGGAAGGAAGGGTGGAAGGAAGGGTGGAAGGAGGGGTGGAAGGAAGGAAGGAAGGAGGGGTGGAAGGAAGGAGGGGTGGAAGGAAGGAAGGAAGGAAGGAGGGGTGGAAGGAAGGAAGGAAGGAAGGAAGGAGGGGTGGAAGGAAGGAAGGAAGGAGGGGAGGAAGGAAGGAAGGAGGGGTGGAAGGAAGGAAGGAAGGAGGGGTGGAAGGAAGGAGGGGTGGAAGGAAGGAAGGAAGGAAGGAAGGAGGGGTGGGAGGAAGGAAGGAAGGAGGGGAGGAAGGAAGGAAGGAGGGGTGGGAGGAAGGAAGGAAGGAGGGGAGGAAGGAAGGAAGGAGGGGTGGGAGGAAGGAAGGAGGGGTGGAAGGGTGGGAGGAAGGAAGGAAGGAAGGAGGGGTGGAAGGAAGGAAGGAAGGAAGGAGGGGTGGAAGGAAGGAAGGAAGGAAGGAGGGGTGGAAGGAAGGAAGGAAGGAAGGAGGGGTGGAAGGAAGGAGGGGTGGAAGGAAGGAAGGAGGGGTTAAAGGAAGGAAGAAAGGAGGGGTGGAAGGAAGGAAGAAAGGAGGGGTGGAAGGAAGGAAGAAAGGGAGGGGATGGAGAAAGGAAAGAAAGAAAATGGATGGATGAAGGAAGGGGAGTGAGGGAGGGAGGTAAGGAAGAAAGAAAGAAAGGGAGGAAGGAAGGTGAGGGAAGAAATGAGGGGTGGGAGGATAGAATGAAAGGAGGGGATGGAGGAAAGAAGAAAAGGGAAGGAGGGAGGGAATAGATGGAGGAGGGAGGAAGGAAGGAATGAAGGAAAGAAAGAAGATGGAGGGAGGGAGGGAGGAATAAAAAGGGAGCAAGGGAATGAAGAAAGAGGAGGGAAGGAAGGAGGGGTGGGAGGAAAAAAATGAAGGGAGTGGATGGAGGAAGGAAGGGAAAGAAGAAAAGGGTTGGAGGGAATGGATGGAGGAAGGAAGGAAGGAAAGAAAATTAATGGAGGAAGGAATGAATGAGAAGGAGGGAAATAAGTTATTTTAGGATGAGAGGGAGGGAGGGAATGGATGGAGGAAGAAAAGGGAGAGAAAGAAGTTAGTTAGGATGAGAGGGAGGGAAAGGAAGAAGGAAGGAGAAGAATGAAGGGAGGGGATGGAGGAAGGAAGGGAAGGAAAAAAGGGAGGGAATGGATGGAGGAAGGAAGGAAGGAAGGAAGGAAAGAAAATGAATAGAGAAAGGAATGAAGGAGAAGGAGGGAAATAAGTTATTTAGGATGAGAGGAAGGGAGGGAATGGATGGAGGAAGAAAGGGGAGGGAAAGAAGTTAGTTAGGATGAGAGGGAGGGAAAGGAAGGAAGGAAGGAAGGAAGGAAGGAGAAGAATGAAGGGAGGGGATGGAGGAAGGAAAGGAAGGAAAAAAGGGAGGGAATGGATGGAGGAAGGAAAGAAAATGAACGGAGGAAGGAATGAAGGAGGAGGGAAAGGAGGAAGTTAGGATGAAAGTGAGGGAGGGAATGGATGGAGGAAGAAAGGGGAGGGAAAGAAGGAAGGAAAGGGAGGGAATAGATGGAGGGAGGAACAAAGGAATGAAGGAAGGAATGAAGCAAGGAAGAAAGGGAGGGGAGGGAAGGAAGGAAGGAAATGGAGGAAGGAAGGAAGGAAATGGAGGAAGGAAGGAAATGGAGGAAGGAAGGAGGGACGGAAGGAAGGGAGGGGATGAAGGAAGGAAGGAATGAAGGAGGGGAGAAAGGGAGAAAGAAGGAAGGAATGATTGAAGGACGAGGAGGGCGGGAAGGAAAAAATTAAGGGAGGGGATAGAGGAAGGAATGAAGGTAAAAAAGAAAAGGGAGGGAGGGAATGGAGGAAGGGGAAGGAAGGAAGAAAAAGGAGGGATGAAATAGATGAGAGAAGGAAAGAAGGGGAGGGGAGGGAGGGAGGGGATAGCGGAAGGAAGAAAAGGGAGGGAGAGAATGGATGGAGGAAGGAATGAAGGAAGGGGAGGGAAGGAAGGGAGGACGGAAGAAAAGGGAGGGAGGGAATGGATGAAGGAAGGAAGGAATGAAGAAGGGGGTGGGAAGGAAGGAATGAAGGGAGGAAGGAAGGAAATGATAGGATGGGAGGGAGGAAAGAATGAAAGGAGGGGATGGAGGAAGGAAAGAAAGAAAAGGGAGAGAGAGGGGGGTGAGAGAGAGGGGGGAGGGAAAGAAAGAGAGAGGGTGGAGGAGAGAGAGGGGGTAGAGAAATAGGGAGAGAGGGGGGAGGGGGAGAGAGAGGGGGAGGGGGAGAGAGACAGGGAGACGGGAGAGAGACAGGGAGACAGGAGAGAGGGGGAGAGAGAGAAAAGGAGAACTGACCTGGTACATTCAGAAGCATCACAGAGCTGCCGGCTGATCTGGACAGGGGAGGCAGAGCAGATCCTCTCTCCTCTGCTCTGCCATGGAGGATGGGGGGAGGGGCTGGATACTGTCAGAGAATAGGCATCAGAGACCTACAAGGGGGGGTGGCTGAGGAGCACAGAGGGGGGGGGGGGCCCAGGAGGGAAATCGATGCACAGTCAGGGATGATCGGTGCAGTTAAGGGACAGTGACAGCACCGATCTCCCTGGATGGATTTCAACGAGGTAGCCTTTCCCTCCTGCAGCTTTCAGCTGCTTCATTGAAATCCATGCAGGGAGATTGGTGCTGTCACTGTCCCTCCACTGCACCGATCACCTCAGACTTTGTTCCTGATACATATTATCCATGGGGGGTGTGAACACCCTGCACCTATGGATGATATGCCTCTCACTTTCCCACTCCCCACCGCCTCCATCACCAGCACAGTGTCCAGATCCATCACCTGACTCACTCTTCCACCACGTGAAGTGACAGGTGAGCTACTTCTGGATCGGGATCTGAGACTGCCTCCTCCGCTCCCCACAGTGATCCTCTCACGGGTCCCCTACTGACCCTGGGCAATGCCCGAATGGTCATTCCACCCCTGATCATGGCTCTCTACACCATACCCTTAACCAGTGTTACATTCCCAACAGAATCAGACAGGACTGACCCCTTTCATTAATTGCTATGGAAAACTTAGCAACATCCTTTTGTAATAATCCATTCATGCAAGGAATTGTTACAAACACACACATGCACACACACACACACACAAATTTTAAGCATATGATCTGCAAATTTATGTTACAGCTCCCAAAACTACGTTCCCTGTTATTTTACAAGAGTTCAAAATCTGAACTCCTGAACATATCTTTTGCAGATCCAGTTGTGGATTCCATGCACTTCTCCTTTCCTTTTAAATGGAAATCCACATCAATAAAATATATTGCTCTTTTACAAATTGTTTTCTGATCCCAGTCAGTTATTTCCACTTGTATGCAGGGCCGCTGTTAGATATCGCGGGGCCCTGACAGCCTACCTGACAGATGTGTGGAGGTGCAATTAAGTATTCATGGTACCTGTGCACATCTGCAAAGGGCATTGCTTTTCTTTGCAGTGCAGGAAAATACATGCTCTTGCATGCGTTTCTGCACCACAAATGGTGTGAACAAGTCCTAAGGGCCAGTTCACACTATAGAAACACATGTAGTGTGAACTGGCCCTGAGGGCCGGGCCCCCTACAGGTCGGGAGTACCCCCTTATCAGTGGCCCTGCTTGCATGAGAACACTTAACTCCCTCAAATACCTAATGATGAAACTGGATACTCTTACCACTAAGGGTTCAATAGAATAAATATCCTCCCTTCCCCTAGTCCTCCAGGCCATGGATGGCAGGGAATCAGAGCTGAATAGGATAGATGTCAGTGTTCTGAAACAGAGCTTTGGATGATGGCAGCATGTTGATACACCCATAAAGGTAGTGCAATTCCAGAGATTTTAAGCCGGAATACTGTTTATTGAAGATGGCGACCAGAGTGGCCGCATAGACCAGAGCTCCGGTCGCCTCCACAATCCCATCCACCAACCCACTCCCACCCAAAGGCAGCGGGCGCACAGCAGCCACCGGAGGTCTCCCCGACCCTCCCCGCACCTGGAGGGGGGAGCGGTGCCGCTCGAGCTTCCCGCCGCGCGGCCCAGAACTCCGCCGACGCGGTGTCCGACCAGGCAGGGCCTACTGTGGCCTGCCACAACAAAGTCTGCCGGGCCCTGGATGCACCTCGAGAGGGGCAAGCGATTGCTCGAGCCGCCCACGTGTCCGACCTGGCAGAGCCCGCCGCGGCCTGCCGCAACACAGTCCGCTGGGCCCTGGGTCGGCAAGGCCGCCCACTAACCTGGCAGGGCCTGCCGCAACAAAGTCCCCCGGGCCCGCTAACAAGCTAATCGGCACGGCTGCATGCTAATAAGCTGCCGTCCGGGTAGCAGCGGGTGGGGGGCGGGCACCAATGGTCTCCCCGACCCTACCTGCGCCTTGAGGAGGAAAACTGTGTCAACTAGGCCTTGGCCTACCTCCAAGACTACTGCAGCAACCGGCCTGGCAGGTCCTGCTGCGGCCTACGATGGCACACACCCCTGACATCTGAGGAGAGCCTGCAGCAGGCCTTAAAGGAACATCACACACACTTCCCCATCCACACCTGAAAGAGGGAACTGGAGCAGGCCTACCTCCACTTAATTGAGCCCAACAGATGAACTCGGCCTGGTGAGGCCTACCACCGCCTACCACGATGTGGCCTTGCCCGGACCTGAAGCCCATCTGTCTACCCCCCGTGAGTACAGCCAGTGTGGGAGACGGCCCAGGGCTTGCGGAGACTGGCAGATAGTGGGGAGTCAGGAACCTGATCTCACTACACATGCACACATGCCAACTCCAGGTTCCTAGAACCTGGGAGACCCTATACATTGTAGTCCCCCGTGCCTTACTTGACCCCATCACAGCGGTCGGGCCAGCCTCTGGTTCCTTGGTCCCCTAGCTCCTACTACACTCAACTGCCACAGCGGATATCCACCCCTCACAGCCTTATGCTAAATTTCATCTCTACAATCTGGGAAACACTTCTACAGCAGACGTCCATCCCTCATCTCCTCAAGTCAAACTTCATCTTAACAATCTGGGACTTGCACAAATTGGAACTTGTAGCTTGAATACAACTATGCTACTACCCCTCTACACCGCCACCAGGCGCCATAGATCCCTTGGGGCCAGTGCTACCCTTGGCCACAAGATATTTAACTGAACTCAACCCAACCTGAACTTAAGCATGAGAACTCTAGCTGTAGGGAGATACAACAACTAGATACTCTACTGCATGCTGGACTATCTGCAATCAAGCACCCTGGAAAACATCTCACCACACCTGACTGCCACTCCGTATACCTTCTAAAATGCCTCCTCTACTCCTCCTTTTCATATTCCTCTCCTGCGTTCTCAAAATCTCTTTTCTCTGTCCCTCTGCTCTTCCCAAACAACTGTACATCTCACTTTCACTGCTTCCATCTCCCTACTACTGCTCTCATCACCTCTTGTTGATACTCCAGTCTCCTACTGACCCGAACGCCATAACTGGTAGACATACACGCTCATGTACATCCCACTCCCATGCCACCTTTCTCACCCTTCTTCTCCTAACCTTTGGGGATATCTCCCCGAACCCTGGTCCTCCACTACCTCACCCACACACAAGACATCCTCTTTCTTCCGTGAACTGCCTCAACCCCCTCAACCTAATATCTGTCCCCGTGCTCCCCAAAACCACCCTCCCATTTTCATGTGCACTCTAGAATGCCCGCTCGGTCTGCAACAAGCTCACCGCCATCCATGACCTCTTTGTCTCCCGCTCCCTTAGAAGGTTCTAGCAATCACCGAAACCTGGATTCAAGCAGCAGATTCTGCCTCCCCACGGAACTCTCCTATGGAGGTCTCATCTGGACCCACTCACCCAGACCCAGCGGTCGGAAAGGTGGTGGGGCTGGTATGCTCCTGTCTCCACAGAGCACCTTCCAAGTCTTCCCAAACCCCCCCCTCTATGCAGTGGGTCTCCAAGGAAGAGAAGGATAGCCTTCTCTTCCTTGGAGACCCACTGCATCTGGCTATTCTCTCCAATCTCTATCGGCCTCCTGGACCCGTGTCCCGCTTTCTCAATGACTTCTCCACCTGCCTACCCTTCTTTCTCTCCTCTGAGCTACCCACTATCATCCTTGGAGACTTCAACATCCCTATCAACATCAATAACCCGGCTACATCCCAACTCTTCCACATAACCTCTTCTTTTGCACTTGCACAGTGTATCCAGTCCACCACTCACTCTGAAGGGAACACCCTAGACCTTGTCTTCTCTCATCTTTGCACTCCTTACAACCTCACAAACTCCCCCTTTCCTCTCTTTGATCACAACCTCATCACCTTCTCCGTCTCCTCGTCCTCAAACACCTATCCCTCCAAACGGCAAACAATCACCAGCAGAAACCTCTGTAACTTGAACCCTGCTCCCTTCCACTCGGCAGCTGACCAACTTTATGACAGTATCCATCCCTTGTCCTGCCCTGACCTGGCCACTACTGTCTACAACAATTCGCTATCAGCCGCTCTAGACTCGCTTGCACCCCCAACAACAGGAAGCATTAGGCCCCTACCGCTACAACCCTGGCAGACTGACCACACCAAAAATCTCAAACAACGTAGTCGTGCGCTGGAGCGATTATGGCATAAAACCAAATCCCAACAAGCATTTACCCGATATAAATCTGCCTTCCTAACATACACCTTCACGCTGCCAAACAAGCCTACTTCGTTACCCTTATTAATACCTTCTCCTCCAGTCCTCATTGGCTCTTCTCTACTTTTAACTCTCTACTTTCTCCGCCCCCACCTCCACCCAGTACCTCACTCACCGCCCACGAGATTGCTAACCACTTCCAAAACAAGATTGACACAATTGGTAGGGACATCGCCACTGCTCAGACTTCCACTCCACCTAGCATTCCTCACACTAAAACCCCCTCGACACTTCGCTCCTTCGACTTCGCTACTTCTGAAGAGGTCACTAAGGTCTTCTCAGAAGCCCGCCTCACCACCTGCCCCCTGGACCCTGTCCCCTCACAACTCCTACGGTCACCCTCTTCTTCCATCATACGCTCCCTCACTCACACCTTCAATCTTTCCCTCTCTACTGGCACCTTCCCATTGCCCATTAAAATACTACACTATGGAGGATCTCTTTTATTGCTCACTGGTGTGGTGAGATACATATTCTGCAGAATACCTTATCAGAGGGACCTGGAGGTTATATTGGAGAGATATTGGAGGTGGAGTGATATCAGCTGGTATTGAGAAGGATCCAGGGTGATCCTGAAGGCTTTCTGGTCCTTTGGGGTCTCGGAAAGGAAGTGAGGAGGCACTGCAACTGGAGTGGAAGAAGTGTGCTGACACTTTCACAGATTAAGCACTATTTGCACGTTGCATGTTTATTTGAAAACCCTATCAATTCATATATGGACTATCAGAGTGTTCAGTGTGTTTATATGTGATTTGAGGTGGCACTATCACGTTTTTTTTGTATTTCCATATTTAAGGGTCCATATTATTGATTTTTGGTTTATGTCACTTTTAGAGGTCACTTAGGTAACCGCAGCATGATATTCATTTGTCACATGATTATATGTTCATTTATTATATTGCCATCACTTTCACTAGTCACATAGGTGACTGAGGCACTTTGTTTTTTGGCACGTTGTTGTGTGTTTTATCTAAGTGTTTGCATTTATATTATTTGGAAGCGCTACACTATTTTTTATATTACTCCATATATTTCACTTAGTTATTCACTTATGTGAGATAATTATTATTCACTTATTCAGTGGTTAGTTTATTCACATTCTAATTTATAAATCTTGTTTTGCACAGTGAATATACACTTGATATATTTATTTTTATAGGCAGTCTGTGTTACTATAGAGATGTTGCTATCAGGCCTCAGCATGTGCTTGACTGAGGACCCCTCAGGAACCTAAACTGAAATAAATTTGCTAGAGGACACTATCTTAGGAAGCTGAACTGGAAAAGGACTCCTTTCACTGAAGAGTGTCACAAGAAATGTTTGGGGCTTTCTTTGGACATTGTGAGTAGGATCTTTTGCCTAGAGCTCCAAGGGTGCTAGCTGGCTGTCTTCTCTAGCTCCAGCAATACTTCAGGCTGCTATTGAAGGACATTGCCTATGAATCTGTTTTCAAATACCTTTCTGTGCTTTGGAGTATCCTGCACTCTCATCCCTTTACCTCATCTGTGTTCAAGCAGTACAATAAATCGGTGTGCTCTGCAACTGATATAACTGTGCTCTGCAACTGATATAACTTATAGCCCTGGCAGCCTTTAACCCCCCTGGCGGTAATCCCGAGTGTGGCTTGGGGTTAATTTTCAGTACCAAAAGCGGTAACCCCATGCCACACTTGAGATTACACTGTAGCGCTTCTCCTGCGATCCACCGATTCTTACCTTGTCCTGCGATCCCCCGATGTCCTCCCATTGTGTCCTCCGGCCGATGCCGGCATCTGTCTTCCGTGTTCCGTTCCCAGCGAGCGTCGGGACACAGGGAGCAGAACTGGCAGGAAATTAAAAAACGTTATAATAAAACATACACAGAATACATTGTAATCTATTAGGATTACATTACTGTATCAAACCATTTCACCTCAGTTTTGTCCCTAGTGCTTTGTCCAGTGCTCTGCCTGCAGTTTTACCATTCTTTCTGCCTAGAAAAGTGAGAACATCCATGGCATCCAAAAAGAATCCCTTTAGGTCAAAACTGGTTTTAGACCAGCTAGAAGACAGCGCAGTGAATTAGAATCACATGCAGAATTGAGCGATAGTGATTCATGGGGAAATTCATCATCAGACACTGAAAGTGACGACAGCGACAATTCTGCAACTGAGCTAAGTGATGTGCGAACTTGGTGCTCTATTGACAGTGGTACGGATCAGGCAGCGCCCCCAAGGTTCCCATTTACTGGATCATCTAGTATGAAAGTAGACGTTGAACATGACAACCCCTTGGCATATTTACAATTATTTCTGACCGATGAGGTTATTGAAAAAATTGTTACTGAGACAAACCGGTACCAAGAGCAACAATTGACTACTCTGCATCTGAAGTTTCCAAGAAGCAGAAAGTGGGAACCAGTGACCAAAGATGACATTTGGAAATTTCTGGGCCTAATAATACTTCAGGGAGTGGTGGGGAAACCCCTGCAGAAGTGGTATTGGACAACTAATAAATTACTTGCCACTCCATTCTTTCGCACGGTCCTGTTAAGAATACAGATTTTCCCTGATCATGAAATTTTTACACTTCAAAAACAACAAAGAATTTGATGAAACTACTCATCCTGCACCAAAACTAAAGAAAATGTGGGAAGTATCTCAAATGATTCTAAAGAATTTCCAACGGAGCTATGTGCCAGAACGAGATATCAGCATAGATGAAAGTCTAATGGCCTACAAGGGAAGGCTCAGCTGGGTACAATACATTGCATCAAAGAGAGCACGATTTGGCATAAAATCCTACATGCTATGCGAATCGTCAGCTGGTTACATTTGGATTTCAGTCATATACACTGGAAAAGGAACAAAATTCAATCCAAAATACAGCAACTATGGAATGGCATTGCTACATCAGGGCTATTGCGTAACAACTGACAACTTTTATACATCTCCTGAACTTTATGAGTTTCTTCTGCAAAACAAAACAGATGCCTATGGAACCGTTATTTGCTATATACACCAACATTCTTTCAGCTGCAAAAGCTGGAGAAAGAATGTCCAACTGCCATATCAGTGAAGACATGGACCAAGATATTCACACTTACTTCTACCCTTTCAATTTCTTATATGGATCAAGCGTGAAACTATAAAATCCTTATTCAATGATATTACTGCCCATCATGGCACTATAAAATCTTCTTACTCAACTTTGATACCTGTTGGTGCTGCCTCAAGGAATTGGGTACTTACATTCACGGCAGAGTTGTCCACCAAATAAAACTTTTATGGAACTCAATTTTTCCTATATAATGATTGTTAGGATAGCTGGTGTTAAGACACAGCACTAGCCACTTTGAGGACTGGAACTTGATTATTTACCCCCTTGGTCGGAGGACATGCTCAGCACCATTGCCAGGAACTCTGGAAGTTTTCGAAAGAACTCAATAGGTTTCATTGGCAATCCTGTCACGTATACGGTGAGTACCACTGGAGGTTCTTACATCAATTCTGGAAGTCCTGGCAGGGATTCTGAGAGTAGGAGTTGTGAAAGTCCTAGGACATCCAAAAGTCCTCTCAAGTCTTCAAGGCACAGCTCCTTCTGCACAAAAATAAGCTCTGAGATTCTTTCTTATTCTAAAACATATGAAATTACAAATATCCCCATCTCTAGCTGATTAGGTTGAAGCCCTTAATGATATTATACGCAAGGAAAATTAGTGGCCTAAAAAAAATACTTCTCCAAGATACATGCCCCCCTTCCCCCCGCATAATTTTCAATGTTCCTCAAAATGCCAAACCTATTTTTCTAACTAACTGTTCAGAAACATTAGAATGCTGCTTAAAATACCATCCCCTAAACCCTCAACGTTGCCTATAGTCCCCCTCCTTTTTTCTTCTTCCTCTCTTTCTTTCCACTTTTCATTATTTCCTTCCCCCCTTCATTTTCTACCTATCCTCTTTTTTTCTTTTTACAAGTGTGTATTCAGAATACATTACTTACCAACAAAGTCTTTTACTATGATATTCCATCTCATTTGTTTTGACTCTCTTTTAAGACACAATGGCATTTCTTTTACACTTTTTCCTGCCTGGTGGGAACTACCTGTTTATCTCCCAAACAAATTTAATTTGAAAGGAATATTTGTTTTATTTCAAAGAACCTATTAATAATAATCTAAGTATCTGCATCATAGACTCTGGTCCATGGAGAGGCAATAATTGAACCTACTGTGAAGTACAGAAAATGCAAATACATGTAAACTAAGTGAATTTTAAGATTATAGAACAGGCATGGGATTTGCTTTATAATATTAGTAGCTCACTGATTGTTTTCACTTGTACCTAGAATTGCTTTTTCATTGTTACAATATTGTCCTTCTTACAGCACTATCTGACATGCTTCAGTGGAACCATTGCTATACCGTTTCTTTTAGCACAAGCACTTTGTGTTGGAAATGATCAACAGACAGTAAGCCAGCTTATAGGAACAATATTCACCTGCGTTGGGATCACTACATTTATCCAAACAACATTTGGTATTAGGTATGAATTATTCACTTTATTTACTTTGGCTTAAAATAATCTGAGCTGAATGTTTATTTAATCCACAGTTATAACAATATTTACTACTGTAAATTTGAGGAGGTTGACAAAAAAAAATTGCCAGCAGTGCTAATAAGCCCTGGTTCACGCCATTCAACTTCAGATGTGATATGCGATTTACAAATTGCAGCTGAAGTTGCATCTAATGTAGTTCTATAGCACTGTTTTAGTCAGTGCATTTTGAAGTAGTATGATTTCAAAAATAGTGCCTGCGCTATTTTTTTCTGATTTCTTTGAAACTTGCATTGACTTCTGTTAAATGAAGTCACAAGCCGCAAAGAAATCAGAGGTACAAATCACAATGATCTGCAGCTTTGAAATAGCGTTACTTCAAGTGAAGTAGTGCGATTTCAAAGTCGCATTAAGTGTGAGCCAGGATTAAATATCACTGTCTTGTTAAATGTATTTGTATAAACAAATGAGACAGATTAAACAGCCTGAACTCTGTATTGGTTAAACTACATTGTCATGCTGAAGATAGACACAAGCCCATCTAGTTCAACCAATGGAAAAAAATTCAAACTAATAGAAAACCTCCATATACCCACAATTGATCCAGAAGAAGAAAAAACAGTAAAGCATGCCCCAGAGGCGAAAATCCTTCTTGATCCTCCAAGAGACAATCAGATATTCCTTAGATCAACTACCCCTGGTGTTATTAGCTGGAATGCATCCAGCTCTTTTTTTTAAAACAATCAACTGAGACAGCAAGAACTAGTTCTTGCGGTAGTCTATTCCATAGCTCTTAGTAATTTTTTACAGTTCTTACTGTGAAGAAGCCTTTCCATATGTTGAATCTCCTTTTTCCTCCAGACATACTGTAATTAATGATATTTAAAGTGTTACTAAACCCACAACAGTAAAATCAGTCTTTATATGCAGTAAAACATGTTTGTTATACTCACTGTGGAACCTAAGGTATTCATCCTCTACATTGTGTAAAAACACTGTTTGATCCTGACTTCTTTGATCCTTCCCTTCTTCCAGTGTCCCCCTCTTATCTCCTGATAAGACATATCGTGTGGAGTCACTCTGCACATGCTCAGTTTGGTGTGTATTGCTAGAGAGGTTTTTTTTCTTGGGAGAGTGCATGTGATCAGCACAGGGCCAATCAGCACTGTCCAGACAGAGGTCAGGGGTCCTGCATCTTCCTAGAGTGGAATGAAAACTCCTCCTACAAGCAATATGTTATGTTATGTTATGTGTGCTCGGCTGGACACTGACACTGAAGTCACAAGACTGCTCTAACTGCTGATGAGAAAATGTATTTAGCAGTTTATATTTACTAAAATAATTTCACTTCCATGTTCTCTGTGTACTGTGGGAGACCAGATATAGTAAATGCAGGGTACTGGGTTTAGTAACACTTTAAATCATGTAAGGAAATCAAGATAGAAACGTACTGTAAAAAAAAAAGATATGTTTGGTGGATAATGTCCACTGATCTGTTTGGTGGCTCCAGTCTATTCTCTTTCTACTCATTGCTGTGGTCCTGTCTACCTGCTGCTATGTCACTACTGTAGTTACTGTACTGTTGTAGTAGGGTAGCAGCCAGAGGCAGGAATACCCAGCAGGGGACCTGCTATCTGCAGCCAGACAATTTGCATAGCTGAAGCATCCGTGGCTTTTGAACTGAGTGAAGCCTGGATTTGCTACCCACCTTAAAGGTATTAAAACATTTATTTACAGGGTGAGTCTTTCTCATATTTTATACTAATGACAGGGTCACCATAAAGAGACTATGTTGCTTAAAATAAAAGATAGAAAGTTGCTAGCAGGTACCTAGAGGTGTATTCACATATCTATAGCAGCTACATCCCCACCTGTAAGTGTGGGAGCATTGCCTATTCAGAAAAGTGTAAGGTGCTACAGGCAGCGCTTTCACTTTAAGCATTGTTTACCTACTGTATGCCAAACGTCCCTATAAAAGTATATGGGAATATTAAATTGCCGTGTTTTGACGTAGGTGTTTTGTATTAAATAATTCCCCCCTCCCTTCAATACGTTATTAAATATTAGGATTCCCCTGGAAACTATGTTATCCATACGAGTGCAGTCATGTTTTTAAATGATCTCTAACCACTTAAGAGACTCTGTAGATCTCTGTTCAATATATTAAGGGCATCATTATGCCATATGCAAGCTTGCATGCTTAATACTTTGAACATGTGTGATATTACAATTACTTCTATAAACATCTTATGCAAAATCACATCACTGTTTGTATTTCAGACTACCTCTCTTTCAAGCAAGTGCATTTGCATTTCTGGTCCCTGCTAGAGCTATACTATCTCTGGATAGATGGAAATGTCCTTCTGATGGTAAGTCAACTGTAAGATTCATAACAATAAAAACATTCACCCCATTCTTTGTTAATGTTTTATGGATAAGATCCTCCACCACCACCACTATTAAAGAGGAGGAACCACAGCCTTAGTGTCGATATGTTAACCGCATGCTGCCCAGCCACTGTACATATACGGCATATGCGGCACTCACAGGCAAAACCACGTTTTAAAACGTGTGTTTTGTAAACAAATAGGGGGCGCGCGCCCTATTTGTCCCGCGGTTCACTGCCACAGATGTCAGTCGCCGGGTCACTGCCGCTCCTTAGTGGCTATGTCCCGGCGATCGGCAGCAAACAGTGACAGAGAGCACAGCTGCAGTAGCTGTGCTGTCTGTCACTTCACTGTCAGCTCGAGGATGAGCTGATCGAGAAAGAACAGTTTCTCTTTCTCGATCAGCCTTGTCCCGCCCAGTACACACCCCCACCCCCTAGTAAAACACTCCCTTCACTCCTATAACCCTTCCCTGCAAAATAAAGTTAACCCCTTCCTCCCCATTGCCATTGGTACAGTGTCAGTTTTTTTTTTTGCACTGATCACTGTATTACTGTTTTTGGGGATGTCAGTGACCCCAAGTCAGTACCCCCCAATGTCAAAATGTCCGCCGCAGTCCCGCCATAAGTCGCTGGTCGCTGCCATAAGTCCCTGATTGCTGCCATAATTCGCTGATCGCCGCCATTATTAGTATTAAAAAAAAACTAAAAATCACAGTATCTTTCCCGCCATTTGTAAACGCTATAACTTTCACGTAAACCAATTAATTTACACGTATTGGGTTTTTTTTTAGCAGACATTTATGACTAAATTTGATTTTTGCATTTTTTTTTACTGGACATGTTTTATAGCAAAAAGTCCAAAATATTGTTTTTTTTTCCTCAAAATTGTCAGCCTTTTTTTTTATAGTGCAAAAAATAAAAACCACACAGGTGATCAAATACCACCGAAAGAAAGCTCAATTTGTGGGGAAAAAAAGATGTAAATTTCATTTATGTACCATATTGCATGACCGCGCAATTGTCCGTTAAACTAGCGCAGCGCTGTATAGCAGAAAAATGGCGTAAATTGCAGTATTTATACCATAGTTTGTAGACGCTATAACTTCCACAAAAAGCAATCAATATACACTTATTGGGATTTTTTTTATCAAAAACATGTAGCAGAATACATTTTGGCTTAAATTTATAACCAACTTTGAGTTTACTATATATTTTTTATAGCTGAAAATAAAAAATATTGTTTTTCTTCAAAATTTTTGGCCTTTTTTTGTTTATAGCGTGAAAAATAAAAAGCGCACAGGTGATCAAATTACACCGAAAGAAAGCTCTATTTGTGTTAAAAAAAAGGACGTAAATTTCATTTGGGTGCAGCTTTGCATGACCGCGCAATTATCAATTGAATTAGTGCAGCACCGAGTAGCAAAAAGAGGCCTGGTCATTAAGGGGGGTAAATCCTCTAGAGCTCAAGTGGTTAAAAGAATAGGGTGAAATAGGAAATGCTATGTTTACTTTTGATTGTTGGTCCTTTGGACAATCACCCTCTTTACTGCCTTCCTTTTTGGTGTTATTTAGAGCTGTAGGAAGAGATGGCAAACTGCATAGGGAAGGATAAGGTTCATTTAGCAAACTTTGTTTTTCTTAAATGCGGGAGACTTTCCCCACCCCCATGTTTACAGATCTTTATTTATGATTGCTAGTTGTTTAGACAATCACCATTTTTGCTTCCTTTTATTTGTGTGTGTGGCTGCTTTTGCCCATTTGGAGAATTTTCCTCTTTTTGCAATTCATTTATTCCTCCTTGTATTGCTGAACCATGATCTAACTGAAAGTGTCCCTAAACATTTCCATTAGTGTTAATTGTTTTTGGAGGAGTGTAGACGTTTATTAGCTGTCTCTGCAGCCCTGCACCTAGCAACCAAACATTAGTACTTCAATTATCTTCAGGATGAGCAGGGGGTATTTGTAGCCAGGGACAGCTGTAAGCCTGGGGAAAGGTGCAGATGGAGAGAGCGAAAGAAACTACACTGTCCAGGACCGCTGCTGCTTGACTCAGATGACAGAGAATAAGGCTTTTGCTTCATGTAAGTACTACACCCATATTGTGGAACACCCGACCAAGCACTGGTTATCAGTCTCAGAGTACTGGTTTGAGAGCATCAAAGATTGAGTGTGTGCCAGAGACCAGTTGTTCCTTACTTGCAGATCCAGAGTCACTGTTCCTGACTGAGAGATCAAACAGGACTCCAGGTGTGAGGTATGTTGGCCAACCAAGTTTATACTTTATTTGCAAAGATTGCTAGTCTTTACTAAATATTGGATTTTACTGTAGGGGGCATAAAGTCTCCTGTTGGATTACTAATCTCTTCAGTTCGAGAGAGAGTGCTCCAACTTCTAAAGGCCTCAATGCCAGCAGGGACTGAGTATAGTCCACTGGCCAGTGGCATAAGGAGGGACCTATATCTTAGTTAAGCCCTGCTTTTGTACAGGGAGCAGATTCTACGGATATTGTTGAGCAGCAGGCCATAGGGCACACCAGACATTTGCCCGGTGGGCCGGGGCTGCATGTCGTAAGAAGATGGCCCGTTGATGACCTAGCCACACGGTGGAAGGTAAGCGGCGACCGCAGTCCAGACTGAGCTGACACAGACCGTGGTCGCTGCTCACCTCCCACTCTGTAGCCGTGCCTAAAGCAGGGCCAGCAGAAAGTGCAGGACAGACAGCTCTAGTGACAGGCAGGAAGCACCTGCATGGGACACAAACCTCCCCGGCTGGCCTCTGCAGATACACTGTACTGAAGGGACAATGGTGGCTTCTGTCCTTTACTGGCTGGCACACTGTGACAGCTGCACGGGGGGTGGAGAGGACCATCATACGCTGGGAGGAAGGTGATGCACTGAACCCTACACTGATTTGGTGTTACAGTCCACTCTGTAGCGGGAGTGGATAGGGCTTTCTCTTGCTGGATTGGGATGTCTCATTGCTGGTCTAGGTTGTCTATTTGCTGGATTGGGATGTCTCTTTACTGGATCGCGATGTCTCTTTACTGGATGGTGGTGTCTTTTTGCTGGACTGGGCTGTCTCTTTGCTATATGGGGATATCTCTTTGATGGATTGGGAAGTCTCTGCTAAATATATAGGGGGCACTGCGATTAGAGGTAAAGGTAAAGAGAGGAAAAAAGGGGGGGCCATAGTCATAAGTCGCAAGTGGCACTGTGCTAGGGGCACTGTAATGTAAAGGGGTACTGTGATATAATGGGGACTGCACTGTAAAGGGGCACTGTAATCAATACAGAGCCCCTTTAAAGTGCAGTCCTCTTTTTATATCACAGTGCCCCTTTACATTACAGCCAGCTCTATGATTATCCCGTCAGCAACTGCCCGCCGCAAATGCCCAACCCCATTTCCACCCCCCCTTCCCCCGATCCCTGGAGAAATTGGCTGCTCAGTATAAAATGCTGGGCCTATTTTTTATCCCAGTCTAGGCCTGTTGAGCAGTTGCAAGCCCAAGTGCACCATAAAGCCAACTTAGATGTTCAGAGAAAACAATGAAATTACTTAATTACTATAGATGGGTTTTCCTGCAAATCTGTGGATACAGAACTGTGCACTGCATGTCAGTTGTTTCACATTCTAATGATTATGCAGCAGAACTAAGAGACACTATAGATCGCCTATTTATCACCTATGAACATTAACAGAGACAGTCTGCAAATTATACAGCCTTCTAAAGGGACACTGTGACAGATTTAACCAGGACAGGGGCTTTTGGAGGGGACTAGGGGCTAGACTTCTACCAACTGATTATGGCCCATGTAGAGTGCAGATCATTCTCTAATGATGGACAACAATGTAATGAACATTACATTGTTGTGAGGCTTGGATTAATTACCTGAGTAAGGACAATACAGCTTCCCTTCTGGAGTGGATGGAAAGGTGTAATATTAATTTTATAAAGGTTAATGGTCAGAGGAAATATGGGGCACTCCTGCAGACTGGGTTGAAGAAGCTCCTCCACTTAGGACATAAATATTTATCAACAATCTCCCTCAAGAAATCTATGGAGAGATGAATTCCACTTTTTCAGACTGTTGGATTATTGTATGATTTTTGTGTTAGGATGGACATGAGTGGGCTCCCTGACTTGTCTCGGTGCTTGGCTGTTGATTAGTGTCAGGGATCCCGGGTCCTCGGCGGTGCGCGCATGCGCAGACTGCCGATCCGTCCCAGCCGTCGAGCGCAGAGTCCTCGGCGATCGCGGCGGCGGCCGCGCATGCGCAGTAGCGATCACGGCCGCACCAATGGGAGAGCAGGGCGCTCTATTTAAAGCTGCCCTGTGCATCTCCAAGTTGCCGCAAGGTCTTGTTTCCTGTCCTGTAGTACGTTTCCTTGTTGCCAAACTCTGCCTGTTCTGTTTTATGCTGACCATCTCCTGCTCTGACCCCGGCTCGTTCCTGACCATCCCTCTGCCTGACCCTCGGTACCACGCTGCCCGCTACCTGCTGAACCTGGCTTGTGACCCCGACCATTCTCCGCTTACTCTCCCAGTACCACGCTGCCCGCACAATACCGACCCAGCTAGTCTGACCTCGCCTACTCCTGACAGTCGCCCATCCATCCCGCTCGGATCGGGATCTGTCATCCCATCCATCCCGCTCAGATCGGGATCTGTCGTCCCCTTCACAGCAGGCTCAACCCGGGCACATACCCTCAGCGGGACCCCTCTGCCGCCTCCGGGGGTGCCCAGGAACGCGACCTGGTTTTAGTCTTGCACCAAGTCCATCCCCACCATCAGGGGCCCTGGTGAAAAGGCAGACTGGGACTTAGACTCCTCGTCCTGGGAAACCCCGTGCTGTGGACCACTAGAGATCCCGTTGGGCGGAGCCTGACAGTACCTTGCGGCCATGACTGAGCCTGGAAGGGGAACTTCCCCTCTGAACGACATCTGCCAACAGATGGAGACCCTTACACTGGGAATTAGGGGCCTACAGGAAGGTTATACGGAATTGGACAGTCGCATGCAGACCTTAGCTACCTCTACCAGGGGGCCTGGGGAACCCACTAGGGAGACACCGGGGTTGTTACCCGCACCAGAACCCCGTGTCCCCACACCGGAGCATTTTTCTGGAGACCGAAGTAGATTCAGGGCCTTTCGTAACTCCTGTCAGCTTTACTTTGACCTCCAGCCTCGGACCTTTTCCTCCGAATCGGTGAGGGTAGGGTTCATTATTTCCCTACTACAGGGGGGACCCCAGGACTGGGCCCACCGGCTCTGAGAGAATCGAGACCCACTATTGAAGTCGGTAACAGTATTCTTTGAGGCTATGGCCCTCTTGTATGACGATCCGCTGCCCACCGCAATGGCAGAGAGGGCCCTATATACACTCAGGCAGGGTCACCGGACAGTGGAGGACTATGCCGCTGAATTCAGGCGTTGGCATAGTGACAGCCAATGGAACGAGGCGGCTCTGCACCACCAGTTCCGCGTAGGGTTAGCTGAATCCCTGAAGGACGAATTGGCCCGAATAGACATACCTAGCACTTTGGAGGCCTTAATAGCTTTGACTATTCGAATTGACCGCCGGTTGCGGGAGCACAGGCAGGAAAGGTGCAACCAAGGACAAGGACCAACGGGAACACCCCCTCAGGCTTCAACCCAGTTGCAGCCGGCAAGCCAGAATCAGGATGCTATGGATACACCCGAGACTGGGCTATCGGGAAGGATCCGGCCGACACTTACACCTGAGGAACGCCAGAGGCGTCTTACCAACCATCTCTGCCTCTACTGTGGGGGAGCAGGCCATGTGGTACGTACCTGTCCAGCCAAGAGGGGTAAGTGTTCTGCTGTTTTCTCTACGGTCACTTCTAACAGTGTGGGCAACACTAGTTATCTAGCGGTACCTGTGTCACTTCAGCTACCGGGGAGAACAGTGGTGACCACGGCTATTGTGGATTCTGGGGCGTGTAGTTGCTTCATAGATTTAGACTTTGCAGTTCAGTAACAAATTCCTCTACAAACCAAGGAGGTGGGATTGAATATTTTTCTAGCAGATGGGTCACGTATTAAGTCAGGGGTGGTGGACCACGTGACCCCAGCTATCCGTACTACGGTATCGACCCATCATGAAGAACTTCTTCGGTTGGACGCCATAGCATCCCCATTATTTCCAATTATTTTGGGGCTCCCGTGGTTATGAGCTCATAATCCCCAGGTGGATTGGAAGGCGGGTTCTATGCAGTTCCTCTCCACATACTGCCAGCAGCATTGCCTCCCTAAGATCCCCCCGATTCCGCCGACTTTGTTGTGTCTAGAGACAGATGCGGAGCTGGCGCAAGTCATTCCTTCAGCCTACCATAGTTTTTTGGATGTATTTAGCAAGCGGGGGTCGGACACTCTCCCCCCGCACCGAGCTTATGACTGCCCAATTGATCTCCTCCCAGGGTCGGAAATCCCATTTGGGCGGATATTCCCCTTATTCGAACGGGAGTTAGGGGTACTAAAAGAATACATCGATGAAAACCTCCATAAGGGGTTTATTAGACCCTCCACGTCACCAGCCGGGGCGGGCATTTTCTTTGTGGAGAAAAAGGACAAGTCCCTCCGGCCCTGCGTAGATTACCGGGACTTGAATAAAGTCACAGTAAAAAAACGTTACCCGCTACCACTAGTCCTTGAACTTTTTCAGAGGCTGAAGTCAGCATCTGTCTTCACGAAACTAGACTTGAGAGGTGCCTATAATTTAGTCCGTATCAGAGAGGGGGACGAGTGGAAGACAGCATTCCGTACCAGATTCGGACACTATGAATATTTGGTTATGCCCTTCGGCCTATGCAACGCCCCTGCCACCTTCCAGCATTTCATAAACGATGTGTTCAGAGACTACCTAGATATCTTCGTCATCGTATACCTGGACGATATCCTTGTTTTTTCCCCAACCTTGGAGAACCATAGAGGTCACGTGAGGCGTGTGTTAGAACGGCTCCGCCAACACAGCTTATATGCCAAGGCAGACAATGCTGCTTTGAACAAAGTAGTATTTCGTTTCTGGGTCTAACCATCTCTCCCACGGGAATAGCCATGGATCCCCAAAAGGTTTCGGCCATTTTAGATTGGCCAGCCCCCACCGACAAGAAAGAGGTCCAACGCTTCATCGGCTTCGCGAACTTTTACAGAAAGTTCATTAAGAACTTTTCGGGCCTAGTGTCCCCGATCACCCAGCTGACCAGGCAGGGGGTTCGCTTCCAATCGACACCTGAGGCACAGAGGGCTTTCGAAACCTTAAAAGAATTGTTTACGGCAGCTCCTATTTTGAGCCACCCTGATTCATCCTTGCCATATATCTTGGAGGTGGACGCATCCGAGAATGCGGTCGGGGCGATCCTGTCCCAGAGGAAGGGCATCAAAGAGCTCATGCACCCGGTGGCTTTCTTCTCCAGGAAACTAACTCCTGCGGAAAGGAATTAGGATATCGGGGATCGGGAGCTCTTGGCGATCAAGGTGGCACTAGAGGAATGGAGATACTTGTTAGAGGGAGCGGTACACCCAATATTGATTTTTACGGATCATAAGAACCTAGAATATCTGAGGACAGCTAAACGTCTGAGGCCACGTCAAGCCAGGTGGGCGCTGTTCTTTTCACGGTTCTTTTTCCATATAACCTATAGGCCAGGGTCTAAGAACACAAAACCAGACGCGCTCTCCCGCATGTTTGGGGATCCCGAAGAGAATCCCAAGCCAGACACTATCCTGTCCCCAGGAAATTTCCTAGCCCTCCAATCAGAGCTCCATTCGCAACTGCAGACCGCGTCCGTAGGGATGCAAGGTCCACCCGGTGTCCCCTTACTAAATAGGGAAGGACTTTTCTGGAAGGAGGATCAGATTGTGGTCCCTGAGGAGGCCTGTACATTGGTATTAGGATACTGCCATGATCACCCGCTGGCCGGGCACTTTGGGGTACGCAAGACCTTGGAGCTGCTGCAGCGTACTTTCTGGTGGCCTAATATGGCCAGAGAGTGTGAAACCTACATAAAGACCTGTCCCGTTTGTCAGAGAAACAAACCCACTAGGAATAAAGCTTGGGGCCTCTTGCGCCCATTACCCATACCCGACAGGCCATGGACCATGATTTCCATTGATTTTATTGTGGAACTTCCACCCTCTCAGGACCACACAGCAATCTTCGTGATTGTCGACCGCCTGTCCAAAATGGCCCATTTTGTACCTCTAAAGGACACACCTACGGCCCTTGAGACAGCACGTGTGTTTATTAAGGAAGTGGTAAGACTCCACGGAATTCCCAGGGATATTGTATCTGACAGAGGGGTTCAGTTTACGTCCAGGTTCTGGAAAGCTCTATGTGAAACCCTGGGAATTAAGTTATCGTTTTCTTCAGCTTATCACCCACAGACCAATGGCCAGACGGAGTGTACAAACCAGACCCTAGAGCAGTACCTCAGGTGCTATACCACCTTCCTCCAAGATGACTGGTTTACTCTCCTGCCGCTTGCGGAATTCGCATACAACAATGCAAGTCACTCTGCTACTAGACAGTCCCCATTTTTTGCGAACTATGGGTTCCACCCTGTATTCCTGCCAGATCTAATCCCGGAGGTCGCAGTCCCAGCCACGCAGGATATGTTGACCTTTCTGTCAGCCAATAGCAAGGTATTGCAGGAAGCAATGGCCAGGGCCCAGGATGACAATAAGAGGGCATTTGATAGGAAAAGAAGAGGGGAATTGAGTTTGCAGCCAGAGGACCAGGTTTGGTTGTCCACCGCAAATTTAAAAATGTCCTACCCTTCAAAGAAATTGGCTCCCAAATTCTTGGGGCCTTTTCGGGTCAAACGTAGGATCAACGAGGTGGCATACGAGCTGGCACTGCCCGAGTCTATGAAGGTTCATCCGGTCTTCCATGTGTCCCTGTTGAAACCAGCAACTCCAGACCCCTTCCCGGATCGAAGGTCTAAACCACCGGAGGCAGTAAACGTGGATGGGGAGGAGGAATTTGAAGCTATCTTAGATTGTAGGAAGAGGGGAGGCCAAACTCAGTTTCTGGTTAAATGGAAAGGATATGGGGCGGAGGAAAATTCATGGGAGCCGGCCCAAAATGTGCACGCCCCAAGGCTTGTGCGGGAATTTTTTCAGAACCAGCCGTTGAGTAGGGGTCGGTTGGGCATCCGGAGGTTGCCCGTAGGGGGGGGCAATGTCAGGGATCCCGGGTCCTCGGCGGTGCGCGCATGCGCAGACTGCCGATCCATCCCAGCCGGCGAGCGCAGAGTCCTCGGCGATCGCAGCGGCAGCCGCGCATGTGCAGTAGCGATCGCGGCCGCACCAATGGGAGAGCAGGGCGCTCTATTTAAAGCTGCCCTGTGCATCTCCAAGTTGCCGCAAGGTCTTGTTTCCTGTCCTGTAGTACGTTTCCTTGTTGCCAAACTCTGCCTGTTCTGTTTTATGCTGACCATCTCCTGCTCTGACTCCGGCTCGTTCCTGACCATCCCTCTGCCTGACCCTCGGTACCACGCTGCCCGCTACCTGCTGAACCTGGCTTGTGACCCCGACCATTCTCCGCTTACTCCCCCAGTACCATGCTGCCCGCACAATACCGACCCGGCTAGTCTGACCTCGCCTACTCCTGACAGTCGCCCATCCATCCCGCTCGGATCGGGATCTGTCATCCCATCCATTCCGCTCGGATCGGGATCTGTCGTCCCCTTCACAGCAGGCTCAACCCGGGCACATACCCTCAGCGGGACCCCTCTGCCGCCGCCGGGAGTGCCCAGGAACGCAACCTGGTTTCAGTCTTGCACCAAGTCCATCCCCACCATCAGGGGCCCTGGTGAAAAGGCAGACTGGGACTTAGACTCCGCGTCCTGGGAAACCCCGTGCCGTGGACCACTAGAGATCCCGTTGGGCGGAGCCTGACAATTAGCTTACTTTTAATTAGATCACCGTTAGCTGTTGGCTGTAGTGTTTACCATTTGCACTGTTTAGGATATTGTTATCAAAGCTCTTACCTAATCAGTGTGGGGTGTTTATCGCAATGTGTAATATTTGTTTTTATTGTTCATGCGGGGACCACCCCTATTTCTGAAGTGTATAAAAACCTGTATTTCTGTATTTCTGTTCAAGAAACATTTATTAATAAAACATATGTGCTTGTGAGCCACCAGAATATGCAAATAAGTATATATACTGGATTGCTGGTTTACCTGCCCACTCTCCCTGGATGTGCGTTTAATGACAACTGATCAAATAATAACCGCGCTCCAATATTAACTAAAAAGTGCTTAGTGCTTATAATATATATGCAAAATAATCTCCAATGCTGAGTAATTATTACTATAAACTATAAATCACTGTGCAATGATATAAATGTGCCACTATTTCATCAATAAACCAAGTGCTAATTCATATGAAAATATAATAAATATAAATGAATAAATATATAAAAAGTATATGAAGAATCAATATTAAATTATATTCAAAGTTCCAAAAAGTGCTAGAGTGTTCCAACCAAATCAGATGATACTCTCCTTTCCATGAGTAGTATACTTCAATCTTGCAGCTTTGTAATTAGCCTGTGTGCCTGTGAGGGATATCCCCTCCTTTGATCCACTCCTTGTTTCAACCACTGAATGCTCCTTGCAAAGATCATGCAAGAAAAAAGAGAAGATATGGTGCCTTATCCCAGAGATATATCAAGCCTTTAATCTGCTTCCAAAATGCACTCACGTTATAAGAAAACATATCGCTTTTCAGTATAAAATAACCACTGCCTGCGGTGAAGATGAGACTAGAGGGTGTGTGCCCCACACTGTCAGTACTCGCCGTATCAGATGTGCGGTGACGTCACTGCCCCTCCCCAACGCGTTGCGCCACAGGGACTGCGGCTCATGGGAAGGAGAGTATCATCTGATTTGGTTGGAACACTAGCACTTTTTGGAACTTTGAATATAATTTAATATTGATTCTTTATATACTTTTTATATATTTATTCATATATATTTATTATATTTTCATATGAATTAGCACTTGGTTTAATGATGAAATAGTGGCACATTTATATAATTGCACAGTGATTTATAGTTTATAGTAATAATTACTCAGCATTGGAGATTATTTTGCATATATATTATAAGCGCTAAGCACTTTTTAGTTAATATTGGAGCACGGTTATTATTTGATCTGTTCAAGAAACAGTTCCAGTTTTTGCACCTAAGCTAGTGTCGCTTAGTCTTAGGTGTGATTCCCAGCTATAAAACTTGGTCATGTGTTCCAGCAGCGAAGAAGTAGTTCTATGATGGAATCACCAAATTGTGGTGACAAGCAGTCACAGACACTTTTGTGGAATCCTCTTTAGCAGAACTAAGACTAAAGCCTTGAAGCAACAGAGATTTCTTAGTGCAAGATGTCAAGAAAAGGGTAGAAATCTGCATTGTTCATCTGCAGGAGACCAGATCTCACAGATCTGTGTCAACAAAGATTACAGCATGATCTTCTTGATTCACTTGCTTTAAGCATTTACAGTATAAGCTTCTCACATTAAGTGAGAAGCTTATAAATGCCCATGCAAAGTTCAAAAGTCCTTCACTAGAAAACAACTTCAGATGGAAGCAAAAGAGGCAGAGATGAAAGCAAAGGAGGCAGAGATGCAAGCACATAATGCAAGAAAAGGTGGGGAGGTGCAAGCTTTAATGAAAGCTAATATACAAAATTTCCAAATGGAAAAGGAACAAGCCTTAGCAAGGTTGAAAGCCCATGAACATGCAATGGGTGAATGTAATATTCCAGATTGTCTCATCCCAGCTAAATGCACCATATGCCTTGATTGCACCATGTGCAAACATGCGCTACAGCACAATATTTGAAATGATGCAAAGCCTTCTCTTTTGCTTTCTACTGGCAAAATTATTATGACTCCTAATACTGTTCACTACCCCCTGAGTTATTTTCAGGCTCCCTTTCATTCTGGACCCCTTTCTGAAAGCCCAACCCCTGCTGACACCACAGGACTCTCAAACAAATTAGAGTAAACTGTCATGAGGTTTACATTAACCACCTTTTCAGTGGTTTTATAGTACAATGACGGCGCAAGGTGGTTCTCTCGTTCTGATAGAACGTCATATGACGTCCTACCATTCTCACTGTGCATGCGCGGCGATTGCCGGTCCGCTGTGTCCAGCGGATTACGGAAAGAGCTTAACATGTCGGCTCGGTCATGTGATCAGCTGTGTCCAATCACAGCTGATCACATGTAAACACGTAAATGCCGGTTATCGGCATTTCTCTTCTCTCGCGCTGTCACGCTGACAGCTCAAGAGGAAAGGAGAGCCGGTAATCGGCTTTCCGCGGAGGGGACATGTACACTAATCATCAGGGCACTGATGATCAGTGTGCCCTGATGATCAGTGTGGCCCCAGAAGTGCCACCTGTCAGTGCTCATCAGTTCCAGTGCCCATCAGTGACACGTGCCAGTGCCCATCAGTGCCACATATCAGTGCATACCAGTGCACATCAATGCCACATATCAGTGCCCATCTGAGCTGCCTTTCAATGTCACCCATCAGTGCCAGTCAGTGCCACCAATCAGTGCCACATATCAGTGCCAGTCAGTGTCACCTATCAGTGCCAGTCAGTGCCAGTCAGTGCCGCCTAACAGTGCCAGTCAGTGCCACCTAACAGTGCCAGTCAGTGCCGCCTAACAGTGCCAGTCAGTGCCGCCTAACAGTGCCAGTCAGTGCCGCCTAACAGTGCCGCCAGTCAGTGCCATATATCAGTATCATGTATCAGTGCTGCCTATCAGTGCCCATCAGTAAAGGAGAAAAATCACTTATTTACAAAATTGTATAACAAAAACTAAGAAAAAACTTTTTTTTTTCAAAATTTTCAGTGGTTTTTGGTTTAAGAAAAAATAAAAATCCCAGAGGTGATTAAATACCACCAAAAGAAAGCTCTGTCTGTCTAAAAAAAAAATGATAAAAATTTCATATGGGTACAATGTGGGTTCATAGTGTGACAGCGCTGACAGCTGGAAATTGGCCTGGGCAGGAAGGGGGTATAAGTGCCCTGTAGGCTAGTGGTTAAACTTCAATGTAAGCCTGGTTAAACAGTACAAAGTGGCATTGGTTCGTGGAATGGCAACTATCACTATTAGCAACTCTAAGCAAATAAACAACTCATACAGCAGAATCTCAATCAGTGTTAGCAGACCTGCTTTTCAGAAGTTACCCCAATACCTTTAACCTGAGTAAACTCCAGTGAGCAATGAAAACTAGCAACAGGAGAACTAGCTCACTTTGGGCCCTCAGAATCTAATGGAAAGGCTTAAATCTGAGATAGAAGAGCTCTTTGACCAGGGTAGTCAATGCCCCTTTAAATGCTGTGAGGATTCCTCTGCGCACTCGCTGGGGCCCAGTTGATGCACAAGTATGAAGTGATGTTCCTTACAGGATTAACACAAGGGGAGGAAAAATAAAGGGCAAGTACTTTCCCTTGAAGTGGCACTTGATTTGGGTGTTGTCCCCTTTAATGCACTGAGCTTTAGGCAAATAAGGTGTCAAACTGGCAATAAGACTTGTGGGCAAAGAGCAACTCAACTGTGGACTGCAGTAACCGATGGCAATGGTGGTAGAAGTTCCTTTAGAAGGGTAGGCCAATGATTAAGGGAGCACTAATGTGATCTGGCCTGCAGAAGGCATGCACTGTGGACAGTGCTGATGATTGTACTGTGCTGCAAGTAGCAGGTATGAGGAGAATGTCAGTGTTATCTTGTTTAACTGGTGTATGGGACTCTCTCACCCGATCAGTGGCTTCCAGCAGGTTTTGGCTGTCTCTCTCTGTCACACAGATGGAGGACCCCCCAAGGTTCCCTGGCCTCACTTGAAGCATTTCATCCAGTCACTATGCTCCAAGTCACCTGCTGGCAGACTGTCTCGCTAAACAGGGTAGCAAGGCTATCAATTAGCAACTCCTCCGTGCTTTTCCTCTCTCTAGCTCTCTCCCTCTCACTTTCTGTTCCTGTTACCATTTTTTCACATCTATATGCCTCCGCCTTCAAGCCAGCTCTTCTGGGAACAATGTAGTCCCCCAATTGGCAGCCTTCTAATAAATTCCTGCAGTTCAGCCTATGAGATCCATAAAACCTTTACCAGAGTGTGTTGTCACTGGACACTGCCATCTTGTTTCTGTTTCAACATACTGCAACTGACATTGCAGCAGGATGTTACAATACCTTTAAGCTGTAACCTTTAAACTTTAACCTTTAAGCTGTAATTGCCCTGCTCCACCTCAAACTGGCCACACAGATATATCTACACAGCAAATATCACCTCCTACCATTATCAAGGTGACTTCTAGTGACAAGCTACAGTTCAAGATACAGCTAGCAGACACAAAACCACAGCTTAATGCTCTTGAAACATTATTTTATCCTGGCATACTTCACATTTATGCACCAGAGAAGTGGTTCCACAAGCTACTTTAGCACCAAAGAGTGACAAAATCAGATATGTCTGACTTTGTCAGACATATGATACATCATGAGCTGATCTCAAGATCAGATGTCTGTTCAGAGAACTAAAGGAATCAATCAGATCAATCTTTAAAGCTGCAATTGCTGATCTCGACCTTACTACCAAGGAGGAACTTGATTTGCTTGTTAAGTGGCTAGGGTGCAGACTGTGTTTAGGGATTGATAGCAATACATGCGGATTACCCACATGCAAACCTAACTGCTGTATGGACAGACTCGAGCAAATTTATAGTGGCTATGAAAACTATAGAAAATACTTAATTTAAGAGATCATAAACCTTTCCAAAAATAACCAACACAAATCATCACAAGCACCAAAAACTAAGTGACCTCCTGATGGAGCTAGAGTTGGCAAAGGCAGACCCTCATCTGTCTTTGGACACCTCTCAAGGTGTAAATACAACAGTTTAAAACCATACAACCTGCAAGGGAAATGGGCAGCACATCAAATTAATAAAAGGATTATAACGTATCCTTCCCTCCATTCTCATATTTTTGTAGGTTTATCAGTGATCAAGCCAGGAGGAGGAATAATCCCAGTCTCAGCTTGAGTGAACCCAACCTACCAGCCTCATTGTCATCAAGGTATGACAATACAGCTGCTAAACATAGAGGGGAACAGTACCTGTTAACCACTTGCACTCCTGAGGATTTACCCCCCTTAATGACCAGGCCTCTTTTTGCTACTCGGCACTCTAATTCAACTGATAATTGCGTGGTCATGCAATGCTGCACCCAAACAAAATTTATGTCCTTTTTTCACACAAATAGAGCTTTCTTTTGGTGGTATTTGATCACCTGTGCACTTTTTATTTTTGGCGCTATAAAGAAAAATATTTTTGAAGAAATTTTTTTTTTAAAAAAAACCCAGTATTTTCTCATTTCGGTCACAAAAAATATCCAAAAAAACTACAATTTCGTCATAAATTTAGGCCAAAATGTAGTCTGCTACATGTTTTTGGTTACAAAAAAATCCCAGTAAGTGTATATTTTTTATATAAGAAGTGCAGCGCTCGGTAATAAAAACAAATATATATATATATTGGAATGGAGGTTGATCCCATACAAATGTATAAAAAGCAAAGAAATAGTCCAGGAAATTAGTATGAAAATTAAAGTGCTCAGGTGACATGAGAGTCCGGTATCCGTGTGGTAGTGATAAAGCAATGCACACTCACTGGACACGCATATTAAATGCGCTTTTGTGTATAAAAAACCCAGATGTCATCTGATGGTGGATGGTCCTCCTTCTTTTTGGTATGAGGCTGGTAGTCCACTTCCACTTGGGGTCCCCCTGTGTGCTCCTGGTAGGTGGTATCCCTCTGGGTGAGCTGGGTTCCACTATGAAGTAGTAATCCGTCCCAGGAACGTGTCTGTGAACTAAAGCACTCCCCCAGGGGATGACAAGGACACTTCCATAGTGTAGTAATTTATAAAGGCTTTATTGTGATGCATCAAGGTAAAAACAACATAATAGGTGGTTGCAGACAGTGATCTGTAAGACTGACCGTCTGGTGTGGTAAGATTGCCGCCAGAGCTCCACGTTGCTCCGGTGGCGTGACGTCACGGCGTGGTGTGGCTCCTCCTGACGCGTATCGTGCTCAAGCACATCCTCAGAGGGGGGTCGTCAATCACACAGTGTCGTCCGCCGTTCGTATTTGTAGATATTTTCGCACATGCGCAGTAAGTAGCGGCCATATTGGGGTAACGCTGAATGAACTGCGCAGGCGCGAATGTCCGGGCGCCATTTTCCCTTGTAGAAGAACAGAGCAGACTAAGTGTCTGTGTGTTCACTATAGGAAGGCGCTGGTGCGCCCGCAGATAGGCTTCTGCGCCGTTTTTCGTTAGATCTAATTAAAAGACAGAGCAGATAGTTTTTCTGAGTGTCTATGCTTGACTGATGATTATTAAAATAAACTAGGAGTCAGCTGTCAGTAAATTAAAAAAGGGGGAATGGTAAAAGCCAGTAGTAGCAGCTATTTAAAAGTCGTTAGCCTAATTTAACATAAAATAAGCTGAGATTAGTGCGCATGTGCGGATATATTAATCACTTCATGCAATAAATACATAAAATCTCCCATAAGGGATACAAAACAATATAATGTGAGTATTTTACAATTATAAAAAGCTTAATGGAATTTGTAAAATCTATATATGCCTAAATGAAGTATGGATAGGCGTTATAGAGTCATCACACCGTACCTAGATAGTAACAAGTATTCCCAGATATGTATATAAAATCTCATTATACCTCTAATGGGATAGTGCTAGTCAAAACATAATTATACAATAATGGTTATAATAAAAGAGCTGAAATTAGAAGAGAGCCCGATGGGGGGGGGGCAAAGCAGGAGAGGAGGGGGGGTTTTGTGGGGGGGGGCAGATATCAAATATGTCCAATATCTAGTTTGGAATAAATGATGCCTTAACTGTTTTCTATGAAACAATTAATATCAACTTCAATGTTGAGGCCGTTGCGTTGTAAGGAATGAAGTTCATATATCCATTTCATTTCTAGCTGAGAAACCGCCCTTCTCTTGTGTATTCCTCTCCAGTGTGGTTTAATTAAATCAATGCATGTAAATTTTAAAGAGGTTGGATCCTTGTTGTGAAACCTCCTATAATGATTAGAGACTGAGTGTTCCCTATATCCATGTTTGATGTTATTGTCGTGTTCACGTAACCTGTCCCTGAGTCTCCTAGTGGTACGCCCAATGTATTGCAACTTGCACAGACGTTCTAGAAGGTAAACTACAAACTTACTAGTGCAGGTGATGAATTTATCAATATTATATATTTTTCCAGTTATTTGTGACATAAATGTAGTTTGTTTACGTTTCCTTTTATTGTCACATGTGCAAATTATACATTTGTTGCAAGGGTGGTATCCCTTTAAATCTTTGAACAGGGAGATTTCTATGGGTGGGTCAATCACATTTGGTGCAAGGTAATGTCGTAAACTGGTAGCCTTGCGAAACACTATTTCAGGCTTCTCTGGTAATATATTAGTCAATACTGGATCTGCTTTGAGCACCTTCCAATTTTTGTTAATAATATGATTAATTGCCCTGTATTGTCTGGAATAGGTTGTGACAAATGGGCAAATATGACCTTTTTTGTCCTTCTGTTTATCCTTTAGTAGGTCCTCCCTATTCAGATGTGCTACGCTGTCAATGGTACTCTCCAAATTGTCTGCCTTGTACCCCTTTTCCAAGAACCTGTGTTTTAAAATTTCAGATTGGTCATAAAACGTTTCTAGATCAGTGCAATTCCTACGTAGTCGGATAAATTGTCCTTTTGGGATATTGGACAACCATCTGGGTGATGGCAACTACTTTTAGGTATAAATCCATTGCGGTCTGTTTTTTTTAAATAGGTTTTAGTAACTATTCCACCTTTGTAATTAACAAGTGTAAGGTCCAGAAAGCTAGTTTCCCCATTGGCACAGTGGGAGGAGATGTTAATCTTCTCAAGAGAGTGGCCTGAACTGACATTTTATAGACGATACATAGACGATGTCTTCCTGCTCTGGAATGGGGAAGAGCAGGCCCTAATCAACTTCTTTACCACTCCTAATCATATTGATTTAAATATAAAGCTATCCTACAATTACAGTACAGAGGAAATTAGCTTTCTGGACCTTACACTTGTTAATTACAAAGGTTGTTGCCCAGCCATCCCATCTCCCAGCAAAGTGCCAGCAATCCCTGCACAGACTACAGGACTGAACAGGCACTCATACTTCACCATGCTCTTGTGCTTGCTGTTCCACCTTCAGTGGCACTTGAACCGGAGCTATACGAGAGGCCTTCCTCCTGCCATCAGGCTCACAAGTAAGGTACGTGACCAAAAGCCTGAAGGTGCTTATTGGATTTTGGGGTCCTGTGCTTGGCTATACTGCCAAAACATCTCTCACATGTGGTACTCCCATACTCGGGAGAAGTAGCAGAATGTATTTTGGGGAGTAATTCCACATATACCCATGGCATGTGTGAGCAGTAAATCATTTAAGTGACAATTTTGTGTAAAAAAAAAAAATAAATTTTTGTCATTTTCCAAAAACTTGTTGAATCAATAGAAGAATTAATTTTTTTACCACATGCCTTTCAGCAAATAGTTTGGGGTGTCTACTTTCCAAAAAGGGGTCGTTTTGGGGGGTGGGGGCATTTTATGCCCAGCATTAGAAGTTTATGCCACACATCACTCACTCTTCTAACCACCTGAAGATCAAGCCTTTTCTGACACTTTTTGTTCACATGAAAAAAAATCAGTATTTTTTGCTAGGAAATTAATTTAAACCCCCAAACGTTATATATTTTTTTAAAGCAGACACCCTAGTGAATAAAATGGTGGTGCTACAATTTTTTATGGCACATAGTACTCGCGCAGAGATTTTTCAAAACCAATTTAAAAAAAAAAAATACTTTTTTTGCTTTTAATGCACAAAAACACAATATATTGGCCAATTATTTAATAAGATATAAAAGATGATAGTATGCTGAGTAAATGGATACCAAACATGACATGCTTTAAAACTGCACATGCTCCGTGCAATGGCGATAAACTGCATACATTTTTAATATCCATAGGCAACGCTTTAAAATCTACCATTTTAGATTTACAGAGGAGCTCTAGTGTTAGAATTACTGCCCTTGATCTGACGTTCATGGCGATACCTCATATGTTAGGTGCAACCACTGTTTACATACCGGCACAGGGTCAATGCTTGTGCACACAGGTGTGCGTGTATTTTATTTTTTTTAAGTTATTTTGATTTTATTTTGATTTTTTTAATTATTTTTACACTGTACCTTTCATTTTTTTTAAATAACTTTTAATACTATCACAGGGAATGCAAATATCCCCTATAACTTCAATGGGCATTGTCATATATTCTTTTTTGAGAAATCTGGGGTCAATCAGACTCTAGATATCTCCTCTGCCCTTACATTATCTAATCAAACCAAGATCGGTGTGATCAGATGCTTTCCCAATTTACAAATGGCGCTGTTTATAACCTGCAAAACTGAAGTGATGAAATGGTCGTAGCTTCCGAATTCTTAGACTAGAGATGATTGACACCACTCTCATCTCCCATCAGCTCTATGATCAGCTGGCAAAACACCGGCTGCATTCTCAGGTTCCCCCGATGGCACAGGACTGCCCGAGAAATCCGTGGAAGGCAGCTGGGGAGGGGGGCATCATATCCCACTGCTTGTAAAAGCAATCCTGCAGCTAATTAGCCACTAGGATTGCTTTTACATGAAAGACGATCACCGGCTGAAAAAAAACCATACCAGGATGATGCCTGCAGCTGTAGGCATCATCCTGGTATAACCATTCAAAGTCCAGTGATGTACCAGTACGTCGCTGGTCCTTGTTGGGTGTATATGCTATGTTCTTTTTTTTTTGTATGCAGCCTGTGGACTGAATGAAAAAAGAGAATAAATCTCTGCCAGAAAAAGTGTGTGGTATGCCCACCATTAGAATATACCGCCCTGCATCCACACACTTCTAATGGTGGGCAAACATTAGGTCACACTTTGCCACATGCGCCAGTTCCGAGATTGTACAAATGTCTAAATAGTGGCACGCTTTAATAAAAATTTTCCATGTATAAGTGGTACCCCATATGGAAAAAGGATGACACCAAGTCCCAAACTTTCTTGTCACTGCTCCCCATGTAATCTGGGCATCCAGGGGGCTCCATGTGACTAACTTTTCCCTTGTAAATCTGAAACTTATAAATATAGCCTGTTGTCCTTTCACAGATCTTCTACATCTTGACCCCATATCTGGCACGCTTGCTGGGGAGAAATTGTTTGAATGCCAGAAAAATTAATCAGGGACTCATCAACGCAGATGTTTTGCTGGGGAGTATAGAGATCTGCAAATTTTTGGTTAAGGTGATTTGCGAGGGGCTGAATTTTGTGGAGCCAATTAAATTCAGGGTCACCCCGAGGATGACAGTGTATTGTCGTTGAAATGCATAAAACACATTATACTCTCATATTGTTTGAATGCCAGAAAAATTAATCAGGGACTCAGCAACGCAGATGTTTTGCTGGGGAGTATAGAGATCTGCAAATTTTTGGTTAAGGTGATTTGCGAGGGGCTGAATTATTGGAGCCAATTAAATTCAGGGTCACCCCGAGGATGACAGTATAGGCCTAGGCCTGGCCATGGCAGCAGAGAACACGGGCATATGATGAATCGGGTCTGCGTACCAATACAACCGCAATTCATTTCTTTTAGTAATGCCCATGTTGAGGGTTTGGCCCCAAAAAAATGTAAATTCAGAAACTGTAATGAGTTTCCATGCGAATGGTCTGGAAAGGTTTGAATTTGGGTTGGCGACTATAAATTGGGGAGGAAGGGATTAACTTTTTTAGGCAATCAAAGGGTTAACTGTGTGAGCTGTGCTATGTGTCACTGTTTGCTGGCAATCGCCGGGACCCGGCGGGTAATGACCGGCCGGGACCCGGTGATTGACACCCGCGGCCGTGATTGGCGGTACAGGTAGGGCGGGCGCGCGCCCCCTACCTGTTTTGCATAATCCCATTTTAAACCGTGATTTTGCGCAGCTGTGCTGCCCTGTGTCCGTTTTTATACAGTGACTGGTCGGCAAGCAGTTTGTTATTATTGATATTAGTTGGTATATCATTACTGTTTTATTTATATAATAACACTGTTCAACAGGTAAAAAGTTTTGGGCATAAAATTAGCTAATCTTACATAATTTTGGGGTGCTGAAAATGAAAATGACCCTAAAAAATGTTGATTGGCTCTAGTTTCCATGATATATTCACCCATCTAATGACGTAAGCCATTCAAAATTATGATGCAACTTCAGCTGCATATTGCGCAATTGATACTGGTGACCAATAGAAAATTGCATGTATACTGAGATGATGCAATATTAGCCTTTAATTGCATCACTTCACTGCATAAAAGCTGCAGTATCTGTAGCTGATTGTAGTTCGACAGCGTCTTTACATTTCGTTTTATGCTTATATAGGCTACTCAGTAATGCCTTGAACTTGTGTGAATAAAGCAGATAATTTCTGCTATATCTGCGGTGAAATAACTTTTATCTCACAAAAAAGGAGGATAACAGGAATGATTAAGAAAGCCTACAACTTGTATTTTGGCTGCAAGATAGGAGACCAGGACAAGAGCTGGGCACCACATATATGCTGCAATTCTTGTGGGACGGCACTGGAGCAATGGTTGAATGGAAAAAAGGCATCTATGCCTTTCGCTGTGCCAATGATTTGGAGAGAGCCAACAGATCATGTTAGTAATTGTTACTTTTGTATGGTGCCTCCAATTGTAAAAGGGCTAAATAAGAAGAAAAAGTTATCTGTGCACTATCCAAATATTCCATCGGCAATACGTCCAGTTCCTCATGGAGAGGGGCTACCAATTCCTAAAGCACCAGAATCCTTCGTGGTTGAGTCAAGTGAGGAAGAACCTGAAGCGTGTAGTCACGTGCAGTTGTAAGAGATAGCCCTTTCCTCGAATACAAGAGAAAAGCCAAGAGAAGCAAAACCGACACAAACTGAAGACAAAACTAGTGAGAATCCTAAGTATTAAAATGATTCAACTTAGCTTATGGCTATAATTTTTCTTGGTAATCCTATGCAATATATTATGCCATTTAGGCTTTGTTATGTAGTCAATATCACTTGCTTTATATTTGTGGAAAGACATCTATCTATATAATTATTGTGCATTATGTAGTCATTACGCCTATAGTAGAAAACTTTCCGTTTACAGAAAAACTAGAGCCAATTGACAAATTTCATTGTTATATTTGAACTCAGAATGTGAAATTCATTAAGAAATGGATCCTTTTGTTTCCAAAACTGGCAAAAAATAAAAATTTGTTGAACAGTGTAATGTTTCTATGCTTTCATTTGTGGTTACATGTGTTCTTTAAATAGGTGTATAAGTAATGATGTGTTTTACCTTATTTTAAAAAATGTTTATGGTTTCATCTTATTGATAATGTATGTGATTGCCCATCTTTGTTGATGCATGGGGGTTTATTTACTAAAGCTGGAAAGTCCAAAATCAGACTCCCTTCTGCATAGAAACCAATCCGCTTCTAACCTCAGCTTGTTCAATGAAGCTTTGGCAATGAAACCTGGAAGCTGATTGGTTTCTATGCAGAAGTGAGTCTGATTTTGCACTCTCCAGCTTTAGTAAATAAACCCCATGGAGTCTATTTCCACCATTCGTTGACATCACATCCTGTGAGGTGTGTGTGGACAAATTAGGATTAATTAGTAGCCTGGTGACTCCAATGACACCTTTCGGATTTAAGAGTGAAGCCGCACCGCACCATCACCCCTATGAGTAAGGCGGAAATGACGAAACGCATCAGTGCGTGATGGTGCTGCAAACCGGAAGTGACACAACGGCATCAGATGTTGGTTGTTCTGGAGGTGGTGACAGCACCTAAGTGGTGTCCGCTTTCCACACTGCATTTGGGCTTGATTTTTTTGTCTATATTGTGAGTACAACTTTTAAGAGCAATAAAGTATTTGGTATATTTCTACTACACCATTGGAGCGGGTCTTTTTCCTTCATCTATTTACATGATATGGTTGTACATGGAGTGACATTGGATACCTTGTGAGACCCTTATGTACAGGTGGCTGAAGAAGTGGATATTGGGGACTCCTTTCACTTCCTGCATTAACGCTTACTAGTTAAAGCCCTCTTTTTTTCACCTGCCAAAGCAGAGGACAACAGAGCACTGGTAAGTGCACACCCGTGTGGGGGCGCACTGTGACCACTGCTTTTTATCATTGGAAATTTTTTTGAGCACATGGTGGATTCTAACATATGTGAAGTTGGATTTGGATTCACATCGATTCTTTCTCACACAATGACTTTTTTTGAAATTTTATTGGTTGATTTAATTTTTTGGAATATATGTTAATTGACATCATTATTATTAGTTTATCACTGTTAAGTGTGTGTGCCACTTCTTCACTGTCACTGTGGTTTTTGTTTGTATCTGATTATTTCACATAGTGGCAGCAAGGGACGTTATGAGATTGATATCTTTATTTGTTTTCATAAATATGAATTAATTTAATTTTTGCATCCAGCATGATATTGTGTATTTCACTATTGTTTTGAAACACACTTTTTTTTTTTTATTGAGATTAGAAGCAGTCTCTTAAAGGGAGTGCTGCTAATCTAATTTTGTTGCCTGTTGTGGTGGTTTATGTAAGGATTTATTCTACTTATAAAGGGCGGTGTCCCTTTCCCTTAAATAAAATATTACAGTGCCTCCAGCCGTCAAATACAGCAAATATTTAATGAACCAATAATTTGGACACCTTGATAATTTGATCACCACTTATTATTATACCTTGAATCCTTTTAGCCAGTATGATTTCGTACCATACACACAAAATTTGCCTTATAATAGATAAATATATAAATTTATTTATGTACAAAAATTATATATATATTAACACAAAACGCAAAAGACTGGTGATGAATGGATACTGGTACACACGATCAAAGATATATACTATACCAATATTATACACAATACAATATTTCTAAATAATGGTAATACAGATTACAATATTTCTAGATAATAATGTTTAAAAATTAAATTTAGTAATAAATGATAATTTAGAGTATCTCAGAGGTCATTTTCTTCCAAAACGTGGCCATAGGAATGGGAGAAAATATTCCCTGATAAATTATACTCTAACCAATAAAAATTAATGATTTATGAAATATGTAAACTTTTTAAAATGACACCAACAATTTTAGCAGTAATACATGGATCTCTCTATATATATATATAAACACCCAATGCAGTTATTATCACTCTAATGTAATTCTTATCACTCTAAGCACAGAGGAAATATGCAATACAATATTAGATTGAAACAGTCTCACCACACCCAAAACCTGGATGATGCCTTCCCAGTGGATTCAGCTGGCAATGGAAACGCCTTCAGAATAATGACCGCAGGGGCAAGTGAGAGATAGGTGGTAGAAATTCAGAGGTTTAGAAGTTTAGTAGAAAGTTTAAAAGTTTGAAAGGATGAAGTAGTGGTTCTCCAGAAGGGATGGATTTCAGCCTCGTCAGATTTCTTCAGCTTGTTTTTCTTTGGCTCTCTTTTTTTTTTTTCAGTGTGTTTTTTTTTCAGTGTCTTTTTTTCTAAATGAGGTGCATGGCTTTTTATACCATCTAAACTATTGTTCTAAAAGACCCTCCCAACAGGCTTTTTGATTGGCCGGTCGAGAAGTGTATGTACCTAAGCTATCTCTCACCTGTCCACCAGGGGGCAGTTAGGGATCACAAAATGATTTGAGTATTTATGATGACTCACACCTCGGGTAGAACCCAAAGTGATTTCAGGTATTAAAATATACGTCTCATCCAGATATATATATTTGATTATACCTATAATGTCCTGGATAGGAACCATAGAAGATATATGTGTATTCAGTTATTCATTTCCCTGAGATACAAACTTGTGTGAAAACATTTGCTTTCTGATAGAAATCTATGAACTGATACCAATTCACAAAATATCTTACTTTTCATCATTTCATACTCAATTTAGTGGTATACAATCCCCAACTCTGCTGAATGTATTTTTGTTCGAGAAAGAGTGTGAATAATGTATCTTTCTTTTAATGTCTTTGTGGGTAACAAAAATATAAGTTCGGAGTTTCAACTCTTGGTCTTAAGAATGACACAGGAAACTGCTGTTTACGTCCATTGTAAAGACCAGAGGGTAAACAACCAGTTGTCCTTGTAGTTTGAAAAGACTGTTTGAAAAGACTGTTGGCTCATCACTCTCCCCAAGGTTTGTTTACTCTTCTCAGACTTGCAAGTATGGTCTTATGTATTGTTAACTTGGTCGGTGTGGGGACTCACTGTTTGGAAGTCCAACGTATTTGACTGTCTAATTAACTTTTGTAGGTGCAATCTCCTCAGCCCCAATATACAAATAGTACTGGTTAAGAATATACACTTTAGCTAGACTTATAGTCGCCAATCTAAGTTCTCAGGATTGTCGGTCTTAGACCACCTGTAGATATTCAAACAGTCTATTGTCTCTGAAAAGAGCTCCTTCCACCCATTGTTTGCGTGTAACTTCACTAGAAGGTCTTCTGAATTTCAACCAAGAAACAGTTAACCCTTAACAGATGGCTGGGCTGGTTTGCTGTTGGAATGAAATTATCTTTTTTATAAATGGTCCCCAAAAGCACTACACTGTATAAAAGACACCTGTCCACAGGAGCAATCAAACAATCAGATTCCAAACTCTCCACCATGACAAATATCAAAGAGCTGTCCAACGATGTCAAGGACAAGATTGTAGACCTACACAAGGCTGGACTGGGCTACAAAACTATTGCCAAGTAGCTTGGTGATAAGGTGACAGCAGTTGGTGCAATCACTCACAAATGGAAGAAACACAAAACAACTGTCAGGTCTGGTGCACCATGCAAGATCTCACCTTGTGGAGTGTCAATGATCATGAGAACAGTGAGGAATCATCCCAGAACTACACGTGAGGATCTTGTCAATGATCTCCAGGCAGCTGGGACCACAGTCACCAAGAGAACAATTAGTAACACACTACGCCGACAAGGATTGAAATCCTGCAGTGCCCGTAAAGTCCCTCTGCTCAAGAAAGGACATGTTCAGGCTCGTTTGAAGTTTGCCACTGAACATCTGAATGATGCAGAGTAGGACTGGTTGAAAGTGTTGTGGTCAGATGAGACCAAAATCGAGCTCTTTGGCATCAACTCAACTTGCCGTGTTTGGAGGAGGAGGAATGCTACCTTTGACCCCAAGAACACCATTCCAACTGTCAAAAATGGTGGTGGAAACATTCTGCTTTGGGGGTTTTTTTCTGCTAAGGGGAAAGGACAACTGCACCGCATAAAAGGGACGATGGATTGGGTAATGTACCATCAAATATTGGGTGAGACTCTTCTTCCCAGGGCATTAAAAATGGGTCGTGGATGGGTGTTCCAGCATGACAATGACCCAAAACACATGGCCAAAGCAACAAAGGAGTGGCTCAAGAACAATCACATTAAGGTCCTGGCCTATCCAGTCTCCAGACCTTAATCCGATTAAAAATCTGTGGAGGGAGCTGAAAGTTTGAGTTGCCAAACGTCAGCCACCAAACCTTAACGACTTGGAGAGGATCTGCCAGGAGTGGGCCAAAATCCCTCCTGAGATGTGTGCAAACCTGGTGGCCAACTACAGGAAACGTCTGACCTCTGTGATTGCCAACAAGGTATTTGTCACCAAGTACTAAGTCATATTAATAATAAATCACTCTACCCAAAATAACCCGTGTCAGCACACTTCACCCCTACCCTTAGAGGTGTACACCATATAAATAATATGCTTAGTGATAATAATAAATAATAAATAATATTCTTATTCCCCCAAAATTACAACCAAAAAGTCCTGTATCCACAAATCCAAAAATTAAAGTCCCCTTCAAACAAAAATTATGTCCAAAAATATTGTCCAAAAATAGTGATAGATTCTTCAAAGTTTTGTGTGAACTTGATTTTACCTCAAAAAAACAGAAATAAAAACCACATAGTGCATTATCCTTAATATATAAATATCATATAACTCATCCAGTGATAATTCACCAAAGTGGAAAACGTGTAAACAGCAAAGATGTGCCAATACACTATTTATAGTGAAAAACTGTGTAGGTGAATCACTCTTTATAGTGCTTATGCCACACACCTAAATCACATCTACTGCAGTAAGGAGTGGATACCCTTACCAATGTGTTTATCATTAAAGGCTTTAGATAAACATCCCCAAGTAGGTTGTATGATGGGACGAGTAAACGAATAATATTCTGCCAGTATCCTCACTTTCACCTCCTCATAATTCAATGTGGATCCATCCACACTATTTCCTCAGACCATTTTCATCACAACCGCCATCCCGATAACGATATATATATACACACATAAAGAAGTATATAGTGTAATACCGCCACACATTCGAATCACAAATTTTATTGGTGCTGCTTACAATATCAAATCTTTCTCATCGCATGTTTAAAAGTATGAAAAACCTGCATGCCGTACGTCCAGGAGAGTCCAAACCGCTATCCACAGTCTTACTTCCACTCTCTGCAATGGCCGCCGCTCCACTTCCGGTTTCTCGTTTGCGTCTGACGTCACCTCCCTCTGACGCGTTTCGTCATTGGACGTAATCATAAAGGGTGTGGTTATCAGACACGGACGCTTCTTTATACTCCTCCTCTCATCATGGTGAAGCCGCAATCTCCATTCCTTGAAAGGGCACCGCTCTGCCTTTGACGGAGACTTAAAGCTACATCCTATACTGACATGGATAGCAAATATTGCCGGCACAGAATCCGTCTTCAGGAACAGCATTGATCAAAAAAGCCGCGGATCACCGCCCACCATGAATATAAAATTAAATAAGCTACAACCCTCCAATATAATCATAAACAATAAAATACCTACATAATACATAAATAATGTGCAATTACTATTTATAGCACTCGCATATCAATAAAGGTAGCCAAATTATCTTGGATATAATTAAAATTAAAATTATTAAATCCATCTATTTATATACTCCAGAGATAAATATGTATCGAGCTAACCCCAACATATTTCATATAATTTATATACACATATAAATAAAACACCAACCCTTTATATTATAAATTGAACATCAATACTCTAAAATTGAGAGCCACACTCAGTATGTTTCTCATATATTGCCCTCTCCTATTCAATATATATTCTTTAAAATAAATAAAACTATTAAATAATCCCTTGACATACTATCTTAATACCCTCATATAGGGTCCACAATAATCTATTGATATTATTTATCTTGCATATATAATTATACTATATCATTATTGTATATACGATTCAGGATATAACATCCCCAATCATATCGTAAGAAAGGTTTGTCATAAATACATAAAATTATTTAAAATATATTTAAATTAGCCATATTCTAAAATAAACATTTCTATTATTTTCTAAAACTTTCTCCTATATCCATCCTCAACAGATCAACCCATAATATTCTGCACATATCCATCTTTTGTATTATGATAAACTTATGTTTGCAGCATACAACTACACCTTTTAGGTTAAAAATTGGAAACAAAGCAATTTAAATCTAAATCTACATTTAAACCTCCTGGTTTCATCGTTCTCAACTCATAAATCCAGTAGGTTTCATTCTTGGATATGGTTTTGATTTTATCACCCCCCCTCCAGTGCGCCTCTATTCTATCGATTCCGCAGAATTTTAAGCCACTAGGGTCACAGTTATGATGGTCTCTGAAATGCCTCGATAGACAATGGTCTTTCTTCCCTTTTAAAATATTTGTAACATGTTCACTTAGTCTTTTTTGTAAGGGTCTTGAGGTCCTCCCCACATACTGTAACTTACACGGGCATTCCAGTAAATATGTTACAAAGGGGGTAGTGCAAGTGATAAAATTCTTCATGTTGTATGTCCTTCCAGTTTTATTAGATGTAAAATTAGAAATCACTCTCATATTCGTATTCGTTATTGTGCATATTCTACATTTTCTACAGGGGTAAAAACCCTTAAAATCAAACATATGTTCCTTCTTTTTCTTTGGAGGAGAGATAACACTTTTAACTATAACATCTCTCAAATTCTTAGTCCTTCTATAAATGAACGAGGGCTTTTTTGGGATTAATGGACCTAAAATAGTATCTTTACTTAATATTGGCCAATGTTTAAAAACAATTTTTTCAATATCTTTATATTGGTTATTATAACCAGAAATAAACGCATATTCTATCTTATTCCTATTACCAGGATTCTTTTTAGATGGAACTTTTACAACCTTCTTATCTCCTAGATAGCCCTTACTCACTTCATACCTAGTCCTTTCTAGTACCTCGGGGTCATACCCCTTCTCAATGAATCTATTTTTAATAATATCTGTTTGTTCAACATATTCCTTCAATCTAGTACAGTTTCTAAAAATTCTTCGAAACTGTCCTTTGGGTATCCCATTGATCCAGGAAGGATGGTGACAGCTATTGGTAGGTATATATCCGTTCCTGTCTGTTTTTTTAAAATAAGTTTTAGTAAAAATAACTTTATCCTCAATAAAAATATTAAGATCTAGAAAATTTACAGAGCACCTATCCATACTAAAGGTAAAACCTAAACCATGCTCATTATTTTCCAGAACAGAGATAAACGCCTTTAGAGATTCCATTGGTCCATCCCAAATTACAAGAATATCGTCGATATACCTTTTCCACATAATTAAACCCTCCCATTTTCTATTAAAAATAACCTTCTCCTCCCATCTACTTAGAAACACATTTGCTAGACTGGGCGCAAATTTTGCGCCCATTGCTACCCCTTTCTTCTGCACATAAAATTGTCCACCATACCAAAAGTAGTTTTTTCCCATGCAAAACTCTAGTAGAGACACAATAAAATTCCTTTGTTTCCTACATAGGTCAGTAAAATTCCTTAGACCCCATTTAACTGCTTTAATACCATCCTCATGTTTGATGCTGGTATACAAAGAATTAACATCTATTGTAACTAGAATGGTGTTATCAGAAACTTTCCTATACTCCACCAAATCTATAACATCCTGTCCATCCTTCAAATACGATGGCATTACTTTAACTATGGGCTGCAAATAGAAATCAATATACTCCCCAGTTCTCGCATGTATGGAATCAATACCGTTTATAATCGGTCTTCCAGGGGGATTTATTAAACTTTTGTGTATCTTAGGTAGATAATATATTATAGGCATTTTACAATGGGAAGGAATTAAATATCTTGCCTCTTTTTCATTCAGAATTCCTTCCTTTTGCGCTCTGTTAACTAGTACTTGGAGTAATTTTTTGTATTTAGTCACTGGGTTACTCTTAATTTTCATATATGTGTCTGAATCATTTAGAATATTATCCATAACATGTTCGTAAGCCGATCTATCCAGAATCACCACCCCTCCCCCCTTATCGGCTGGTCTAATCACCACATTATTTGCCTTCTTTAAAGAATTTAGACCCTCCTGAAATTCAATACTCTCTTTAACTTTCTTGATTTCTATATCTCTTAGTTCTTCAGTTACCATCTGTTTAAAAACTTCAACAAAATGATTTTTATTATTGATTGGGTTAAAAACCGAATTGTTCCTCAATCCGCTGTGTACATATTGATTTACAATATCTGGACTAGATCTAACAACAGAAGATCCTTGTCCAGGTAACGATAAAAAATATTTTTTGATGTTCAATTTCCTAATATATCTATTCAAATTAATGTACGTCTCAAACTTATTCAAACTCCTTTTAGGGGCAAATTTTAATCCTTTGTCTAAAACCTGGGTCTGATTATGTGTTAAAGGGATGGAACTAAGGTTATAAATACCTTCCCCTACACATCTTTCCTTTTTCTCTTGTTGTCTGTATTTGGTTCCATCCCTTGAGTTATCTTGTTTTCTCCCTGATTTCCTTGCTCTTCCCCTCTTGGTTGGGGTGGCCTTTCCTGTTCTCCCCTGTATTGGTTTTGGTAATAATAGGGTGGATCCCTCATCATCCCTCGACCCCATCCTTGTTGATAATATGGGTTTCTTGGTGGGGGTCCTGGTGGTCTTCCCCTGAAATTCCTCTGAAAAAAATTATTATTGTTCCTGTATCCTCTAGGGCTTCCATTGAAGCCCCTAGGGTTGTGCCACCCTTCTAGAGGCTGGAAACTGTTATACACTGGAACATTATAATTATTTTTGAACGGACTACCATAACAGTCCTCATCCCTTCTCCGTGAAGATTTTTGTTGGGTTGTTTGTATAGGTCTAGCATTCTCTTTCTTCTTGCTTACCACTTTTTTTGTAAGTGCACCGGTAGACTGTATACTCCCTTTTACAGGAGAATTATTAGGTGTGGTATTATTGGATTGGCATTGATTAGCAATGACACTCTGCCATTTATAAATGTTATTGGTCTGGTAATCTCCCATATCTCTCATATATTTTCTATGTTTTTTCTTTTTTATTTCCATATCCTTTTTATTTAGTTGATCCTGTAATTTTTTATTTGCATCATCAAATTCCTTTTTCCCTTTGAATACTTCTATTTTACTCTGTAATTCTGATAGCCTTGATTCTACTGTGATTAACTTTCTCCTTTTTCTATCCAGTAGCATACCCACTAATTGTCTTTCACAAGTGTGGAAAAACTTCTTCCATTCCAAATTTGAATCCTCATCCATTAACCCATCATTGGGGCCTAAATCCCATCTCAGCCTTCTAGGGATAATGTCATCTGTAAGGTATTTTTCCAAAGTGACAATATCCCACCATAATTGAATTTTCTTCTCCATCGTGAATCCTATTTTTTTAGAAATAACTTCTAAATCATCATCAAATACTATTTGTGCAGTGGAAAAAACCTCATCTAAATTAACTTGTCTATTATTCAAAAAATTAAAAACCTCCATATCCCCTAGTGAAAAACTTACACTCCCTAGTGTAATACAATAATATTAATAATAAATCACTCTACCCAAAATAACCCGTGTCAGCACACTTCACCCCTACCCTTAGAGGTGTACACCATATAAATAATATGCTTAGTGATAATAATAAATAATAAATAATATTCTTATTCCCCCAAAATTACAACCAAAAAGTCCTGTATCCACAAATCCAAAAATTAAAGTCCCCTTCAAACAAAAATTATGTCCAAAAATATTGTCCAAAAATAGTGATAGATTCTTCAAAGTTTTGTGTGAACTTGATTTTACCTCAAAAAAACAGAAATAAAAACCACATAGTGCATTATCCTTAATATATAAATATCATATAACTCATCCAGTGATAATTCACCAAAGTGGAAAACGTGTAAACAGCAAAGATGTGCCAATACACTATTTATAGTGAAAAACTGTGTAGGTGAATCACTCTTTATAGTGCTTATGCCACACACCTAAATCACATCTACTGCAGTAAGGAGTGGATACCCTTACCAATGTGTTTATCATTAAAGGCTTTAGATAAACATCCCCAAGTAGGTTGTATGATGGGACGAGTAAACGAATAATATTCTGCCAGTATCCTCACTTTCACCTCCTCATAATTCAATGTGGATCCATCCACACTATTTCCTCAGACCATTTTCATCACAACCGCCATCCCGATAACGATATATATATACACACATAAAGAAGTATATAGTGTAATACCGCCACACATTCGAATCACAAATTTTATTGGTGCTGCTTACAATATCAAATCTTTCTCATCGCATGTTTAAAAGTATGAAAAACCTGCATGCCGTACGTCCAGGAGAGTCCAAACCGCTATCCACAGTCTTACTTCCACTCTCTGCAATGGCCGCCGCTCCACTAGTGGAGCGGCGGCCATTGCAGAGAGTGGAAGTAAGACTGTGGATAGCGGTTTGGACTCTCCTGGACGTACGGCATGCAGGTTTTTCATACTTTTAAACATGCGATGAGAAAGATTTGATATTGTAAGCAGCACCAATAAAATTTGTGATTCGAATGTGTGGCGGTATTACACTATATACTTCTTTATGTGTGTATATATATATCGTTATCGGGATGGCGGTTGTGATGAAAATGGTCTGAGGAAATAGTGTGGATGGATCCACATTGAATTATGAGGAGGTGAAAGTGAGGATACTGGCAGAATATTATTCGTTTACTCGTCCCATCATACAACCTACTTGGGGATGTTTATCTAAAGCCTTTAATGATAAACACATTGGTAAGGGTATCCACTCCTTACTGCAGTAGATGTGATTTAGGTGTGTGGCATAAGCACTATAAAGAGTGATTCACCTACACAGTTTTTCACTATAAATAGTGTATTGGCACATCTTTGCTGTTTACACGTTTTCCACTTTGGTGAATTATCACTGGATGAGTTATATGATATTTATATATTAAGGATAATGCACTATGTGGTTTTTATTTCTGTTTTTTTGAGGTAAAATCAAGTTCACACAAAACTTTGAAGAATCTATCACTATTTTTGGACAATATTTTTGGACATAATTTTTGTTTGAAGGGGACTTTAATTTTTGGATTTGTGGATACAGGACTTTTTGGTTGTAATTTTGGGGGAATAAGAATATTATTTATTATTTATTATTATCACTAAGCATATTATTTATATGGTGTACACCTCTAAGGGTAGGGGTGAAGTGTGCTGACACGGGTTATTTTGGGTAGAGTGATTTATTATTAATATTATTGTATTACACTAGGGAGTGTAAGTTTTTCACTAGGGGATATGGAGGTTTTTAATTTTTTGAATAATAGACAAGTTAATTTAGATGAGGTTTTTTCCACTGCACAAATAGTATTTGATGATGATTTAGAAGTTATTTCTAAAAAAATAGGATTCACGATGGAGAAGAAAATTCAATTATGGTGGGATATTGTCACTTTGGAAAAATACCTTACAGATGACATTATCCCTAGAAGGCTGAGATGGGATTTAGGCCCCAATGATGGGTTAATGGATGAGGATTCAAATTTGGAATGGAAGAAGTTTTTCCACACTTGTGAAAGACAATTAGTGGGTATGCTACTGGATAGAAAAAGGAGAAAGTTAATCACAGTAGAATCAAGGCTATCAGAATTACAGAGTAAAATAGAAGTATTCAAAGGGAAAAAGGAATTTGATGATGCAAATAAAAAATTACAGGATCAACTAAATAAAAAGGATATGGAAATAAAAAAGAAAAAACATAGAAAATATATGAGAGATATGGGAGATTACCAGACCAATAACATTTATAAATGGCAGAGTGTCATTGCTAATCAATGCCAATCCAATAATACCACACCTAATAATTCTCCTGTAAAAGGGAGTATACAGTCTACCGGTGCACTTACAAAAAAAGTGGTAAGCAAGAAGAAAGAGAATGCTAGACCTATACAAACAACCCAACAAAAATCTTCACGGAGAAGGGATGAGGACTGTTATGGTAGTCCGTTCAAAAATAATTATAATGTTCCAGTGTATAACAGTTTCCAGCCTCTAGAAGGGTGGCACAACCCTAGGGGCTTCAATGGAAGCCCTAGAGGATACAGGAACAATAATAATTTTTTTCAGAGGAATTTCAGGGGAAGACCACCAGGACCCCCACCAAGAAACCCATATTATCAACAAGGATGGGGTCGAGGGATGATGAGGGATCCACCCTATTATTACCAAAACCAATACAGGGGAGAACAGGAAAGGCCACCCCAACCAAGAGGGGAAGAGCAAGGAAATCAGGGAGAAAACAAGATAACTCAAGGGATGGAACCAAATACAGACAACAAGAGAAAAAGGAAAGATGTGTAGGGGAAGGTATTTATAACCTTAGTTCCATCCCTTTAACACATAATCAGACCCAGGTTTTAGACAAAGGATTAAAATTTGCCCCTAAAAGGAGTTTGAATAAGTTTGAGACGTACATTAATTTGAATAGATATATTAGGAAATTGAACATCAAAAAATATTTTTTATCGTTACCTGGACAAGGATCTTCTGTTGTTAGATCTAGTCCAGATATTGTAAATCAATATGTACACAGCGGATTGAGGAACAATTCGGTTTTTAACCCAATCAATAATAAAAATCATTTTGTTGAAGTTTTTAAACAGATGGTAACTGAAGAACTAAGAGATATAGAAATCAAGAAAGTTAAAGAGAGTATTGAATTTCAGGAGGGTCTAAATTCTTTAAAGAAGGCAAATAATGTGGTGATTAGACCAGCCGATAAGGGGGGAGGGGTGGTGATTCTGGATAGATCGGCTTACGAACATGTTATGGATAATATTCTAAATGATTCAGACACATATATGAAAATTAAGAGTAACCCAGTGACTAAATACAAAAAATTACTCCAAGTACTAGTTAACAGAGCGCAAAAGGAAGGAATTCTGAATGAAAAAGAGGCAAGATATTTAATTCCTTCCCATTGTAAAATGCCTATAATATATTATCTACCTAAGATACACAAAAGTTTAATAAATCCCCCTGGAAGACCGATTATAAACGGTATTGATTCCATACATGCGAGAACTGGGGAGTATATTGATTTCTATTTGCAGCCCATAGTTAAAGTAATGCCATCGTATTTGAAGGATGGACAGGATGTTATAGATTTGGTGGAGTATAGGAAAGTTTCTGATAACACCATTCTAGTTACAATAGATGTTAATTCTTTGTATACCAGCATCAAACATGAGGATGGTATTAAAGCAGTTAAATGGGGTCTAAGGAATTTTACTGACCTATGTAGGAAACAAAGGAATTTTATTGTGTCTCTACTAGAGTTTTGCATGGGAAAAAACTACTTTTGGTATGGTGGACAATTTTATGTGCAGAAGAAAGGGGTAGCAATGGGCGCAAAATTTGCGCCCAGTCTAGCAAATGTGTTTCTAAGTAGATGGGAGGAGAAGGTTATTTTTAATAGAAAATGGGAGGGTTTAATTATGTGGAAAAGGTATATCGACGATATTCTTGTAATTTGGGATGGACCAATGGAATCTCTAAAGGCGTTTATCTCTGTTCTGGAAAATAATGAGCATGGTTTAGGTTTTACCTTTAGTATGGATAGGTGCTCTGTAAATTTTCTAGATCTTAATATTTTTATTGAGGATAAAGTTATTTTTACTAAAACTTATTTTAAAAAAACAGACAGGAACGGATATATACCTACCAATAGCTGTCACCATCCTTCCTGGATCAATGGGATACCCAAAGGACAGTTTCGAAGAATTTTTAGAAACTGTACTAGATTGAAGGAATATGTTGAACAAACAGATATTATTAAAAATAGATTCATTGAGAAGGGGTATGACCCCGAGGTACTAGAAAGGACTAGGTATGAAGTGAGTAAGGGCTATCTAGGAGATAAGAAGGTTGTAAAAGTTCCATCTAAAAAGAATCCTGGTAATAGGAATAAGATAGAATATGCGTTTATTTCTGGTTATAATAACCAATATAAAGATATTGAAAAAATTGTTTTTAAACATTGGCCAATATTAAGTAAAGATACTATTTTAGGTCCATTAATCCCAAAAAAGCCCTCGTTCATTTATAGAAGGACTAAGAATTTGAGAGATGTTATAGTTAAAAGTGTTATCTCTCCTCCAAAGAAAAAGAAGGAACATATGTTTGATTTTAAGGGTTTTTACCCCTGTAGAAAATGTAGAATATGCACAATAACGAATACGAATATGAGAGTGATTTCTAATTTTACATCTAATAAAACTGGAAGGACATACAACATGAAGAATTTTATCACTTGCACTACCCCCTTTGTAACATATTTACTGGAATGCCCGTGTAAGTTACAGTATGTGGGGAGGACCTCAAGACCCTTACAAAAAAGACTAAGTGAACATGTTACAAATATTTTAAAAGGGAAGAAAGACCATTGTCTATCGAGGCATTTCAGAGACCATCATAACTGTGACCCTAGTGGCTTAAAATTCTGCGGAATCGATAGAATAGAGGCGCACTGGAGGGGGGGTGATAAAATCAAAACCATATCCAAGAATGAAACCTACTGGATTTATGAGTTGAGAACGATGAAACCAGGAGGTTTAAATGTAGATTTAGATTTAAATTGCTTTGTTTCCAATTTTTAACCTAAAAGGTGTAGTTGTATGCTGCAAACATAAGTTTATCATAATACAAAAGATGGATATGTGCAGAATATTATGGGTTGATCTGTTGAGGATGGATATAGGAGAAAGTTTTAGAAAATAATAGAAATGTTTATTTTAGAATATGGCTAATTTAAATATATTTTAAATAATTTTATGTATTTATGACAAACCTTTCTTACGATATGATTGGGGATGTTATATCCTGAATCGTATATACAATAATGATATAGTATAATTATATATGCAAGATAAATAATATCAATAGATTATTGTGGACCCTATATGAGGGTATTAAGATAGTATGTCAAGGGATTATTTAATAGTTTTATTTATTTTAAAGAATATATATTGAATAGGAGAGGGCAATATATGAGAAACATACTGAGTGTGGCTCTCAATTTTAGAGTATTGATGTTCAATTTATAATATAAAGGGTTGGTGTTTTATTTATATGTGTATATAAATTATATGAAATATGTTGGGGTTAGCTCGATACATATTTATCTCTGGAGTATATAAATAGATGGATTTAATAATTTTAATTTTAATTATATCCAAGATAATTTGGCTACCTTTATTGATATGCGAGTGCTATAAATAGTAATTGCACATTATTTATGTATTATGTAGGTATTTTATTGTTTATGATTATATTGGAGGGTTGTAGCTTATTTAATTTTATATTCATGGTGGGCGGTGATCCGCGGCTTTTTTGATCAATGCTGTTCCTGAAGACGGATTCTGTGCCGGCAATATTTGCTATCCATGTCAGTATAGGATGTAGCTTTAAGTCTCCGTCAAAGGCAGAGCGGTGCCCTTTCAAGGAATGGAGATTGCGGCTTCACCATGATGAGAGGAGGAGTATAAAGAAGCGTCCGTGTCTGATAACCACACCCTTTATGATTACGTCCAATGACGAAACGCGTCAGAGGGAGGTGACGTCAGACGCAAACGAGAAACCGGAAGTGGAGCGGCGGCCATTGCAGAGAGTGGAAGTAAGACTGTGGATAGCGGTTTGGACTCTCCTGGACGTACGGCATGCAGGTTTTTCATACTTTTAAACATGCGATGAGAAAGATTTGATATTGTAAGCAGCACCAATAAAATTTGTGATTCGAATGTGTGGCGGTATTACACTATATACTTCTTTATGTGTGTATATATATATCGTTATCGGGATGGCGGTTGTGATGAAAATGGTCTGAGGAAATAGTGTGGATGGATCCACATTGAATTATGAGGAGGTGAAAGTGAGGATACTGGCAGAATATTATTCGTTTACTCGTCCCATCATACAACCTACTTGGGGATGTTTATCTAAAGCCTTTAATGATAAACACATTGGTAAGGGTATCCACTCCTTACTGCAGTAGATGTGATTTAGGTGTGTGGCATAAGCACTATAAAGAGTGATTCACCTACACAGTTTTTCACTATAAATAGTGTATTGGCACATCTTTGCTGTTTACACGTTTTCCACTTTGGTGAATTATCACTGGATGAGTTATATGATATTTATATATTAAGGATAATGCACTATGTGGTTTTTATTTCTGTTTTTTTGAGGTAAAATCAAGTTCACACAAAACTTTGAAGAATCTATCACTATTTTTGGACAATATTTTTGGACATAATTTTTGTTTGAAGGGGACTTTAATTTTTGGATTTGTGGATACAGGACTTTTTGGTTGTAATTTTGGGGGAATAAGAATATTATTTATTATTTATTATTATCACTAAGCATATTATTTATAAAGTACTAAGTCATGTTTTGTGAAGGGGATCAAATATTTATTTTCCTCATGAACATGCAAATCAGCGCATAAATTAGACATGAATTTCTTTTGAATTTTTTGTTGCTATTCTGTCTCTCAGTGTTACAATGCACCTACCATTCGATTTTTAGACTGATGATTTCTTTGTGACTGGGCAAACATTCAAAATCAGCAGGGGATCAAATACGTATTTCCTTCAATGTATGCTGTCACTAGAAGAGGCTGCTAATAAAGTCAGGATGGCTGCTCTCCGATAAGCTGACTGGCCAGTCTCATGGGTCAGACATGTTTAGCTCCAAGGATGTGATCATACTTTACATCTTAACAGATCACCTCATTCTTGTCCTAGTCCTTCGACTTCTTCTCATCCATTTTAATGCCTTTCATTTCCTCTTTGACTTCTGTTTTCCTTTGTTTCCCTTTCGGGACTTTCTGTTACAGGCTGGAAGTTTTCCACTTGTCCTGAACTGACAAACGACTGTACTGAAGAATCAGACTCCAGGAGACTAGACTTTTCCTATCCAAGGATGTACTCTGGTCCATCTGCATATCTACCCCTTCAGACAGGTTCACTTCCTCTTCATGCTCTACCACCTCTTCTTCCCTCTCAACCACCAGAGTGTCAGGGACACATCCCCCAGAAGGAAGCATAGCTCCCTCCCCTTCAGCAGCATCACTGGGAGCATCCACAGGAGGCAGGAGCCTACTGTCTTTCAGCACACTGGATGCTCACATCAGGTTTAGCGCCACATGCCACATTGCGACATGCCTTTCCAACCTCACAATCCTCATTTGTGTGATGTAAGGAGAAGCAGCTACGGCAGAACATAGGCTGACCGGGGTACTATAATTAACCATGGTTACTTCCTATCGAAAATGCCTGTGGGGGGGGGCACTCCCCTACCCCATATAACCCATGGTAACTCTTTATAAAGGCAAATGCTTGGAGAAAGGTTACCCCAGCACACTTGTGGAGGGGGCTTTTCCCTTTATCTCACTGATGATATCTCACAAGTAGACAGAAGCAAGACCTGTACTCCACAACTGTGAAGTCTCTATCCTGGGTAGGTTTACTACCCAGCTCCACAGTTCAGAAATATGGAACATATATTACAAAACCATTGGTCCATACTGGTTGAGGATCCCCACCTAAAATCATCACTTACAGTCAAGCCCAAAATTTGCTATAGACGGGCCCGAGAGATTAAAAGTAAAATAGCTCCAAGTAAGGTCAAAGGTATTCAGGCCAAGATAGGTATTTTTCTAACCTTCTCTATGATCAAAGGCATGTATCAGTGCCGTAAACCTAGGTGCCTCACGTGCAAGCATGTCCCACATGGATAGAGACTTCACCATAAAGGGTAAAACTTTCCCCATTTCTGAGTTTCTGAGTCTCTGTCTCTATTCACCCATTTTTTTCCCCTTATTTTCTCTGCACTAGAATTGATCCACATGTTACATGATTATTTGTACACCATATTCTTTGTTTGTGCCAGCTAATGATTATCATATACAGTACTCTACAATTACACTTACTCACTTGATACCTCTAGTGTTTCAGCTTATACATAGTTACATCCATTTTCTAATATTTCTGGTAGCTGGCCATCCTTCCACGATTCTTACTATATTTCTATTCTTTACTTCTTTTCTCTTGCTCTACATTATTTTCATTTTCCCAAATGGCATAGGTAGCTTTATTATTATCATCTAGAATTTTTGTATACACATTTTCAATAATAGGGAATCACCTGCTTATGTATAAACATTTCTATTTTTACATATCTATTTATTCATACAGGACCCTTATGGTCTCTATGTTATAGTGCATATTGGGACACATGCCTAAGTTGCATAATTTTCCCTTAACCATCATATGACATCCTCCCAGAACGTGCCCTCCTGCGCACCCCCGGGGGTGCACACCCAGCGATCTCCTTGATCGCTGGGTCCTACAGACACAACTGATCACGTGATGTGGTAAAACACCAATCACAGAGGCTTTTTACCACGTGATCAGCCGTGTCCAATGACACAGTAGATCACCGGTAAATGCAGTTGCCGGTTATTGGCTGAACGTTCCTCATGCTGTCACAGCGTAAGTAAAGTACTGCCGATAACCGGCAATTGTCAGAACACTGATCAGACTGATGATCAGTGCCCAGCAGTGCCACCCACCAGTGCCGCCCACCTGTGCTGCCCAGCAGTGCCGCCAGTCAGTGCTGTCAGTCAGTGCCACCCATCAGTACCTCCTATCAGTGCTGCCTATCGGTGCAATAGAAACAAAGAAAACCTTTTTTTTTTCCAAAATTTTTGCTCTTTTTTTGTTTATAGCGCAAAAAATAAAACACCCAGCGGAGAGTACATACCATCAAAAGAAAGCTCTATTTGTGTGAAAAAAAGTTAATGTCTTATGGGTGCCGTGTTGCATGACTGTGCAATTGTCATTCAAAGTGCGAGAGCTCTGAAAGCTGAAAATTGGCCTGGGCACGAAGGGGGTATAAGTGTCCGGTAGGCAAGTGGTTAATATTCTCCTTATTTTGTTATGTTTTATTGTATTTTATGTATTGTATTTTAATTTAAGAGTGCTTAGTCTAATTAGTTTATGAGAGGGAGGCTTGATATTTTTTTTGTACTAATGTATGATGAACCTTGGACCTCTCCATGAGTTGGCTGGGCCCTATAGTCCGCCACTATCATTTGCTAATATATGCTCCCTCTATGGTCTGATGAAGGAGCATGCAAACCCCAAATGTGTGCCATGCCTACTGCTGCTGTACCTGGAGCTGACGACCCTCTTGCTTGCCCTGAGGATCCACACTGACCAGTAAGTACTAGAAAACACCAGCACAGCCAAGGACAGTGCTTTGGAGACCTGCTTGCAGCAGGAATGACCAGGAGTTGCACAGCAGTTGCACAGCAGTTGGCACCAGCTTGACAAGTGCTCATTTGATTACTACTATTGTGAGTTGCCAGTTTTATGAAAATAAATTATTTGCTTATATTGCTGCACTTAGATGGCGCTGCTCTATCTCTTTTATAATTTTCTTCACTAACACTGAGCAATGTATTAGTGACCTGCAGATGTCCTCCAACCTGTGCAGGGCACATTTGTTGAAAAAGGTTACGATGAACATCAAATGGAAGTGGAAATATTGAATATTAAACAGATTAGTGGGGAAAGTCTATTGGGGGATAAAATTAAACAAGATGAATCTGATAAATTTAGACGGTCCTTAATTACCACATATTCAACCCAATATAGGCAGGTACAAAACATCTTTAAAAAACATTGGGGAGTTCTCAAAAATTATAAGGTTTTAGGTCCAGTTAGATCCATTTCTCCCAGCTAGACCAGCTGTGGTATTTAGAGAACTATCTTCATTTTGTGCTAGAGTGGCACCAAATGTCGATCCCCCTAAGCGACTCAAATTTTTTTTCATGACCTTAAAGCAGGGGTTAACATTTCGAGTCCAGACCTACTACCCGGTCACAAAACTTACTCTCCACCAGTTGCCCCACCCAACCTTGCCCAGGTCCACCCCCAATCCCACCCCGGCCCATCCCAAACCACACCCTTCATTACTGTATACATGTCATATCACTATACATAATGGAGTATAGGGGAGCTGGGATATACATTACTGAGTAATGTATATCCCAGCTCCCCTGTACTCCATTATACTGATATGACATGTATACAGTAATGTATATCCCAGCTCCCCTGTACTTCATTATAGTGATAGGACATGTTTTATACAGTATTTATTGTCCCCCCGAGTCCCCCGCGGCTGTGGAGAGGGTGTCTCCTCTGAGCGGAGGAGAGAGGACCTCTCCTGCACCTATCCCCTCGGCGGCGGTGCTGCAGAAGCCAGAAACCGGTAGTTGTAAACCGGAACTCGGCTTCACAATGAGGCTTGGTGCACAGGTGCAGTCGCTCCATGCTTCATCTGTGCTCACTGCTCGCAGCCGCTCGCCACAGAGGAATTTCTCCTCGCATTTGGCAAGAGGCTCTTTCAAGCCCTGCCTTAAAGGGTATTATCCATGCAAGAAATGTTCTGTCTCTCAGCATACCATTTTGTGCAGAAAATGTGACAGTTTTACATCTACGGTTACTTCCCAGCAGTGTTCTATAAAATCATTTATCACATCTACTTCCAAAAACATGGTATATTTAATTATTTGTCCTTGTGGGAAACAATATGTAGGTAGAACCATTAGGTCCTTTTCAGTATGAGTGAATGAACACATTAAGGAACATAGTGTTCCTAAACATTATGCTCTCCATCACAATAAAGATATTAGGGGGACCAAATTTTTGTCAATAGATAGATATGGAGCACCATGGTGTAGGGGTTCTTGTAAAAGGGGAGTGTCTTTTTTAGAGACACGGTGGATTTATGAACTTAAATCTTTTTTCCCCTATGGCATGAACGTTGAGTGGGACGTTAATTCTTTTATTAGTAATGCCCAATTATTGTAATATAGCGTGTATATTGTGTATACAATTAAGAGACACAATTAATTATGCATTCTACATAGGCTTAGTATTGATGGCAGCCATGTTGGAGTCCGATCCCCAGACTGAGACTTGGTGGAATTATAACCATTATGACATCTGAGGCTTGGTTTAAGCCAAGCGGCGGCCATTTTAAATCCATAGCGAGGTCTGGTGACACGGCAGCCATTTTTAATTTTAATTATTGATCTATGGGGGCTCATTCCCTCTCAGGATAGCTATTAAAAGCAGCAGTGATGATCGCACATAGTTTCCACGCCGCAGACGACGTCACATGTGATGAAAAGGAAAAAATGTCACCAGCATTTCGGAGTCTCGCAGGACCCCTTCATCAGGCATGTGACCATGCCTGATGAAGGGGTCCTGCGAGACTCCAAAATGTTGCCTTGCTGTAACTATGTGATTGTTCATTAAAACCCTTGGACCCTTATTGGTGATCCTTGGTGTGCTGGTGACATTTTTCCTTGCTGATTTTGTTCGGTTCCAGCTGACAGTCGCTGCAGCACCCACTTATACACACAGCCATTTTTAACGCAGGAATGTGTGCGTTTGGACTATACACTTGTCACATGTGATGAAACGCGTCGGCTGTAGCTTGTGCGTCTGACGTCTACACGCTGCTCTCTTACACGAGGAAGTGTACCTGTTCCGGGGTGAAAGGGATTTGTGCTTCTAATGATCACTGGTAGGTTCCGGTTCCCCATTAGGCCCAAGAGACTGTGTTCTGGAAGGAAGAAATTAACATGCACACACAGGTTTCCAGAAGACAATCTGAATCTTTATTCATAGATTCTTCTTCTTATATTGTAACAAAGAAAACCATACAATAGGATTTCACTGGATACTTGTCAAAGCTGTGAACGTGAGATTTCTCAGACCTTGAAATCAGTTACAAGTAACCAACAGTTATTTTCCCATGGGACAGAAGTATTTGACTTTTAACTATATCATAGCAGAAACAAATGCTGTTAATACAAAGAAATAACTGGATACTTTCCCTGCCTCTACCAAGGCTAAGCTAAGATAAAAAACAAAAGAATGTGTGAGCACAGTTCTGTAACATATAACTGACACGGCATATTTTCATTAACTCATTCTGGGTATAATATAAAACAATTAATCAACATGGAATACAAGAAACAACATGGAGTGGGGGGAACAAAATGACAGACAACAAAAGACATATATTTCCCTTCAATCCCCTCTTAAATCATTATTTACATATATGATTTTTCCTTTGCATATACTTATATTACACGGTTTCTTTGCAACTTTTCCTTGTATTTTGCTAGATAGCTGTGATACTTCTTAGGTTTTGGATTCAGTGGGGCAGTTTGTTCTTGGATCTCTTCTGCATACATAGTCATAAGCCTCTTTATACAGGGAATCACACAGCACACTATCAGGGCTATGAGTATCAGGGTAACTACAATAATCACCCCTATTTGTGCTAGCACCTGCTTCCATCCTTTGAACCACCCAAAATATTGATCCCATGGGTCAGTGATCCCTGAATTCCTTTTCAACTCTTCTGACAGGTCAGACAGTTTTTTTATAGCCATATAGCCATTTGGTTCCGTATTGCCTGGAACGTAGGTACAGAATGTACCGGTTCCTTTTACCATTGCACACACACCACCCTTTTCTGCAAGCATCATATCTAAGGCCATACGATTTTGGAAGGTCATGGCGGAGTCAGCCTGCAACTGTTCAGCTATTCCCTTCAATGCATCCCTGGTGTAGTTGACAAACCTCTGCTGATTGTAATATATATAATTTATCCAATCAACATTCTTGTTGATGGTGATGGTTGGAATGATTGACTCAAAACCCGCTTTGACCTGGTCCCTGGCTTTAAACTCATCCGGGACCCCTCTTGGAACCCCTATGGCATCTATATAAACATGTGGGTCAAAACTACCCATCGGGGCCTCCCTCTTGTGCCTCTGGGTGCCTCCTGCTATATCTCTAGGGATCTCAGAAAAAATTTCACTAAAGATATGCAGGGGCATAATAGCTTTGGCCAAAGCACACTCACCAGACCACTCTTTCTCCAATCTAGACCTGATCTTACCATCACCACAAATCCAGTAGATATAACCTAAAGATTGTGTCTGATTCTGTAAAAGCCTAGATAAAATATTGCTGTATGTGTGACAAAAATCTTTTGTAAAATTTTCCAAACTTCTCTTTCTTGCCACTCCTCTATAGCAGGTATAATTCCCTGGGTAAATTTGCAAGCCTTCACCTGGTTTGGGGTTTTTGGTGACTATGGGATACTTTGCTTTCCAGGTTTCACAGGAAGCATTTTTGTTATGTGTTCCTTTAAAAAAAACTTAGGAAACATTCTTCAACATCTTCAGGAAGGTTTAGTGGCACTGTTCCCACATGGGGTCTGGCTGCTCCACAGACATAACAATTAAACTTGTTGTGCTGCAAGGCACTGTACCTCATCCATTCTAACCAAAGATTTATATTTAAAAATCTTATTTCCGCTGCCACGGTATCTTCGAAAGAAGGATCAGTAATGGCAATCATATCCCTAAAAGTACTGATGTGTGGCTTTAGGGGATTGTAATCATTGTTGTTATACATGTCTTGCATCTTAAATTGCCCCCTTGTGCCCGATATACCCCCTCCCCAGTATAATCCAAATACATACATTCCCGAATCACTAGGGCTGGGATTTTCTATGGTAAGCGTATATTTGGCATTGGGCTTGGTAAGAGTCATTCTATTTATGAGGGATTTTCCGTTCTTGTCCTTCTTATTTATGGCCGTGCCAGGTTTGTATCCCCAGTCAGTTCCTATGTTCTATCCCACTGCTCCCCAATAATCACAGTTACTCCCCCAATAATCATCAATTACACAGATGTAACCTATTCCCTCCCTCTTGTGCGCCCTTTTCCTGCTACTCTCTTCATCCCCTCTTTCTGTGAGGTCTCCATAAGTGAAGGAAAAGGTAGCAATATGGGTGTTAGAAGAATCGAACCACAATGTAATAATTTTCTCCTCTTTGGTAATAGCAACCTGTGGTTTCTGTGCTGGTATATTGGTTTCTCTTTTGGTTCTAGTGTGTATTGGGTGTGCGTTTTCTGAGGTATTATTATCACTGTTGTTGTGACCACATATAACTTGAACAGCACCCAGATCCTCTGGGGAGTATATGCAGTTAGTCACTATTCATATTGGGGTAAAACTAAAAATGTAATCAGTCCCAGCAGAATCCATAGTTTGCCCAGAGTCCTTGGCTAATAGAATGCTGATCTTGATTATTTTCAGAGACTTTGTTACCGACTTCACTCACTCTTCGAGGATTTGTATCACCTGCTTCACCTCCTTTAATAAGCAGCACCTTGTCCTGGTCCTCTCTTGTGCCTGTGTCTTTGTCTTTAGCCACTTTAACTCTTTTCACCCGGCTGGCATGGATCCAGGCTTGTTGACGTTTAACTAGGATAGCAGTCCTAGTCACTGCGATCACTCTGGTCTCTGGTTCAAATGGATACCCGGATCTTCTGTTCTGGGCTAGCTGCTTGACCATTACGATATCACCAACCTGGAAAGAATATGTAGGGACCTATGAAGAAAAAGGAGAGGTGCAAGCAACGTTTCTTTCAACCATATCCAAAGTTTCAATCAATTTACAGACATACTCTTCCCTGATCTGCTCTAGATCTCCTGATTCTAACAATAGTGGTGTTCTAGTCCATGGGGTGGGGAATGGTCTTCCTATTAGAGTTTCAAAAGATGAATATCCTGTGGTTTTGCTAGGTGTCATTCTAATCTCTGCAAGAATAATGAGGAGCATCTTTGTTCAATTTGCAAAAATGTTCCTAGTTGCTTTCCTTAGTTTGTCTTTTATGGTCCTGTTCATTCTTTCTATTATCCCTGAACTTTGTGGGTGATAGGGAATGTGAAATTTCCATTCTATTCTAAGGGTTTTTTACCAGGGCTTGACATACTTTAAATGCAAAAACTGGGCCATTGTTTGGGCTGATTTGTAGAGGGCACCCCCATCTAGGAATAATTTCCTGTGCGAGGATATGGACAACTGTCTGGGCATCTTCCATTGTAGTCTTGAAAGCTTCTACCCACCAAGAAAACACATCTAAAATCACCAAAAGATATTCTTGCTTCTTTCTTATCTTTGGCATGCGTGTAAAATTAACTTGAAAATGTGTAAAAGGAATAATAGGGTATTGTAGATGCTCATGCTTAGGCTTATTTGGTATGTTTGGATTATTACGGATACAAACAATGCATCTGGATACAAAAGCCTTCACTAATTTGGGGAGACATGCAATGTAAAAATCTTGTAATAAAACTTTATAGGTGTTTTGTCAGTCTCTGTGTCCTACTCCATGATATTGTTCTATGAACAGGGGAGCATTAGCTGCAGGGATGCATGGCTTCCCCTCTTTGAGAAAGAGGCCTTTCTCATCTTTTACTAAATCCTCTCCTATTTAATCCTAACAGAGCATTAAGAATGGGAGCAGGGCCTGAGGTGGCTGACACATATTTGATGGTGAGATTAGGATTGGATAAAAGAATGACCTCATAACCGCTCAGCCTCAGAGAGAACCTGTGCTGAGTGTGTATATTTTTGTAGTGTGCAATATCGTAGGGTGTCCTAAGGTGAATGACAGATATCTCCACAGCCATAGCGTAAAATGCTAACGCTTTGAGACACGCAGGCATGCCTTGGACCTGAACTGGTATCATTTTTGAGAAAAAAGCTACAGGGCGAAGTCTGCCTCCGTATTCCTGGGCAAGTACACCGGCCATGGTCTTACAATTGTCCCTTGCATACACATGAAACATTTTTACATAGTCAGGGAGGCCAAGGCCAGGGGCGGTTAACATTGCATTTTTCAAATACACATAAGCATCAACCATGTCATCTGACCATTTAACAATTACTGACATTTCCTGGGTTGTGGCTTGTTTCAACAAGGTGTCATAATAGGAACAGTCAGGTATTCACTGGCGGCAGTAACCAATGGCTCCAAGAAAGAAGAGCATGTCTTTCTTGGTTTGTGGGCGGGCAAGATTCAGGAGAGCCACAGCTCTCTTTGGATTGACTTTCCTTTCCCCCTTTGTAAACACAAAACCCAGATATTCAACACTTGTTTTACATCATTGCAATTTTTTTCTTTGACACCTGGACCCAAATTTACTATTGAGCCTAGGTGCATTTCCGTGGTCTACTTTTTCATACCGACCGTCTACTTTTAGACGGCAAAGACATTTACAAAGGAAAGCGTCTACAGGTAGACGCCAAATCGAATTTACTAACTAGACACAGTCCAGGAAGCACACCCAAAAAGCAGACATGCTAAGAAGCACATCTAACGCCATGAAAAATCACTGCAGAGACATGTTTCCATTGAAATTTGCTTTGCCAAATATCAGGACTTCACTTTAAACAATATCTGACATTTCAAAAAAAGTTTTAAATGTGTAAAAAATTGTTTTTGTAAAGCTAGTCGTCACATTAAAAAAACTAGACGCTTTTACAGCGTCTATGGCTGATAGAAATGCACATGTGCAGAACACTTCTTAGACGTCTTTCGTGGGCGCTTTCTTTTTAGACACCGTTCAGTAGTAAATCTCTGTGTGGAGTCTACTGACAGCCGGAAAAAGATCGTGTCTACTGTGTGAAAAAAACAGATGAATGTAAAAATAAAGGTCTGCAATAAAAAAAACTGCATGGAGTCCCCCCTCCCATCCATACCAAGCCCTTCGGGTCTGGTATGGATATTAAGGGGGAACTCCACGCCGAAATTAAAGAAAAAACAGCGTGGGGTTCCCCCTAAAATCCATACCAGACCCTTATCCGAGCATGCAGCCCGGCAGGTCAGGAAAGGGGGGGGGCGAGCAAGCACATGCCCTCAACATGGGGGGGTGCTTTGGGGCAGGGGGGCTCCCCCCCAAAGCACCTTGTCCCCATGTTAATGGGGACAAGGGCCTCTTCCCCACAACCCTGGCCGGTGGTTGTGGGGGTCTGCGGATGGGGGGCTTATCAGAATCTGGAAGCCCCCTTTAACAAGGGGGCCCCCAGATCCCGCCCCCCCCTACGTGAATGAGTCTGCGGTACATGGTACCACTACTAATTCACAAAAAAAACAAAAGTGTAGTGTAAAAAAAATAAAAAACAGTACACGGTCTTTGACAAGTCCTTTAATAAAACAATGTCCCCCGAAGTAGATCCAACGTCAATCACGATGTCACGGCGGCGACCCGAAAAAAGAAAAAAAAAGTTCCTCACCCGACAGAAGCTATCCAGCGTTATGCAGGAGACAGACTGACAGTTCTTATATAGGTAAGGGGCAGGGCCATCTGGGGACATCAAGCATGTGACATGGGGCGGGGTCACTTGGGTGATGTTCCTGGCTGGCCCCGCCCCTTACCTATATAAGAACTGTCACCCTGTCTCTCCACAGAGACTAACCAGGATACGCAGTAAACCGAAAATTACGTTAACTGAGGTGTTGGGAAACCGAGGTACGCCTGTATTATTATTGCAATCCTTTGTACTGGGATACATAGAACCAACATACATCTGAATTGGCAACATAGCACAACATTTGTGTCACATTTGAGATATCTGGCTAGTTACACTGACCTTGCCCAGGGACTTAGGGTTGATTCACACCACAGAAATACAGGCAGGATTAGTATTCAACAGCTCTGTGGATTAGTGGTTAGCACTGCTGCCTCACAATGCTAGGGTTGTCAGTTTGAATCCCAACCACGGCAATACATTTGCATGATCTACATGTGACTACTCTAACATACATGTGCTGGTGGCAGCATCTTTGCTTTCTGTCTAAATGATCCCTAGAATGTGAATTAGAATGAGGCTTTGTCTGTTCAAACACCTTTAAAGTTGCGCCTTATGTAAATGTCAAATGATGGGATGAGATAAGGTCCTGGACTATGATTGATTGGATAATACTGGTTTGCACTCCACCTCCTTTTGGGAAAGTTTGTCAAACCATGAGAAGAGAGAGCAAGAGAGTGAAAAGGATTAAAAAAAAAAAATAAAATAATGGCAAGGAGTTCCCCCCCCCCCATCCTTAACAGACCCTTATCCGAGCATGCAGATATCGCATGCCTTCAAAGATTTATTTCCTTTATTGAATTGCCTGCTTGGTTCACACTAGATGCGATTTAAAATTGTGCTTTTTGTTGGCAATTTCACCGTATTTTCTGTAGATTTACCAACTCTGTAGAGTTATTGCGTTTTCAATTGTGTTTTGCACTGCGGATTCTATTGTGGTCTATATGTGCAATCGCTACAAAATGCTGAAAAAGTTAGACAAGAACTACTTTTGAAATTGTGCTGCAGCAAATCGCTTACATTAAGACACTCACATCCACATTCATTAGATCTGATATCAGGTATAATTTCAATTCCCAAATCGCACCTGAATTCATGCACCCTGGATGCGCCTTGGCATGCGATTTGCATGGCATGCGACTTGCAAATCGTATGCCAAGTCGCACCCTATTGTCTGCTATTAGAGCAGTCACATGGGTGCGATTCCGATGCTGATTTCTAAAGTAGTACATGTACTACTTTTGTGGCAATTTGCATAGATATCTGTGTCAGAGGTCTTGCAAATCGCAAGGAAATCACTGTACGTCGCACAATTTCTAAATCGGCTTTGATGTGACTGGGGTGTAAGGTCTTTTTATGTTTGATTTCCTGAGTGCTTTCCGATTTATGGGAAATGCCGCATACTAGCAAAAGTGAATTGACATTTTCAGTATTGCATGCGAGATGTGGTCATGTGACTGCCTTAACTCATGCGATAATCTGGAGTGAATTGTGCCCATAGGGCCAAGAAATATTGCCAATAGGGTTCCCTTTTACATCCCTGTTCAATGTTCTGTTGTATGCTGCACAGGTACACTTCACTGTGGCTTTCTTTCTGACTCTGATTTGTGGGGCCTGTATACCAAGGGTTAACGCAGGTGGGAAGAGAATTAATCAGGTTCACTTTCTCTGACCAAATGAATGACAGTGGTGGGTGTGGCCTACCTTATATAAAGAGATGCAGTAGTGGTTGATTTTTTTGCCTTGTACAGGCCACATTATTTTCTGCAAGTCCTTGTCTGTGTTGGTTTGGGAGAGGAAGAGATTGTGGTGAATTGCCCCAGGTCACACTCATGCTGTGTTTTGATGTGGGCTGTACATGTTTTGCATGTTCTTCCTTCTAAGGTGTGTTCTTGTACAATGATTGTGTGTTTATTATCTTTGCATTGTAATCCTAACACATGTCAATTGCTCTGCTCTTCCAAGTTTGATTTATTTAGACTGAAATGCAGTTTTCAGACAAACCTGATGAGAAATGTATGTGTGGGGGATTTGGGGAGGTGGGAGGTGTTTTTATTTTGGCGCATATGTATTTTTATATTGATATTTTGATCTGCAGCTTGCTTTGTGGATAAGCCTAAGTGATTCATATTAACCATTTGTTTCCTGTTGTAACCTGTGAAAGCACAGTTCATTAGAAGTATAATCTTTTAGATTGTAAGCTCTTATGAGCAGGACCGTTCTATTTTAGCAACATCAATCTTTTTTTTTTTTTTTTTTTTTCACCAAGATATTGAATGTACCTACTTGTTGCTGTCCAAGTAAATGTGGAATGTGTATTTGATCAATAAACATTTGGACTATGTATTTTGTGGAGGGATTATTTCATGTTCTAGTTGAATGGTTAGCACTTCCACCTGGCAATGCTAGGGTTGTTGGTTCAAATCCCAACTATGGCACCTCCTGCCTGGAGTTTGCATGTTCTGACTGTGTTTCCTCTGGGTACTCTGGTTTCCTCCAACACTCTAAAGACCCTGGATCCTGTCAAAATTGGCCCTAATATATGTATGAATGTAAGTTAGGGACCTTAGATAGTACGCCCCTTGAGGGTTAGGGACTGATGTGAATTTACCACATATATATGTCAAGCACTGCGTAAATTGACAGCGCTATGTAAGTATCTGAAATGAATAAATGTACTAGCACCCCTAACACTTATTTTTGCTAGCTATATAATATGCCCAAATCTTTCTTGTTAGAGTGCACATATGAAAGTATGTCCAAACTGACAAACCAAAAGCCCCCTATTGCACCACAAGACCATGTTATGTACCAATGAATAGGTCATGTTCAATGTGCAGCTAGCTTTTCTTTTTCTACAATCCTTTTAACAGTAATAAATTGGGCCCCCCAATTTATGTTGCCTTTGGGCCTTTACTGGCAAATATATATTTGCCAATGTCATATACACAGTATAGCTGCACTCATACATTCACCAATGCCAAATCCACAATAGAACTGCAAACATATTTGTGAATGTCATATACACAATGGAGCTACATGTAAAATTGCTATGGTGCACAAATAAATGCCAGGACGGCTGTTGGAGGAGTCGCTAGAGCAGCTGTTATACCGGAAATACGTCATGGCGTTTGCACACACGTGGAAGTGGTAGTGGGGAGTGTTAGTGGATGGGAGTGTAGTTAGGAGAGCTTAGTGGTAATTTGCAAGTCTATTTTTTAGTTTTGTGAATTGTTCTTTTGTGGAATTCCAGACCACATCTGGACATGGCAAGATCGCTGTTCTCCACCAAGGAGCTGATCCTCATTTGCCAGGGAAACATTACTAATAATTGTTGTATTTTCAGTTGAAAACATGTCCAATTCCTAGATCCATTAAGGTACATAGCTAAGGTTCTTCCTAACTATACAGGTAGCACATACACAAGCATACACCCAGGGCCACTGTTAGATATCACGGGGCCCTGTACAGCATACCTGACAGCCCCCCACCGCCAGAGAAAATATCCAAATTATATTTCTAGTAAAAATACACTAAAACATTATTAATGGACATAATCCCAACCACATTCCTGTGAAATCTAAATGATAAAACTGTACTGAGTTCATAAATAAAGCTGTGTGTGTAATTGAGGTGTAATTGAGGTCTTGGGGCTCATGGGTGCTTTGGCCTGTAGAGTGGAAAACAGTGGGGTTTTTTTCGTGGCTATCGCCGTTTGCAGGCAACCTATGTTACACTATGGAAATGCTGCAGGTCATAATTTGACAAGCATATGGGTGCAGGTGTACAGCCTTGAACACAGACAGTGAGCATTCAGGGCCACTTCCCCACACCTTCACACTTGTCAGATTAAAACCTGTGTTCATACAGCTGCTGTGTCCCCATAGTGTAACAAGTGGCTCTAGCCACATGAACAACCCACTCATTCATGCTGTACGGGCCAGAGGACCTGTGTGAATGGGGCATTTTTTACTGTTTTTTTCCTCAGCTCATTAATTTCAATGGGCTGCCTAACGTGTGGGAACATGCAAAAATACTGCAGGCAAATTATTTTCAAAGTGTGTTGCACCTAACCGCACAGTAGTGTGGTGCCATGTGTTTTGGTGGCTGTGAATGGGTCTGTTTTTAATAGACGTGTGTATGTGCAATTACGTTTTCATCATGGTACCTGCACACATCTGCAAATGCCATTGCATTTCTTTGCTGTGCTGGAAAATGTGTGTTCTTGCATGCGTTTCTGCACCACCAATGGTGTGAACAAGTCCTAAGGGCCAGTTCACACTATAGAAACAGTCTAGATGTGTTCCTGATGCATTTTTGCATGCCCTTTTGGCATGCATGTTTAGTGTGTTCCAGTACATTTTGGATGCGTTTCGGACACGTTGCATTGCATTTTTGTATCCCTTCCAGTTAGTTTTTTCTACTTTCTTTTTATTCAATTCAATTAGGGACATGGGCATTTTAGTACATTTAAGGGCGTTTCAATGCGTTCCAGTACAGTTCTGTGCATAAACAATGCAGCGTGGTCAACGTTGTTTACAGCACCTGCAATGCACTGAAAATGCAAGCGCTGATGTGAACTATGACATTGACAACCATATAACCTTATTTGTGATGCTGAAAAAGCAACTGCAATACATGTAGTGTGAACTGGCCCTAAAGATTAATAGAGGTAAGGGAAAGGGACTAACCAGGAATTTTGAAATCAATCAGGCTAGTGGTGAGATACAATCAGCAATCGTATAATAATGTTAGATCTGAGCTGTAGATGATAGAAAATGAGACACATTCACTTGATCAGTAAAAAATAGTTAAAAAGAGTGGGGCGGTGATCCATAAATTTGCATATGGGACAGGTGATGTTGGGGTGGGGGTCAAGTTGTATAAGGAGACAGGTTTAAAAGAAGATAAAAAGTTACAATGAAATATACACAGCATGAAACTTTCACATTTCCAACTTGTCAGAAGAACAGAATGCAGGTAAGATTCAGCCCCTTTCCACTTTGTAGTCATTAGGAAAAATCTTAATTGATTGATCAATATTACTGTCACTGACACAACCCAGAAAATTCATCTCCATTTTTTTTAACATTCATAAATGTCAAGGAGATTCTAATCCAGTGGTTCTCAAGCTTCCTAATGCCGTGACCCTTTAATACAGTTCCTCATGTTGTGGTGACCCCCAACCATAAAATTATTTACCCAGTAATTATAATTCATGAAGTGTCGTTTTACCTTTAATACTGCTGCTTTCAACACAGTAGCTGTTCTTTACACATCAGAAATATGTGTTTTCTGATAGTCTTAGGCAACCCCTTTGAAAGGGTCGTTCGACCCCCAAAGGGGTCACGACCCCCAGGTTGAGAACCACTGTTCTAATCTAAGGGCAGAAACGCTGCCATGTACTAGGCCCAATTAACCTAACTGGATGTTTTTGGAGTTTTGGCAGAAACACATCCATACAGGGAGAGCATGCAAACTGTGATGCAGCCATGGCTGGGATTAGAACCCATGACCCAAGTGTTGTAAGTTCTGAGTTCTAACCACTAAGCTACTGTGGGAGACAGAGTTTGAGCTCCAATGTAGAATAGTTATATTGTTTAAAAATGATAAAGCCAGTGTACTACACCATTAAGCACCTTTCTGGCTCCTGTGGCTGAGCTAATTCCTCCCTAGGACCATTTTGGCACCCACCCTGATGGATGGATGGAGCTGGATGACGAACCCATAGCTGCCAGCATACCGCTGCACCCCCAGATGTGTGATGTGTATAACCCATGCGCATTAACACCTTAACATAGAATAGTTACATGATTAAAGAGAAGGAAGCTATATCATTATATTGGGAATTTAGAAGTAGACATTCCAAATTATTTAAGATATAAGTGTGAAAATGTTCAACATTTAAAAATTGAATGTATGATATTCATTAAGAAATGCATTAGTTGTCTGATCATTTTGGAGAAACAGCAAAAAAACAAAACAAAAAAATATATAGGTGTACTTTTTATTTTACATTCTAAGTATTCTCATATGCAAACAGAAAAACGCCAAAGCCCGTGGTTGTGCACCATCTAGTGAACATATCTGGTATTGCACCTAAAAATGTGCCAGACGCGATTCCACATTTACTAAGAGGAAAGAGTCTACAAGTAGACGCTTTTCAATGAGTTTGCTAAACGCCTTTCAGAAGACTGACAGGTCTAGACTGTTTGAATTGAGTCTGCCTGAATGTTCAGCGTCTACTGGTAGACTCTATTCTTAGTAAATCAGGGCCCTTGTGTCCACTCTCAAAAAAACATTTCAACAAACTCTCCCCATCCCTCAGGCCGGCCCCCTTAATGAAACTGCAGAAACAGATGTCATCTGCGTACTGCAGCAGGACTGACCCATGGGTCGTTGTCCACTCCCTCAGAATGGCCTGGAAGACAATTGAGTAGACTACAGAAAAATCCTTTTACACCAGGTCATCTGGCGGTAAACCAAAAATGGGCTGTCTCTGCTTCAACAGGGATGCTAAAAAATGCATTTGCTAAGTCAATTACTGAAAAACATTTAGCATCAGATGGTATGGCTGTAAAAAGAGATGGCACTTCAGGCCCCACCGGGTGGTATCAACCAGTGAGTCAATAATCAGTCTAATGTCTTCCTGTGTAAAATTCCTGTTTTTACATGACTTCTTTAGATATGCTAATGTACCTCCCAGTGTAACAGTGGGCTTGGGACAATGTTTTGTAATACGGTCACAATATCCTCTACTTCCAAACATTTAATGATTATTAGCGTGTCCCCTACAGTGAGAAATGGATATTACTTGGTCTGTGTCACCACCTTGTGTCTGGTTCTATCTGCCGGTCCGGGACTAGGGCCTTTTAACATATCCATATGAAAAGTGTCATTATCTCCTGTTCTCGGGAATGGACTTGAACTCTCCATTGCTTCAGTTCACCCTGCTAGATTGTCTATCCACGGATTTACTAGGTAATAATCAGTCCCACAAATCCGGGCTATGAAGTCTTTACATGACTCCCCCTATTCCGGACAAGGTGTATTTTTACACTTATTTTGTTCTATTTTATCTATTTAAAAAAATGTATAATTTCAAAAAAAAAGGAAAAAAGAAAGTGAAAGTGATTCACAGTGCTTGACTGCCAACTGAGTTTCCCTCAGATGCGTCTTCCTAAAACATAAATCTAATCACTTGTATATCTTCTTGGGTCGAGTGATCTGTGACCAATTATCACTCTTATCACAAAGAATATAGAAATACAAAAAAGAATATACAGCTCTTCCTACTCTATATCCTGAAAAGGACACTCTATATAATAATATCCTTTGTTTCTAACCTGTCTTAACTTCTTCCACTGTAAGTCCCTTTTGAAATTCTACTGGACAATGTAAATTTACCCTATCTGTATGTTAGAAGTGCCTTGATAAAAAAAAGTCTTCTGCCTAATTTATATGTATATCCTTTTTCTCTACCTTACTCACAAGGTAACCTCCAGGAATACGATGACTAAAAAATAGTCCGCATACACATTCAGGACAAATTATTTGCAAAACATTTAATCCGTAACTACCGGTCCATACACTTACCACCTGGACATCGGTGTCACACAACAAATTATCTTATACTTTATGCGACAGAAAGATAAGCAACAGAATTTTGGCAGCCCAAACCTACCAGTGTCAATATTTTCTTATTTCCTGGGCATCCAATGTCCTTATAATACTTTACAGTATATATCTGCCGGCAATATCAATATTTCCCGGACATCCAATGTCCTTTAAGTACTTTCAAAAAGTACATGCATATATATATATATATATATATATATATATATATATATATATAGTCTATTTTCTGGACATCCAATGTTCTGGACATCCAATGTCCTTCAAAGTACTTACCAAAAGTACATATAGACTTATTCCGGCCGGCAATCTTTTACACTATACCCTTTCATTAAAACATACTTCCAAAGTATGTGGGCATTGGAACTTAGCCAGAGCCTAGTTACGGTAAATATCAGAAAATATAGATCAAATACTTACCAGATAGGATGACTCTCCGATCCTGGGACGAGCCCCCAAACTGAAAGGGATTTGTGCTTCTAATGATCACTGGTAGGTTCCGGTTCCCCATTAGGCCCAAGAGACTGTGTTCTGGAAGGAAGAAATTAACATGCACACACAGGTTTCCAGAAGACAATCTGAATCTTTATTCGTAGATTCTTCTTCTTATATTGTAACAAAGAAAACCATACAATAGGATTTCGCTGTATACTTGTCAAAGCTGTGAACGTGAGATTTCTCAGACCTTGAAATCAGTTACAAGTAACCAACAGTTATTTTCCCATGGGACAGACGTATTTGACTTTTAACTATATCATAGCAGAAACAAATGCTGTTAATAAAAAAAAATAACTGGATACTTTCCCTGCCTCTACCAAGGCTAAGCTAAGATAAAAAACAAAAGAATGTGTGAGCACAGTTCTGTAACACATAACTGACACAGCATATTTTCATTAACTCATTCTGGGTATAATTTAAAACAATTATTCAACATGGAATACAACAAACAACATGGCGTGGGGGGGGAAACAAAATGACAGACAAAAAAGACATGGGGGCGTGTCCAAGATGGCGATCGGACCAGTCGCCTGAACTGGAGCTCCGACGGCTCATCTCTTTGTCCGCAGGCATCCACCGGCATCCACCGTGCATCGGAGGGCGGGGGTGAGTGTGGGGCTCACCCGTCCCCACGACATCCCTGCTGGGCAGCTTCGGGCGCTGTTGGCGCCACTCGGAGGCGGTGACCGGGTGCGGCCTTGTTGCGGCCGGGTGGAGCCGCGGAGTTCGCCGGCGTCCAGCGTACATCTGAGGGCGGGGGTGAGTGTGGGACTCACCCGTCCCCGCGACATCCCTGCTGGGCAGCTTCGGGCGCTGTTAGCGCCACTCGGAGGCGGTGACCAGGTGTGGCCTTGTTGCGGCCGGGTGGAGCCGCGGAGTCCTCCGGCTCACATCAGGCCGGTCGGTGGTGACAGAGCACGTGGTGCAGAGGTGGGAAGGGGTTAGACTGGTCACCCCCCCTCCCACTCGTTCAGTGAACGATCCGCCTGTCGTCCCTCCATTCCAGACGGGACAACAGGAATATAAGTGTCACCCTCCCTCCCCCCATATGTGAAGCAGGGGCGGTGTGGAGTAGTGAGGCCTAATGAGCCCAGGACCTCGCCCATCAGGATACAGGCTGAGTGCGTTTTCAGTCCAGGGAGACACATCATACATGAGCACATTCCTTCTCCCACAGAGAACTGCCAGCACTTCACGATCCATTGGGTCACCCCCCACACAAACCCAGGAAATATCGGCATATTGTAGAGGCCTTGCTACAGCCTTTACAACAAGAAGCTGTGCTGAGGATAGGCATATAGAAGACATCCCATACAGATTCATATAAGGGGAAGGCTGTGGTAATCCCTGTATCCGTAAGTCCGCACAGCAGAAACCATTGACGCCCCTGTTTTGCTTATCCTTTCCTGCACGCTGAGGCATATAGTGCAATTCTGGGCCTGTTGTAAACTACCTATTCTCATTTTCACATATCTGTTCTGGGGGATCCAGCTTGACCCCAAAGACAATGGCAATATAATACCGTGAGCCTTGACACACGTAGGTGGGGCTACGCAATCTTCACAGAGAGGCGACGCAAACATGGGGAAGGCAGACAGGAAAGCTACCACTCCTCGCTCCAGATCCCCTCGCCGTACAGGTGGTCCGGCTAATCGCAGTATCCCGGAGCTATTCCGGTCTCACACTCCGGATCACGCAGAATCCTCTTCTATTGCATCACCATTACATTCGCCTACAAAGGAGATTCCATCACAGTCTATTAGTTTGACAACAGTTGCCACAACAGCGGCCATACCTGGACATGTCGAACCTCCCCCTCTCACCATCGGGGATTTGAAAGCGGTTGCATCAGATATTAAAGGGACTCTTTCAGCGGCAATAGCTGAGCTACATATTGACCTGCAGGCAGTGGCGCATAGGCTGGACGCAGTGGAGGATAAAGTTAGTATGCAAGGCCTTGCTATTCATGAGGTTGCACAAGCAGGTTGACACGCACACAATGCACCTAAGAGAGCTCGATCGTCATATTGAGGACTTGGATAATAGGGGAAGACGACATAACTTGCGGGTGCGTGGTGTACCGGAAGCAATAGAGTCTGGCCAGCTCGCCCAAGTTCTTTTAACCATCTTTAATGATCTTTTGGAAAGACCGCATGAATCTCCTATTGAGATCGAACGTCTCCATAGGGCCCTACGTCCCAAAGGCAGAGACACGGACCCACCGAGAGATATAGTTTGCTGCCTAGTCGACTTCCGACTTAAAGAGGAAATATTACGTAGAGCTCGGGACAAACAGCGCTTGTTTTACCAGGAAACGGAAATTAAATTATTTCAGGATCTCTCCCATCTCACCCTGCAACGTAGGAAAGACCTGCGCCCCTTACTAGATTTACTTCGCTCTACAGGTATCGCCTACCGTTGGAAGTTTCCGTTTGGTCTTGCTGCAACACATATGGGGAGATCAGCTCTCATGAGATTTCCGGAAGACCTTGCACCATTCTGTGAAACCTTGAATATCCCTTTGCCGGATATACCTAACTGGTCCAGTGTTTCTTCTTTACAATTGCAGCTAGATGAAAGCCCCATGGAAGCACAATCTGCTGGCCACTTATCTGGAGAAAGACGACGCAAATCTTCACACCCAGCTTCAACTTCCCCGGTACGAAGAAGGCTTATTAATGATGACAGTTTACCAGCATCGCCTGCACACTGCAAGGCGCGTCATGAATGACCTTTTCCCGTTTTCTGATATTCATGCTCATGAGTATAAACACCCCCACAGTCTGAGGCTGCTTTACTAGTGAATCGAGTAGGTTTTGTTATTTTTTATCCACGGTTCCTTTATGTGACATAACTAACATCACCTGTACTTCTCAAGGGTATGTGTATCGCATCAAATTGCCAAGCTTCATATATGTAATATGTATCAATCATATATATTCGTTTTGTAGGCATGTCAGTGCTGAGGTATCCTTATTTGTGTTATGAAAGAGAGATGTTGGGATCTGTGGAGCTATTGGTTGTGTACCTGCTGGTATTGAAGGGCTCTTTTTTGCTTGGCTAGTGCGCAATACTATGGTTCTGAAAAGCTATTTGTCTTGATCTTGCAGATAAATTCTCCATAAGCCTTGAAATGCCTCGGGACTAGCCTATACGCTTGTACATACCATCTTTGGTGGGACGGGGGATGGGGGCTTATGCGGATCAGTAGTGTACCGAGATGTGTTTATCTCTCCTGAAGCATCCTAAACAATACTACCATAATCTGGATTCATGAGATTTCGTACCATCTTGGTGTACTGCTGTACGTGCTTGCCTCTGACCCTTGTCTCTTAATTAGATCAATGCTAATATCATATTAATAGTCTATTTGCATTATTTATTTGCTCTCCTTACATTATGTTCGTCTTACAAAACTCTTGGAATACCTCTATCTGCAATTCAGTTTATGATATGTTACATACCTCCTAACTAGATGTGAGTACTGTGGTATTTTTGATTTGGAGTATGAGCCCATACTATATGATTTTCACATGTATAGTTCACTCCGTGGATGGGTACAATTTGGCCCTATACATTTAGCTGCTCTACTTTGACGCAGACTCGTTGGGCCACAGATTATAGATGCTTCTTCCCCAGCAACCTATCTCTGTTTTGTAGGCGATGGGGTGTTCAACACTACTTAGGATCCCTCAGTTGGGATTATTACTCACATTATCTTTGGAAAAAGGTTTCAGGAGATATTTGGCCCTTGGCTTACATCTCAGTTTCGGCATAAGGGATTTTGTTGCTCCTGCCATGCACTTTTTCATGTACAGTAGCTATCTTTATCCGAAATTGATATGACCTATGCAGACCCTTTTCAAGCGACTCGAGTGTTTATGTGGTACGGTTTAAAGTATCTTTTAGGAAATGACAGATCACAGATTGCATTGTGTATGACTCGTGATAACATAATATGTATATGGTAAAATAGGCTACGCTCAATTGCATAACGTATTTCCAATGACTGTCCAAGTTATGTCATACAGTTTTCAATATTGGGTCTTCTCCTTTGGCATACATTCACTTTTACACCTATTGTTGCACATCACTGTTTACGAGCCTTGATAGGGTCCAAGTGACTACCTACAACATTGAGTTTATCATGATGTTGCATATAATACTATTAGCATACATCCCTCCCCTGTTACACTCCACTTATCTCTCGATACAAGTTAGCCACTTCCCACCTACGTATATGTGTCAAGGACACATCATATTGGATCATTCCCCCTCTACACCTTTTATTCAGGAGAGTTAGGCCTCTTTAGAACTATACTATATATTCTTAATACGGCCGTTTCTGGGTTTGACACCTCTCCGACAGTATATTCGAGATTCTCACACAACGTTTTGCAAACAACCATTCCATAGGAGCTTTACTATGAGATAGAATAGCTGGACTATTCTGCCTCTGGAGTCGAGTTTTAAAGGAAGTTGAAGGAACATAGATTAATACATACATACGGGCATATATGAAACACACCTGACACTTCTCTCCTTTTTTTTCTACCTAATTTTTTGACTCTGTTCCTTAATAATTTAGTTTCTATTTCAACAGTTTAGAAACTCTATATTAATCTTTTTTCTTCTGATACCCCCTTGTCCCCCCCCCCCTTTTTTTTTTTTTTCCTTCTCTCTCTCTCCCTCTCTCTTTCTCTCTTCGCCTTTCCCTTCCTCTCCCTGCCTAAGCGATACATATCGAGTACACTTATAGCCCTCAAGCAACCAGTTCGTGTAGATTTCATAATGGCTAATAAACATGCATCTAAACAGTCATTTCGCACACTTTCCGTGGCCTCTCTCAACGCAAGGGGCCTAAATGTGCCTGAAAAACGCTCGCAACTACTCACTTATATGAAAAGCCTACGTGCAGATGTGATCTTTGTCCAAGAAACTCATTTTCGAGCAGACCAAGTCCCTAAATTCTCTAATGTTAACTACCCCATGGCATTTCACTCAGTTAATGCGGAAGTAAAAGCTAAGGGGGTATCCATTTTGCTTTCTAAAACGCTCCCGTTTGAACTTACTGAGTCTCTTGAAGATCCCGAGGGCAGGTTCCTTTTTCTCAAAGGCACCCTCTTTAATAAACCACTTACCCTAGTCAATGTTTATAGTCCCAATACTGCACAAGTAAGCTTTTTTCGTAAAATCACCAAGTTACTTGCTACATTTCAATCGGGTATCCTGATTCTGGGAGGCGATTTTAATGTGGCTCTGAACCCACTGGAAGATACGTCCTCGGGGTTTTCCTCCATACCGTTCCAAGCACTCAAACAAATTAAAATTGAATTGAAAGACCTTCTCCTTCATGATACATGGCGTACCCTTCACCCTTCTGACAGAGATTATACCTTTTACTCTGCTCCTCACAAACGCCACTCTAGAATCGACTACTTCTTTCTCTCGCAAAAAGATTTAAATACCTTGCAGTCTGCCTCGATCGAACCGAAGATCCTCTCAGATCACCACCCGATTATGATAACTTTGCAATTCCTGGATACACCAGGCATATCCAAAATATGGAGACTGGATCCATTTCTCCTTACGGATTCCTCAGTTACCCTCCAGATCCGTGATTCTTTGACAAACTACTTTCGAGAAAATACATCCTTGGAAACGACCCCTCTCGTACGGTGGGAAGCGCACAAATGTGTAATACGTGGACTTATAATGTCAATCTCAGCTGCGCGAAAACGTCGGGCTCAAGCATCATTTTATTCTTTATTGCAAAAAGTTCGCTCACTTGAGTGCGCACATAAACGATCTATAGCCTTAAGATCGGCTACTGAACTAGATCGAGCACGACAACAACTCCGCGATGTCGTAGAGAAGAAAACTAAGCGTAATTTTACTCTACAACAGAAGCTTTTCTATGAACATGGCAATAAGAGTGGCAAATTTCTTGCCCGGGCGCTACAATCTAAAAAGGCAGCTCGACACATTTATCAGCTCCATTCCAAGCATGGAAGCCTACTGAAAACATCGTCGGAAATCGCGGCGGAATTTGAAGAGTTTTACTCTAACCTATACAACCTACCTTTACAGCCCAAACCAACAGGTGACATTAGGCCACGTAAGACCATTATACAGGCCTTCCTCACGCAATATCTCCCCAAACCAGTTTCAAGGACACAAGCGAAAGAATTGGAGGGAGCTTTGACGCTACAGGAACTACAACAGGCTATTACACAGTTGAAACCTGGTAAAAGCCCAGGACCCGATGGCTTTATCAACTCTTACTACAAATCTTTTCTTGACATTTTAGCGCTTCCATTTCTACAGGCCTTCAACACATTAGACACGCCAGGACAATCTATGAGTCATCTTTCGGAGGCTCACATTACGGTTATACCCAAAGAGAATAAGGACCAAACTTCTACAGTGAATTATCGTCCGATTTCGCTATTAAATGTTGATCTAAAGATCTTTGCTAAAATTCTGGCTAACCGTTTACTACCTGTTATAGAATCCATCATATCTCCGGACCAGGTGGGCTTTGTTCCGGGCAGAGAGGCCAGAGATAACACAATTAGGGCCATTAATATACATCACTGGCTACTTCAAAAGCGACAACCTGGATTTTTTCTCTCTTTAGATGCCGAAAAGGCGTTTGACAGACTAGCATGGGATTACCTGGAGGCAGTTTTGATTGGACTGGGGCTGCCTTTGCGCTTTTTGACTTTTATTATGTCTCTATATATAGCCCCCACAGCGCGAGTGCGCGTTAATGGTCACCTTTCGGACTCCTTCTCAATTGGCAACGGGACCAGACAGGGATGCCCCTTGTCACCCCTCTTATTTATCCTTACATTGGAACCTTTATTGAATTGCTTTAAGGATAATGCTAACATCAAGGGGATTTTGATCAATGACAAACTACATAAAGTGGCAGCCTTTGCTGATGACATACTTCTTTTCCTAACAGACCCGCATATCACGTTGCCAAACTTGCTACAAGATTTCAAACTATTTCAGTACTTGGCTAACTTTAAAATCAATTTTTCTAAATCTCAAGCACTTAATGTATCATTAACTCCGGATGTGTTGAAACAAGCGACATCAAATTTTCCTTTTACTTGGCAACGTGAAGCTATCACTTATTTAGGAATCCAATTACCAACACATCTTTCGGAATTATATACAAAAAATTTTCTACCCCTCTTACGTGACATCTCCAAAGACCTACAGACATGGAATAAACCCTGGTTTTCTTGGTTTGGTAGGGCAGCTATACTAAAGATGAACGTGCTCCCCAGAATATTATATCTTTTGCAGACAATACCAATCCAATTACCAAACTCATTCTTCAAATCCTATAGAACGCTCTGTACCTCCTTTCTTTGGTATAATAAACGCCCAAGAATTAGCTTTGCCCAACTCACCATGCCCAAGAGGAGTGGAGGTATAGGACTTCCGGATATTAACCGTTATTACAGGTCCTGTCACCTAGCCAGAATAGTGGACTGGACAACAAACCACACTCGTAAGGTGTGGGTTGGTGTAGAGGCTGATTTCTCAAAGATACCACTCTCCACTTCCCCGTGGCTGAAAACCTCTCACGTCCCTTCCGAGTTTCGAGAACACCCACTTATAGGTCCCACTCTATGCTGTAGTGCTCAGTTGTTCCAGAAAAAAGAACTATCTTCCTTTCCGAGCCCTCTTACTCCGATCAAATTGAATCCGGACTTTATTCCAGGGATTTCTCCGACCTTTCTCGCTGGGTATGGCCGTGATGAGAATCTTACAGTGGGTCAATTCTTCAAAGATTCTAGCCTATTATCTAAAGAAGACATTGCAAAGACGTGGCCATCCATTACGCTAACACCATGGATGTATAGACAAATCCACCATTTCTTACGTAACTCCCCACATCTAAAAGACTATTCAAGACCGCTTACTGCATTTGAGAAGCTCTGCTTTACGGACATCCCCCAGCGGCATGTTATATCTAAGCTCTATTCCTGCCTTGAAAGTACTAACACATCTCATTCGCGGAAGACCTGTTCAGCCTGGCAACGTGACCTACAACTTCAAATCTCACCAGAGGACTGGGACCACATTTACGATCATATGCATAAAGGCTCCATTTGTGTTTCTACACAAGAAGGCAATTATAAATTATTTTCCAGATGGTACAGAGTTCCATCTGTGGTTCGTAAATTTGATCCTAACGCCTCAGATCTATGCTGGAGATGTTCCCGGGCAACAGGTACTCTTCTACATATCTGGTGGGATTGCCCGCGGCTGCAACCCTTCTGGAGAAAAGTTTTGGACATAATCACACAAGTAACTACATACACCCTAGACTTTACCCCAGCACAGTGTCTACTTCATCATTCCTCACTTTCTGTGCGGACTTATCGTAGGTCGCTTGCTTTACACATGATAAATGCGGCAAGACAGTGTATTCCGATCCATTGGCGATCGGAATACGTTCCCACCGTGCGAGAGTGGTTTCTTAGGATCATCAGGATCGCAGAGATGGAGGAGCTGATTTCAGTGGCAAAAGAACACCCCGAGAGATTCAGGAAGACTTGGGCGTGTTGGAATCATTTCCAAATTACCGATACTTATCATTGTCTAATGAAGGAATGAGCGAGAGGAGATTTGGTGACACGGAAACCCCTAGAACGTTCACCTCAGGAATAGTTACATTACGGGACTTTAACGAAATTGTATTTCTAAGTAATGATTGAATCTATCTCAGCCTGGAAGCTGCTAACTGATATGTCTGGTTTGGTTATGCCTATTTAGTTATATAACTCATCCTTCCCCCATTCACCTCCCCCCCCCTCCCCCTTTTTTCCCTTTTTTTTTTTTTTTTCTCTCTCTCTCTCTCTCTTCCTCTGTATTCGTCCCCTATGTCCCTCCTCGCCCCACTATGATATTTTTCCTCATACTCTTCCTCCATTCCCTTGCTCGTCTCATTCCCATCTCTTCTTTCTCTCAGTTTCACCTCTTTACCATATTCTAACTAACTATATTTTTCATAAGGTACAGAGTACTTACAGACACACAGGTGTAACAATACTCCTCAAATCTAATCTATAATGTTCAGGTACGGAATCCTAAGACATATATGCCTTGAGTTGACACGACTATTGTTATATACCTCACTGTCCTGTTTCTTTAGTTCTCCCTACACAAGGACTTTTGTACCCCGTCTTTCTATATATTACATACTGCTAACATCATTGCTATGGGTATATGCTATGCCTTCCTCTTAGGACTGTATTTCAGATTGTGCTACGATTTACTTATATGTCCTGAACCCGTCTGCGTTACGGGAGAACATGCTTAAAGACTTGCGCGGACTGCGATCCGTATTTGTTTATGTCTTGTTATGCCTTTCATATCTCAATAAAAATTTCTTGGAAAAAAAAAAAAAAAAAAGACATACATTTCCCTTCACGGGGACAGGAGGATACTGTCAGGGAGCGAGGAGCCAGACACACAAGGAGGTGCAATTAAAAGTAGGTTTATTTACACAGAAACAAGGCAAGAGTCTATGCAAGTCCGACAGCAACAGTGGATGACTTGGTAGGACAGAAGTTCTCCTGCCGAGGTCGTCTTCCAGGATAATCAAATCGAGAACCAGCGGGAATCGTAGCCAAAGCCAGGGTCAGAAGCCAGGAAGAATGGTCGCTAGAACCAAGGTCAGAAGCCAGGAAGAATGGTCACCAGAGCCGGGGTCAGAAGCCAGGAAGAATGGTCGCCAGGGCCGGGGTCAGAAGCCAGGAGGAGTCTTACCCAAAGCCAAGTCGGTATCCAGGAGAGCAAAGAGTTAACTAAACAGGAGCTTGCTGCTGTGCAACAGACAGGACACGAATGCAATGGACAGCTGCAAACAGTGATAAATGTGATAAGCTGCCACCTCCTTGGAGGAGCCGCATAGGGCTGAAAGCATAAAGGATCCCACAATGCTTTGCAGACCTAAGATGGATGCCAGCACATGGAGCAGCACAAGCCCTGAGGAAAGGTAGGACCTTGATAGTACCTCCTCCTCAAGGGCCCCTCCCCCTCCACAGCTCAACATAAGGCTTTTGGGGAAAGCGGGCGTGAAAAGCGCGGAAGGAACCCAGGAACGCTCCTCGGGACCATAACCACACCAATGGATCAGGAACTGCACCCGACCGCGGACCAACTGAGAGTCCAGGATGCGGCTCACATCATACTCCTCATCACTGTCAACCCGGATAGGATGGGGCCAAGGCAGTGAGGCAGTAAAGCGATTGCAGACCAGAGGCTTCAACAGGGATACGTGGAAGACATTTGAGATAAGCATCCCAGGAGGAAGAGCAAGGGCATAGGCAACCGGATTCACCCTGCGGAGGATGCGGAAATGACCAACAAAATGGGGAGCCAGTTTCGGTGCGGGCACCTGAAGATTAAGTTTACGAGTGGACAACCACACCCGATCTCCGAACTGGTATGAAGGTGCGGGCAACCATCTACGATCAGCCTGGAGCTTCTGGTGCTGTCCTTAAAGGACCTCTGGATCTGCCCCCATGAAGAACGCAGGCAGCAAGATGGTTCTCCACAGCCGGAATGTCCTGTGGTGAGAACAACGAGGCAATACAGCGGGTTGGAACCCATAGTTGGCCATGAAGGGAGACATCCCGGAGGAGGAGTTGACAGCCGAGTTCCTCGCAAACTCTGCCCATAGCAGGAGATCGACCCAATTGTCTTGATGTCTGAGATATAGCAGTGAAGGAATTGTTCCAGGGCCTGGTTGGAACGCTCCGCAGCCCTACTGGACTGCGGGTGGTAGGCCGAAGAGAAGGAGAGCTTGATATCCAACTGGGAGCAGAAGGTGTGCCAGAACCTGGACACAAACTGGTTCCCACGGTCCGAGACAATCACCTTAGGCAACCCATGCAAGGGAAAGATCTCCCTGGCGAAAACCGTAGCCAGTTCTTGCGCAGTCAGCAATTTCTTGAACGGAACACAATGGTACATCTTGGAGAAACGATCAATGACCATAAGAATGACCGTATGGCCTTGAGACGCAGGGAGGTCCACAATGAAATCCATGCCCAGGTGTGACTAAGGATGCTCCCCATTGGGAATGGGTTGCAGAAGGCCAAATGAAAGATGCCGAGATTTATTCTGGGCACAGACAGAACATGCCGCTACATATGAGGTGATGTCGGAACGGAAAGATGGCCACCAGAATAGACGAGAAAACGACCCAGGACAACTGGTTCCTCCCCGGATGACCGGCAGTCTTGGAATTATGGTAGGTACGCAGCAGACGGGTGCGCAATCCCTCAGGTACGAAACATCTATCAGCCGGTCTCTCAGAGGGAGCATCAGTTTGAGCCATCAAAATCTGCTCCCCAAGGGGAGAAGTCAGGCTGGTATGAATGGCAGCCAGGATCTGATCCGGAGGTATGACCGAGGACGGCTCAGAATCCTCCCTGGACAGCTCAGAGTATTGCCACGACAAGGCATCAGTCCTGACATTCTTGGAGCCAGGCAAATAGGAGACCACATAGTTAAAACGCGACAAGAACAGAGCCCATCTGGCCTGACGGTGCATCAACCTCTTAGCCTCCGAAAGATACGTCAGGTTCTTCTGGTCAGTGAGAATGAGAACCGGAACTGCAGAACCCTCGAGCAGGTGTCTCCATTCCTTGAGAGCCTGAATAATGGCCAACAAGTCCCTGTCTCCAATCTGGTAGTTGCATTCTGCTGAGGAAAGCTTCCTGGAGTAGAACCCACAGGGAAGTAGGGGTCCATCGGGCGACCCTGAGACAGGAGGACGCCTACTCCAGTCTCAGATGCATCAACCTCGAGGACAAAGGGCAACCCAGGATTGGGATGAGACAGTATCGGAGCCGAAGCGAAGGTGGATTTCAGAGCTTCAAAAGCTAAGATGGCCTCGGATGACCACTTGTGAGGATTACTGCCCTTCTTGGTCAGATCTGAGAGAGGCTTGGCCAGCGTGGAGAAGTTCCTGATAAACTTCCGATAATAATTGGCGAATCCCAAAAAGTGCTGAATGGACCGAAGACCACTGGGACGAGGCCACTGCAGAACCGTCGAAACCTTCTCAGGGTCCATGGAGAATCCCACAGCGGAAATGATGTAGTCCAAACAGGCAACCTGGGATCGGTGAAATTCACCACTTCTCGAGCTTACAGAAAAGCTCGTTCTCACGTAACCGTTGCAGCACCTGCTTGACATCCTGGATATGAGACTCCATAGACGCAGAGTAAACCAGGATGTCGTCCAAGTAAACCACCACGCACTGCTGCAACAAGTCATGAAAGACATCATTAATGAACTCCTGAAAGACCGCGGGCGCGTTACACAACCCGAAGGGCATAACCAGGGATTCATAGTGGCCGGTTCTGGTGTTGAATGCAGTCTACCACGCGTCGCCCTCCTTGATCCGTATGAGGTTGTACGCAGCCCTAAGGTCGAGTTTAGTAAAGACCGTTGCTCCCTTGAGGCTGTCGAACAACTCGGTAATCAACAGAATTGGGTAAGCATTCTTAATCGTGATTTGATTGAGAGCCCTATAATCAATGCAAGGCCTCAATTCACCGCCCTTCTTTTTCACGAAGAAAAAGCCAGCTCCTGCTGGGGAAGTAGACTTGCGCATCCGCAGGTACTCCTCCATGGCCTGATTCTCCGCAACCAAAAGAGGATACACCCTGCCACGAGGAAGAGTGGCACCGGGTTGCAATGCTATAACGATGAGGAGGCAGAGCACCGGCGCGCACCTTGTCAAACACCTCCAGGTATTCCCCATAGTCAGTGGGCAACACAGAGTCTGAGGAGGCACACAACACCTTAACAGGTCCACGGATGCAACTTGCTCCACACTGTGGAGACCACGAGAGAATCTCGGCCGACCGCCAATTAAAGGTTGGATTGTGCTTCTGAAGCCAGGGATATCCCAAAACCACAGAGTAGTGCGGAGAAGAAATTACCTGGAAACAGGCCAACTCCCTGTGAACAGCCCCAATAGCTACTTCAACCGGCAAGGTAACCTGCGGCGGTTGCAGGGGCCTGCCATCTATTGCAACCAATGGAGTAACTCGAGCCTGCAGAGGAATGGAGTACTGAGTCCGGACCGGACAGGACTGCCGAAAATGCCCACTGAGACCACAGTACAGGCAGCAACCCTCCCAACGCCGAGAGGCCCGCTCCCCCTCGGAAAGGCGAGCAAACCTTGTGAAGTGAAGGCCTCTCCCTGAGCCTGGTGTCAATCAGGATTAGGAAGGAAATTAGTGCTTCGAGCTACACAGGCAGTTCTTTGGCTGCAATCTTGTCCTTCAACGCATCTGAGAGACCATGAGAGAAAGCAGCCACCAGAGCCTCATTGTTCCAACCCACCTCTGCCACCAGGGTACGAAATTTTATGGCGTACTCGGCAACGGTCCGTGAACCCTGATGCATGGACATGAGCAGCTTGGCAGCAGAGGCAGAGCGAGCAGGCACATCAAATACCCTACGGAAGGAGGCAACAAAACCGGCAAAGTCGTGAATCACAGGGTTATTGTTCTCCCATAAGGGATTTACCCAGGCCAAGGCCTTGTCCGAGAGCAGTGAGATTAGGAAGCCCACCTTTGACCTCTCAGTAGGAAAAGCGTGGGGTATCAACTCAAAATATATGCCCACTTGGTTAAGGAAACACTGACTCGGCTCACCCCCAAAGCGCTGTGGAAGGGGGGCTGAACCAGTCATACCTCTGGGCACCGCAGGTTCAGCAGCAGATGCAGAGGTAGGCGCAACAACCAGAGCAGCAGCGGGAGCGACCACAGGAGTGACAACCAGCCTAATTGCACCAGGAGCAAAGTGCGCTGTGCGTGCAAGCAGCGTCTGCAACGCCTGAGCGAACTGATCCAACAAGAGATCCTGCTGATCAAGTCTGGCAACCAACATAGGGAGCGAGGGCGTACCTGCACCGTCATGATTCATGGCATTACTGTAGTGTCAGGGAGTGAGGAGCCAGACACACAAGGAGGTGCAATTAAAGGTAGGTTTACACAGAAACAAGGCAAGAGTCTATGCAAGTCCAACAGCAACAGCGGATGACTTGGTAGGACAGAAGTTCTCCTGCCGAGGTCGTCTTCCAGGATAATCAAGTCGAGAACCAGCGGGAATTGTAGCCAAAGCCGGGGTCAGAAGCCAGCAAGAATGGTCGCCAGAGCCGGGGTCAGAAGCCAGGAGGAGTCTTAGCTGAAGCCGAGTTGGTATCCAGGAGAGCAAAGAGTTAACTAAACAGGAGCTTGCTGCTGTGCAACAGACAGGACACGAATGCAATGGACAGCTGCAAACAGCAGACTTAAATGTAATAAGCCGCCACCTCCTGGGAGGAGCCGCAGAGGGCTGAAAGCATAAAGGATCCCACAATGCTTTGCAGACCTAAGATGGATGCCAGCACATAGAGCCGCACAAGCCCTGAGGAAAGGTAGGACCTTGATAGATACTTTGTACACAGCGCTGATTTGCCACCTGAATGTGAGTGCAATACCTTATGATAATAAACATGTTTTATGGTTTTATGCAATGGTTGCCCCTTTGTCTTTCTGTGCATGGCCATACTGAGAGGTATTACTGTGAGATTAAGAATGAGGAGGAATTGAAGGTGATACTTCCATCCAGTACCATGGTTTAACATCTTCCATTTCTGAGGGATTTGGTGGATACATTCTCATTCATTTGCGACCCTTATATAATGGTCCATATGTTCTGCTAAGAGTCCTACCATTTTCTGGTGGTGGAGCACTAAATACATTGAAGACACGTGGTGATCTATTATATGGTTCATAACACTGGGACTATTAATTTTGGACTCATTTATCTTATCACCTATATGGATATGACAAATTGGAGTTGTCACACTTGAGAGTGGCAATTTATCTATAATATGTGCAGGGCACTGTTACTGATTTGTGAAAGGGCCAGGAGGCTAATGTGGATAAGCTTAATCACCCGTGACAGAACAATCTGCAGTTTTTAGGCTTTCCTGAGGGTTTTGAATCCTTCATGGAACACTGGCTCATTTCCAGTTTTGGCACTACAATTTCCCTCTATTATTTGCTATTGAATGGGCCCACAGGGTTCCCCTACACCCTCTGCCATTGTGTGCACCACTATGCCTGATTCTCATTCAAATGCTTTATTATTGTGATAAGAAAGCTGTCCTGTGGGCAGCCAGGGAGAAAGGTCAGATATCCTATCATGGAAATAATATTGGTATCTTTCTGGACTTTTCTGCTGCATCTTTCCTCCCTGTCAAGATTTACAGATGTCCTACAGTATGCTAGAGCATTGATAGAGGATAGATCCTAAGAGTAATTTACCAGGGTATATCTCATTTCTTCACTGATCCTCAGGATGCTGCACATGATTTATATCTATAAATCATGTGCAGCATCCTGAGGATCAGTGAAGGATCAGTGTTGTGGGCCCCACAACACCTGCCCGTTCTAATTAGTGCACACCACCTTGCTAATGCTGGTCCTAGTGTCTGCATTTTGTAGTCATTTCCATTGTGTAGGAGCTCCATGGCAAGTTTACTATTTTTTGGCTTCTCCTTTTGCTGATGCTTCTCAATTTCTTTCATGTTTGACGGCAGGTGACTGCCATGGTCAGGGATGTAGGCACGGTGAGCAAGGGTCATACACAGTGAGACAGAAGCATGGTCATGAAGCAGGCTGGGGTCGGTACCAGGTTAGCAAGCAGAGCGGGGTCCAGTAGCAAGCCAAGGTCAGCACCAGGAGATCAGGCAGAGAGTAGTCTAAGGCAAGCTGAGGTCAGAATCCAGAATCCACAGAGTAAGGTCAGGAGCAAGCCAGTCAGTAGAAACAGGAACAGTCAGTACAAACAGGAACATAGGAACATGGATCACAGGAAGCTGAAAAACATCCAGTGATTAGTACACAGCAGAGTCTCCTTTAAATAGGCAGCTTGGCGCCAATGCAGGAAGACGTGCACGCCGATGCGTGATGACGCATAGAAATGCGCCTACATGTAAGTGCACGCTGGATATTAGCCTGGGCTTGTCTGCGTGCTGGTACACATGCATGAGCATTAGCTGCACGGGAATGAGCAGAAGCTGCACTAGTTTCCTGACAGCTCTTCTAAGTGCAGTAGGTAAGAAGGCTTTATTATACTAAATGTTTAAAAACACTCGAGAAATAAGAGATAAAAATGTTGGGGGCAGTGCACTGTGACTGAGATGGCAACACTGTGACTGAGCTCCAGGATAGTGGGACTGTCTGTAGCAATCTGAAGTAATCCATAGAAATCCTGAGTGCACAAACAGGGAGCTACACTGTCAGTTTAGCCCCCGCATCAATGGGGAAGAGAAAGTACAGAGGGGAGGAAAAACATAGGAGCACTCACAGAAATGGAGGTCACAGCTCTAAAGCTGATTTTCAGAGCCTAGTTAAGAAAAGAAGAAGACTGATGAATGCAGGGGGAGATGTAAGTGATTTTAATGTTGACTGTAATTATATATCTGAAAACATGGAGTATGGAGGGAAACTGGATGCTTTCCCAACTTCAAGGCAGCCTGTTATGGATAGTACACTAAAGGAAATGGTAGTATCTCTTATAGGAGCTTTGCAGCAAGACATGAAGAATTTAATGAGACATGCTAAACAAGAAATAGAGCAATTAGGAGACAGAGTTGATTACATTGAGCACAAGATGAGTGACTTTACCAATGCACATAATGATCTTGTAGCTTATCATATTGATATGGAAAAAGAGCTTAACCAACTTAAAATCAAAGTTGCAGATATGGAGGACAGATCACATAGAAACAACGTGAAATTTAGAGGTATAACGGAAACAGTTAAATGAGCTTAAGCAATTTATTGCCTGCATTATTACTGAATTGCTCCCTACAGTTACTTCTCAAGAAATTCTTATTGACAGAGCACACAGGCTGCCAAAACGTGCGCACATACCAGAAAACTACCCAGAGATACCCTGGCCAGAATAAACTTTTTCCATGTGAAGGATCAATTAATGGGGCATTCTCACAAGCAGTCTCCACTCCCTGATACGTATGCTAGAATAATTTTATTCTCTGACCTCTCCCAAGCAACAGTGCTGGCCCACAAAAATCTGAATACAATTACGAAAGTTCTTCGTAATCACAGCATAGACTATAACTTGGGCTTTCCCAATGATATTCTAGTGGACTACAACCAGGTCGCCTATTTCATTTCCTCCCTAGAAGGTTTGAAACTGCTAAAAGCATGGGGCAATCTGCCTAACAATGAAGGAGACTTTCTTGTAAAGCATGCTCCTGGAAGAATCTCTTGTCAATGGCAAACAAGTGATGGTCAACAAAAGCACTACTGGTGAAACATTTGTTTGCACTTATAGGATGTAATGACAGGAAGATGGTTTAATTTTGGATCTCAAACTCAGGATTTATTTAAGTACTCAGGAATCTCTTATTTACCTGGTTACTTTGTCCTACCCCTAGAAATTTAGTGCAGAATGTTCTGTACACTAGAGTTGGTTTACGACTCTTTTTGTTTTTAACTTTTAGTTAAGTTCTGTTTTTTTTCTGTCTTTTTCTTCAGGTCTACTACATATGACCTATACAGATCTGTTTTCCAAGCAGAAATTAGCTATTGTCACACTGTTTTTATTAATCCTATCAGAAAAATATATTGTATATGCAATACATTACACCGAAACCCATAGAAAAATTTACTTATACTACATAATCCCAATTAAAAAATGTTCTCTGAATGCTAAAGGGCTTTGGAATGAGACCATTAAATCTGAAAGTAATATTGTGTGTGTCCAAGAAACACATTTCTCATTGGATAAAACTCCAAGGTGTTCACACCCAAAATTTCCTTATATTTTTATATCAAGGATCAAAAAGAAGAAAAAAGGCGTTATGATAGCAATCAAAGATTCTATTAACTTTCAACGATTAGAATCTCATGAGGACCCTTTTGGCAGATATATTATACTAGTAATTTCTATCAACAATATTTCTTATACACTAGTACATATTGTCAAGGTCCTACCTTTCCCTAGAGGTTATGCTGCTTCATGTGCTGGCATCCATTTTAGGTTTCTGCAAAGCATGGTGGGAGCCTTTTATGCTTTCAGGCCTCTGCGGTCCATCCCCCAGAGTGGTATGGTTGATCACATTTAAGCCTGTTGTCTGCACTTGCTCTTTGCATTCGTGTCATGTATGATTGTGTTGCAGCAAGCTCTTGTTCTACTCTTGTGGCTCTCTTGGAAACTGACTCGGCTTTGACTAAGACTATTCTCAGCCTTATCCCTTTATCTGACCTCCCGTTGCTGAACCCGGCTCGTGACCTGTGTATTCTTGCCTACCGTTCTGTACTGTCTGTCCCACTGTTATCGACCCGGCCTGTCCGACTACGCTATCGTTTCCTATCTGGTTTCCACCAGCTATACGCCATTGGCGGCAGCCATTACTGCAGCTGGGGTTACTCGGGGGCCGCGACCTGGTCCCTGGCTGCGTCAAGTCCAAGTCAGGGGCCCTGGTGAAAGGCAGCCTGGGGCTTAGACTCCGCGCCCTGAGGGACTCTGGTCTGTGGGGGGTGGTTGTCGTCAGTCAGTGCGTGACCCTACCATTAGGCCTGCCTGTCCATTCCACCGCTCCTGCCCTGACACATATACAGTTAGGTCCATATATATTTGGACACAGGCACAATTTTCATATGTTTGACTCTGTATACCACCAGAATAAATTAAAATGAAACAATCCAAATTAATTTGAAGTGCAGACTTTCAGCTTTAATTCAAGGGGTTGAACATAAACATCAAATACACAGTCCCTCCATTTTCAGGGGTTCAAATGTAATTGGACAAATGAATATAATCATAAATAAAATGTTCATTTTTAATATTTTGTTGAGAATCCTTTACTGGCAATGACTGCCTGAAGTTTGGAACCCATGGACATTACCAAAGACTGGGTTTCCTCATTTCTGATGCTTTGCCAGGCTCTAACTGTAGCTGTCTTCAGTTCTTTGTGTGTGGGTCTTTTAGCCTTTAGTTTTGCTTTCAGCAAGTGAAATGCATCCTCATTTGGGTTGAGATCAGGTGATTGACTCGGCCATTGCAGAATATTCCACTTCTTTTCCTTCAAAAGCTCCTGGGTTGCTTTTGCAGTGTGTTTTGGATCATTGTCCATGTGTACTGTGAAGCGCCATCCAATCAACTTTGCTGCATTTCAGCTGAATCTGGGCTGACATTATACCTCTAAACATTGCAGAATTCATCTGGCTGCTTCTGTCACATCATCAATAAACACAAATGACCCAGTACCACTGGAAGCCATGCATGCCTATGCCATCACACTGCCTCCGCCATGTTTTACAGATGACGTTGTGTGCTCTGGATCATGAGCTATTCCAAGCTTTTGCCACACTTTTTTTCTTCCCGTCATTCTGGTACAGATTAATCTTAGTTTCATCTGTCCAAAGAATGCTTTTCCAGAACTGGTGTGGATTTTTTAGATGTTTTTTGACAAAGCCTAATCTGGCTTTTCTATTCTTCAGGCTTATGAATGGTTTGCACCTTGGTGAACCCTCTGTATTTGCTCTCATGAAGTCTTCTCTTGATTCTAGACTTTGACAATGATACGTCCACCTCCTGGAGAGTGTTCTTCACTTGCCTGGATGTTGTGAATGGGTTTTTCTTTACCATAGAGAGGATCCTGCGATCATCCACCACTGTTGTCTTCTGTGGTAGTCCATGTCTTTTTATGTTGCTGAGCTCACCAGTGTGGCCACTCCTAATGTTGCTGCTATCTCTCTGATGGATTTGTTTCGTTTTTGAAGCCTTACAGTGGCCTGTTTCACTTGCATGGACAGCTCCTTTGAACTCATGATGTAGGTTCACAGCAATAGCTTCCAAATGCAAATACCACACTTAGAATCAACTCCAGACCTTAGCTTAGTTGATGAAGAAATAACGAAGGAGTAGCCCACACCTGGCCATGAAACAGCTTTTGATTCAATTGTCCAATTACTTTTGGTCCCTTGAAAAAGGGGGATGGCTACTCTTAAGAGCTGTAATTCCTAAAGCCTTCCTCCAATTTGAATATACATACCCTCACATTAAGTCTGAGAGTGTGCACTTTCAGCCCATATCCATTATACAACTATAGCTTGAATATATATAATATATATGGACCTAACTGTATATGCCCCTGGACGGAAGGTAGGCAGAACAGAACACACAGAGTAGATGGCAAACACACAAAGCTTTATTGAGGCAAACAGATGACAGTCACTGAATAGGTGAGTTCGCAGGGAGGGTGAATATGCCAGTAAAGGGTGGCAAGGAGGGGCCAACACACTTAAATTCCAACACCGAGAGCCAAGGAAGAGTCTCTGTAGCAATTGTAATCCAACAGGGGGGTGGTGTGAGTCTCTCTAGCAATTGTAACCCAACGGGGGGAGGGTGGGGGGTCAGCACAGGAACAGTTCAAGTGAAGCAGGGGGAGAGCATGTACTCACGGATCCGACAGGGTGCCTGGTCTCCCACTGGGGGTCTCTGAATCTCTGGCAGGCAACTTGCAATCTCTCCCCTAGGCTGGGGGTCTCTGGATCCCTGGCAGCTAGCAGGCAGTCCTGTACTCTCTCCCCTAGGCTGGGGGACTCTGGATCTCTGGCAGCCAGCAGGCAGTGGCTGGAGGTCTCTGGATCCCTGGAGGCTTGTAGGCAGTCTTCCCCTGCTCTGGGGGTCTCTGAATCCCTGGTGGCTAGCAGGCAGTCTTCCCCTGCTCTGGGGGGGGGTCTTAGGCAGGCTTGGGTCTCTGCAGAGTCTGGCCACGAAGGTCCTGCGGCAGCTGAGGCTCCTTCAGTGGCTGCACAGCTTTAATCTGACAAATGGGAATCGCCAAGAATGTCCATTATCTCCAATAATATTTTCACTAGTCATCGAACCTTTTCGCAGAATTAACAAGTGTAGCTCGGGGTAAAGTTTCAGCACCACAAGCGCTAACCCCGAGCTACACCTTGGAATACCCTGCAGCGTTGCTCCGGGATCCCTTCTGCACTTACCTTGTCCTGCGCTCCCGTGATGTCTCCCCTGCAGCGTCCCCAGCCATGTCCTCCGGCCGATGCCGGCATCTGTTCCGTTCCCTGCGACGTCAGGACGTACGGGGATGGAACTGGGGGGAAATTTAAAAATGTCAAAAAGTGACATTTAGTGAATGTCACTTTTACACTAAAATCACATAGTAAAACATTACTGTATCAAACCATTTCTTTTACAAAGAGTTTTATTGAGGGTTAAGCAAAGAAAATACAGACATTCAAAATACAAGTTCAATAACCAACAAATAAAAATTGTACTGGGCAAATGGAAGCCTTTTCAAGGTATACATTGATAGGTGCATAAACTGAAATGCTTACATAAGAGTCTTTTAGGAAAGGATGTGGGAAGGAAATGGGAAGGGAACATTAAGCAAACCAATGTAGTTCACCGACAATAAAGACTCTATAAGAAATTGTTTTACAGCATCAACATTATAGAAAACATGAGAGGCACAGAAAAAAAAAAAACCCTCCAGAGAATGATACATGTTCTAAACCTTGGATGCGTAAAGGGATCTAGGTTGCAAAGATAGTATTGCAGATGTAACCCAGAAAACAGCAAACACAAACCGTAAAATATGTTTAAAGGCAGATTGGACAGAAGGATAAAAGAGGACAAACAGTAGAAAGACACGGACAAGAACAACATCAAAAAAAAAAAAAAGAATAAGGGGGGAAAGAGGGCTCCGGGGCGCTCACAGCAGACTCCATTCTTATATCGACAGAAGGGACTGATCAAATCTTGAAGGTTGAGCTATATCCAGCCAGGGACGCCAAATCTGCAAAAATTTTGTATGGGTATCCAACAATATGGCCGTCAGTTTTTCATTAACCATTATGAAGTTCATCCGATTTTTAACTGCCTCAAAACTAAGGAGAGGAGTTTTCCAAGCTCTCGCAATTGTCAATTTAGTTGCCATAAATAAGTGTGACGCCACCTGCCGCTCAGAACGGAGGAGGCCCCCCAGTGGTTTAAATAGAAGTGCTTCATATGGGTTACGCTTAATGTCCGTGTGAAACATAGTGCGAAGAAGGGCATACACCCTAATCCATAGTCGGCTTACTTTAGGGCAAGTCCACCAGATGTGGGCCATAGTGCCCAATTGTTGGCATCCCCGAAAACAGACCGGAGAATATGAAGGGATAAAACTAGCTAGACGAGCAGGCGTATAGTACCATCGGTAAAGAATTTTGTAAGCATTCTCAAGGATAATGACATTCCTGGAACATTTGGATATTGCTTGGGTCATGGTCTGCCAATCCTGTTGATCCAAGGACCCCCCTAATTCAGACTGCCAGCGTTGGTGATTGGTGCGAACCGGAGGGGTTCTAGAAGATATAATAGCGGAGTAAATCAAGGAGATCAAACCCGGGGCATGAGGTCTATGTCTACACTGGCTTTCAAAGGGGGACAGACGGTAAGGACCCGGGAGCGAGAGTATTAGTGTATTAATAAAGTGACGAAGTTGAAGGTAACCAAAATGTTCTCGTAAAGGGATGTTATAAGAAGAGCGTAAAGTTTAGAAGGTAATTATTCTAGTGGGAGATAGAAGCGAGTGAATATCATAAAAACCATGTGTCTGCCACCAGGCAAACTGTCTAGGATTATCACTTCCCGGAGGAAATAATGGGTTATGGAGTAGACGTAACAACGGCAAGTGAGGGGAAATAAGGCCAGCGGAGTATTTAATAGAATCCTAAAGACGTAACGAAAACGTCAGGGTCGGGCTAAGGGTAGATGGACGTTGAGAGATAGGAAGCCATGGCAGGGAAGAGAGCGGTATCGGGTGAGAGTCCACCATATCCACAACACAACAGCCCACAGGGGGAAGTGGTGAGATGCATGAATATGGGCTAGAGGGGCAATGTTAGCCGCCAAATAGTAGGACTGGAGATTTGGAACAGATAACCCACCCACACTCCGTCGCGCAAATAAGATATGTTTGCTAATTCTGGGTCGAGAAGAGCTCCAAATAAAAGACAGAAGTTTTCGCTGATGAGTACGAAGTATATGCGAAGGTACTGGAACCGGTAAAACACGAAATAGGTATAATAGTTTAGGAAGATAGGTCATACATATCGCATTAATTCTGCCGAACCATGATAACGGAAAATGAGACCAAGATGACAATAATTCGGACAGCTCATGAAAGACAAAGGGAAAGTTAGCCTGATACAGCCCATCATATGTCGGAGTAAGCTTAATTCCTAGATATGGTAAAGCGGAAAGCCATTGAAAAGGGAACGTTTGTTTCAAAGTCAACAAGAGTGATGGTGGGAGGGTGACCGACATAGCTCTTGAATTAGCAGGGTTGACATGTAAACCCGAAAGAGTTGCAAAAGAATCAAGAACCGCGAGCAAGTTGGGCAAAGTAACCCCCGGGTTCGAAATTGACAATAATATGTCATCTGCAAACAAAGACAATTTATGTTGGGAGCCCGCGGCCTCGATCCCCTTAATATCAGGATGCATACGAATGGCTTCAGCCAATGGTTCCAGGGCCAGGATAAAGAGTAAAGGAGAAAGCGGGCAACCTTGCCTAGTGCCTCTAGCAATCGAGAACGTAGAGGACTCAAAACCATAATATTTAAGCTTCGCTTGAGGGGAAGTGTATAGCGAAGAGATCCATCGTAGGAACGAAGGGCCAAAGCCAAAACGATGGAGGACCGATAGGAGATATGGCTAAGATAAAGTGTCAAAGGCCTTGTTAATATCTAAAGATAGGAGCATCATATCAAGTTTACGAGTGTGGGCCAAATGTTGCAATTGTAAAATACGTCTGATAGCATCTCCAGCCTGCCTGTGGGGAACAAATCCCACTTGGTCTTTTTTGATCAAACGAGAAAGGAAGTAATTCAATCGAGTAGCCAAAATCTTAGTAAGAATCTTCATATCGATATTGATAAGAGAGATAGGCCTATAATTTGCCCAGGAAGAGTGATCTCGATCTGGTTTAGGGATCATAACCACATTAGCAGTTAAAGAATCCGGGGAAAAATTTGAACCTCCCTTCACCGCGTTAAACATAGCTGCAAGGTGAGGAGCGAGCACATCAGCTAATTTCTTATAATATAGTGCCGTGTAGCCATCAGGACCTGGACGTTTACCCGTTTTTAGATCTGTTATGCATTGCAAAACCTCAGATACTTGGATATTACGATCCATCAATTCCTTATGGGCCGACATTAAAGTAGGCAGGGGAAGATGAGATAAAAAGTCAGAAATAGACTGAGGATCAGTTCGAGTAGGATCAGAATAAAGTTTAGCTAAACGATACCGGAACTCTTCCAAAACTGCTACAGGATTGCTCGTTAGGGTATTGTGACGGGTGCGTAACGATATTGGTTTGGGATGCTGCGCAAAAGAGAGCAGTCTACGGGCTAACATAGAGTCCGGTTTGTTTGCTTTACTATACCATTTCTGGCGAGTCCAACGCAAGGAGCGTTCAGCCTCATCCGTTAGGCAAAGATCTAACTCTATGCGGGCCTGATCCAACAGCCGACGGTTCGACGGGGAAGGTGACTGTTTAAATTGGGCAGAAGCTAACTTCGATTCCAACTGACACTGTGTAAGCTGTCTTGCCTTCTTTCGTCTGGAGGCTATTTGGATAATATGTCCTCTAAGAACTGCCTTGTAGGCTTCCCATAATGTCACTGAAGAAGAGACAGAACCGGAATTTAATTGGAAATATTCCTGAGACTTACGATGTAGTTCTGCCTGAACCTCCCTCAGTGAAAGCAAAGAATCATTCATTATCCAGGAAGAGAAGGCTGGCCTACTTAGGAGAGAACGGCAGACCACCAAAATAGGTTCATGATCCGACCATGGAACCATTAGAATAGAAATAGCGCGAACTAAAGGGAGGTATTTACGCAAAACAAAGGCATGATCAATTCTAGAATGAGAATGATGAGGGTGTGAAGTGTAGTCTTTCCCCTGAGGATGAAATTCACGCCATAAGTCTACCAGATCATGGGTAGTTAACGCACGTACAAAAGACTTTGCCGATGTAGAAGGGCCAGAACGCTCCGCTGGATATTTATCTACTGCGGGGTTTAGCACTAAATTTGAATCCCCTGCCATCAAAAGCGTTCCCCGCTGATGTGTAGCCAGGAGAGAACATAGGTGTGACAGAAAAGGTCCAGGATTAACATTGGGAGCGTAATAGGACACTATGGTAACGTCCACCCCATGGACCGTGCCCTGGAGCAAAAGATATCTACCATTGGGATCAGCAATATGCTTCACACAGACAAACGGAGTGTTACTATGGAAGGCGACCAATACGCCTCTCTGTTTAGTGGGGCCCGTGGCCTGAAATATCTGAGGGTAACGTGCATCAAAATATTTTGGGGCAGAAGTAGTAGAGAAATGGGTTTCTTGTAAACAAGCAATATCAACTTGACGAGCCCGGAGAAACTTAAACACTTTTACCCGTTACTGTATCAAACCATTTCACATACATTTTGTCCCTATGGCTTTGTCCTGTGTCCTGCCTGCATTTTTACTGTTCTTTATGCCTTGAAACTGAGAAATGTCCATGGCGTCCAAAAAGCGTCCCTTTATGTCAAAAGCGGTTTTAGATCAGCTAGAGAACAGCGATAGTAAATTAGAACCACTTGCAGAATTGAGTGATAATGATTCGTGGGGAAATTCGTCATCAGACACTGAAAACAATTTTGTGACTTTGCTCAGTGATGTGCGAACTTGGCGCTCTATTTCAAATGTCAGTGTTTTTGGTTTGATTATATTATTGAATTGAAATTATTATTATATTATTTTTTATGATTATTTATTAAATTATAATTTATGATTTGGTGTTTCAAATTTGAACATACCCGGGATGTTTACTAGACTCTTGTTCGGACAGATTTCAGTGAGTTATTCCTAAAAATTACAGGCCTACAATAAAAAAACTACATATTGCCATGCAAAAAAATGTACCACTTTTAGCACAGAAACACTGACATAATCAGACCACTAGGGAGGTATAAAAATAGGAAAAATTAACATAAAATTGGTTTGTTCGCAGATGACATTATGTCACTATCAGACACAGTGCTTTCCCCTCTCAAACCTTCAGAAATATATTGAGCTATTTGGCAGAGTATCTTATTACAGAATCATCGCAAACAAATGTTATGTTTTACCCATGGGGATCCATGCCTCCACTCTAAGATCTTTAAAAAAAAACAAAAGCAACTACAACTGGGATAATCCTTATATCTCCTACTTAGGGATATGCCTTACCTATCTAACTAACAAATGTTATGACATCAATTTCATCAATATAATGGATCAAACAGTTAAATATATGCAATAGATTAGTAAAATACAACTGTAATGAATTGGAAGGATTGCAGCTTTTAAAACACAAATTTTACTAAAACTCCTTTATTAGTTTAGATCCCTGCCTATTCCAATTCCACCAAAATTCTTTTTACAACTCAAAGATAATAAAGCAATTTTTTGGCAACGGAAAAAATCTAGAATTGCCTTCACTTTCCTCATTACGCCAAGGTCTAAAGAAGGCATGGGTCTACCAGACATATGAGCTTATTATTATGCTTCACTTGTAGATCAATTAAAATATTGGTGATTATCATCATAAGACTAATTGTGGGTCACTATCAAAAAGGAGGTTACAAAGTTAATTACCCCTCCATTGTATTCTATCACCAGCTCACTCCTAGTGTGGAGATATTTACTAATCAAAACAAAAGCTATTGGTTAGAACTGTGGATATACCTCTGCAAGCATATGCACAATGTATCCCTGAATTATCAGTTGACAATCGGATACAAGAAGGTTATCATTTTCTATCACATATGCCACCCCCTAGTTCTATTGTGGATAAATGCATAATATCCCAGATAACATAAATTTAACAAATCACATATTAATAGCAGATTTAGAATCCCCCCAAAATTTGGGAATTTCTTAAAACCTTTAATACATTCAAAGAAAAGGGAATTTCCTTTTTTTATGCATGGTTAGCTGGCTTTATATTAATGAAAAAAGCTATTACATGGTGAAGTGGGAAGCACAACGTGGCCATTGCTTCTCTTGAAAACAATGGCAACAGGCTATACATTATAACAAATTATCTGCATGTACTGAACATTGGTAAAATGCTAAAAAACATTTAAACAGATGGTATCTAACCACTATAGATTATTTAAGATATCCCCTTCTTGTAACTCTACGTGTTGGAGATGCAAATGTCAAAAAGGAACCCTATATCATATATTTTAGAGTTGTAAAAATATTCAGAGTTTCTGGAATTCTGTTTCAACTTTTCTAGTGTCCCTTATGGGCGTCTTAACCCCACTCACACAAGCAATGGTACTTTTAAGCTTAAATATAGAGACATACCCAACATAATTTAGAACTATTGTAATACAAATACTTATTGCGGTTAGTCTAACAAGTTCAAGTCTATGTAAATCGAATATTACACCCAATCTATACAAAGTTATACATAGACTTAACACCTAGGATAATTTTGAACTCATGCTTGCATATGAACTCTATAAACGTCACAAATGTAAACTATTATGGCAAATATGGACCTCTTATCTGAAAGCTAGACAGCTTAAAGAGCTTTGCAAAACATGATACATTTGTATTTTCATTCTTGCTCAACTTTTATGGATGAATCCTCTACCAAATAGGACACCTTCATTAATACTGTAGTGTGACGTTGTTTATTTTATTTTTTTATTGTGTTTTTTGTAATAATAGATACACTTGTTCCAGTGTGAACCCTATCGGGGTAACAGGTATTCGCATTATGCTATGGTTATTTTATTTTTCTACTGAAACTGACATGACTTTTACGGTCTTTGAATATTTGTTACTACTCTATTGATTAAAAAAAGAGGTAAAAAAGGCCCGTCCAATCATAGAAACAACATTCAGTGAGGGGATCTCCCGTTGCAATCCTGAGTGGTGCTTCAGCACTGACTAGAGTCTGGAATGCAGGAAGGACCGCTGTGCTGCGGGAACAAGTGTGGAATGCAAGCACCCAAATGTGACATCAAAGGGGGCGGTGACGCATTTCAGAGCATGTGCAGTAGGTCCTTCATCATGATGGGAAGGCTGATGAGCTAATGTTTTATAACGTTCAAGGCGGGAAGGGAGCGGGACAGAACAAATCCAGTATTACCCGCCCCGCAGGCCAGAGTACTTGGTGTCATTTTGGACTCCAACCTATCCTTCCAGCCCCAAGTCCACTCTTTAACAAACTCGTGCAGACTCCACCTCCGCAACATCGCCAAAATCCGCACGTTCCTAACTCCAGAAACCACTAAACAGCTCATCCACTCCCTCATCATATCACGACTCGACTACTGCAACTCCCTCCTCACTGGCCTGCCTCGCTGCTGGCTATCCCCGCTTCAGTCCATCCTGAATACGGCTGCCAGACTCATTCACCTTTCCAACCGCTCCGTTTCTGCCACCCCCCTCTGCCAATCCCTCCACTGGCTTCCAATTGCGCAACGGATCAAATTCAAAATCCTAACGCTGACGTACAAAGCTGTCCACCATACTGCCCCAAACTACATCACTGACCTAATATCCAAGTACCGCCCAGCACGCACACTCCGCTCCTCACAAGACCTCCTTCTCTCTAGTTCCCTGGTCTCCTCCTCCCATGCCCGCCTCCAGGACTTCTCCAGGGTGTCACCCATCCTCTGGAACTCCCTGCCCCAACCCATCAGATTATCACCTACTCTCCTCTCCTTTAGGCGCACCCTGAAAACCCATCTCTTCAGGGAAGCCTACCCCGCCCCCTGCTAACTTGCCGACCTCCTCCACTCTTCCTACCACTCCATCCCCCACAGCTATCTCCTCCTGTGCCACCATCCCCTCCCTCCTAGATTGTAAGCTCGAAAGAGCAGGGCCCTCGATCCCCTCATGTTTTGCATTGTATTGGTATTGTTCTGTCACACGTTCTGTTCCCCTCTGTAATGTACAGCGCTGAGCGAACTATTGGTGCTTTATAAATACTGTATAATAATAATAATTACATTGTGCAAATACAAAGTAAACAATCTACTAAACAAATAAACTATACATACACAAATAGCAAATAAAACAAAAAGAATAGGACAACAATAAATAAAATAATAATTAAGATTAGAAAAAGTACAGCTCAAAAAAGGAAAATGACAGGGGTATTCAGTAATGGTGGAACTACAGGTGTCAGCATTTACGGCAAACAGTTATTGGAAGGGGAAAAAAAAAGGAGAAAAAGCAAAAACTTCTACTAAGGTATAGTTGGGGGAAAATACTATTGTAGCTAAGTGATACATGGTCATGTAAAGCAGTCCATAGGGATTTATACTTGTGGGACTACAAGTGTCAGCTTAACTGACAAAGGTAAATGGAGAAAGGAGGGATATTGTCAGTTACAATTACCAGAAAAAAGTGAAAACTTAAAAATATATACAAGTGATAGGGTCAACAATGCAGTTACTAATAAGCAGGGCTGGTGCTAGACTATTTTATGCCCTAGGCAAGGCCAGCTACTTGTGCCCCCCCCCCAAAAAAAAACAAATAAATAAAAAAAATTAAAAAAACAGTAGAAAATATTAAAATCAACAAAACATGAAACTGTTAAATTTCTTTAATTTGCAAAAATAAATGCCATAAGATGCTACCAGCCCCAATATTAAAGACAAAATCAGTGTCACGGACGGACTATCTGTGGCTGGCAGTGGTAGGGTGACAGTTGCTGTGAGTGGAAGATGGATCCAAACTCTGACAGATCCCAGGCTGGAATTCCCCAGGCAATGGGGGGGGGGGGGATAAAACACTGACAGCAGGCAGCCCAGCCCACACACACACACACACACACACACACAGAACATCTGAACTGAGCGATACCACACAGTGACAGATCCGACACAACACACCAACACTGACACAGATCAGCAGGCACTAGAAGAGCAGGCTGTGGGATCATGATGACGTGATCACTCACTGACACATTGCACATGTGATGGATGGCCAGTCGGCTGGCCAGGTCAAGCTCACACACACACGAGACATAAGAGTCAGACAGACCAGAAAGTGTATGTATGTATGTATATATATATATGTATATATTTTAGAACAAGTAGGAGAGGGCAACTTGCCTAAACAAAAGAGGAGACAAGGGATGTAGTATAATCTGTAAAAAAATAGTTTATATTACTTTATCTCAAGAGGAAATAACTGAGGGTACCTGCAAGTTCCTCCCATGCCTCCTCCGTGAGCTCTGGAATGTCCTGATGCAAGTGAGATTCAGTGAGATGGAATCTATCTGTTTTAGCGTGAAGTAGGGAGGAGTAATACACAGAGATAAGTTTAGAATGAGAAGAGATACTTAATTTCTCCAGAGCAGATGACTGTAATGATATGTTAACCCAAATTGCGCTGCTGCAGTTTGTCACAGTTTTAGATAGCAAAACAGGCTGTATAGAGTAAATTATAAACCTGTTGAAAATCTGAAAATGAGTGGAAAACCCCCAATAAGTATAAGTGAGAGATCAATTTAACTCCATGTCTAGACCAAAACGCCCCATCAGTCGATGGAAAAATTAATGTTGATGTGGGTTATGCCATAAAGAGGCGTTAGGTGAATACACGGTAACCGAGGCACGGGTCAGCAATTTAGAAAGTTTAAAAATTTGCTGTGTCATGGATAAGATGCTAGTATTGGGTGGCCCAGAGTGGATTGGTGGTGAATCAAATTTTGAAGCGATACATATGAGGTGAGAATAGCCGCTTCCAAAACTGAAGTAGCATTATTATCCTCCAAGTAAAACCACCAATGGGCATGAACCATTGAGAGGCTATACAATATGTTTGCAAGTTTGTAACAGCCAGACCTCCCTCTGAAACTGTCAACTGCAGGGTATCTTTTGTTATACAAGCGGCTTTACCTCCCCAAATAAATGATGTGAGGATAGAATCAATCTCTTGAAAGTAGCTTTTGGGAATATATATATTGACAAATTACTTCATATATAGAGGAAGAGAGGCAGGAAAATCATTTTAAGCAAATTCACCCGTTCTAAAAGATTGGTCCAAACCCTAACTGTATTTTTTAATTTACCAATGAGGGGGTCTAGGTTATTCTTACTGTATGGGTAGTTGAATTATGATTCCCAAGTAGCAAAAGCTGGGCTCTAGCTTGAAGGGACAGGAGAGTGGAAGAGGAATAGAAATAGTTTGGTCCAGCAGAAAAATCAACAAGCATCTAGAAGCGAAATTTGGTCTGCAGACAATCTTGGAAGGGAAATATCATATAAATAATCACCAAGCTCCATAATAGTATAATGGGCTCTAGCCTTATAAAAGTTAGAATAAAAGGACACAAAATGCTTCTACCACCCCCCTAGTCTGTTACACTATAATATCAGTAGAAGTCATAATTCTAGTATAGCGCTACCCCCAAAGGAGCCACTTGTATAATGTCCTGGTTTCCCCTTCCTTTGCCCCGCAACTAGGCGCAGTGTATTCCTTCAGCTAAATACACACACTTTCGCTCGTTGTTCTCAATGACCAGTCTAGGGGATGTTTTGTTTTTTTGGAGATTATAAACTTGGGATAGGGATGGGGAATTGTAGAAGGATATTTCAAATCAGAACGATTTACAGTGAGGGCATCGAACTGATCTCTTCATAGAACACTTATGAAGTCTTACCTGTCAGTAGATAGCAGGCTTCCCTTTGTCATATATAGCAAGAAAAAGTCTAGAAGTGAGCAAAGTCCCTTTTAGCAGTAGTAGTAGTTAGAAGGCTGCACTCCTCAGGTATAAGCCAGTTATGACAGACTGTGACAGCCCAAAGGTAACACAGCCAAGCAAAGTCCTTTGCAGTAGCAACACGCTCTTCGGAACACTTGCCAGTGTTTCCTTTTTCCAGACCCACGCTGACTATCGAGCACCAGGAGAGGTAGCAAGCACACAGTGTCCCCAAATTCCTCAATGTCAGTACTCAAAAGGCCCAAGGACAGAATGGTTGCCTCCTTCCATTTGTTCAAGTGAAACCCTTCAGTGATACCAGACAGAGCTTTGGCAGACAGCTCCCCTCAGTCAGCTTACTGAAGAACCAGGGTCACTTTCTCTAACTTCAGGCCCTCAGGTCAACCCACCTGAGGCCACATGACTGCAAGTGCCAGGCGTCGCTGCCTGCCTCCAGCCTGGCTGGTGCAATCCGCTCCCGGGAAAAACCCTGAACCCATGTGCTCTCAGAACATAAATACCACTCCCAGCATGCAATGGAACTGCATTCTCCTGCAATTGACAAGGGCTATATCCATATTCATGCTGTTCATTTACCTAGTCCCTACCCATGTTCTGGAAGGCTCTCATAGATTCCTGAAGGCAGGCAGAACTCAACAGCATCAAAGCAGCATGAGCAGACCTAACTAATGAATCACAGCACTCTGTTAAGCAAAATGCACACGGACAGCCTCTCTGGTAAGCAGAGAAACACAGCTATGCTTAACCTAACTATACACATCCTAGCACCTAACTAGGAGGGTGCTACACTAGGCTGATAGTCAGGTCTGAAGAGGTATGCCAGAAAGCGGCTGTTTTTGTCTGCAAACTTGAATATCCACTAAAGTGTTACTAAACCCACAACAGTAAAATCAGTCTGTATATGTAGTAAAGCATGCTTGTTATACTCACTATGGAACCTAAGGGGTTAATCCTCTGCATTGTGTAAAAAGGCTGCCTCTCCTCTTGTTCAAATGTCCATGCTGATAAGACAGACTGAACCCATAGCCCTTCTGCACATGCTCAGTTTAGTGTGTATTGCTACAGAAATATATATATTTTTTTTTACTTGGGAGAGTGTATGTGATCAGCACAGGGCTAATCAGCACTTTCCAGACAGAGGTCAGGGGTTTTGCATCCTCCTAGAGCAGAAAGAAAACTCCTCTTACAAGCTTAAACCAGTGCTCTGCTGAAATCACAAGACAGCTCTAACTGCTGATGAGAAAAGGTATTTAGCACAGCAGTTGGCAAATTTTACCTTATGGTATGGGAATGCTTGCCCATTAGAAAATTCTGATCAACAATAACTGCTTTTATTAGTTCAATTATACAAATACCTAATATATATATAATGTAACCCACAACAATGTCTCTTTGGATATTTAGATGATGATACTCTCCCTAAGTGTTTCTAAGCTCTCCCTAAGCTTTTTGTGTTTAGTTCTATATTATGCCAAAAAATCAATATCTATACACTGGAAATCCACAGCATCCCCCACTGTAGCCTCTTGGCTCACTTCAGTTAACTGGGCCATTCCACTATACAAATTAAGGGCTTGTTAGATGCAAGGGCTTGTTAGAAAATTTCACATTTCTGGGACCCATGGGTGTCACCTGAACATACTATTTCACCTGCTACTTCGGATTAGATATATTGACCTAGATGACTTTGTTAGTTTATAATGCCTGTATTTTAGGATCATGGAACGCCAGCTTCCCTTCCTTTGCTGTTCGATACCCTGAAATTTGTTTCTTGAGATACTATGCATATTGTTTTCAGCTGTACAGGTGTAAAGTGTGTATATCCTTTTAACTTGCTGACAGTGTACTCAGTGGACATTTTTCCTGTTTACTATGAGCGAAGCTTGCTCTTTATGTTGTAACTTTAATTTTGTATTCAATAGTTACCTTAAAAAAAAAAACAACAGTACTTTAACATTGTTCGGATTAACAATATTCTAAAAGTGTAGCACCCTCCTAGTTACGCTAGGTGGTGCTAGATCCCGAATGGTTCTGCAGAAGCTGAATAGCAGCTTAGATGCAATTGCCAGAGGGGTCAAATTCAGGTCAGGGCTGAGAGACTCTACAGGCCAGACCTCTGGAATTTCCCCCTGCTCCGAGGCTTTCGAAGGAGGCAGTGGGTGGATCTGAGGAGTGGTTGGCTGCACTTTTGAGGGACCTTAGCCAAACCCCAACAGGAGGCTTGGCAGGGGGCCAGACTCCCTTAAAAGTAACTATATTACAACATATACAATGAAGGGGGGAACACAGATAGGACAGGAGATGCAATGAACTACCAGGGGTTGGTTCAGGAAGGGGGCCAGAACTGAACAAGGGGAGCAGATATGAGGTAGCAGGGTGCAGGCACTGGAACCAGTGGTGTATTTTGGTTGTGTGCTGCCCTAGGCATGACTAAAATTGGGCACCCCCCCTTATCTAAATTTGTCTCACCCCTTCTTGGTTAAGATCCACCCTTTCATCTGTAAATTCCAGATGTATGAGAGGGATAGATGTATGTATGTATAAATGGATGAATGGATGGAGGGAAGGGTGGATGAGGGGATGGATGGACAGATGAATGGATGGGTGAATGGAAGGAGGAATGGGTGGATGAGGGATGGATGGGTGAATGGTAGGAGGGAAGGGTGGATGTGAGGAAAGATGTATGGATGGAAGAATGGAAGGGAGGTTGGGTTGACAGATGTATGGAGGGATGGGTGGATGGATGAACGGAAGGAGGGATGGGTAGAAGGATGGATGGGGGGATAGATGTATGGGAGGGATGGGTAGATGGATGGAAGGATTAATGGGGGGACAGATGTATTAAGGGATGGGTGGATGGATGTAGGTGCAGATGGATGGATGAATAAAAAGAGGGAATGGCAGATGAGGGGATGGATGGGTGAATAGAAGAAGAGAAGGGTGGATGGAGGGACAGATGTATGGAAGGAAGGGTGGAAGGATGAATGGAAGGGTGGATGGGGGGACAGATGTATGGAGGGATGGGTGGGTGGATGGATAGATGGACAGATGTATAGATGGATGAATGGAAGGAGAGAAGTGTGGATGGGGGGGACAGATGTATGAAGAGATGTATGAAGTGAGTAGCTGTCATGAACTTACCTGGTTTCTCTGGCCTCTACCTCCCACTGCAGAAGTAGATTCTCCTGAACACCCCTAGGGCATGCCTCTCACACAGGGACTGGCCATCCTTGCTGGGGCTGCTGCATCTCTTGGAAGTACACACCCGGTCATTGTTGGACTCCCTGGCCTGTCTCTTCTGTTGGATGAGAGAGCTCGCTATAGGTGCAATGTTCCTCTTCTCCAGTGTCCCACGATACCCTGCTGTCAGGGGCAAGGATGCCGCTTCACAGCATATGTAACTCTCAGCTTGTAGCAGGATCCCATGGATGTTGCTGGCCAATCAGCATCCTTCTAGCTGTTAACCTGGCCGGTCAGCACTGCAGGCGGCCCACTCAGCATTGGTGACACACACACATCAGTGGGTAGGACATGCAGTCCCGTATGGTCAGTCTGGGCCCAGTATTACCCCTCTGGCAGGTCCCCGCACCCCCATAGTGATGATGCTGCTCGTAGTGTCCCTACTCTTCTGCCTAGAGCTGAGGGGCAGTGCCCCCCCCTAAAAAAATGCAGCCCAAGCAAAATACCTTGTTTGCCTCATGGTAGATAATCCCCTGACTGGAACAGGAACAGGATCATGGTAAGAATCAGGATCAAGGTCAGCAGCAAAGTATCAATATCCAGGTACATAGCACACAGGCAAAACACTGAGATGCTTAGGGAAGCTAAGGGAAGGGTTATTTATCTTCCCAGCAGTCAGAATTAGATGAAGACTGATAATCCTGGCTTTTGGGAGATACCTGCTGGTGCACACCAGAACTATACTCTTCAGCACTGGAAACCACAGGGCCACTAGCAGGAGATCCAGGTCCTGACAAACATGCAATGTACCACCCAATATGTATATAGCTCTCCACATTTATATATTATATACATAATCTATGAAATGGATTTAATTTAACACTGGTCACTTTCATTACTCATATAAGTGAATGTTACATATATTTTTGGTTTATTAAATTTTGTGCACTATATATTTTATAAGGGGACTTCTAAAATATAGTGTACTTTACGTATATATGGCTCTGTACATATTTTATATTTAATGCACCACCCAAGCCTTGAAGTCTTTAACTCTGTGTTCAGACAGATGATATGCACATCTAGTTTACAACCAATAATGAAGATCTGCCAGCATAGTGAAGACAGGGTTATTTATGGTAAACATAGCACCCAGCCCACTCCTTAACCCCTTTGGCACCTCCCTGCCCTTTAAGGGTTTCAGAAGCTGGGAGGCAGGGTGGGGTTTAGGATCATGTGACCACCGTGACACGCCGTCATGGCGGTCACATGATCGTGAAAGGTCCCGATCGATACCTTTTACGTAGGTACCCGACATGTGTGCTGCGCTCTCAGCACATATGTTCTTTTTTAATAGAATGCAAATGTGCGGCCGCTCGGCGTCTAGGTCCAGACGCCTGGAGGCCGCACATTTGCGTTCGACCTGCGTGAAGAGGTTAACATTACATAGAAAGGGAAAATTAAGTAGGATTGATCAGTTTCTCTGAGCAAGTAAAATAGTAAGCAGCAATTTTTAAATACTTTGTTAAAGTTATGCTACATTAAAGGGAACATGGCAGCCAGGTAACTTCCAATTTCAAGAGGAGACCAGCAATGGTAGTCTACATATTTCTCAAATTACAGGATTTCTCTAACTAAGACCTAATAAACCCTTTTTTTTTTTTCTTGAAGGGATGTATGGAATAATGTAAACATCATTTGATTAAAGAATTTGTTGCTGTTTTTTTATATGGTGAATGATTTTCAGTACCAGTGCACCAAACATGCAGAACAAAGTATTTGGTTTACTGAATTATGAAATGTTTGGGTAATGAAACATGTCACATATTGACTATACTATGATGAACTAACTGTCTAATTTTGTCTGTTAATGTACAGAGGAGATTTATGGAAATGGTACACTGCCATTCAACACATCACATATTTGGCAGCCTAGAATAAGAGAGGTAAGCAATGCAATATACACCAGTAATTTTTATTTGTTCTATTTGTAGCACTTTAGGAGTCTTTGAGTTTTGTGTCCCCCTAAAACTCTGCACAGCCAGGCAACACACATTTTCTCCCACACTTTGCACTTTACTGGAGTCAGTAAACAGTCCTTGAGCTTGGTTTTGTTATTGTATTAATGGGTTTAGAACTTGGATGAGGTTGATGGGTGTATAGGATGCCCAAGGGAACTGCAAACTTAGCACAACTTAGAGCAACTGTGTACAAAATAGTCTAATGTAAGAGCATTCTTTGGTGTACCACCTCAAACTCTAGAGGAATCCTCCTCTTTACCCAACTGCCTGAGGGTATTCCTGGGCAAGGGGGCCCAGAAACTAGTTGGGTTTTCCACCTGACTGCCCTCTCCCTTATCAGTCACAGGGGCACTGTCCTTCCTGTTAGCTTGTTGGGATGGTGGCTGCCTTCAGGGCTTTTGCTGGGCTGTCTCCTTCCCTGCTGCTCAGGATGTCCCTCTTAGAAGACGGTGGTACAGTAGAGATTCCCTTTTCAAGCACCTGTCAGTAGGTAGGCCCCTTCCCTGGGCCCCCTCCAGCCTTCACTGCATCTTCCACCCTACTCACACTGCTCACTCCACTCCTCCCCAGGCTCTTTCATACTTAAGGGTTGCCTTGTTCACCATGCCCAGCCTCCTGCCAATGGATTGGCCAAGGTCCCTCAAGTATGCAGATCTAGCCTGTCCTGAGGTGAACTCCTGCCTCATTCACAGGCTGACTCATCCCAGGCTGCTACTCAGCCTCTGCCTAAAAAAAATAAAATAAAAGAACAGGCTATCTATCTAACCTGGAGGGTGTTACATCAGAACAAAATGACAGTGTTACACATTCCCTGTATTAAAAAAAACTATATGAAAATCATTTGAACTTAAAGTTTCATTTTGGCTAGCTTTTCATTAGTGAATTTTTACTCATCTCATGGTCCTCATAAAATTTCACAGGAATTTTGAACATGCAATTAAAGTATAATCCAATCCACTTCTGTCATGCAAGTTTCTCTTACAATAGGTTTATATAGAAATAAAAGCCAAGCTAGCATAGTAACATACAATCACAGTCATGGTGAATAAAACAATGACATTTCCATCATATCACAATAAAGCAACTGCATTAAAAAAAAAAAAAAAAGATTACCATTAGTTCTGTTTACAAATTAACACAGTGTGGCAAATTTGTCCCATGGTACTATAAAGGGGATCGTAGCCATGATGAAGAGTATCAAATTCAGAAATGCAGAAGGCATGGTAAAACCCCTCTAATTAAGAGTACTTTATCCAAGGGGATCATATTTTTAAGTTCATATGGTTTTAGTTAGTGCTTGCTGAGAGCACAAGTCACTCCTTAGCAATTACTTCATTTGTAGTTTAATAATCCAGCAAAAATACAATACATTTATTAGTATTAAGTCATTTTCATATATTAGCTGGATAAACAAGCTAGTGGAAGTAATTTTAAAGTAGGGAAAGTAGAGCTCCAGACGCTGACTGAAACCATATGGAATTTTTTATATTCAGATTAGTGGGGGATTAATGTTTCAGTGTGACTGCTGCATTATTTTGATCCTCTCTCCCTTGAAGTGCACTTTAGGATTCATGTCCTGCTTATTTTTTTAAGTAAAAATCACATAGTTGTGATATTTTTATTCATGGCCTGCTAGGTCCCCAGTAATACTGCTTGACTTTCCCATTAACCACTTCCTGCCCGAGCTAAAGCAAATTGATGGCCGAGCGGGACTTCCGGCATTCCGGGTGGACATCATATGGCATCCTTCTGGAATGGGCTGTCCACAGCCATGTACTGACCCCTTGCCGGTACCATGTGATTGCTGTGACCAATCACAGCAGATCACATGACTATTGTAAACAATGAATGACTTTGATTCATTCATATCAGATTGGATGTCGCTCCACTTCCTTAAACTGAACCTCTCCAAAACCGAGTTTCTTGTCTTCCCCCCAGCCCGGACCCCACCCCCCATTGACTTCTCCATCACATCCAACAACGCCAATATCAAACCCGCCCTGCAGGCCAGAGTACTTGGTGTCATTCTGGACTTCAACCTATCCTTCCAGCCCCAAGTCCAATCTTTAACAAACTCGTGCAGACTCCACCTCCGCAACATCGCCAAAATACGCGCGTTCCTAACCCCAGAAACCACTAAACAGCTCATCCACTCCCTCATCGTATCACGACTCGACTACTGCAACTCCCTCCTCACTGGCCTGCCTCGCCGCTGGCTATCCCCGCTTCAGTCCATCCTGAATACGGCTGCCAGACTCAATCACCTTTCCAACCGCTCCGTTTCCACCACCCCCCTCTGCCAATCCCTCTACTGGCTTCCGATTCCGCAACGGATCAAATTCAAAATCCTAACACTGACGCACAAAGCCGTCCACCATACTGCCCCGAACTACATCACTGACCTAATATCCAAGTACCGCCCAGCACGCACACTCCGCTCCTCACAAGACCTCCTTCTCTCTAGTTCCCTGGTCTCCTCCTCCCATGCCCGCCTCCAGGACTTCTCCAGGGTGTCACCCATCCTCTGGAACTCCCTGCCCCAACCCATCAGATTATCACCTACTCTCCTCTCCTTTAGGCGCACCCTGAAAACCCATCTCTTCAGGGAAGCCTACCCTACCCCCTGCTAACTTGACCGACCTCCTCCACCCTTCCTACCACTCCATCCCCCACAGCTATCTCCTCCTGTACCACTATACCCTCCCTCCTAGATTGTAAGCTCCAAAGAGCAGGGCCCTCAATCCCCTCATGTTTTGCATTGTATTGGTATTGTTCTGTCACATGTTCTGTCCCCCTTTGTAATGTACAGCGCTGAGCGAACTATTGGCGCTTTATAAATACTGTATAATAATAATAATAATGCTATTCATTGTTACAATTGTGTTAGCTGTGATTAGGCACAGTGATCATATGGTACAGACAGGGCCAATCAGCCCAGCTGCATGTGATTTGCTGTGGCCAATCACAGCTAATCACAACAAAATAAACTAAATGAATCACCATGTCACAAATCAGTGTCCCTGCACTGTCAATCAGTGCTGTACTGCACTGGTGACTGTAAAAAAAGAAATTGTGATTTTTTTTTTCTCTTTTAATTTCCTCATTTCCCAAACAATTATGACAAAAATACAACTTCAAAAAATGTACTATGCCTCTTACTAAATACCTTGGACTGTCTACTTTCAAAAAAAGGGTTATTTGGGGGACATCTGTACTGTCCTGACATTTCTGGGCCTCAAAAAATGAGATAGGTTGTCAGTACATCGGGACTGATCGATTTTCAGATATATACCATAGTTTGTGGACTCTATAACGTTTCTACAGACTAAATAATAAACACTGATTTTGGTTATTTTCACCAAAGAAATGTAGCAGAATACATTTTGGCCTGAATTTATGAAGAACAATTATTTATTTGCAACATTTTATAACAGAACAAAGAAAAACAGTTTTTTTTCAACATTTTCGGTCTTTTTTGGGGTTTTTTAGCAAATAAGGTGGTGCACTGCTGGGTCATAGTGCACGAACATTTTGAGTGTATTTCGTTGGATTTTAATAAATGATTGCATTTTAAAATGATAAAACACTATATATAGTTTTTTATTCCTTTCGAGTTATATTGCTGGAGGAAAGATTACTAAGATGGTTTGAAATATTTCTAATTCAGTACCAACCATTTAAAACCCCTGAAGGGGAATGCACATGATGACCAACTCTAGGTCCAGGCATTAAGGTGAGCGTGGAGAGTGATTGGTGGTAGTATCTACTGAAGATTGGTCATGAGGGATAAAGAAGCATTTGCTATTGTGGATGATATTGTTTTGGACTTTACGAACTGGTTATGACATAAATGAGTACACCGCAACAGATTTGTTAGAAAACATTCCTTCAGAATCAACATTTTATATTGGACATTATACTACAAACTACTCCCACAAATGCAGGCCATTAATTGCAAACAAGATTTGTTAACCTGCACACACAAAAGTATTTTTCTTAAGAAATTCATTCAAGACCATGTTGCAAAAATGAATACACACCAATGAAAGTCTTAGGAGCAAAGCTAAAATTTTAGACAACAAAATACTAATGAACAAGAATTTAACTACATGTGAGTCTAATTATTCATTAAACAGGTATTCAGCAGACAGTTGATTATAAAAAGGGTGTTACTTAACAAAGAAAACCCCTTCTGACTTCATGCTGACAGCAAAGGCACCACATAGAAGAGAAATGCCACAAGGCCTGAGAAAGAAAATTATTTATTTACACAAGAAAGGTGAAAGCTTCAAGAAGATCAGCAAAACTTTACTTATCAGTCAGATAACAGTAGCAAAAGTGATACAAAATTATAACAAAGATGGAACTGCAACTATCTCACAGAGATGTACAGGCCATCGACAGGAGTGTCTTCTGATGAGAAGGGTTGAATAAAATCGCCATTCAAGTTCACTGCAGTTAGCTAAAGAAGTAGAAAGCCAAACTGGGGTGATAGTTTCCTGTGACACAATATGGTGTACACTGCCGAGGAATGGCGTGCATGGGTGTCATCCATGAAGGAAGCCTCTCCTAAAGCCCATGCACAAAAAAAGAATTTGACAGAGGACTTCTGGGATTTTGTGATAAGACCAAGATAAAGATTTTTGGAACTGATGGTTTCAAAACTGTATGGCGTCGCAAAAGTGATGAGTACAAAGAAAAATGCATAGTGCCTACAGTGAAACATGGTGGTGGCAGTGTCCTTGAGTGCTGCTGGTGTTGGGGAGCTTTATTTCATTGATGGTGCCATGAATTCACAGATGTAATGTTCTATATTGAAAAAAAAAGATGCTACTATCACTCCGTGCCCTTGGTTGTCATGCACTTTTTCAACATGAACACACATCTAAGGTCACTGGCGCATTTCTGAAGAACAACAGGGTAAAAGTGATTCAGTGGCCAAGTATATCACCTGATCTTATCCTAGTCCTATGGTGAATTCTGAAGAGACAAGTCACTCTCCATCCAGCCTCTAAAAGAGGTCGTTCTTGAAGAATGAAAAAAAAAAAAGTGGCAATATATCACCAACTTGTTCATTCCATGCCTAGAAGACTTGGTGCTATCCTAAAAATCATCCTACAAATTATGGAGGTCATACAGAATACTAGATGGAGTAGTTTTTGTTGTGGGGTGTAGTCATTTTTGCATCAACTAATTTGAGTAAAATTGAGGATATTGTCATCAAAGTTATATTATGTAATGAGCTAAACAAATGTTCTATACAACTAATTTTTGTCAAAGTTTTGGATATTGTTCTTGTGTTCATTGAGATATTGATTAAAATCTTTTTTTTCAAAAGTGGTGTACTCATTTACTGTGTGTGTATATATATATATATATATATATATATATATATATATATACATACATACATACAACACATACATATATATACTGTATATATATATTTACTCATTTACTGTGTGTGTATATATATATATATATATATATATATATATATATATATATACACACATACATACATAGTATATATAGTATATATTTCTGTTTGATCTGCATATTTAAATTAGAGTAATATTGATAGCATGGTTGATGCAAGAAAATGGTCTGCATTTAAGAACACATGACTGTAGAGAAGCACTTTTTGGTTATTTACTCTTAGTTACTTATTATTGGTAAGGTCTGAGATCCTCTTATTCAATAATTCTTCCCAAGGGTTCTGCACTAGGCAACAGAGTGTGGTTCAGATGGGATTAATACCAAAAGAACCCATACCACCCCTCCAAGCAGTCTGTGTATTCTCTCTCGGTTCAATACCATCGCTAGGTGTCTGTCCCAGAAACCAGCATGTCCATATGAACACCAAAAAGTAAAGTTCAGTGCTGCACTACAATGCCGTCAACCATTCATATTTATTTTGAAAGTGGTTTTCACCTATCACCTTCCAGGATGACACACCTGAGAGTTTAAGTAACCGCAGGCCTACCTTATGGTGGGACCACTGCCTCTAAGACCTTCCTGTCAAATACCAGGTCGTGCAGTGGGTTTACCTCCACTAAACTTTTATCCATCAATGCAGTGGAGAACTCGGGTAGTTCTAAATAATGGAAACCTAAGGTGGGTGAACACACCACTGTGGTAGTAGGTGTTTCCCTACCACTGCCTATTTAGTCCTGAATCTACCCAGTGATTCCCCCATACACTGACTGCCTTCCAGCTCTTAGGCTAGATTCACATTTATGCGAGTGGTGCCGCTGCGGATCCGCACAAAAATGTGTGCAGCTGCACCACCCGCACAGAGGAATGCGGACCCGCGAGCAGGTGCCATTAATTCTAGTGGCACACCGCCCTCACTGGAAATCACAATTGTACTGGAAACAGAGGTTCCCGTGCGGGCTGCGTTTTCCGAAGAAGTGCAGGGACTTCCCTGCGTGTCCCGGGGCACGGGAGTCCATTCAAATGAATGGGCTCTCGTGCCAGTGCAAGATGCGGCCCGCAAGAACACAGAGATGTGAACCTAGCTTTAAGATCTTAATGAGCACAGATCAATTAAGACTGTCTCAAGAAGAGGTGGACACCCTATTAGCCTGGAGGTAAGTAATCAAACACCTGCAGGCTTTAACAACCAATCACCAGGGGACCATCCAGAGTACATATACTGCTACAAGGCGGCCCCTGTGCGCAGGATCACTTATCTAAACGTGATCCTGCATTCCGGGGTAGGGGGTACGCGCACAATCGCCCCTACCCGCGGCACCGATCACGGCCGCGGGTGTCAATCACCGGGTCCTGGACGGTGATTACCCGCTGGAGCCCAGTGATTGCCAGCAAACACAGACAGGGAGGAAGGCTGCATAATTTTCAATGGAGCTTTCCTCCCTCAGCTTTCAGCACACTGTTCCGGGATCGCTGGGCACAGCCTTCTGGAACAGTGTGCAACAGAGGTACACACCCCCGCCCCCTAGTAAAACACTCCCCTCACACAGTTAACCCTTTGATTGTCTCCAAAAGTTAACCCCTTCCTCCCCAGTGCCATTAGTATAGTGTCAATGTTTTTTTTTGCACTGATCACTGTATTGGTGTCACTGGGGATGTCAGTGACCCCAAGTCAGTTCCCCCCAGTGTCAGATTGTCCGCCACGGTCCCAACATAAGTCGCTGATCGCTACTATAATTAGTATAAAAAAAAAGGTCCAGCATCTATACCGCCATTTGTAAACACTATAACTTTCACGTAAACCAATTCATTTACACGTATCGGGATTTTTTTTTAGCAAAGACATGTCGCAGAATACATTTTGGCATAAATTTATGACGAAATTTGATTTTTACATTTTTTTACTGGACATGTTTTATAGCAAAAAGCCCAAAATATTGTTTTTTTTCTCAAAATTGTCGGTCTTTTTTTTTTATAGCGCAAAAAATAAAAACCGCACAGCCGCTCAAAAACCATCGAAAGAAAGTGAGGAAAAAAGGATGTAAATTTCATTTTGGTGCAGCGTTGCATGACCGCGCAAATTCGTGGGGAAAAAAGGATGTAAATTTAATTTTGATGCAGCGTTGCATGATCGTGCAAATGTCAGTTAAAAAGTAACGCAGTGCCATAACATAAACCGCTTCTGTAACCGCTTCCTGACCGCCCTATAGCAGAAATACTGCTACAGGGAGGCACAGGTGCGCAAAATCACATATATATGTGAATTGAGCTCCCGTGGTTTTCACACCCCTCCCAGATGACGTCAGATTGCCCACTAGTACACCAGTAATCACATTTAACCTCTTGATTGCCAGTAACGTGCTCATACACAATAAACCTCCATTGCTAGTATAGTGTCTGAACAGATCAATATCTTTGATCAGATCAGCACTATACCAGCGTTCACATTAGTTATAGCGCCCCTCAAAAATGCAGCGTTAGCGGGATCAGCCCCGGCACCTGCCAGCACCTGCCAGCACCTGCGTTTAGCCCCTACGCTTACCCCCCCTTCTGCCCCAGCAAGTGCAGTGCTTTTAGGTCACTGTCACTTGATTGCACACAAAACCGCAGTGTTGGCAGAATCAGGCCTGATCTCTGTTAGCACTTGCCGGTAAATGTTGATGACTCTCATATGCAGCAGAGTGCCAGTACTAGTGCCGCGCTACCTTTTGGTGCACTGGCAAGCACCAGCAGTCTAGTACATCCTGGTCTACATACCTCTTAGATTGTAAGCTCCCAGGATTAGGCCCTCGTAACCCTCTTGTATTGAACTATATTGTTACTGTATTGTCTCCCGTTATATTGTAAAGTGCTGAGCAAACTGTTGGCTCTATATAAATCCTGTATAATAATAAGAATACCAGCACTGCAGTGTGTTAATTCTTGGTGACGTGGCGAGTCCCATAAGTGTAGTAGAAGCTGGTGCGATGGCGAGCACAAGTATTGTCCCGCGGCCACCAAGAATTAACACACAGGTTCGTAGAGCCCCCAGTATCCTTCCAGATGTGCTTGCAAATCCCGATTGGCAGCCCACAAATTCTGCAGCACCCGTACTTCCCCCATTCACTGCCCAACCCGGAATTCAGGTGGAAATAGAAAATTACGGTTTCCAAATTTATATTTTTTTTGGGCCTAACCCTCAACATGGGCATTACTAAAAAAATGAATTGCGGTTGTATTGGTCCTCAGACCCGATTCATCATATGCCGTGGCCAGGCATAGATATGAGAGTATAATGTGTTTTATGCATTTGAACAACAATACACTCTGTTGTTCTCGAGGTAACCCTGAATTTGACCGGCTCCACAAAATTCAGCCCCTCGTAAATCACCTTAACCAAAAATTTGCAGATGTCTATACTCCCCAGCAAAAAATCTGCGTTGATGAGTCCCTCATTCATTTTTCTGGCCGCCTTGCATTCAAATAATTTATTCCCAGCAAGCGTGCCAGATATGGGTCAAGATGTAGAAGACCTGTGAGAGGACAACAGGCTATACTTATAAGTTTTGGATTTACAAGGGAAAAGATAGTCACATGAGCCCCCAAGATGCTCAGACTACATGGGGAGTAGTGGCAAGATAGTTTGGGACTTGGTGTCATCCTTTTTCCATATGGGTTACCACTTATACATGGACAATTTTTATTCAAGCACGCCACTATTTAGACATTTGTACAATCTTGGAACTGGGGCATGTGGCAAAGTGTGACCTAATGTGTGCCCACCATTAGAAGTGGGTGGATGCAGGGCGGTGTATTCTAATGGTGGGCATACCACACTTTTTTTTTTTGGCAGAGATTTCTTCTCTTTTTCATTCAGTCCACAGGCTGCATACAAAAAAAAAAAATAGCATATATACCCAACAAGGACCAGCGACGTACTTGTACATCACTGGACTTTGAATGGTTTTACCAGGATGATGCCTACAGCTGCAGCCATCATCCTGGTATCATTTTTACAGCTGGCGATCGGCTTTCATGTAAAAGCAATCCTAGTGGCTAATTAGCTGCAGGTTTGCTTTTACAAGCAGCGGGAGACAATACCCCCTCTCCCGCTGCCTTCCATGGCCTTCTCGAGCAGTCCTGAGAATGTAGCCGGTGTTTATGCCAGCTGACCATAGAGCTGATTGGGGACCAGAATGGTGCCAATTATCTCTATAGCCTAAAAAATCAGAATCTATGAGCATTTCATCACTTCAGTTTTGCAGGATATAAACAGCACCATTTGTAAATTGGGAAAGCATCTGATCACACAGATCTTGGTTTGATTAGATAATGTAAGGGCAGAGGAGATATCTAGAGTCTGATAGATCCCGGATTTCTCAAAAAAGAATATATGACAATGCCCATTGAAGTTATAGGGGATATTTGCATTCCCTGTGGTAGCATTAAAAGTGATCAAAAAAAAAATTAAAGGGACAGTGTAAAAATAATTTAAAAAATCAAAATAACTTTAAAAAAAAAAAAGTACCCTCGCCCCCCCCCCCGTGCACGCGCACACCTGCATTCATGAGCGTTGACCCTATGCCAGTATAGAAACAGCAGGTATCACCACGAACGTCAGATCAAGGGCAGTAATTGTAACACTAGACCTCCTCTGTAAATCTATAATGGTAGCTTGTAAACGCTTTTAAAACATTGCCTATGGATATTAAAAATGTATGCAGTTTGTCGCCATTGCACGGGGCATGCGCACTTTTAAAGCATGTCATGTTTGGTATTTATTTACTCGGCATACCATCATCTTTTACATTTTACCAAATAATTGGCAAATATATTGTGTTTTTGAGCATTAAAAGTAAAAAAAAGTGTATTTAAAAAAAAAAATCAGTTTGAAAAACCGCTGCAGGAGTACTATGTGACAAAAAATTGCAGCACCCACCATTTTATTCACTAGGGTGTTAGCTTTGAAAAAATATATAATATTTGGGGTTTAAATAATTTCCTAGCAAAAAATACTGATTTTTTTTATGTGAACAAAAAGTGTCAGAAAAGACTTAGCCTTCAGGTGGTTAGAAGAGTGAATGATGTGTGGCATAAACTTTTAATGCTGGGTATAAAAACGCCCCCACCCCCCAAAATGACCCCTTTTTGGAAAGTAGACACCCCAAACTATTTGCTGAGAAGCATGTTGAATCAATAAAAGAATTAATTTTTTTTACCACAAGTTTTTGGAAAATGACAAATTTTGTTTTTTGTTTTTTTTTGTTTTTACACAAAATTGTCACTTAAATGATTTATTGCTCACACATGCCATGGGTATATGTGGAATTACTCCCGAGTATGGGGGTACCACAAGCGAGAGACGTTTTGGCAGTCTAGCCAAGTACAGGACCCCAAAATCCAATAAGCACCTTCAGGCTTTTAAAAGGGCTTTATTTCCTCATTACACTTCCTGACTACCTACCTATCACAGTTTCGGAGGCCCTGAAATTCCAGGATAGCACCCCCCCCCCCCCAAATGACCACTTTTTGGAAAGTAGAACACCCCAAGGAATTTGATAAGAAGCATGGTGAGTATTTTGCAGATCTCGTTTGTTGCCACACGTTTTTGGAAAATGAAGAAAAAGAACAAACAGATTTTTACTTTTCTTTTTTTTATATTTCAAAACCTTGTGAGAAAATACTCACCCAGCCTCTTTTTAAATTCCTTGGGGTGTCTACTTTACAAAAAGGGGTCATTTGGGGGGGGGGGGTTTGGTGCTATCCTGGAATTTCAAGGCCTTCGAAACTGTGATAGGTAGGGAGGAAGTGAAATGAGGAAGTTACGCACCTTCAGGCTTTCAAAGTGGTCATTGGATTTCAGGCTTAGGGTGTCTACTTTCCGAAAAGAGGTCATTGGGGCTGTTTGTACTGTCCTGGTATTTTAGCACCTCAAGAAATGTGATAGGCAGTCAGAAAGTAAAAGCTGTGTAAATTCCATTATCTATACCATACTTTGTTGACGCTATAACTTTCACACAAAGCAATCAATATAAACTTATTGGGATTTTAAAAAGCGCACAGGTGATCAAATACCACCGAAAGAAAGCTCTATTTGTGTGAAAAAAAGGATGTAAATTTTATTTGGGTATAGCATTGCATGACCGCGCAATTATCAGTTGAATTAGTGTAGCACCGAGTAGCAAAAAGAGGCTTGGTCATTAAGGGGGGTAAATCCTCTAGAGCGCAAGTGGTTAAATACAGGTTTGTTTATGTGGCTCTTGCACAGAGGTCTGCATCAGGAACCCATCAATTAAGGGTTGCAGGATTAACATGTTATGCTTTTAGTTCAGTCAAAGAGCAGGCTGTAGCCTCAAAAACAGGATGTACAGATTAACCCATACGCACCTGCAAGGAAAACAGCAGTGTAAGGAGAAATGTATTTATACGCACACACTATCCTGTATTTTAGCTCTCCAGATCCTCCAATTGAGGATAAAGAAAATATCTTTTACAAAGAGGAGACTTGTGATGTTATATTTCATCTTAGAGAGCATAAGATTTCTGTTGACTGATTATTTTTTATTTCATAGGTTTTGGTACCTCCAGAGATGTGGTACCCACCGTTAGCAACCTTTATATGTGCTGGTGAGATGAGTATAATACCTATAGATACAACAACCTGTTCAGGGATCAGATATTATTCTTTTCTTGATATATTGATGATGTAATCTTCATCATGCATAGATAGTTAACCTTAACAGGATTAGCTGTCTACCGGAAACCCACCTCGAGACTCCTCTCCATGCTAAAAGTTGTCATCCAACTCATGTACTCAAGGCTATACCAAAGGGTCAGTTTGTCAGAGCCACAGCTAATTGCTCCACTATAGGAAAGAGGAGGTCATGAGAGCATGAGTCTGGGCAAGGGAAACCTATAGAGAGGATTTCTTCAAAACATAAATTCCTACAAACAAATTATCTACAGGGATTTACAGGGAGTTTTGGATAGAGTGGAGATGGATTAGAACACCTATTAAGTTTTTATTGCTGCCTGTGTCCCCTTTAGGGAGAATATCCCGCACTATTTGTTCTGTTTATCATTAAAAGTGAAAGTAAAAAAAAAACTAAAATCACAAAAATTTTGGGTTGTCCCCAGAAAAATAGAGGAGAAATCTTTCAATAGGGACACTGTTTCTGATGACCTGGGGGTTCCTAAGGGATTCCCTTAATTTGCATGGATTTCCTCACATTTCCTGTTTTGGCTATGGGGCAGGAAGTAATATCCTCAATGGGACACATATGGCAAAAAAAAAAATTAGACAAGGGTCATAATCCTCTCTAACCCTAGGTTCTGCATTTTCTGCAGCGGTTTGCAGAAACACAGTACAGTCCATTTAACATTTCCTGTGGGATGTGTTCACACCTCCGCGTTTTGACCCGGTGCGTTTTGTGGAAAGGGTCAGGGACTTTTTTGAACACAAAAAGTTGCATTTCTATAGACTTCAATGGAAATGCTGAAGAAAAGCATGTAGTGCGTTTTTGCCGTGTTTTTTGATGTGTTTAACATTTTAAATCTGCTTAGCAGCAACAAAAATTTAAAAAAAAACAAACCGCATTGTCATGTTTCACATGACTGTCATATGCCTTTAACCATTAGCCGCCCGGCCAATGGCCGTTTGGCGGCTTCAGATGTGTATCTGCATTCCGGGTGCACGCCATTTGGCGTGCTCCCGCACATGCGCCGTTTGCGCTAGTGCAGAGCGGCGCAGCAGTGCAATCTGTCATCGGCCGTGCACCTCGGACACGGCCGATGACAGATCCGAGTACCGGCTCCCGTTGCTGGTACCATGTGACCTGCTGTGACCAATCACAGCAGGTCACATGACAGTTGTATACAATGGATGGCTTCATTCATGATGCCATCCATTGTATACTAGTGCCTAGCTGTGAATGGTCACAGCTAATCACATGCACATGTCATGTGATTAGCTGTGACCAAATCACAGCTAAGCACAAAAAAAAAAAAAAAAAAAGCTGAATGAATCGATTTCATTCAGGTAAATGCTTGCTTATAGCAAAGTAATTCTTTGCTTTAAGCAAATTGTGTAAAAAAAAAAAAATACTGATCACTTCCCCAAAGTAGTACAATGTTACTATGGTAACATTGTACTATTTTGGTCATAGTAAAATATGAAAAAAAATCTTAAAAAAAATAAAAAAAAATGTAATAAAAAATTAAATATAATAAAAATAAAAAAAATATATATATATATTTTTTTTTCACACTGTCACCAGTCAGTGTCCCTGTTCACCGCCATGCCAGTTATATGATGACGCTGTACTGCACTGGTGACAGTATGTAAAAAAAAAAATAGTAAAAATAATTTTTTTCATTTTTTTCATTTTCCGAAAAATTATGACAAAAAAATACAACTTCAAAAAACTCGGCATGCCTCTTATGAAGTACGTCGGACTGTATACTCTGCAAAAAGGGGTCATTTGGGGATATCTGTACTATTCTGACATTCTTGGACCTCAAGAAATTAGATTGGCCGTCAGTACTTCAGGATTGATCAATTTTCAGATCTATTCCATAGTTTGTGAACTCTATAACTTTCCTAAAAACTAAAAAATACATCCTAATTTGGGTTATTTTCACCAAAGACATGTAGCAGAATACATCTCGGCCTAAATTTATGAAGAACAATTATTTATTTGTAAACTTTTATAACAGAAACAAAGAAAAATGTGTTTTTTTTTTTAATTTTTGGTCTTTTTTTGTTAATTTAGCAAAAAATAAAAACCCCAGTGGTGATTAAATACCACCAAAATAAAGCTCTAGTTGTGTGAAGAAAATGATAAAATTTTAGTTTGGGTACAGTGTTGTATGACCGCGCAATTGTCATTCAAAGTGTGAGAGCGCTGAAACCTGAAAAATGGCCTGGGCAGGAAGGTGTAAAATTGCACGGTATTGAAACGGTTAAGGATTCTTTGTATTTTGTCTCTGCTCCTCCCTTTCCTCTGGTTTAGTTCATGCTGTATAGATAGCTCACCCCCTTTCTCAGAAATGCATTTCATCTTCACGCCTCATGTCTCATGGAAGCAGATCACGTTATGATCTTTTGACCTATCCAATGTTCATTGTTGTAAGATTCTCTCAGTTTATGGAATAAACTTCTACAAGGTGTCATCTGATTGAGTCACTGCCTGTGTTATTCAACTAAGATTGGAGTTATCGCTATCTCATCACAACTGTAAGTTACAGATATCACACTTCCAATGCTTAGATTGGAGAGACAGAACACGCATCAAAAACATGGCATAAACGCATCAAAAATACAGGTGCAAAAATGCAAAACGCAGTGCAGAAACAGATCAAACGCAACCTGCATAGGTGTAAACCTAGCCTTATTCTATGAAAAAAAAAGTTTTGCCTATAGTTCTACTTTAAGTCCAGTAAACAGAGGTATCACAGGTATCACAAATGTAGAGACATATGTAGTTCCAGTTGTACGTTTTTAGGTTGTTCAGTTTTATCCAGTTTGAATGGTAGTTTTTTTTTCTCAATCATACAACTGGTGAATTGCCAAACAAAATTTGTAATCTATGCTATTTCCTGTACCATCTGTCTATCTCTGTACCATGTGTGTACAGTATATTGGAAGAACTACCAGGCAACTTTCTATTTAGTATTTATATACTAAGATATTAGATTTTAGTAAAAATTCTCATTTATTATTGAGATTTATTGGCAGAGGTTATTTAGCATTCATCATTATTCAATTATATAATGAGTCACACAGTTGCAAGAAAAAGTATGTGAACCCCTTGGGATTACGTGGAGTTTTGCATGAATTGGGCATAAAATGTGCTCTGAACGTCATTCAAGTCACAACAATTGAAGAACACAGTCTGCTGAATATAATACTACACAAACATTAGATGTTGCCATGGTTTAATTGCACATAACATGTAAACATTCACAGTGCAGGGAGGAAAAAGTATGTGAAGCCCTAGCTTAATGACTTCTCCCAGAGCTAATTGGAGCCAGGAATGAGCCAACCTTGACTCCAATCAGTGTGATGATATTGGATGTGTTGCTGACAGCTGTCCTGCCCTTAAAAAACACACACCTGTTTTGGGTTTACTGGTTTCAAGAAGCACTGTCTGATGTGAAGCATGACTCGCAGAAAAGAGCTCTCAGAAGACCTACGTTCAAGAATTGTTGACTTGCATGAAGCTGGAAAGGGTTACAAAAGCCTTAATGTTCATGTGTCCACGGTAAGACAGACTGTCTACAAATGGAGAAAGTTTAGCACTGTTGCTACTCTCCCTAGGCGTGGTCGTCCTGTAAAAATGACTGCAAGAGCACAGTGCAGAATGCTGCATAAGGTAAAGAAGAATCCCAGATTGTCAGCTAAAGACCTACAGAAATCTCTGGCCCAAGCTAACATTTTTGTTGACACATCTACAATAAGGAAAACATTAAACAAGAATGGAGTACATGGGAGGACACCACGGAGGAAGCCATTGCTGTCCAAAAAGAATATTGCAGCAAGTTTGAAGTTTGCAAAAGAGCACCTGGATGTTCCACAGCACTACTGGCAAAATATACTGTAGACAGATGAAACCAAGATTGAGTTGTTTGGGAAGAACACACAACACTATGTGTGGAGAAAAAAAGGCACAGCACACCAACATCAAAACCTCATCCCCACTGTAAAACATGGCGGAGGGAGCATCATGGTTTGGGGCTGCTTTGCTGCCTCAGGGCCTGGACGGATTGTTGTCATTGATGGGAAAATGAATTCCAGAGTTTATCAAGACATTTTGCAGGAAAATGTACGACCATCTGTCCGCCAACTGAAGCTCCGCAGAGGATGGGTGATGCAACAGGACAATGACCCAAAGCATACAAGTAATTCAACAAAACAATGGCTGCAACAGCACAGAATACGCCTTCTGGAGTGGCTCAGTCAGAGTCCTGACCTCAACCCGATTGAAATGCTGTGGCATGACCTTAAGAGAGCGATTCACACCAGACATCCCAAGAATATTGCGACACTGAAACAGTTTTATGAAGAGGAGTGGTCCAAAATTACTCCAGATCGTTGTGCAGGTCTGATCTGCAACTACAGGAAACGTTTGGTTGAGGTTATTGCTGCCAAAGGAGGGTCAACCAGTTATTAAGTCCAAAGGTTCACGTACTTTTTCCTCCCTGCACTGTGAATATTTACATGTTATGTGCAATTAAACCATGGCAACATCTAATGTTTGTGTAGTATTATGTTCAGCAGACTGTGGTCTTCTATTGTTGTGACTTAGATGACGTTCAGAGCACATTTTATGCCCAATTCATGCAAAACTCCACGTAATCCCAAGGGGTTCACATACTTTTTCTTGCAACTGTATATAATGGTCATATAGTAATGAATATTTAGAATCTTGAAAAACAGAAAAAACCCACGATCATAGTGTCATAAATAAAAATGAATAAAATGTGTTAAAAACAATATTAATGCACATACAGAACAGAGGGGGAGAAGCATGAGATCATAATGACAGTTTAGTCTGAACTGCCATATTCACAGATAGCCAGCCCGATCCACTGTGGATTGTGTAGTACTTGCCAAGGAAAATGACAGGGATTACTGGAGCACTTGGGAAGGAAAGACCAGAGTATGCTGCAGCCACAAGGTGAACACCACCAGATACTGTGAAACAAAAGCCCACTCACTGTGATGATGTAGGATCAATTGCGGATTGATCAATGAGGTCTGGAAGCATTGAATTCGCTAAGGGGAGAACACAGGCATTATCAGATATGCACATTTGGTATATATCTATGTAGCACCCTCCTAGTATAGGATTCTACGTAAATCTAGTTTTTGGTTCACTCTGTACTCAGAGGATCAGTGATCATTTGCTTTGGTCTGCTTATGGTTTCATAGGCTGAAAGTTTGTTTGTTTCCCCCTACCTCTAGAAGAAGCTTCAGAGCTTAGGACAGGAAGATTTAGATGACTGGCCTGCAAGATTTAGATGACTGGCCTGCTATTCTCTGGGGAGGTGTGCCCAGGAGATGGCCTGGGTGGGGGTTAATAGCTTGAAACCTTGAGGAGACTGTTCTTTTCCCCATCAGGAAGGGTTCCATGAGCTTCAGGGAACTGCTTGTCCTTGAAGCCCTTCTCTTTTAGACAGAGTTGCTGCTTTGTTGGGTCTCAGATGTGGCTGGGCTGCAGATCAGGTGCTGGATACCTGCACCTGGGGATTGAGTTTGTAAAGGAGAGTCTCACTCACTGGATTTTGGAAGCTGGAATGAGGCAGCAATCCTGAAATGTGTGCAGAAAGACCCTGACTGACCCCTGGAAGCTGTGCAGTACCCTAAGAGTGCATTCTTGCTAAGAGATGCCCAAGAGACTAGCTTCATTGTTTTCAGCTGTGAGGCTATATAGTGTTTCGAACCTACCTCATGGTTTTCAGCTGCAGAACTTTAGACTGTGCCACTTTATTCAGGTGTTTTTTTCCATCAGATTGTATTTATTAAAAAAAAATGTTTATACAGTATAAAACAAAGACATTTAGGTTGTACATTTCAATCATACAGACACACAAAAAAAAACAGAACAAAACACAAAACAACCCCAACCCATTCCTACATAATCCAGACCCACATATAAATATAAACCAATAATACATATTAATTACAGGGTTTCTAAATATGGAGAGTCTAGCCAACATTTTCATACACAGTATGGTGAAATTTAAACATAGCATTACTTGAACCAAAATGTTTGCGTCTCATATAAAATTAACTTATTTAACTCTTGTAACCAGATATTGTAGGGAAAAAAACAATACCCATTTAGCGATAAGCAATCATTCTATGGGCAACAAAAAGTGACCTAGAAGCAGCCAAGGATTTATACTCCAAGAGAGGGAAATTAAAGTATCCTAGGATACATGTCGAAGAGTCAATGCAGAGTGAGAGACCTGTTTTATTGCTAATAATATAAATAACTTATGTCCAATATTGTTTGGGACAATGTCTCAAGTCTCCATGAGTCTCCAGTTTTTTTAAACTTTCATCTGGAGAGTAGGTGTTAGGGATACCTTCAATAACTTACACCTTTTAAACCATCAGAGTGCTTGTTATGATGTTCCTTAACCACTTGCCCTCCTGAGGATTTACCCCCCTTAATGACCAGGCCTCTTTTTGCTACTCGGTGCTGCACTAATTCAACTGATAATTGCGCGGTCATGTAACGCTGTATCCAAATGAAATTTAGGTCCTTTTTTCACACAAATAGAGCTTTATTTTGGTGGTATTTTATCACCTGTGCGCTTTTTATTTTTGACGCTATAAACAAAAAAATGTTTTGAGGAAAAAAAAATTTCTCATTTCTGTCAAAAAATATCCAAAAAAACTAAAATTTCTACATACATTTATGCCAAAATGTATTCTGCTACATGTTTTTGGTTAAAAAAATCCCCAAAAGTGTATATTGATTGCTGTGTGTGAAAGGTATAGCGTTTACAAACTATGGTATAGATAATGGAATTTATACAGCTTTTCCTTTCTGACTGCTCATCACATTTCTTGAGGTGCTAAAATACCAGGATAGTACAAACAGCCCCAATGACCTCTTTTCGGAAAGTAGACACCCTAAGCTATCTGCTGAGAGGCATATTGAGTCCATGGAAGATTTATTTTTTTCCACAAGTTTCTGGAAATTGACAAAAACTTTTTTTTTTTTTTTTACACAAAGTTGTCATTTAAATTATATATTTCTCACACAAGCCATGGGTATATGTGGAATTACACCCCAAAATACATTCTGCTACTTCTACTGAGTATGGGGATACCACATGTGAGACTTTTTGGGAGCCTAGCCACATACAGGAGCCTGAAATCCAATGACCACTTTGAAAGCCTGAAGGTGTGTAACTTCCTCATTTCACTTCCTCACTACCAGGGGCGGACTGACAACTCATGGGGCCCCCGGGCAATAGGGGACCATGGGGCCCCTGTGTCCTCGCCCACACACAAATCACACCATAAAACCCTGTGAAATGTACCAGGGACATCTCATGGGACCTCCTACTGACCCCGGGCCCTCGGGCAGTGCCCGAGTTCCCCAATGGTTAGTCCGCCCCTGCTCACTACCTATCACAGTTTCAGAGGCCCTGAAATGCCAGGATAGCACCAAACCCTCCCCAAATTACCCCTTTTTTAAAGTAGACACCCCAAGGAAGTTAAAAAGATGCATGATGAGTATTTTGCAGATCACATTTTTTCTCACGAGGTTTTGAAAGATAAAAAAAAGAAAAAATATGTTTTTGTTTTTTTCTTCAATTTTCAAAAACTTGTGGCAACAAAGGAGATCTGCAAAATACTCACCATGCATCTCATCAAATTCCTTGGGGTGTCTACTTTCCAAACAGTGGTCATTTGGGGGGGGGGGGTTTAATGCTATCCTGGCATTGCAGGGCCTCCGAAACTGTGATAGGTAGTCAGGAAGTGTAATGAGAAAATAAAGTCCTTTAAAAGCCTGAAGGTGCTTATTGGATTTTGGGGTCCTGTATTTGGCTAGACTACCAAAACGTCTGTCACATGTGGTACCCCCATACTCGGGAGAAGTAGCAGAATGTATTTTGGGGAGTAATTCCACATATACCCATGGCATGTGTGAGCAAAAAATAATTTAAGTGACAATTTTGTGTAAAAATAAATTCTTCTATTGATTCAACATGCCTCTCAGCAAATAGTTTGGGGTGTCTACTTTCCAAAAAGGGGTCATTTTGGTGGGTGGGGGCATTTTATGCCCAGCTTTAGAAGTTTATGCCACACATCAAAGAAAAAAAAATCTTATAAAATTACTTGTGACCCACAAGAATGTTATTTATGATTTTAGAAGTGTTCGCAGGCTCCTCATATGCATGTGTGATTCAGTAACTACAATTAAAAATTGGTGCCGCGCCCTATGGTTAAATGGCTAGCTTTTTGATATAATGGCTGTATATATTGGTATAAAATTTATCAAGACCAATAATGTGTTAAATACTATACCTTATATCAATATATATATATATATGTGCAGGAATGTTGGTCTCTCCTTCCTTACACTGCTTGGTCCATCTCCCTATTCTCCTCGTTAGAGCAGTGGGAAAGAAAAATATATATAGTGCCTTATCGTTTTAAAAGAAGATTTATTATGTGCCCATAGAATGCACTCACATGGTTTAAAAACAATATGCACCTTTGTGTATAAAACCGCTATGTGCGGATGTGACCAGCCTCCTCAGTGTGTCTGCACACATTGTCAATACTCGCCATTCTGGAAGTCGGGTATGTAATGTCGGGCAGCTTTTAATTTCTTGAGGTGCAAAAATGCGAGGGCAGTACAAAACCCCCAAATGACCCTTTTGGAAAGTAGACACCCCAAGGAATTTACTGAGAGGCAGGTTGAGTCCATGGAAGATTTTATTTTTTTGCCACAAATTTTGGGAAAATTACAATTTTTTTTACACAAACTTGTCAGTAAAATTATATATTGCTCATGTATGCCAAGGCTATATGTGGAATAGCATCCCAAAACACATTCTGCTACTTCTCCCAAGTATGGGGATATCACATGTGAGAGACTTGTTAGCCTAGCCATATACACTCCCCAATATCCAATTCAGGCTTTCAAAAGGGGATATTTCCTCACAAAACTTCCTCATTACCTGTCACAGTTTCGGAGGCCCTAGAATGCCAGAACAGTACAAACACCCCCCTAATGACCCCTTTTCCCAAAGTAAACACCCCAAGAAATTTGATAAGAGGCATGGTGAATACTTTTCAGATATCATTTTTGTCACAGGGTTTTGAAAAAGAAAAGAAAAAATACATTGTCGTTTTCTTTCTTCATTTTCCAAAAACTTGTGGCAACAAATGAGATCTGTAAAATACTTACCATGGCCCTTAGCAAATTACCTTGGAGTGTCTACTTTCCAAAAAGAGGTCATTTGGGGGGTTGCTACTACTATCCTAGCATTTCAGGGACAATATTAGAAGTGTATGCCACACATCACCCACTCTTCTAACCACTTGAATAACAAACCTTTTCTGACACTTTGTTTACATGAAAAAACATTTTTGTTTGGCTAGAATATTACTTTTAACCCCCAAACATTATATAGTTTTTTAAAAGCAATGGCACTAGAGAATAAAATGGTGGGTGTTGCAATTTTACACTTTTTTGAATCTTAATGCACAAAAACACAATATATTGCCCAATTGTTCGATAAAATATAAATCATGATGTTACACCGAGTAAAGAGATAACAAACATGACATGTTATAAAATTGTGCATGCTTGTGCAACAGCAACAACCTACGTAAATTTTTCATTTTGAAAGGCGATGCTTTAAAAGCCTTTACAGGCCACAACTTTATATTTACACAGGAGGTCTGAACACACCAAGATCAGTGTAATCGGATGCTTTCCCCATTTTAAAATGGAGCTGTAAATATCCAGTGAAACAGAAATGATGCAACACTAGTAACTTCTGGTCTTCAAGACTATAGAGATGTTTGTAGCCATTCTGGTCTCCAATCAGCTATATGGTCAGCCAGCGGAACCGCTGGCTGCATTCTCAGGTTCCCCTGTGGGATGGGAGAGCTCAAGAAAATCATAGAAAGCAGCAGGGGGCGGGGAAGGGGGGGTGGGGAAGTGGGACATCCGTTCCTGCCGTTTGTAAAAATGATCCAGATTAGCCACTAGGATTGCTTTTACATGAAAGCCGTCTGAAAAAAAACAATACCAGGATGATGTCTGTAGCTGCAGGTATCATCCCGGTATAACTACTCAAAGTCCAGCAACATACCAGTATGTTGCTGGTCCTTTTTGGGCATATATGTAACAGCAGAGAGCATAGGCATATGATGAATTGGGTCTGTGGAGCAATATGACTGCAATTCATTCTTTTTTATAATGTTCATGTTGAGGGTTAGGCCCAAAAAAGTTTTAAATTCACAAGTTTCCATACGAATTGTCTGACAAGAGCTAAATTTGGGTGGGCGGCAATATATAGTCGTGCATATAAATTGCTTTGGCCTACAATCAATTGATACAACTCTTTCGTGAAAACGCTAAACACTGGTGCTGGCAGCCAGCAGGGCTGATCCTGATAACACTGTGCTTTTGGGGACACTATACAAAGCTAGTATAGTTCTGTTTGTGATCAATATGTTGATCCGTACAAACACTATACCAGTAATGGTGGGTGATCAACGACCTATAACATGAGTGGGATAGTGTGCAGGCAATCTAACGCTAGCTGACTCTGTCTGGGAGGGGAGCTGACACTATCTGATGTTGCCAGTGACAGTAATACAGTGATCAGTGAAAAAAGTCTATATACTGACACATTTTTCTAAAAGGTACTGGCTGGGTGATGATGATCAAAGGGTTAATAGGGGCTATCAAAATTGTTAAATGTGCTCATCTAACGTGTGTGTGTAATATGTAGTTCTTTTACTCAGTGCGGTGTTCTCTCTTCTATCCGTGGATTGACGGGGGCAGCGGGGGGCTTAGGCACATTCAAATTCCGAAATAGAAAGCAACGTAAGGGTATGTCACTTTGCCCAGAGCCGCTGCTCGTCTGCACATTGTGGGCAGGCGCTTGGCAAGTAGTTAAAAAGAAAAACCCTTAAAAAAAAAATTTCTAAATACAGTATTTTACTTTATTTTTTAACATTTCTTAATTTTTTTAAATACTTTTATCAGAGTAGAACAATGTTACCATAGTGACATTGTATTGCTTGGGGGGGGGGTTGACACTTTTCTTTGCAGGAGCAATAAAGATTATTGCTTCTGCAATGCAAAGCTTGCTTTGAACTGTCATGAATGGGTTAAGCTCATGGCAGTTCAAAATAATAATGGGGATCTGTGATTGGCTGATCACATGGTGTATGGTGCTGTGATTGGCCCCATGTACCATGTGAGAGCTGCGGGCCAATCACAGCTTACCAGGAACAGAAGCAAAGCTGTTATGAATTAGATTGCTCTCATTGTGATCATGTGATGTCCAGTGGACACATTGGTCATGGGGGGGGGGGAGCGTTGCATACCCACTCCAGTGCGCAGCGCCCCCTGTGTTGGTACAGCTAGAGCAATGTACATAGCTTTGCCTGTAGCTGCCACCCGCCTGCAATGTATGTTGGCAAGCGGGTAATTAAAAAAAAAAAACACTTCCTATCTGCCCTATAGCAGAAATACTGCTACAGGGCGGCACGGGTGCACACAATCACATATATATGTACATACATACACACACATATACATATACATACATACACACTTGATTCTGCATTTCCCGGTAGGGGGAGCGCGCAACCTACCTGCTCCACCAGCCACGGCCGTGGCTGTCAATCACCGGGTCTAGGCTGTTAATTACTCGCCCGGTGATTTCCGAAGATCTCCAACAGGGAGGAGGACTACTTTGTTTACTAACAGTTCTCCTCCCTGTCAGCTCGGGCACACTGCTCTGTATGGTTGTGCACAGCATAGCCATCCAGAGCAGTGTGATTACAGTGAAGCACCCTGACACGGCCCCCTAGTAATACACTCCCTGCACATAGTTAATCCTTTGATCGCCCCTCATGTTACTCTATCAAGAATGAAAAATAAAACATAAAGCTTTGCCTATAGTTCTACTTTAAGGTAAATGGGTTGTGCACTTTGCAAGTTGCTCCGGAGCTTAGTAAATGAGGTAAAGCTTCACTTTACAAAGAATACCCAATCACGTGCAGGGAAAATAATACAAAAAGAAAAAAAACGGCATTTTGCATGCACATGATTGGATGATGGAAGTAAGCATAGCGTCCCCTCATTTAATAAACTCTGGAGCAAATGCAATCTATTTTCTCCTGTTATTTCGCCAGATTTTTAGAGACTTTTTGTGTATATACACAAGCATATACTATTTATTTTTTATTTATCTATTTCAGGTACTTGTACAGCACCGTCAATTTATGCAGCGCTTTACACACACACACACATATATATATATATATATATATATATATATATATATTACATTCACGTCGGTCCCTAACCCTCAATGGGCGTACAATCTAAAGTCCCTAACCTACCTGCATACATATACATACTAGGGCCAATTTAGACAGGATCCAAATAACCTACCAGCATGTCTTTGGAGTGTGGAAGGAAACCTGAGTACCCAAAGGAAAACCACACTGGCACAGGGAGAACATACAAACTCCAGGCAGGTGGTGCCATGGTTGGGATTAAAACCAATGACCCTAGTACTGCCACTGTGCTGCCCATACATCTGCATATACATCATTCGCTGTAAAAACCTTCCAATCACTCCAAACATAATACAATGTAACATGCATATCACAAGGGTCTAATCTCTTGTTAAAAACGTGTCATATGTAGAGTGGGAATACTTTACATTTCCACAATTATTTTTAGAGATATACAGTATTTGGCCCAAATATTTGCAAGACAGAATCAATTGAAATAGATAAGTATTCTTACAGAGGTGTGAAACATGGGCTGTTAGGAGACGGGCGTCATGAATTTGAAGGTTTGAGACAAAACAGACCTATATAGCAAATACTTTGCCAAATATCACAGGAAATATGACTTTAAAGTGTAATTAAAGCCATCTGTGTCCCCACTGACAATGTCAACCCAAAATGTGGGAATTTTGTTTCCTTTCACGTTTAGTGGTAAGGAAAAACAGTAACAACAGAGAGAGTGAGGCACAGACAGCAATAAAATCTGAAGAAAAAAGCTGACTGGAATACTAGTTAAAGGGAAACTGCTTTCTCAGGACACATGGCATATCAAAAACAACTAAGTTAAATTAAGTAAATACAAAATATCTTTATAAATGTCAAATATTATAAATAGTATAAAAAAAATAAATAATCACACACAATACCCTTCGTCCACCAATAAAAAAAGACAAAATTTTTATACAATTTTCATTCAATATTGGACATTTATAAAGATATTTTGTATTTACTGAATTTAAGGTACAGTGGGGATCGAAAGTTTGGGCACCCCAGCTAAAAATTTGTATTAATGTGCATAAAGAAGCCAGGGAAAGATGGAAAAATCTCCAAAAGGCATCAAATTACAGATTAGACATTCTTATAATATGTCAACAAAAGTTAGATTTTATTTCCATCATTTACACTTTCAAAATAACAGAAAACAAAAAAATGGCATCTGCAAAAGTTTGGGCACCCTGCAGAGTTAATATCTTGTACTGCCCCCTTTGCCAAGCTGAGACCTGCCAGTGTCATGGATTGTTCTCAATCATCGTCTGGGAAGACCAGGTGATGTCAATCTCAAAGGTTTTAAATGCCCAGACTCATCTGACCTTGCCCCAACAATCAGCACCATGGGTTCTTCTAAGCAGTTGTCTAGAAAACTGAAACTGAAAATAGTTGACGCTCACAAAGCTGGAGAAGGCTATTAGAAGATAGCAAAGCGTTTTCAGATGTCAATATCCTCTGTTCGGAATGTAATAAGGAAATGGCAGTCATCAGGAAAAGTGGAAGTTAAAGCAACATCTGGAAGACCAAGAAAAATATCAGACAGAACAGCTCGCAGGATTGTGAGAAAAACAATTCAAAACCCACGCTTGACTGCACGATCCCTCCAGAAAGATCTGGCAGACACTGGAGTTGTGGTACACTATTCCACTATAAAGAGATACTTGTACAAATATGGTCTTCATGGAAGAGTCATCAGAAGAAAACCTCTTCTACGTCCTCACCACAAAAATCATCGTTTGAACTTTGCAAATGAACATATAGACAAGCCTGATGCATTTTGGAAACAAGTTCTGTGGACCGATGAGGTTAAAATTGAACTTTTTGGCAAAGGTACGTTTGGAGAAGAAGGGGCACAGAATTTAATGAAAAGAACCTCTGTCCAACTGTTAAGCATGGGGTTGAATCAATCATGCTTTGGGGTTGTGTTGCAGCCAGTGTCACAGGGAACATCTCACAAGTAGAAGGAAAAATGGATTCAATAAAATTTCAGCAAATTTTGGATGGTAACTTGATGCCATCTGTGAAAAAGCTGAAGTTAAAGAGAGGATGGCTTCTACAAATGGATAATGATCCTAAACACACCTCGAAATCCACGGGGGGGATTACATCAAGAGGCATAAACTGAAGGTTTTGCCATGGCCTTCACAATCTCCTGACCTCAACATCATTGAAAATCTATGGATAGACCTTAAAAGAGCAGTGCGTGACAGACAGCCCAGAAATCTCAAAGAACTGGAAGACTTTTGTAAGGAAGAATGGGCAAAGATACCTCAAACAAGAATTGAAAGACTCTTGGCTGGCTACAAAAAGCGTTTGCAAACTGTGATACTTGCCAAAGGGGGCAGTACAAGATATTAACTCTGCAGGGTGCCCAAACTTTTGCAGACACCATTTTTTTGTTTTCTGTTATTTTGAAAGTGTAAATGATGGAAATAAAATCTAATTTTTGTTGACATATTATAAGAATGTCTAATCTGTAATTTGATGCCTTTTGGAGATTTTTCCATCTTCCTTGGCTTCTTTATGCACATTAATACAATTTTTTAGCTGGGGTGCCCAAACTTTCGATCCCCACTGTAGTTGTGTTTGATACACCACGTGTCCTGTGAAAGCAGTTTCCCTTTAACTGGTATCCCATTCACCTTTTTTCTTTTGTATTAATACATCTGCTGCAGGGACCACACTGACTTAGTGAGTTGGCATATTTCTACAGTTTAAACCATTTTACCTTTTTATTAGCAATACAAACTGACAGGGGTTCTAATCCTTCACCACTGTATCCATCCCTCTGGATATCACGTTATGAAGTAAAATACCAAATGGTTTCATGAAGTAAATACCACACATTTCAATGAAATACCGCATGCCTTATTTTAATAGCTTTTTTTGTGAATTGCAGAAAAGTTTGAGAAAAACGGCATAAGCTATTTTACCTCAGATTTGAAGAGGAAAATACTGCTTCATGAATTGAGCCCAATATGTTGTACTGTATGACAGATGTTGTCAACCTTTCTTTGGGTACAAAACCCACTTGGTCCTATAATTTGCGTGGCCCAGGAATGTATTAAGTCTCATCACCATTCGGTTAAGCTGCCTGACCTTTTTCAGCACAGAAAACATTGATTTGGGGGGGGGGGAGCCTGAGTATGGAGCTGAGTGGGAGATCATGATGAGATCTCTCAGACCCAGGCTCCCCCAACAACTTGCCAACAGGTCGTATGACCTACCTTAACCAGGGTGAAGGAGTGGGCTGGACGGCTGTGGAGTTCCGTGGACGAGACTCTTTGTCGGAGTTGTCGGCCGGGAGTTCTCGGTGTGCTGAGAGGAGGAGAACCAAAGTGCGGAGAGCCCTAGGAGCGGAGGTACGGAGGACGTCGGGTGGACACGTAACAGGCTGCAGGGAAGTGCTGAGAGGAGAGAGATGCCGGCCGGCATAGGGGTGTATATGTGAACTTGATCTCACCCCTCTCTCCTGGTCTCCCCAGCTCTCCATGTCTCCCTTACCCCCCCCCCCTTTGTGAAGCAGTACAAATCGAGCCTGCAGTGGACTGAAGCATGAGAGGAGATAAAGGGGCAAGAGTTTGACATATAATTGGGAACCCCTCATCAGAGAGACCGTTGAACTAGAGGGGCTCTCGTTTTCAAAACACCCCCCCCCCCCCAAGAAGATCAACAGAACCACCCCCCCCCCCAGATCCAGATGTGGAAAAGTGAAAGTCTAAAGGTGAGTGAGAGTGGCAGTAGAAATGAAATATATATGTTATATGTCACAATGATAAATGAAGCAAATATGGACTGTTAAAAGGAGTGGGGGTTGCATATAGGGAGAACTACGGAGACTACAGAGGTTCCCATATTTTCAAATTAAAACAAATAAAGAACGTTAGTTCCTGCAGTGGGCCCAAAAGGGAGATAGGGACAAAGAGGAAGGTGAAAATATAAAAAGGGAGGAGGAGACTTTTGATTCCATTAGATATCGGAAATATAGCAAAATGAAGAACAAAACAAAAGGACGCGGATCAAAAGCCCCCATTTCATGTTCAATTAAGAAATATATCCCTGGGCAGGACAAACAGACCACAGAGAGGCAAAGTGGAATGAAAAAAGTGTGACAGAGAACAGTAGTGGTGGGAGCCCCAGAAGATCCCTCGGATTGTCCAGTTTTAGCCAAAATTTGGAAGAAGCAGACATAGAAAAGATAAATTGGAAGATCAAGATTTACATTTACCAACTAAAACAGTAATAGCAGAAATGTTTAAAGGCCTGGAATTATCTATAAAAAATGAGATGGGAAAGTTACAGAAAGATCTGGTTTATGTTCTTTCTAGAGTGGAGGAGATGGAAGAAAAAACAAATAAACAGGCTCAAGAGATACAGGTCTTAGAAAATAAAATGGTGGAAATGAAAAACAGAACAAATAAATCTGCTTTATAAATTGGAAGATCAGGAAAATAGGAACAGAAGATGCAACCCAAGGATACGTGGTTTACCAGAACTCGCCCAAGGAGAAGATCTGAGGGAAACGGTAGAGAAAATGTTAGATACAATAATGGACAGAGCCACAGTAGAACCCTATAAAATTGACAGAGCGTACAGAATTGGAAGAATATACCAAGAAGGAGGAAAAGAAAGAACGAGAGATCTGGAAGAAGATGAAAGGAAGAATTATTATAAAGTATGGGGAAAAAAATTTACAGATATTCGCAGATCTTGCCGCAGAGACTTTGTCAAGAAGAAAATATTAAAACCATTAGTAGACCAAATGAAAAAGCAGAACGTCCGATATAGCTGGGGGTCCCCAGCATGTTTGATCGGTTGGAAAAATGGACGATCGGCAAGATTAAAGTTTCCCGAAGAGCTGAGAGACTTCTGCGAGAGACTTGAGTTGCAGAAAATAGATATTCCGGGATGGGGTGGGGGGGAGAGTGAGGGGGGATGGATAGTTTGGGGGGGAGGAGGGGGAGAAGTGGTGGTGGGGTTGTTTTTTTTTTTTTTAACTTTCTCCCGATCCTCTTGTCTACCTGCCTCCCCTCCTCCTCCTGGTTTTTTCTTTTTTTTCCCATCTCTCTTCTGGCAGGACGTTGGGAGAGGGCAAATGGGAAGAGGTGTCCATGAACAGAGCTCTACCCTATAGTTACTACTCTTCGACCTCTCTGCGGCTTTGGGCATGGTCAACCACCCCCTCCTCCTCAAAAAACTATACTCTTTTGGCATCAGAGACTCCGCTCTCTCCTGGCTCTCTTCCTATCTATCACAACGTTCCTTCAGTGTTACCTATAATGCTGCCACCTCCCCCTCACTCCCCCTCTCCCCCAAGGTTCTGTCCTCGGGCCCCTTCTCTTTTCCATCTACACGTCCTCCCTTGGTCAACTGATACACTCCCATGGTTTCAACAATGCTGATGACACTCAAATCTATCTCTCTACCCCTCGCCTCACCCCCTCAGTCTCCACCCGAATCACTAGCCTTCTGAACGACATAGACTGGATGTCACTCCACTTCCTCAAATTAAACCTTGCCAAAACCGAGCTCCTAGTTTTCCCCCCAGCCCTCTCTATCACGACCAACAACGCCACCATCAGCCCCACCCCGCAAGCCAGAGTACTAGGTGTCATTCTAGACTCCAATCTGTCTTTCCAGCCCCAGATCCAATCGCTGACAAATTCATGCAGACATCTACTTCCGCAACATCTCCAAAATACGCACGTTCCTAACTCCAGAAACTACAAAGCAACTCATTCACTGCCTTATCATATCATGAATTGACTACTGCAACTCCCCCCTCCCCAGCCTACCCCAACACAGGCTATCCCCGCTTCAGTCTATCCTGAATTCTGAGGCCAGACTCATCCACCTTACCAACCACTCCATATCCGCCTCCCCCCTCTGCCAATCCCTCCGCTGGCTTCCGATTGCCCAACGCATAAAATTCAAAATGCTAACATTGACGTACAAAGCTGTTCATAACACTGCCCCAAACTACATCACCGACCTGATATCCATCTACCACCCAAAACGCACTCTCCGCTCCTCACAAGACCTCCTACTCTCTAGTTCCCTGGTCTCCTCCTCCCTTGCCCATCTCCAGGACTTCTCCAGGGCTTCCCCCATCCTCTGGCACTCACTACCCCATCCATCAGACTGTCACCTACCCTCCTCACCTTTAGGCGCACCCTGAAAACCCATCTCTTCAGAGAAGCCTACCCCGCCCTCACCTAAATGCCGATCTCCTCCGCTCTTCCCACCACTCCATCCCCCACAGCTATCTCCTCCTGTACCACTCTCCCCTCACTCCTAGATTGTAAGCTCCAAGGATCAGGGCCCTCAAACCCTTCGTGTATTGTATTTAGAGATGAGCGAATCGAACTCGGCGAAGTGGAATTCGTTTCGAATATTAGGAAAATTTCGATTTGCGCCGAATCCGAAAATTAGCAGACTTCGGATGCGCGAATCGAAATTTTTCCAAAAATGGCGGCAACATGTGCGGCGACGGAGCAGGGATCTCTGGGAAGGCGCGCAGACAAGGCGCGCTGACCCATAATGCATTCATTCATGACATGTGATCGCATTAGCCAATCAGCAGCCAGCCAGCCAGCACTGTGTAATGGTGGAGCTATAACTTGCGGCCATCTTACAATTCTCCATTTGCCTCTGGTCATTCAAGAGAGACAGATCTCTCTGTATTAGGGACACAGAATTGTTACTTAGGGACACAGAACTGTTACTTAGGGACACAGAACCGTTACTTAGGGACACACAATCGTTACTTAGGGACACAGAACCGTTACTTAGGGACACAGAACCGTTACTTAGGGACACAGAATTGTTACTCAGGGACAGACACAGAATTGTTACTCAGGGACAGACACAGAATTGTTACTCAGGGACAGATACAGAATTGTTACTGAGGGACACAGAATTGTTACTGAGGGACACAGAATTGTTACTGAGGGACACAGAAGTGTTACTGAGGGACACAGAATTGTTACTCAGGGACAGACACAGAATTGTTACTCAGGGACAGACACAGAATTGTTACTCAGGGACAGACACAGAATTGTTACTCAGGGACAGTACACAGAATTGTTACTGAGGGACACAGAATTGTTACTGAGGGACACAGAATTGTTACTGAGGGACACAGAATTGTTACTCAGGGACAGACACAGAATTGTTACTCAGGGACAGACACAGAATTGTTACTCAGGGACAGACACAGAATTGTTACTCAGGGACAGACACAGAATTGTTACTGAGGGACACAGAATTGTTACTGAGGGACACAGAATTGTTACTGAGGGACAGACACAGAATTGTTACTCAGGGACAGACACAGAATTGTTACTCAGGGACAGACACAGAATTGTTACTCAGGGACAGACACAGAATTGTTACTGAGGGACACAGAATTGTTACTGAGGGACACAGAATTGTTACTCAGGGACACAGAATTGTTACTCAGGGACAGACACAGAATTGTTACTGAGGGAACACAGAATTGTTACTGAGGGACACAGAATTGTTACTGAGGGACACAGAATTGTTACTCAGGGACAGGCACAGAATTGTTACTGAGGGACACAGAATTGTTACTGAGGGACACAGAATCGTTACTCAGGGACACAGAATCGTTACTCAGGGACACAGAATTGTTACTCAGGGACACAGAATTGTTACTGAGGGACACAGAATTGTTACTGAGGGACACAGAATTGTTACTCAGGGACACAGAAATGTTACTCAGGGACACAGAATTGTTACTCAGGGACAGACACAGAATTGTTACTGAGGGACACAGAATTGTTACTGAGGGACACAGAATTGTTACTCAGGGACAGACACAGAATTGTTACTGAGGGACACAGAATTGTTACTGAGGGACACAGAATTGTTACTCAGGGACACAGAATTGTTACTCAGGGACACAGAATTGTTACTCAGGGACAGACACAGAATTGTTACTGAGGGACACAGAATTGTTACTCAGGGACAGACACAGAATTGTTACTGAGGGAGACAGAATTATTACTGAGGGACACAGAATTGTTACTGAGGGACACAGAATTGTTACTCAGGGACACAGAATTGTTACTCAGGGACAGACACAGAATTGTTACTGAGGGACACAGAATTGTTACTGAGGGACACAGAATTGTTACTCAGGGACACAGAATTGTTACTCAGGGACAGTACACAGAATTGTTACTGAGGGACACAGAATTGTTACTGAGGGACACAGAATTGTTACTGAGGGACACAGAATTGTTACTCAGGGACAGACACAGAATTGTTACTCAGGGACAGACACAGAATTGTTACTCAGGGACAGACACAGAATTGTTACTCAGGGACAGACACAGAATTGTTACTGAGGGACACAGAATTGTTACTGAGGGACACAGAATTGTTACTGAGGGACAGACACAGAATTGTTACTCAGGGACAGACACAGAATTATTACTCAGGGACAGACACAGAATTGTTACTCAGGGACAGACACAGAATTGTTACTGAGGGACACAGAATTGTTACAGAGGGACACAGAATTGTTACTCAGGGACACAGAATTGTTACTCAGGGACACAGAATTGTTACTCAGGGACAGACACAGAATTGTTACTGAGGGAACACAGAATTGTTACTGAGGGACACAGAATTGTTACTGAGGGACACAGAATTGTTACTGAGGGACAGGCACAGAATTGTTACTGAGGGACACAGAATTGTTACTGAGGGACACAGAATCGTTACTCAGGGACACAGAATTGTTACTCAGGGACACAGAATTGTTACTCAGGGACACAGAATTGTTACTGAGGGACACAGAATTGTTACTGAGGGACACAGAATTGTTACTGAGGGACACAGAATTGTTACTGGGGGACACAGAATTGTTACTCAGGGACAGACACATAATTGTTACTGAGGGACACAGAATTGTTACTGAGGGACACAGAATTGTTACTGGGGGACACAGAATTGTTACTCAGGGACAGACACAGAATTGTTACTGAGGGACACAGAATTGTTACTGAGGGACACAGAATTGTTACTCAGGGACACAGAATTGTTACTCAGGGACAGACACAGAATTGTTACTGAGGGACACAGAATTGTTACTCAGGGACAGACACAGAATTGTTACTGAGGGAGACAGAATTATTACTGAGGGACACAGAATTGTTACTGAGGGACACAGAATTGTTACTCAGGGACACAGAATTGTTACTCAGGGACAGACACAGAATTGTTACTGAGGGACACAGAATTGTTACTGAGGGACACAGAATTGTTACTCAGGGACACAGAATTGTTACTCAGGGACAGACACAGAATTGTTACTGAGGGACACAGAATTGTTACTGAGGGACACAGAATTGTTACTCAGGGACACAGAATTGTTACTCAGGGACAGACACAGAATTGTTACTGAGGGACACAGAATTGTTACTGAGGGACACAGAATTGTTACTCAGGGACAGACACAGAATTGTTACTTAGGGACACAGAATTGTTACTGAGGGACACAGAATTGTTACTGAGGGACACAGAATTGTTACTGAGGGACACAGAATTGTTACTGAGGGACACAGAATTGTTACTGAGGGACACAGAATTGTTACTGAGGGACATAGAATTGTTACTCAGGGACAGACACAGAATTGTTACTGAGGGACACAGAATTGTTACTGAGGGACACAGAATTGTTACTGAGGGACACAGAATTGTTACTCAGGGACACAGAATTGTTACTCAAGGACAGACACAGAATTGTTACTGAGGGACACAGAATTGTTACTGAGGGACACAGAATTGTTACTCAGGGACAGACACAGAATTGTTACTGAGGGACACAGAATTGTTACTGAGGGACACAGAATTGTTACTCAGGGACAGACACAGAATTGTTACTGAGGGACACAGAATTGTTACTGAGGGACACAGAATTGTTACTCAGGGACACAGAATTGTTACTCAGGGACACAGAATTGTTACTCAGGGACACAGAATTGTTACTCAGGGACAGACACAGAATTGTTACTGAGAGACACAGAATTGTTACTGAGGGACACAGAATTGTTACTGAGGGACACAGAATTGTTACTCAGGGACACAGAATTGTTACTCAGGGACAGAAACAGAATTGTTACTGAGGGAACACAGAATTGTTACTGAGGGACACAGAATTGTTACTGAGGGACACAGAATTGTTACTGAGGGACACAGAATTGTTACTCAGGGACAGGCACAGAATTATTACTGAGGGACACAGAATTGTTACTGAGGGACACAGAATCGTTACTCAGGGACACAGAATTGTTACTCAGGGAAACAGAATTGTTACTCAGGGACACAGAATTGTTACTGAGGGACACAGAATTGTTACTGAGGGACACAGAATTGTTACTCAGGGACACAGAATTGTTACTCAGGGACAGACACAGAATTGTTACTGAGGGACACAGAATTGTTACTGAGGGACACAGAATTGTTACTCAGGGACACAGAATTGTTACTCAGGGACACAAAATTGTTACTCAGGGACAGACACAGAATTGTTACTGAGGGACACAGAATTGTTACTGAGGGACACAGAATTGTTACTCAGGGACAGACACAGAATTGTTACTGAGGGACACAGAATTGTTACTGAGGGACACAGAATTGTTACTCAGGAACACAGAATTGTTACTCAGGGACACAGAATTGTTACTCAGGGACAGACACAGAATTGTTACTGAGGGACACAGAATTGTTACTGAGGGACACAGAATTGTTACTCAGGGACAGACACAGAATTGTTACTGAGGGACACAGAATTGTTACTGAGGGACACAGAATTGTTACTCAGGGACACAGAATTGTTACTCAGGGACAGACACAGAATTGTTACTGAGGGACACAGAATTGTTACTGAGGGACACAGAATTGTTACTGAGGGACACAGAATTGTTACTCAGGGACACAGAATTGTTACTCAGGGACAGACACAGAATTGTTACTGAGGGACACAGAATTGTTACTGAGGGACACAGAATTGTTACTCAGGGACAGACACAGAATTGTTACTGAGGGACACAGAATTGTTACTGAGAGACACAGAATTGTTACTCAGGGACACAGAATTGTTACTGAGGGACACAGAATTGTTACTGAGGGACACAGAATTGTTACTGAGGGACACAGAATTGTTACTCAGGGACAGACACAGAATTGTTACTGAGGGACACAGAATTGTTATTGAGGGACACAGAATTGTTACTCAGGGACAGACACAGAATTGTTACTGAGGGACACAGAATTGTTACTGAGGGACACAGAATTGTTACTCAGGGACACAGAATTGTTACTCGGGGACACAGAATTGTTACTCAGGGACACAGAATTGTTACTCAGGGACAGACACAGAATTGTTACTGAGGGACACAGAATTGTTACTGAGGGACACAGAATTGTTACTCAGGGACAGACACAGAATTGTTACTGAGGGACACAGAATTGTTACTCAGGGACAGACACAGAATTGTTACTGAGGGACACAGAATGTTACTGAGGGACACAGAATTGTTACTGAGGGACACAGAATTGTTACTCAGGGACACAGAATTGTTACTGAGGGACACAGAATTGTTACTCAGGGACACAGAATTGTTACTCAGGGACAGACACAGAATTGTTACTGAGGGACACAGAATTGTTACTCAGGGACAGACACAGAATTGTTACTGAGGGACACAGAATTGTTACTGAGGGACACAGAATTGTTACTGAGAGACACAGAATTGTTACTCAGGGACACAGAATTGTTACTCAGGGACAGACACAGAATTGTTACTGAGGGACACAGAATTGTTATTGAGGGACACAGAATTGTTACTCAGGGACAGACACAGAATTGTTACTGAGGGACACAGAATTGTTACTCAGGGACACAGAATTGTTACTCAGGGACACAGAATTGTTACTCGGGGACACAGAATTGTTACGCGGGGCACAGAATTGTTACTCAGGGACACAGAATTGTTACTCAGGGACAGACACAGAATTGTTACTGAGGGACACAGAATTGTTACTGAGGGACACAGCATTGTTACTCAGTGACACAGAATTGTTACTCAGGGACAGACACAGAATTGTTACTGAGGGACACAGAATTGTTACTCAGGGACAGACACAGAATTGTTACTGAGGGACACAGAATGTTACTGAGGGACACAGAATTGTTACTGAGGGACACAGAATTGTTACTCAGGGACACAGAATTGTTACTGAGGGACACAGAATTGTTACTCAGGGACACAGAATTGTTACTCAGGGACAGACACAGAATTGTTACTGAGGGACACAGAATTTTTACTCAGGGACAGACACAGAATTGTTACTGAGGGACACAGAATTGTTACTGAGGGACACAGAATTGTTACTGAGGGACACAGAATTGTTACTCAGGGACACAGAATTGTTACTGAGGGACACAGAATTGTTACTCAGGGACACAGAATTGTTACTGAGGGACACAGAATTTTTACTCAGGGACAGACACAGAATTGTTACTGAGGGACACAGAATTGTTACTCAGGGACACAGAATCGTTGAATTAAAGAGTATGTCAGACAACATGCAGAGGAGTGGCAGAGGAGGCAATGTTTTAGGAGCAAGCAGACGTGGCAGCAGAGGAAGGGGTCGAGGCAGCACTAGTCGCAGCCAGAGGCCAGTGCTCCCGGTGTCATCCAGCGGTCGTGTCTCCACCGACAACCCTGCCGTCATCGATTGGTTGGCTCGGTCGTCTTCCTCTTCCCAGGTCACCTCTGACACCTACAGCCAACGGTCGGTGGGTACGTCAGACACAACCGTTAGTTGGCATGGCCCGGGAGCAAGCCCACTGAAATCACGTGTCCTCTACCTTCCCCTGTCCTTTGGTGTTCCCTCACCAAGCGAAGTATCGCATGCTGTGGGCTCAGCCCCACTGTACAGTGAGGAAGAGCTAACAGAGGGCGGTCAGGAACGGGGGGAGACATCCACCTCTTCAGCAGCCAGGCGAAGAAGTACTGGCGAGGAGAGTGGCTCGGTAGCCGGTCTAGAGACAGGTCTGTCTCCTGACCCACACGCAGCCGAGGGGGCTAGTAGTGAGGCGGAGACCCTAATTGATGATGATGAGGCTGATCGCACTTGGCAGCCTCGTCGTCATCAGGCTATTGCTTCCGCATCATCAGGAGAAGAGGGTGGCAGCTTGGCAGCGAGCAAAACAGTCGGTGGGTTGCCCAGGAGGCAGCAGGGTCGCAGCAGTGTCAGTGGAGGCAAACGGCCACGGAGTAGAGCACCAGCTCCACTGCAGCCTACCACCACGGCCAGTAGTGGTGCCGGTGTGCACGGAGGAAGACGCAGTCAGCCAGTGAGGAGTAGCGGGGGCAAAGTTTCCTACTCGGCGGTGTGGCAATTTTTCGTCAAGCCGCCCGAGGAAGTAAACGTAGCCGTATGTCGACTATGTGGCCAGAAAGTCAAGCGTGGCCAGGGTGCCCATGTTGGGACTACAGCGTTGCAGCAGCATATGCAGCGTCGCCATTCGGTGGCCTGGGAAAACCGTGATAAAGATACGGCGGTTCTGCCTGCCCCAGCCCCCGCCCCATCACCCGCTCCGTTACTTGCTCCGTCACCCGACGTCAATCGCCCTCTATCAGCCAGTCAAGGCTCCAACACCTCTGCTGAGGGGAGTTGTCGCTCGTTGGCATCTTCCGCTCGCTCAGATGCTCCTTCTCCTGCTACTCCTCTTCACGGATTCCGTCAGCAGTCTTTCTTGGAATCCGTTTCCAAGAGACAACAGTTTGCGAGCACGCACCCGACGGTGCAAAAGCTGAACGTCCTCCTGTCCAAGTTGCTGGTGCTGCAGTCCCTCCCTTTCCAAGTGGTGGACTCAGCACCTTTCCGAGAAATGATGGCTTGTGTCGCGCCGCGGTGGAGAGTGCCAAGCCGGCATTTCTTCGCCAAAAAGGCAGTGCCAGCCCTGCATTCACATGTAGAAGAGATGGTGGGCCATTCTTTGAGCATGTCGGTCTCTGCCAAAGTGCACGGCAGCGCCGACGTGTGGAGCTGTAACTACGGTCTTGGACAGTACATGTCATTTACGGCCCACTGGGTGAACGTGGTGCCGGCACAGCCGCACCAGCAACTTGGACAGGTCACGCCGCTTTTGCCTCCACGTTTGCACGTCCTTGGTCCGGCAAAGATGTCCGCCTCTACCACCTCTTCTTCCGCCGTGTCCTCAGCCGCCACCCCCGTGCCAAGTCCCATTACCCGACCGGCACATCACATGTGCAGGGCGCAACGGTGTCACGCTGTGCTGCACCTGGTATGCCTTGGCAAACGTAGTCACACAGGGGAGGAACTTCTGAGTGTAATGAACAGAGAAATCGACAGATGGCTGTCTCCGCGCAAACTGAAAATCGGAACCATGTTGACCGACAACGGAAAGAACATGGTGTCTGCTCTGCGTCAAGGAAGGTTGTGCCATGCGCCATGCATGGCTCACGTGTTCAATCTGGTTGTCAATCGGTTCCTAAAATCCACCATCCCACTGCAAGACATCCTTAAAATGTCACGTAAACTTTGCATGCATTTCAGCCATTCCTACACCGCAAAGCACACCCTCCTTGAGCTGCAGCGGCAGAACGGAATTCCACAGCATCGCCTGATCTGCGACGTTGCAACAAGGTGGAATTCAACCCTACACATGTTAGACCGCCTTTACGAACAGCGAAAGGCCATCACAGATTTCCTGATGTTACAAGCGGATAAAGGTACTCCCCTGTGTAACTTCGATGTCAGCCATTGGCAGCTCATGCGTGACACCTGCCGCTTGCTCAGGCCCTTTGAGGAGGCCACGCTATTCGTGAGTCGGCAGGACTATGGGATGAACGACGTCATTCCTCTGTTGCACGTCCTGGAACAAATGCTGTTAACAATGGCTGGTCAGGGTGCGGTAGACGTGGCGCACAGATCTCAACGCCACATGACCCCTGTGGAGGCAGGACAGGAAGAAGAGGAGGAGGTAGAGGAGGACATTGGTGCTCAGGAATTATTGAGTGAAATGGGTGGTTTTTCCACTCAGCGGACAGGAGTGGAGGAGCAGGAGCATCTGGTAGAGGAGGAGACAGAGGACCCAGACGCACCGTGGCAGTATGCTGTGGAGATGGAGGCAGGGAGTCCCTCACATTCCTTGGCACAAATGGCCCATAGCATGCTCGGTTGCTTGCGTAGCGACAGCCGAATAATAACCATCAGACAGAGGGATGACTTTTAGCTGTCCACCTTGTTGGACCCTCGCTACCGTTCAAAAATGGTGGCCTTTTTCACACCTGCTGAGAGGGAGGCCAAAATAAAGTACTATAAAAACCACCTATGTAGTCAGTTGGTCTCTGCCTTTCTGCGCCAACGTCCATCCTCAGACACTGTGGGCCCTGTGCGCTCGCGTTCCGCTGCCATGGCAGCAGGGGAGGGGTGGGGTGGTAGGAGCAGTGGCAGCTCCACCAGCAGCGGCTGCCTCAGTCTGCAGTCGATGATGAGTAGCTTTCTTCACCAGCGCAGTGAGGAAACTACTAACCAGCCGCAGCAGCAGCAGCATCAGGTGGACCTGGAGCAGGACCTCAAACAACAGGCTTGGGCCTACTTGGACAGCACCCTGCCAACCGAGGTAGACAATCCCCTTGACTACTGGGCAACGAAACTTGACCTTTGGCCCCAACTAGCTGAATTTGCCCTTGAAAGGCTGTCATGCCCGGCCAGTAGCGTGGCATCGGAGCGCGTGTTTAGTGCGGCAGGAGGTATTGTAACTCCGCGGAGGACACAACTGTCCACCCCAAGTGTGGAGAGACTCACGTTTGTGAAAATGAATCAGGCGTGGATTAGTCTGGATTTCAAACCACCAGTTCCTGACACAACTGACTAAATCCGCCATGAATCATGCCCCAAACATGTGCCACTTTCAGGTCTCCTCACACTGCTGGTGGGTTCCATTTTGTCATAGGGTGCTGGCAGATTACGGGCCTCCCATTGCTGCTGCCAGGCCCGTAATCTGCCATGGGCCCCTGTACCACCTCCTCATGCTGCTGCCAGGTCCAGAGTCTCTCATGGGTCCCTGTACGGCCTCCCATTGCTGCTGTCTCCATCGCCACACTCTGCCATGTGCCACTTTCAGGTCTCCTCACACTGCTGGTGGGTTCCATTTTGTCATAGGGTGCTGGCAGATTACGGGCCTCCCATTGCTGCTGCCAGGCCCGTAATCTGCCATGGGCCCCTGTACCGCCTCCTCATGCTGCTGCCAGGCCCGTAATCTGTCATGGGTCCCTGTACGGCCTCCCATTGCTGATGGATTGGGGTAGTGAGTTCCAGAGGATGGGGTAAGTCCTGGAGAAGTTCTGCAGTCGGGCGTGGGAGGTGGAGACCAGGGAGCTAGAAAGTAGGAGGTCTTGTGAGGAGCGCCGATTACGGGTAGGGTGGTATTTGGGTTGATTGGTTGATTGGTGAGGTAGTTTGGGGCAGCATTATGAATGGGTTTGTATGTCTGTGTTAGCAGTTTGAATTTAATGCGTTGGGCAATCGGGAGCCAGTGGAGGGAATGACAGAGGGGGGTGGCAGAAGCGGAGCGGTTGGTAAGGTGGATGAGTCTGGCCGCTGAGTTCAGGATAGACTGAAGTGGGGATAGTCTGTGATGAGGTAGGCCGGTGAGAAGGGAGTTACAGTAGTCCAGGCGTGAGATAATAAGGGAGTGAACGAGTTGTTTAGTAGTGTCTGGGGTTAGGAACGGACGTATTTTGGAGATGTTGCGGAGGTGAAGCCTGCATGAGTTTGCCAACGACTGGACATAGGGTTGGAAGGACAGGTTTGTGTCTAGAGTGACACCTAGGACTTTGGCTTGCAGGGTGGGACTGATGGTGGCGTTGTTGGTCGTGATGGAGAGGGTGGGGGGGCACGGGCTGGGAGGAAAATCAGGAGCTCAGTTTTGGAAAGGTTCAATTTGAGGAAATGGAGCGACATCCAGTCTGACATGTCGTTCAGTAGGTGGGTGATACAGGCGGAGACTGAAGGGGTGCGGCGAGGAGTGGAGAGGTAAATTTGCGTGTCATCGGCGTAGAGGTGATAGTTGAAGCTGTGTATCAGTTTGCTGAGGGAGGAGGTGTAGATGGAGAAGAGAAGGGGCCCGAGGACAGAGCCTTAGGGGACCCCAATAGAGAGGGGGAGAGAAGGGGAGGTGGTAGCGGTATAGGTAACGCTGAAGGAGCGTTGGGATAGATAGGAGGAGAGGCAGGAGAGAGCGGAGTCTCTGATGCTGAGGGAGTGTAGTTTATTAAGGAGGAGGGGGTGGTCGACTGTGTCGAAGGCCGCGGAAAGGTCGAGGAGTAAGAGGACTGAGAAGTGGCCATTAGCTTTGGCAGTTAGCAGGTCATTAGTGATTTTGGGTAGGGCGGTTTCAGTGGAGTGTAGGGGACGGAATCCAGACTGACGGAATCCAGACTGTAGTGGATCGAGGAGGTTGTTGTCAGTGAGGTGGGCGCTTAGGCGGTTGTAGACTAAGAGCTCAAGGAGCTTGGAAGTAAATGGCAGCAGGGAGATGGGTCTAAGGTTGTTCAGGTCGGTGGGGTCCAGGGAGGGTTTTTTGAGTATGGGGGTGATGTGCGCATGCTTTAGGGGGGAGGGGAAGGCGCCAGTAGAGAGGTAGAGATTGAAGATGTGGGTGAGGGAGCATAGGATGGAGGAGGAGAGTGACCGGAGGAGTTGTGTGGGGATAGGGTCAAGGGGGCAAGTGGTGAGCTGGGCTTCTGAGAAGACCTTAGTGACCTCCTCAGTGGAAGCAAGGCTGAAGGAGCGGAGTGTTGGGGAGGTTATAGTGTGCGGGATGTTAGGTGTGGTAGGAAACAGGGCGGTTGTGAGGTCAGAGGAGGGGAGAGTTGATGGGGTTATAGTGGGAGGGAGGCTAGGTGGGGAGGTAGGTTGAGCATTGGCGATGTCCTTACGGATTGCGTCAATCTTATTTTGGAAGTGATTGGCAAGCTCGTGGGCGGTGAGTGAGGTACTGGGTGGGGATGGGGGGGAGAGAGTAGGGAGTTGAAAGTAGAGAAGAGCCGGCGAGGACAGGTGGAGAGGGTGTTGATGAGGATTACGAAGTAGGCTTGTTTGGCGGCGTGGAGGGAGGAGGAGTAGGTGAGGAAGGCGGATTTGTAGAGGGAGAACATGAGATGTATTCAAGATTGGATTACATACTGTTGGACTTAGGCTTATTGGGTCTCTGGTCAAAGTAAATATAGAAGTTATGTAGATTTCTGACCATGCCCCAGTCACAATGCAATTGCTATGGGGTAATGAACAGAGGGGAGGAAAGTTATGGAGGCTTAATGAGTCACTTCTCCAGGATCAAGATACGGATTGGAAAGTTAAGAAGGAAATAGAGCAATTCTTTGACGAAAATTACTCTGAGGAAGTGTCGTTAGCCACGGTGTGGGAAGCCCACAAGGTTTATATTAGAGGAATCTTAATAGCAATAGAAGCAAAAAAAGAGGGAAAGAAGAGAAAAAGTAAGTACACCTTTAAGGGAACTTTGTGACCTAGAGCTGACACATAAAAACAGAGTAACAAAAGAGATCACGCAGAAGATAATAAATAAAATAGAAGAATTAAATAATATCCTGGAAGAAGAGGAGAGGAGAGCGTTTAATAAAATGATAAGTGAGAGGTAAAGATGGGGGGATAAACAAGGAAAGTATTTAATGAGGGCTCAGAGGAAAAAAAAATATAGGAATTATATAGAGAAAATAAGAGATAATAAAGGAAAATTGGCTCATTCAACTAAAGATATACTAAGAGTGTTTAAAGAATCTTACAATAAGTTATATAATGTTAAGCCTCATGGTACCAAAGGAGAAGATGAAGTAAGAAATAAAGAGAGAAGACAGGCATATTTAAAAAAAAGGAGGGGGTTACCGAAATTAAGTGAAGAACAATTAGAATCCCTAGAAACTGCAATAACTCATGAAGAAATACATCTTGCATTAAAAAGCACAGTAGCTGGGAAAACTCCAGGACCCGATGGGTATACAGTGAGATATTATAAAAAAATATGAAGAAATTCTACTACCTAAATTGAGAATATACATGAATGCTTTGGGTGGAGAGATGGAGATGAGGAGGAAATCCCTGCAAGCTCATGTGGTTCTCATACAAAAGAAAGGTAAAGATAATACTCGGGGGGGGGATATCCTCCTGCGCTTGATATGGGTACGTCCCTATCTACCAGCTGCAATCACTCAACCTCAACCAATAAGTCGTAAATACCATATATTAAATAGTGAAGCGCTCCCAAACTACCTAAGAAAAATCCCTCTATACATACCATAAATACCAACTGAACTTAAAAGTAATCGATACCATAAGGTGATGAAAAACATAAAAACTAAATCTATTAGTGAAAATACATAAACACCTCTCTTAATATCAATTAATAATGCCTCATAATTAATCTGTGATGGAAAATAACAAATATGAAATTCATGAAAAATACTCAAATATTAGTGATAATAATAGTACTAATTCATGTGACAAATCGTGATAAATTGTGACAAACCTAGAAATCAAATAAATAGTGATTCTTCAAAAAATAGATAAATAAATAAATATGCAATACATATATCCTGTGATAAAACCCTATAACAAATTAAATTAAATAGATAACTACTTAATTCTGTGAAAAAAAAAATAAACTCAGTGTCCAAAATATACTCAAAAAGTCCATGCAAATTATGAAAACACTCTGTGATCTTCACTTCTAGTGCTCAAAAAGGAATCCTCCAATGGCAGCAATGCCTGCTCACCTCCCCTCCTCGACCCACACAGGGCCACAAGGCAAAAAAACTCCCCTCAAAGGCAATCCTTTATTCCAGGCAGCTCAGCAAGGGACCTCAGGACTTCCACTCCACCTCCTCTCAAACGTCATATAGGACACAAACAAAAGCTTCCCATAGTGTAATACCGTTTAATAGGAGTAATTTGGCATAACATATTTTTCCCACTCACATGTAATCCTTGTAAACAGCGCTTTCCACCTCACATCATGGGTGTATTCACATACAGGGAGGGAAACAAATATGGCCGCTGCGTCCGGACAAACGTCCCCACGTGACCGGAAGTGACGTAATCTCGAACTGGGAATGGCGTTCCGACGTGTTGCGTCACGTGCGTCGTGACTTCATCAGGGTACCGCCCCCCAGAGCCATGATACATTTATATAGGAAATAGTCAACCCACTTATTCCTAATTAGAGGGCGGACTCCCGGCGGCCATTTTACCGGAGTCCGCACAGCTAACCTCATTCATAGAAGACATCCTATCAATGCTACCCAATCTGCGCTATTAATAGGAACCATCACTTCCATCATATAAATATCATGATCTTGTGTAATACTCCTCTTTAAAATGCATACAAAACATACAACTATTTATTAATAATATTTTAAAACCCACATAATACCCCACTTTATTGTTATTATGTCTATCTCATTAGTGTCAGTAAAGGGGCAGAGGAAATAATTGTAAATAAGACCCAGCAATAATTAATATATACAGATACAGATTTATATATACAAATACTCAAATCTGATGAAATCAACTCATCTTATATTAAAAATTGTATATATGTATATATACACATACCATACATATATACCCATAAAAAATAAATAAATAAAAGATAGACCCTACAATTTAATTTTATCTAGTAAAAATATTAAAATTAAAATTAAAAATATTACTCAGGACCCTAAATAAATTACTCTGCATTATCCCCAAAAAACTAAAAAATATATTTATTTAAATAAATCCCATACATTTTAATCCGAATGGATATAAGGTTAATTGAATTGCACAACACCTCGCCCAATCAGATCATATACCTAAAATAGAAAAGATTCTTACCCAAACTAATTGCTAATAAATCGTGTGAATAAACCCATGATCGGAGTTTACAAAATTATTGTAGCGTATATCATGAATCAATCTCTACAATATAACTGGAATAAATTAAAACAATTATATATATAAATTCACAGTCTAAAACCAAATTAAAAGTCACTAATAAAACAATTTAGATCAAATTCCACATTTAATCCATACGGTGCCTGCGTACGCATAGTATAGATCCATCGGGACTCAGCTTGGCTTAAAGATTTAACCTTACTACCACCTCTCCAATGTTTTGTATATTTCTGAATCCCCCAAAATTTTAAACCTGACGGATCACTACTATGTTGTTTCATGAAGTGTTTGGACACACTATGTTTCGGGAAACCATTTTTTATGTTTTGGACATGTTCCCTAATACGTTTCCAGAGTGGTCTCTTCGTCCTTCCTATATACTGCAAGCCGCAATCACATTCACATGTTTATGGTCTAGAATGTGAATGAGGTACGCGAGTTCGTAGTTCCGGTGCGTGGTGACGCATTTCCGGCGGGAGACGCCATTTTGCTACACCCAAGAGGTCCCAGCCACATGCAGTACACCCACACATCAGTGAGGAGGGAGATTGTCTGTAATGTGAGTGAAACCTTTTTTTACTCTTTAAAATAAAACCGAGTTAATTGAATACTGCACTTAGAGGCTTTTTTTGTGGCTCACTGGATTGTGAGCTATTACTCTTCAGGACCGCCCTGGCTGAATAGGGGAAATAGGAGCCCCTCTAAGGAGATCCAGGGAAGGAATGAAGCTGCTGACCATGATCTATTAAGGATCCAGGGTGATCCTGCAAGCCTGTTGGCCCCCAGGGGTCAGTAGGAGGAGGTGAGGAGGCAATTTAGCTGCTCACGAGGAGGAGTTTGGCACAGTCACGTGTTGCATTTAATATCACTATTGCACGTCGCATGATTTATTGTCATTTTTTCACTAAAAGGACATTGGTCTGGATACGTTTATTTATAAAAAATTTTTTTTTTTTTTTTTTTTTTGTGAGCACTGCTAAGATTTATGCCATTTTTTCACTATAAGGATATTGCTTTGGATACATTTATTCATGTTCATTTTTTTGTGGCACTATGTGAGCACTGCTAAGATTTATGTCATTTTTTCACTATAAGGACATTGCTTTGGATGCATTTATTCATGTTCATTTTTTTGTGGCACTATGTGAGCACTGCTAAGTTTTCTTACATTGGATGGTTTCTTTTGGAGTGTGATTTATTATTATCAATTGTGTACACACCATTTATTTTTATGGTTTGACACCTTGTCTTTATTTCTATTATGGTTTGGCACTAATTTTTTATGTCTTTTGGCACTATTATTTTATTCATATTTATTTTATTTTATTGATTTATTATTATTTAATTCTTAGAGCGCTGCACTGTTTGAAGATCACAGAGTGTTTTCATAATTTGCATGGACTTTTTGAGTATATTTTGGACACTGAGTTTATTTTTTTTTTCACAGAATTAAGTAGTTATCTATTTAATTTAATTTGTTATAGGGTTTTATCACAGGATATATGTATTGCATATTTATTTATTTATCTATTTTTTGAAGAATCACTATTTATTTGATTTATAGGTTTGTCACAATTTATCACGATTTGTCACATGAATTAGTACTATTATTATCACTAATATTTGAGTATTTTTCATGAATTTCATATTTGTTATTTCCATCACAGATTAATTATGAGGCATTATTAATTGATATTAAGAGAGGTGTTTATGTATTTTCACTAATAGATTTAGTTTTTATGTTTTTCATCACCTTATGGTATCGATTACTTTTAAGTTCAGTTGGTATTTATGGTATGTATAGAGGGATTTTTCTTAGGTAGTTTAGGAGCGCTTCACTATTTAATATATGGTAAAGATAATACTCATTGTTCAAGCCATAGACCGATTTCCTTATTAAATATAGATACTAAAAACTATATGCAAAAGTACTGGCAAGTAGATTGAAGGACCTAATGCCGAGATGGATACATATAGACCAAGTGGGGTTTGTCCCAGGGTAGAGACAACAGATCTCTGTTCCTTATGCAAAAAAGTAGGAAAGAAAGAATTCCGGTGTTGGTACTTTCGATTGATGATGAAAAAGCATTTGATAGAGTAAATTGGGGATATATGTTAGATACCTTAGAAGTAATAGGCATGGGACCTAGAATGAGAGAATGGATTAGGAAATTATATAGTCGGCAGCAATAATGGTAAATGGGGAAATATCCAAGTATATTGGGATGCAGAATGGAACAAGACAGGGATGCCCCTTGTCTCCATTGTTATATGTACTGTCTTTAGAATCTCTTTTGGCTACCAATAGGAATGATATAGATATAAAAGGAATTTGGATAGGAGAAATCGAGCATAAGGTGGCAGCTTATGCAGATGATATGTTGTTCTATGTAGGAAATCCGAGGATAACATTACCAAACTTAATGAAATCTTTAAAAGAATACAGAGAGATGTCAAAACTTAAAAATGAATCCAACTAAAAACAGAGATCTTAAATATAAACCTTATAAAACAAAAAAATGTTACAGGAGGAATTCCCTTTCATCTGGAGGGAAAGAGATCTAAAATATATGGGTGTAAAGCTGACTGTATCTTTAAAGAATCTATATAGATTAAATTATAACCCACTATTAAATGAGATTAAGGAGGAAATAAAGAAATTAGGAAGAGAATTTCAGTCATGGATTGGTCGGATAAACTTAATAAAAATGGCAATCGTTCCTAAAATTCTATATAAATTTCAAATGATACCAATTAAGCTCCCAGAGGCATATTTCAGAATAATTAAAAACAAATTTAACAATTTAAGAAGCCTAGAATGAGTTATGAAATCTTAAGTATAGATAAAGGAAAAGGCGTACTGGGGGGTACCGGACCTGAAGAGATACTATAACTATATACTATATTACTGAAATATTGGCAATAATTTTTGATTGGACACAGAATGCACAGGGGAAAAGTTGGGTAAATATAGAAAATACACTAAGTCACACAAATTTAAGTGGAATCATATGGGTACCGCCTCAATTTCGAGGATTAAAAGATAGCCCAAGTTTGTTTACATGTAACGTTTTGAGAGTTTGGGATACTTTACACAAACAAAGGGGGTGGCAATTTAATTCAATGCTAATTCCCCTAGGATCCACAGAGTTGTTTCTTCCAGGTAAAGAGAGTATTACAGGGAAGTGGATAAAAGAAGAAAGATGTTCAATTAAGGAATGTAATGGTGGGAGAAGAAATATGCCCACTTAGTGAAATGGAAAGTAAGAGGGATATATTTACGAGAATGGATGAATGGCGTTATAGTCAACTAAAACATTTTGTAGGGAGTCTCCCAATGCCATTAAGAAAAAAAGAAGATTGGAACCCCTTTGAGCACTTATTAGATACATGAGGAGATGGGAAGCACGGGTTTACTAAAATATATAAGATTCTCACAGGATTAACCACGGCTATAAAGCCATCATTTATAGAGAAATGGGAAAGGGATTTAGAAGTAATAATTGATGAGGGAAAACAAAAGAAAATATATAGTTTAATTCATGGGAATGTAAACATGAAGGAAGTGGAAATCACTTATAAGTGTTTAGTAAGATGGTATATTACACCGAATGTAGTACATAGAATAAGTGGAGATAACTCACCTTTAATGTTGGCGGGGATGTGGAGAGAGAGGTAAAAGGTTTCACTTATGGTGGGAGTGTCTCAAAATTCAAAAATACTGGGAGGGTATAGGGAGTATAATTCAGGAAATAACAGAGGTAAATATTTCTAGGGAAACGGAGATGTGTTTTTTTTATGGTACCGAGTTCTCAGTTAAAAAATATAAAAAATCTGGATTATTGTACTATCTGAATGCAGCGGAGGGACTGATACCCAAGTTTTGGAGGAAACAACAGGCACCGAAAATAAAGGATTAGGTAGAAAGAGTGGAGAAGATATAGAGTGGAGGAACTTTGCCATATGGAGAAAGATAAAATGGAGGTCTTCTGTGCAAGATGAGAAAAGTGGGTGCAATTTAAAAAGTCAGACTTATACCTAAAACATGTGAAATAGGGAAAAGTTAAAGGGGATAAATATAGTATAATATCATTATTACTCAAGGATTATGATTTTTATTATGAAACTAAAAGCGCATAATCAAAAGGGGGTGGGGAATAGGAATGGGGAGGGGTAAAAGGTCACCAAGACTAAGGTTATATGTGGGGAATGTTTGACAGAGATATGTAATGTATTCTGTTTTATTCTTTTTGTATATTTAAAATGGTGATGAAAAACAATAATAAAATATTTAACTAAAAAAAAAGTCTCATCGCCATTCACACTAGGGCGCTTTGAATTGCGGTAAGAATCGCAGCAGTTCTGCCTGCAATTTCAAAATGTCCTTGAAAATGACAAATCGTGGAACTGCATGTTCAGGTGCCATTAAAATGAATGCCACCCACAGACAGTGGGTGACCTGGTCCCTTTGTCGCACCCACTGACTGACAGCTCCGGATCCCAGTGCTAACAGTAAACAAAGGGGTGGGGTCACCTGTCATCGGCATTGACAGTTGTTGCCATGGTATTCCCCTTACAATCCATACCAGACCTGCAGTAGACATGTGCAGTTCATTTTGTTCCGAATTGAAATTCGGACAAAATTTTTGTTATTCAGAAATTCGGATGTATCCAAAATTTCTGAATACAACAATAATGAAATACAACAAATCCGAAATAAACATTACCAAATAACAAAATGAATTTGTTTCATTCGAATGTTAGATACATCCGAATGAAATGATTGATTCAGATCTATTGATAATAACTGATTAAGGAGCTGATATTACCAGTGCCAAAATATCAACTGTTCCCTGTCAGACTTGTTATAGGTACCCAAGCAAAGACCATCTGGATGGTTAGCTATTGACTTCTTCCACACTCAGAAATTTTGGTGTTGATTTACTATAACTGGAGAGAGCAAGATATGGTGCAGTTTAGTCTATGTGCAGAACGTAAAAATGTTTTCCATTTCAGATCAATTTGTTAAGTTACTAATTTAGTTTTGTTGCATTCGTAACAACATTTGTATTGTTTAGTTATGTTTATTCGTTTTCAACCAGATTTGAGTTTTTTCCAGTGGATTCAAAGTATTTAAAATTCAAATCGAAAATATTGAATCTATTTGAATTAATTGTGAAGAATAGCTGGTTGTTAAGGAGTGTGTGGTCTGCCGGCCACGGTGTCCTTAACTATCATGACTCATCTGCTGTCAGCTGTCAATCATGGTTGTTAACCGCTTGCCTACCAGCCGCAGTGTATATACTGCGGCAGGGCGGCACCGCTGTGCTAGATCACGTTATAAAACGGTGTTTAGCAAAACAGGTAGGAGGTGCGCGCCCGCCCTACCTGCGCTGCTGATCGCGGCAACGGGTGTCCATCACTGGATCCCGGTGGGTCGTTACCCGCCGGCTCCCGGTGATTAGCGGCAATTACTGACAGAGAGCACAGCTGCAGTGTTTACACTGCACCTCTGCTCCCTGTCAGTTCCTAACACACTGTCACGGAGAGCAGATATTAGCTTTCTGGGACAGCGTGTTCCCGTGAAGTACACACCCCCCGCCCACTAGTAAAACACTCCCCTCACACAGTTAACCCTTTCATTGAATTAAAAAAGTGAACCCCTTCCTCCCCAGTGCCATTAGTACAGTGTCAGTGTTTTTTTTTCACTGATCACTGTATTGGTGTCACTGGGGATGTCAGTGACCCCAAGTCCCGCCATAAGTCGCTAATCACTGTCATAAATCGCTGATCACCGCCATAAGTCGCTGATTGCCGCAATTATTATTAAAAAAAAAGCCCACTATCTTTCCCGCCATTTGTAAACGCTATAACTTTCACGTAAACCAATTAATTTACACGTATTGGGATTTTTTTTAGCAAAGACAAAATACATTTTGGCCGAAATTTGACAAAATTTGATTTTAACATTTTTTTATTGGACATGTTTTATAGCAAAAAGTCCAAAATATTGTCTTTTTTTCAAAATTGTCAGCCTTTTTTTTTTTTATATAGCGCAAAAAATAAAAAACGCACAAGCGATCAAATACCACCAAAAGAAAGCTCAATTTGTGGGGAAAAAAAGGACGTAAATTTAATTTGGGTGCAGTGTTGCATGACCACGCAATTGTCAGTTAAAGTAACGCAGCGACGTAACACAAACCACTTCTGTAACCGCTTCCTGACCACCCTATAGCAGAAATACTGTTACAGGGCGGCACAGGTGCGCAAAATCACATACATACATACATACATACATATACACACACATACACATATTATAGAAAGTGTAATGAGGAAATAAAGTCCTTTAAAAGCCTGAAGATGCTTATTGGATTTTGGAGTCCTGTACTTGGCTAGACTGCCAAAACATCTCTCACATGTGGTACCTCCATACTCGGGAGAAGTAGCAGAATGTATTTTGGGGAGTAATTCCACATATACCCATGGCATGTGTGAGCAGTAAATCATTTAAGTGGCAATTCTGTGTGTAAAAAAAAAAAACAATTTTGTTTATTTTTTTACCACTAGTTTTTGGAAAATGACAAATTCTTCTATTGATTCAACATGCTTCTCAGCAAATAGTTTGGGGTGTCTACTTTCCAAAAAGGGATTGTTTTGGGGGTGGGGGGTTTTATGCCCAGCATTAGAAGTTTATGCCACACATCACTCACTCTTGTTACCACCTAAAGACCAAGCCTTTTCTGACACTTTTTGTTCACATGAAACAAAATTAGTCTTTTTTTGCTAGAAAATTAATTTGAACCCCAAATATTATATATTTTTTTAAAGCAGACACCCTAGTGACTAAAATGGTGGGTACTACAATTTTTTATGGCACATAGTACTCACGCAGCGATTTTTCAAACGCAATTTTTTTTAAAAATACACTTTTTTTACTTTTAATGCACAAAAACACAATATATTGGCCAATTATTTGGTAAAATAAAATAATAATATAATATAAAAGATGATGGTATGCCGAGTAAATGGATACCAAACATGACATGCTTTAAAATTGCGCATGCCCCGTGCAATGGCGACAAACTGCATACGTTTTTAATATCCATAGGCAATGTTTAAAAGCCTTTACAAGCTACCATTTTAGATTTACAGAGGCGGTCTAGTGTTAGAATTACTGCCCTTGATCTGAAGTTCGTGGCGATACCTCACATGCATGGTGCAACTGCTGTTTCCATACTGGCACAGGGTCAACGCTCATGAACGCAGGTGCGTGAATGCGCGGGGGGCGAGGGTACTTTTTTTTTTTTTTTTTTAATTTATTTTGATTTTTTTTAATTATTTTTATACTGTCATTTTTTTAAATTTTTTTTTTTGATCACTTTTAATGCTATCACAGGGAATGCAAATATCCCCTATAACTTCAATGGGCATTGTCATATATTCTTTTTTGAGAAATCGGGGGTCTATCAGACTCTAGATCTCTCCTTTACCCTTACATTATCTAATCAAACCAAAATCGGTGTGATCAAATGCTTTCCCAATTTACAAATGGTGATGTTTATATCCTGCAGAACTGAAGTGATGAAATGCTCGTAGCTTATAAATTCTTAGGCTATAGAGATGATTGGCACCATTCTGGTCTCCAATCAGCTCTATGGTCAACTGGCAGAAACACCGGCTGCATTCTCAGGTTTCCCCTATGGCTCGGGACTGCCCGGGAAGGCCGTGGAAGGCAGCGGGGGAGGTATTGTCTCCCGCTGCTTGTAAAAGCAGTCCTGCAGTTAATTAGCCACTAGGATTGCTTTTACATGAAAGCTGATCGCCAGCTGAAAAAAATGATACTAGGATGATGCCTGCAGCTGTAGGCATTATCCTGGTATAACCACTCAGTCCAGTGATGTACCAGTATGTCGCTGGTTCTAGTTAGGTATATATGCTACTGTATGTTCTTTTGTTTTGTTTTTTATGCAGCCTGTGGACTGTCTCTGCCAAAAAAAAAGTGTGTGGTATGCCCACCATTAAAATATACCGCCCTGCATCCACGCACTTCTAATGGTGGACACACATTAGGTCACACTTTGCCACAAGCGCCAGTTCCAAGACTGTACAAATGTCTAAACAGTGGCACGCTTGAATAAAAATTGTCCACGTATAAGTGGTACCCCATATGGAAAAAGGATGACAAGTCCCAAACTATCTTGCCACTGCTCCCCATGTAGTCTGGGCATCCGCAGGGCTCCACATGACTATCTTTTCCCTTGTAAAACCGAAACGTATAAGTATAGCCTGTTGCCCTCTCACAGGTCTTCTACATCTTGACCCCATACGCTTGCAGGGGAGAGATTGTTTGAATGCAAGGCGGCCAGAAAAATTAATTCGGGACTCATCAAAGCAGATTTTTTGCTGGGGAGTATAGACATCTGCAAATTTTTCATTAAGGTGATTTGCGAAGGGCTGAATTTTGTGTAGCCGGTCAAATTCAGGGTTACCCCGAGGACTACAGAGTGTATTGTCGTTGAAATGCATAAAACACATTATACTCTCATATCTATGCCTGGCCATGGCAGCATAGAACACGGTATATGATTAATCAGGTCTGCGGACCAATACAACTGGAATTCATTTCATTTAGTAATGCCCATTTGGGGTTAGGCCCCCAAAAAAAGTAAATTCGGAAACCGTAATCGGTTTCCATGCGAATGGTCTGGCAAGGTTCGAATTTTGGTTGGTGGCGATTAAATTGTTGTGATTAAAAATTGCTTTGATCCACAATCAACGCATACAGATATTCCGTGTAAAAACGGCTCCAAAAATTAAGTTAAATTTTCTATTTCCACCTGAATTCCGGGTATCACAGTTTTGGAGGCCCTGAAATGCCGGGATAGCACCTAACCCCCCCCCCCCCAAATGATCCCTTTTTGGAAAGTAGACACCCCAAGGAATTTGATAGGAAGCATGGTAAGTATTTTGCAGATCTCATTTGTTGCCACATGTTTTTGGAAAATGAAGAAAAAAAACAAATTTTTTCTATTCCTTTTTTTATATTTCAAAACCTTGTGAGAAAAAATTAGATCTGCAAAATACTCTCCATGCCTCTTTTTTAAATTCCTTGGGGTGTCTACTTTCCAAAAAGGGGTCATTTGGGGGGGGTGCTATCCTAGCATGTTTGGGCCTTCAAAACTGTGATAGGTATTGAGGAAGTGAAATGAGGAAGTTACACAACTTCAGGGTTTCAAAGTGGTCATTGGATTTCAGGCTCTTGTAAGTGACTAGGCTCTCAAATAGTCTCACAAGTGTGGTATCCTCATACTCAGTAGAAGTAGCAGAATGTATTTTGGGGTGTAATTCCACATATACCCATGCATGGCTTATGCGAGAAATAAATCATTTAAATGACAACTTTGTGTATAAAAAAAAATAAAAATGTTTTTGTAATTTTCCAGAAACTTGTGGAAAAAAAATAAATCTTCCATGGACACAGTATGCCTTTCAGCAGATAGCTTAGGGTGTCTACTTTACGAAAAGGGGTAATTTGAGGGTGTTTTTACTATCCTGGCATTTTAGCACCTCATGAAAAGTGATGGGCAGTCAGAAAGTAAATGCTGTGTAAATTCCATTATCTATACCATAGTTTGTAGACGCTATAATTTTCACACAAACCAATAAAATGTACACTTACTGGGATTTTTTAACCAAAAAAATGTAGCAGAATACATTTTGCCCTACATTTTTTACGAAATTTTAGTTTTTTTGGATAATTTTTATGACCGACATGTGAAAATATTGTTTTCAAAAAAAGTTTTTTTTCTTCAAAACTGTTTTTGTTTATAGCGACAAAAATAAAAAGCGCACAGGTGATAAAAGCCAAAAAACCACCAAAAGAAAGCTCTATTTGTGTGAAAAAAAGGACATAAATTTCATTTATGTAACCGTATTGCATGACCGTGCAATTGTCCGTTAAACTAGCACAGCGCTATATAGCAAAAAAGTGGCGTAAATTGCAGTATCTATACCATAGTTTGTAGACGCTATAAGTTTCACACAAAGCGATCAATATATACTTATTGGGATTTTTTTTACCAAAAACATGTAGCAGAATACATTTTAGCCTAAATTTATAACCAACTATGAGTTTACTATATATTTTTTATTGCTGAAAGTAAAAAATATTGTTTTTCTTAAATTTTTTTTTTTTTGTTTATAGCGTGAAAAATAAAAAGCGCACAGGTGATCAAATACCACTAAAAGAAAGCTCTATTTATGTGAAAAAAGGATGTAAATTTTGTTTGGGTGCAGCATTTTGTTTGGGTGCAGTATGACCGCGCAATTATCAGTTGAATTAGTGCAGCGCCGAGTAGCAAAAAGAGGCCTGGTAAGGAAGGGGGGTAAATCCTCTGGATGGCAAGTGGTTAACCACCTTCCGCCCACCCTATAGTACAATGACGGGCGCAAGGTTCTCTCATTCTGATAGGACGTCATATGACATCCTACCATTCTCACTGCGCATGCGCGGCTCAGGGAGCGCGCAGCGCGGCGATCGCCGGTGCGCTGTGTCCCTCGGACACAACGGATCACGGAAAGAGCCGAAGATGTCAGTTCGGTCATGTGATCAGCTGTGTCCAATCACAGCTGATCACATGTAAACACGGAAAAGCCGGTTATCGTCATTTCTCTCCTCTTGAGCTGTCACGCTGACAGCTCGAGAGGAGAGGAGAGCCGATAATCGGCTTTCCGCGGAGGGGACATGTACACTGATCATCAGGGCACTGATGATCAGTGTGGCCCCAGAAGTGCCACCTGTCAGTGCTCATTAGTGCCACGTGCCAGTGCCCATCAGTACCACATCAATGCCACATATCAGTGCATACCAGTGCACATCAATGCCACATATCAGTGCCCATCTGAGCTGCCTTTCAATGTCACCCATCAGTGCCAGTCAGTGCCACCTATCAATGCCAGTCAGTGTTGCCTATCAGTGTCAGTCAGTGCCGCCTATCAGTGCCAGTCAATGCCGCCTATCAGTCCCGCCTATCAGTGCCATATATCAGTGTCATGTATCAGCGCACATCAGTGAAGGAGAAAAATCACATATTTACAAAATTGTATAACAAAAACTAAAAAAAACTTTTTTTTTTTCAAAATTTTCTGTGGTTTTTGGTTTAAGAAACAATAAAAATCCCAGAGGTGATTAAATACCACCAAAAGAAAGCTCCATCTGTCTTAAAAAAATGATAAAAATTTCATATGAGTACAGTGTGGCATGACCGTGCAATTGTCATTCAAAGTGTGACAGCGCTGAAAGCTGGAAATTGGCCTGGGCAGGAAGGGGGTATAAGTGCCCTGTAGGCTAGTGGTAAGGATGCAGAATATAAACAAACCAGTGCCACCATTAAAAGGTTAAAAACTGTTGGCTCTAGTATGGAACCCCATGCAAAAATAATAAAGACTGTACTAAAGTCCATACCAGATTCTTATCCGAGCATACAGCCCAGCAGGTCAGGAAAGGGGGGGGGGGGTAGATGAGCGATTGCCCCCCTCCTGAATCACTCCAGGCCACATGCCTTCAACATGAGGTGGTGCTTTGGAGCAGGGGAGCTCCACCCCAAAACAAGGGTCTCTTCCCAACAACCCGGGGCAGGGGTTGTGTGGGACTGGCGGTGGGAACTTTTACAAGGGGGCCCCTAAATCTCGGCCCCCCATCTGAAGGAGTACCTTGTACTTCTACTCATTCACCCAAAAAAGTGTCATAAATAAATAAAAACAGACAGTTTTTGACAAGTCCTTTATTTAACCCTCCAGAGGAATTACCCCCCTTCCTGACCAGGCCATTTTTTGCGATACGGCACTGTGGTACTTTAACTGATGATTGCACGATCATGCAATGCTGAACCCAAATGAGATTTATGTCCTTTTTTTCCCACAAATAGAGCTTTCTTTTGGTGGTATTTGATTGCCTGTGCGTTTTGTTTGTGCTATAAACAAAAAAGAGACAATTTTGAAAAAAACGATATTTTTGACTTTTTGCCATTAAACATGTCCAGAAAAAAAAAATCACATTTCATCATAACTTTAAGCCAAAATGTATTCTGCTACATGTCTTTGCTAAAAAAAAAAAATCCCAATACATGTAAATTAATTGGTTTACGTGAAAGTTATAGCGTTTTCAAATGGCGGTATATATAATGGAAATTTTTTTTTACTTTACTATTAAATGCGGCAATCAGAGACTTATGGCGTGACTGCGGTGGGAATTCTGACATTGGGGGGAACTGACTTGGTGTCACTGACATCCCCAGTGACACCAATACAGTGATCAGTGCTAATAAAAAGCACTGACACTGTACCAATGGCACTGGGCAGGAAGGGGTTAACATGTGGGGCAATCAAAGGGTTAACTGTGTGCTGTTTTACTATGTGGGCTGTGTGTGTGTTTCACTGTAAGCACACTGATTTCAGGTCTGGTATGGATTTTTAGGAAAACCCCATGTCACAATTTTGGGGTCCTCCCCAAAATCCATGAGGGGCCCCCCAAAGCACTTTGTCCCCATATTGATGGGGACAGTGTCCTCTTTTTCCCCACAACCCTGGGCAGTGGTTGTGTGGGTCTGGGGGCAGGGGATTTATCCAAATCTGGAAGCCCCCTTTAACAAGGGGGCCCCCAGATCCCAGCCCCTACCTATGTAAAATGATTATGGTGTATATAGTACACTTACAAATTTGCCAAAAAATTGTAAAAAAATAAAGTCCTTTATTAATATACAAACAAAAAAACACCATCTCCCCCAAAGTAAATCCAGCATCACTCATGATCACCACCACAGCTGACCTGAAAATATAAAAAAAAAAAAGCCTCTGATATGTCTGGTTCCCACCAATGGTAAATAAACAAAGAAGAGGGGTCACTGGTGACCAGGGGTGGACTGACAACTCATGGGGCCCCCGGGCAATTGGGGATCATGGGGCCCCTGTGTCCTTGCCCACACTCAAAACACACCCAAAAAAGTCTATAAAAGGTACCAGGGGCATTTTATGGGGCCCCCTGCTGACCCCGGACCCTCGGGCAGTGCCCGAGTGCTCGAATGGTCAGTCCGCCCCTGCTGGTGACAGTGGGTGGCCCTGCCCCTTTGTTTATTTAGCATTGCTAGGCACCTGGGGACTGAAAGCTACTGACAGTGCGGACAATAAATAAACAAAGACGCCCCTTTGTTTATTTACTGTTGGCAGGAACCAGAGATTGGCAGGCAAGGAGTGCAGAACTCTTTATTTTTTTTTTTTTCAGGGCGATGACAACAGAGTTCATCGCGATTGACGCTGGATTTACTTTGGGGAACAAATGGGGTTTTTTTAAGGACTTGTCTGTGTTTTTAATTACCTCTGTCACTTTTTTCTTGGTAAATAAGTATGTTTACCCCACTCTTATTTACATGCGGGTGGGCCAGATTCTGATAAGCCCCCACCCACAGACCCGACAACCACCGCCCAGGGTTGTCAAAAAGAGGCCCTCGTCCCCATCAACATAGGGACGAGGTGCTTTGGGGCAGGGGGCTCCTGTAGTAGTACATGGAGTACATGAATAAATGCATACTCCGGCTACCACACTGGAAGATTGTGGCAACGGTGGTTGAGCATGAAAGGTGGAATATTTCTACTTGTTAGTAGAAATATTACTCCTTTTATGCTCCCCATCCCTGTTGCCACAAGCTTCTGGAAGAGGAATCCGCATAAGAGACAGCCTACTGACTGCAAGTTATGTCCCATGTGCTTATTTTTCTGCTTTTTATTATTTCAGCTACATATAAGCTTTAAGACTACATTTGAATCTTCACATAGGAAAGGGGTACCTTTCTTGTGTTGGTGAAGAGGAGCTCAAAAAGATGGACCCCTTGCAATAGATAGGATTGGTCTTGTGGGTTTGTTATTTCTTTGTTCTTGTAGATCTTTGTATCCATGAAATAGCAACCCCCCTGGCTGCATGACTGTGAAAAGGGAAGGAAGTTAGGGGTAGAGTAGAAGGGCAAGATAATGTAAAAGGAAAAAAAAATGTGAGAAAGACAATAGAAAGGAAAGAAATAGGATGGGTGGTTTTAGTACCCCAAAATATAAAGTCAAGTTGGTTTTTCACTTGTAGGCATGGGGAACAGCTTGTATCTACTCTGAGCTAGGGCATAATGACAATGGTAACAAGGGTTGTAGTAGCAGTGTTGAAATGTTGTGACAAGAAGTGTGTAAGGTTAGTGATTAACATTTCAGCAACTACTGTAGATAGCAGGATCAGTTGAGGTAATACCATTCTAAGGATATATTAAAATATCCAAGATTGTAGAGGGCAAAGCAGCAAGTGAAAACAATGTCTGAAGGGGCTATGGTCAGTCCAGAGTTACCGTATCATCACAACCATTTAAGTTATGGGAGAAAGGGCCCCCCCCGAACCCCCCCGTTCAGGAGGTTTTCTGGAGACCAAATTTATATAGTCAAAAGAGGAAGTCTGCAAATTATAAAAAGGGAGTTGTTCCATTCCCAGAAGGGGAAGATTGAGCAAATGCTTGGATATCCCCTAACAGCCTGTCTCAGATCAACAGCTTTGCTGCTGATCTTTCTCCTCTATTCAAATAGACCAGCAGGCATGCTGGTACATGTAGCTCCATAGCTTTAAAGGACAAGTTCACCTTTTTATAACATGTTATGTGTTCAACCCATATTCAGGCAGCTGCCCTTGCCCCCTCTCCCCCCATGTCCTCACTGTGACAGCAGGTGAGGATCTTCTGCCCAACCTGGCTACCATAAACCAGACATAGAACTAAAAATCATGAATCCAAAGAATCTTGATGAAATCAGTAGAAGCAATCTTGCGAATCGTCTGCCAACACAGCTACTTGTCCAGATCAGGGTAATCAACAAATGAATAAAAGAAGGTGCAAACTAGAATTTATTAAAAATTTCATATTACTGGGGGGCGCATGCATGCAGCCAGGGCTGATGGCTGCTTAACTCTCCAGCTCTGCAGTAACCTAGCCCTCGGCACATCGGGCTCCTATACTCCTCCACCGAAGCCCCCACTGCAGGTAGTACTCCCCAGACACCTGGGCAACATCAGGGGATGCATCACACCCCAAAAAACAAGCCCAAACACCAGGCACAACAGAGGGCCTCTCCGTTCCTGAGAACAGACAATATGGCACCCGATCCCCTTTTACCGGATAACACCAGCTCTCGGCTGCTGATCCTGACTCCGGGGAGGATAGCCTGCAACAGTTCCCCTCTGTACTGACCAGTCCTCCTGAGCAATGCCCTGAAGCCTTGCTTCACAAGTTTAGCTCTATTAGTGCAGGAAGAGATCACAACTGCATCCTGAAAACTTTCCTCTGATTTGGTAAGAGGCCTTAACCACTTGACCTCCAGAGGATTTACCCCCCTTAATGACCAGGCCTCTTTTTGCTACTCGGCGCTGCATTAATTCAACTGATAATTGCGCGGTTATGCAATGCTGCACCCAAACAATATTTACGTCCTTTTTTTTACACAAATAGAGCTTGCTTTCGGTGGTATTTGATCACCTGTGCGCTTTTTGTTTTTCACGCTATAAACAAAAAAAGTCCAAACATTTTGAAGAAAAACAATATTTTTTACTTTCAGCTATAAAAAATATATAGTAAACTCAAAGTTGGTTATAAATTTAGGCCAAAATGTATTCTGCTACATGTTTTTGGTAAAAAAATCCCAATAAGTGTATTTTGATTGCTTTATGTGAAAGTTATAGCGTCTACAAACTATGGTATAGATACTGCAATTTACGCCATTTGTTTGCTATACAGCACTGTGCTAGTTTAACGGACAATTGCGCGGTCATGCAAAATGGTACATAAATGAAATTTACACCCTTTTTTTTCCCCACAAATTGAGCTTTCTTTAGGTGGTATTTGATCGCCTGTGCAGTTTTTATTTTTTGCGCTATAAAAAAAAAGGCTGACAATTTTGAGGAAAAAAACAATATTTTGAACTTTTTGCTATAAAACATGTCCAGTAAAAAAAAATGTAAAAATCAAATTTAGTCATAAATTTCTGCCAAAATGCATTCTGCGATATGTCTTTGCTAAAAAAAAAACCCAATACGTGTAAATTAATTGGTTTACGTGAAAGTTATAGCATTTACAAATGGCAGGAAAGATACTGGGATTTTTAGGTTTTTTTATACTAATAATGGCGGCGATCAGTGACTTATGGCAATCAGTGACTTATGGCGGCGATCAGCGACTTATGGCGAGACTGTGGCGGACATTCTGACATTGGGGGGTACTGACTTGGGGTCACTGACATCCCCAGTGACACCAATACAGTGATCAGTGCAAAAAAAAAAACACTGACACTGTACTAATGGCACTGGGGAGGAAGGGGTTACGTTTATTATTCAGGGAAAGGGTTAACTGTATGAGGGGAGTGTTTTACTAGGGGGCGGGGGTGTGTACTGCAGGGAACACCGCTGATCGGGAGAGAGAAACTCTTCTGTCCCGATCAGCATGTCCTGGAGCTGTCAGGGAACTGACAGAAAGCACAGCTACTGCAGCTGTGCTCTCTGTCAGCGATTGCCGCCGATCGCCGGGAAATAGCCGGTAATGACAGGCTGTGACTTGTCGACTGACATCCGCAGCTGTGATCGGCGGGACAGGTAGGGCGGCGGCGCGCCTCCTACCTGTTTTCAAAACACACGTTTTAAAACGTGCTTTTGCCCAGCCGTGCCGCCCTGCCGCCGTATTTCTACAGTGGCTGGGCGGCATGTGGTTAAAGAGCTGGGACATTGCGCCAATCAATTAGAACAACACATGGACTACTATGTTGGAAGGCCATAAACAGTAGGTGGAAAATTTACATGCTGAATTAGACACCCTGAAGGATAAGCTTGAAGATGCAGAAAACAGGGCTCACAAGGATAATCTCCACATCTGTGGTGTTCCTGTGGGGATTACTGACCTGCAAGGTACTGCTACAGCCCTCTTCCAAGAACTTGCTCCTGAGCTTCCCTTGGAACGTTTAGGATTTGACCGTATTCTTAGAGCTTTGGCTCCTAAACCAACAGAGGGCCCTCCCAGGGACATTATTATTAAATTTCATTATTACTACACTAAAGAATGTCTTTTACAGGTGGCCCGGGACTGACAGGCGCTTGACTTCCAGGTGCGACGTTTTGCTATTGTGACTGGAGCCAGATCTGCGAATATTAGATTGCAGATCTGTCTCCAGTCACAATAGCAAAACATTGCACCTTGAAGCCCTATTTACAAATTCTACAATCCAGTGGTATTAAATACAGCTGGGGGTTTCTGTTTAAACTCTCATTCTCCTATCAAGGCCACCAGTTCCAAGCATCTTCTCCAGCGGACCTGCATCACCACTTCCAAGAGCTAAAGCTTGAATTACCACCCTCACAGGCTGAAGTGGCTCCCACTACATCTCGTTTGAGAGGATCACAATCGTCATGCTAATCTCCTCCACCATCCCAGAGCAGCTCCCAAAGTCTTTGGTCCCTACAAGCTCAACGTTTTCAGGAAGTCTCTGTGGGATCACCTCATGAATCCCGATAGTTCTGTCCATTACTCTTTTCTACAATTGACATTGTCACTATGAAGCCCTTTTGCTGCACTTTTGATCCATAAGTATCAGTGTAGAACAATCCCTTAATTACTGTGACTTCCACTCTACGGAAGAGACCGTTTTGTCATTATGACCTAATTTCCTTACTGATTTTTAGTTATGTTAAGCATGAGCCCTCTGTCATGGATCTGTCCCTATTTACTGGGACAGACCCAGGAACATACCACTATCTGTGGGTCCTCTAGGACCCTCTTCTCTATGATACTCAGCCGCTATAGAGCCCACATCCTGATATATTAATTGACAGCTATTTTTTGTGGAGTTTTCTAGCTCTTATTATATGTTTAGCTATTTACTATTTCAGTTATGAAGAGTGGTTCCGGCGGACCACTGCACCCCCTATGAGCTGTCATATGGTCAGGACTGTCATCCTGACCACCATCCAGCCCTCATGTGCACCTAACCCCCCACAGCAGGATGCAATTATACTTTGTACTATACCTTTTGAGCCAAATATATATTGTTAATACAGTATATAGTTCTTTGCATCTCCTCCTATCTTCTCTCTTCTTTTTATTGTTTCCCTTTTTTGTATGTGTTTATTTTCCAGGGGATCATTACAGAAGGTATTTTCTCATTTTTCCATCGCTATGACACTGAATTGATTATCTTTGAATGTCCAGGGGATGAATTCCCCCCAAAAGAGGGTGAAGGTATTTAAGTATCTTAGGACATGTCATCTAGATATCGCTTGCTTACAGGAAACCCATTTCTCCACAACATCCAGCCCACAATATTTTTAAGGCTTGCTATCCTCAAGTTTTTCAAGCCACAGGCCCTACCAAACAATGGGGGGTCCTTGTCGCCTTCCAAAAAAAGACCCCATTTATCTGCGTGAAACGTATTGTTGACCCAAATGGCCAGTACCTCTTATTTCAAGGTACGATCCATGGTGTGCATATTACAATCCTGACCCATTATGCCCCCAATATTAATCCAGGGCCTTTTCTGACTCAGGTCTGCTCCCTTCTGGCAACCCATCAACGGGACACCCTTGTAGTATCGGGAACCTCGAACTTGGTGTTGAGTCCTAATCTCAATAAGTACCCCTCAGATGGATCCCACCCATCCGCTGACTCTAGGACATTCTCTCAAGCCTTACGGACTCATGATCTGGTAGACCTCTGGTGCGAGTTCCACCCTGTAGACAGGGACTACGCCCACTACTCTCACCCACATCATTCCCACTCTAGAATTGACCATGCCTTTATGTTACGTAAGCATCTCCCCATGATACACTCAATATTTTTTCTTACAGTACCTTGGTCTGACCATGACCCTATTTTTGTGATTTGTCGTTCTCTTCTCTGTATTCCCCCTGGGTTATGAATGACTCGATGGTGTCACTAAAAGATTCAGACAGACCTCCTGCATAAATCTTTGAAATATTTTTAACTTAACTCAGGATCTGTCTCCTGCCCAGTGACGCTATGGGAAGCTTACAAGGCAGTCCTCCGGAGCCATATCATACAGATATATCCCACTCAAACTAACCTTCAAACTGTTACAGATTTTTTTGAATCGGCTGTCTTTACCTAAATTGAACCAGGTGCATAAAAATATTATGGACTGGGATATCCAAATAATGGAAGATCTACAATGTATTGCAGACCTGAAGACAAGTAAACATCCAGGCCCAGATGGTTATACAGCTATATTCTATAAAAAAAAACTGTTCGACGTCCTCGCACCTCATTTAGCTGCCATGTAGAATTCGGTAAAGATAGGCGTGAATTTCACTTCGAATTTGCTAACTGCTAATATAGTTATGATTCCGAAACCAGACCGTGATAATTCATCTTGGGCTAATTATAGACCTTTTTCATCAATATAGACATGAAAATCCTGAATTTAATTGCCTGAATTCCTTTCTCACCCGATTAATTAAAAAAGACCAGGTGGGCTTTGTCCCACATAGACATGCTGGGGACGCCATTAGACAGGTTCTCACAACACTTAGCTCACACCCGCATGATCGACATGATGCTCTTGTCCCTAGATATTAACAAGACTTTTGATACATTGTCCTGGCCCTACCTTATGTCTGTCCTCTGCCACTATGGCTTCAGTACATTCTTTCTGTGTTGGATCTCAGCCCTCTATACATCCACACAGGCTAAAAACTTAAATATTATGGCTTTGAATCCTCAACCTCTCCGATCTGCAGGGGAACCAGACAAGGCTGCCCGCTTTCTCCTTTACTATTTATTTTGGCATTGGAACCATTGGCAGAGGCCATTCGAACTCACCTAGATGTCACGGGGCTAGACATGGCGGGCTCGCAACATAAGATATCATTGTTTGCTGATGATATACTATTGACATTAACGAACCCGGGAGTCACCTTACAGAATTTGATCTCAGTCCTGGACACATTTGCCTCCCTTTCGGGCCTTCATGTTAATCTTGCCAAATCTAAAGCTATGTCAGCAACTCTCTCCCCACTACTATTAGCAACTCTAAAAAAAAAAGTGTTTCCTTTTCAATGGCTCCCAGAGCTTGTCAGGGCAGGAGCTGTGGAACAGACAGGCAGGCCTAATGGCAGGGTCACGCACCGACTGATGACAACCACCACCCACAGACCGGAGTCCCTCAGGGCGCGGAGTCTAAGTCCCAGGCTGCCCTTCACCAGGGCCCCTGATGGTGGGGATGGACTTGACGCAGCCTTAGACCAGGTCGTGGCCCCCGGACACCCTAGCTGCGGTAATGGCAGCCGCCAATGGCGTGTAGCTGGTAGGAACCAGATAAGACCATAGCGTAGTCGGGCAAGCCGGGTCGATAACAACGGGACAGACAGTACAGAACGGTAGACAAGAATAACAGGTCACAAGCCGGGTTCAGCAACGGGAGGTCAGATAAATGGATAACGCAGAGAATAGTCTAGTCAAACGCCGAGTCAGTTTCCAGGAGAGCCACGAGAGTAGAAACAGAGCTTGTTGCAACACGAACATACAAGACACGAATGCAAAGAGCACGTGCGGACAACAAGCTTATATGTGATCAACCACACCCCTCTGGGGGATGGACCGCAGAGGCCTGAAGGCATAAAAGACTCCCACCATGCTCTGCAGAAACCTAAGATGGATGCCAGCACAAGGAGCAGCATAACCTCTGGGAAAAGGTAGGACCTTGACAGCGCTGCCATATCTGGGTGTCAGACTCACCCCATCCTATGATGGACTTTACCAAGCCAATTTCTCTTCATTATTTAAAGAATTGACAGACATGTTATCTTCACAGGCTCATTTCCTGTTATCGTGGTTTGGCAGAATTAACGCAATTCGTATAACTTATCTTTCCAAATTACTATACATATTCTGTGTCTTGCCAGTCCCTGTTCCCCTACACATCTTATGTATTCACCAACGTAAACTCCTGACATTTTTTTTCTGGGGCACTTTGCATCAAATTTTATTTGCCCATAAGGATAACGGAGATTTATCCGTTTCAAACCTTCATGCCTACTACCTGGCAGTTAAGAATTGCTCTCTATCTCACCTTCATGAATCCCAAAATATCCCTCTGTGGGCCACAATAGATCTGATGGATTCTCACCTGACGCCACTTCCATCTCTACAGTGGCTCCCCCTACCCATTGTCCTACTCCCCTCAGTCCAACGTTAACACACAATCCGACTTTGGGATTCCATCAAGTATTCAGCATGTCTTGTTTCATCACATCTCCCTTTAATGCGTCTTCTCCATAACCTGTTATTTCCCCCGGGTCTTGACAACCCAGGACAATTCACGTTGGTGGACGGCCCATGGTTTCAATTATGTTCACTCTTTACTCTCCCCTACTAGGATTCTCACCTTTGACACCTTTCGGTCATCTCATAAAATCCCACTGAGGGAGCACTTTTGCTACCTTCAAATTCGCCATTTTATCTCTACACTACTACATGCACAGCCCACGCCCTACAGATTGACTCCCTTTGAAAGACTATGTAGAACCAGACCTCATTCTCCAGGCCTGATATCACTAATTTTTTCTTCCAATATTTCCTACAGAAAGTCCACACTATGACCCTATCACCAACATTGGCAAACTGAATTAGGGGGCCGACTTGACCAACAGGACTAGCAGATTATGACCCAAGTATTATCCATTTTAGAAAATGCCTATAAAATTCTCTATAGGTGGTACTATACACCAGCTCAGCTGGCTCATTTCATCCCATCTTACTCACCAAATTGTTTTCGGGGTTGTCAACAGATTGGCACCATGGCCAACATTTGGTGGTTCTGTCCCAAGGTATACAGACTCTGGGTCAGGGTCTATGCCCTTCTTCGCAAATATTAAACACAACCTTTATGAGATGTTATTATTTAAACTAATAGAAGATCTACTCTGCCCCGAGCGGCAATTGGCATCACATTTATTCACTGCCGCCAAATTGACAATTGCAAAAGCATGGAGGACCCCCCTCCTCTGTTTCAAAGCAGTCAAAAACTGGATGAACTTTATAATGGTTAATCAGAAGTTAACAGCTATACTGCTAGACACATATGACAAGTTCCTCTGGATTTGGCAACCTTGGATTAACCATCCATCTAGATTTGACAATGCCACTTTAACGACCTTCTACTGTGATCCCCCTGGACCCCTTTTTTATTTTCCTTAACTTTTTATTTCTTCTCCTCTGCTCTTTTTTTCCCCATTCTCTAATTCAACTGAACATGATTTTTTTTTTTGGAACCTGAAGTGTGTGATCGCTGGATCCTTTCTGGGCCCAAAGGATTGGTGTATCCACACTTCTCCCATGGGGTTATGCATAACGCTTTACATAAGTACCTGTAATAATAAATAAAATGCTGTTTTCATGTCTATCTACAGATTCAAACCGATGATTCATATGCCTTCACATGCTAATCAATACTGTACTTTATTATGTATCTTATCATTCAATTACATATTGTAATCACATTTCTTGTTTGCTTCTGTAACTCAGTGCATTTATTACGCTTAATGTTAACTATAGGAACTGTATGTTTATTTCCTCTTCACTGTTATTTCTATCTTTGGATTTATCTGATGACTTGGTACTATAGATAAACTCCATTGTAAAAGAAAAATTCCATATTATTGCACTTAGTTTGCATTTTTATCCATTTGTATAGTTGCCAACATTTCAAAAAATTTTTTAGGGACACTGTTTTTCCTGCATGTCCAGAAAGACAGAGTAGGTGGAGTAGTATGTTAATTAGGGGCATTCATTCAAGGGTATGGCTCAACCTGAAAAAGAAGATGGTGGCACACTTCATGCACCTTGCCAAAACTGGGTAGGGTTTAAATTATGCTAAATATTAGGCATGACTTAAAGGGGGTGTGGTTAAACAGAGTCAGATTTTCTTGGGCTCCCCCATGTAATTTTGCTCTCCACCCCAACATCCCAAAAAAAACAAATAAAAACACACAGAGACTTATCACAAAAAAAAAATGTACACATAAAGAACTGGTCCACTCTCACTGATTGGTTTCTAGATGTTACTGCAGAGACTGCAGGCGTAGTACAGGTGATGGTCAGAGACTGCAGGAGTAGTACAGGAGAGGGTCAGAGACTGGAGGAATAGCACAAGAGAGGGTCAGAGACTGCAGGTGTACTACAAGACTGGGTCAGAGACTGCAGGCATACTACAGGAGAGGGTCAGGGACTGCTAATGTACTACAGGAGAGGGTCAGAGACTGCAGGCATACTACAAGAAAAGGTCTGAAGCTGATCTCAGACCTCCCATGTTGTGTTTCACCGTTGGACTTTCCTGACAGAACCGCGAGTTTGCCCTTAAGGCATCCCCAGTTTGTTAGTGCTCCAGGATTGGGCCTGGTATGGCCTGTTTCCTTGGGTGCCATCCTTGAGGGGGGGGGGTACCTCCTGGACTTGAGGATTATGACTTTTTGCCATTGCGGCCTAGTATGGGTCCAGGTGACGTTGTTCGAGTTCCCGTTAGTGGAATGGGTTGATAGTTCCCTTGGGCTCTGGGGTGGGAGGTTGGCCTGGGTGAGCCCTAGTTGGGTGCCAGGATGTCGGTTCTACTGGGAGGTTGGTGGGGGACCACTTAGGCTGTGTTGTGGGGTTCCATGACAGCCTGTAGTCATCCTCCTGGAGGGGGTTGGCCCCAAAGTTTAGCTTGGTCTCCAATGGGGAGGTCTCTGCAGATGTACTCACTTCCGGGACTCATACTTTTATTACTTTGGTACTCTGTTATGTTGTGCTTATTGCCTCCCCCCCCCCCCCCCCCGAGGGCTTATGTTGTTGATGTTTTCATGTTTTGTTCATGTTTTGATGTTTTCATTTGCAGCCATGTGTCCGGTGGTAGAGCCACCCCCAACTGGTATCCTTCAAGTGTAGGATGCATGTCACCATTAACGTGATACGATTGTACAATAGTACATACTCCTTGTGTTGTCTTATTTCCTTTTCTTGTTTTCTTTTCTTCTCTGGTTTTTCTGTTTTTGTTTTATGCATGGTTTTGGGATGCCACGGTCCGACCGCCATTGGGAGTGGAAGTCGTTGGCTGACTTATGCTTTTTCTGCTAAGCGTGCTGTGCCGATACCACCATGGCCTCACCCTTTTTGAAAGTACATTTACAAAATGTTTAAGGCTTCAATTCGCCTCAGAAGCGGGCTAAAGTTTTTCATCACCTCAAATCGCAACAAATTGACGTGGTATGTTTGCAGGAAACCAGTTTTTCTCAGTCCTCCGCTCCACGGTATCTTTCGCCCCATTATCCCACTTTTTACACGGCCTCAGCTCCTGAGAAATGCCGGGGTGTATTGATTGCTTTTTAAAAGCTATCTCCCCTTTGTGTGTGCTAAGAATATAGCGGACCCCACGGGCAGGTATTTGCTCCTACAGGGCACCCACTAAGACCAGGAGGTTACTTTTATCTCTTACTATGTGCCCAACCGCTTTCAGTATACATTTTTTCTCATCTTTGCACCATCGATTCCCGACACTCCAAGGGTCTTCTTCTTTTGTGAGATTCAAATGTTACCTTGGATTCCGCTTTGGATAGGCACTATGCCTGGGGGGTGGCCCCTTCTCACAACTTGCTAGAGGAACGTATGTGCTCTCTCTTGCAGACGGCGGGGCTGGTAGATGTCTGGAGGGAACTTCATCCAACTGAGCGCGACTTTACATTCTATTCCAATCCTCATGACAGTTTTTGTAGAATTGACCATATATTCAGGCATGTCCAGCAGCTTCCCTTGGTCACGCGGATATCTATTCCCTCCTCGCCCTGGTCGGACCACAATCCCCTGGTACTCCTCCTTGCCCTCTCTGGGTCGGTATGGTGCCCCTTTCACTGGCACATTAATGAATCTCTATTGACCATTCAGGTTACCTGCCAGCAAATAGAATCTTTCTTACGTACATACTTTACAGAAAACTCTGGATCTGTCTCTTCGGTAGTGCCCCTATGGGAGACGCATAAAGCCACGGTGCGGGGTCACATTATACAGCTGACGGCAGCTCGGAAGCCGGAGCGCCGACCTTTGGATCTTCATTCTCTACTGGATGGTCGTTGGAAGTCATTTCCATCTGCGGCCCATAAATGCGCACGGGACACTCTGGCTGCAGAGTTGGACCTACTTGCTTCTTCAGAGGCGGAACAGGCCCTGCGTTGGACCAAATATACATTTTATTCCTGTGCTAATAAGCCAGGTCTGATGCTGGCCATAAAACTCAATTCTGTGGGGAAACCCCACAAACCAATCAGATTGCGAATTCCTGCGGGTGTCTGTACTTCTAATCCCCAGCAGATTGTTTCCTGTTTCGCAGACTTCCTTTCGCGCCTCTACACTAAACCAGATCCCTTTCCCTGTGGCTCAGGCAGAGGCATTCTTCCAAGATCTCCGGCTTCCTGAATTATCCAAGGCTGCGCAGATGGCCCTCAACACCGGTGTCACCGTATCGGAAGTGCTTCAAGCTATCAAATCTCTACGGTCCACCGCGGCCCCAGGTCCCGATGCCTTTTCTGGTCTCTATTATAAGAAATTTGCAACCCTGTTGGCACCCTTCTTGGCTGATTATTTCAACGAGATATGACAGGGCTCTTTGCCCTCTCCGGACGTGCTTAGAGTTCATATCTCCATGATTCCTAAGACGACCGATGATGTGCAGGAACCGCAAGCCTTTTGGCCAATTCTCTTCTTAATGAAGACCTGAAGATACTGAGCAAGATCCTTAGTCTTCGTATTAATAAATATTTGCGTAGTCTGGTCCACAGGAACCATGTAGGTTTTGTCCGTGGGAGGCAGGTGGGTGATATCGTTCGTAAGGTGGTCCATCTTATACACTTTCTACAACAGCGGACTATCCCGGGATTCTTACTCTCCTTAGACATATTATCACATACCTGGTGATGGAGGCCAATGGAGAGAGGGCTTCCCTTGCGGCTAAGTTCCGGACTCCCTTGAGAGTGGGACAGAGGAAATCAGGCCCAAAGTTGCACAGGTCGCCTGTAGGAGTGCTGGTTGGTGGTCCACTCAGAAGCACAGCTGGTGCACGGAGATAGGTCTGCAGATAGGAGGCACCTGTGCATGTATGCAAGACTTTCCGGGATTTGGATGGGGACCAGGTGGGAATCAGAATGGACGTAGTCAGATGGGAAAGCCGAGGGAGACAGAGAGAGGGAGAGAGAGAGACCGTAAGCCAAGCCGAGGTCAGATCAGGGGTAAATCAGAGTAGACGGGTCCAGGAGCAAGCCGAGTCGGTAACAGGAGATAACAAGTCAGAATCACAGGAAACAGGAACAGGGCACGGGGTGCTAGAAATCATCCAGAAACTAGAGGAAGTGATGAGCCTCCTTATAAATGCCGTCTGGCACCAGACTGAGGCTGATGTGTACTTCTGCTGCCATGTAGAGTACTGGCATAAATGCCAGATCTTCCAGAACTTCTGCCATGGACAGGACCCTGATACATATATAAAGCCTTTGATTCTTTGTCCTGGGAATATCTGCAGTTTGTGCTGCCTCGCTGGGGTTTCTATTCTTTCTTGAATTCAAGCCCTGTATTCTTCCCCTTCTGCTTCCGTTAAATACGCTGGGTATTTTTGATATCCCTTTCCTATTTGGCGAGGGACGAGACAGGGCTGCCCCCTGTCCCTGGCGCTCTTTGTCCTGGCCCTTGAGCTGCTGGCTTTAGCGCTCCAGTCCGATTGTAATGTATTGGGTGTTCCATACGCGGGACAGGAGTTCAAGTTGAACCTTTTTTGTGGACGATGCCCTCTTGACTCTCACTAATCCCCTAATGACGCTTCCAAATTTGCAACAGGTTCTTGTGCGCTTCTTCTTGATTTCAGGTCTCCGCATTAATTTGGATAAGACTGTCGCTCTCAATATTATTTTGGCCTCAGATTTGGTGTCGCGTCTACAATCCCACTTCCCTCACAAATGGGCTGCCTCTTCTCTTGAATACCTAGGCATTCACTTGACCCCCACCTGTGGCTCGTTGTTTGCTGCAAATTATTATCCATTCCTTTGCGCTTTGTCTTCTCTTATGCACTCCTGGCAATTTCCACACCTGTCTTAGATAGGATGGGTTAATTCAGTGAAAATGACCATCTTGTCGAAATTGTTATACTATTTTCGCACCCTCCCAGTGTGGGTTCCTCCTCATTTCCTTCGGCTGATTTAGACAAAGAATATGCGTTTTATCTGGACCGATAAGCACCCCAGAGTTTCCAGACATACTATTTTTTGTTCATAGACTCCAGGGTGGTCTTGGGGTGCCTAATGTAACCAAGTATTATCAGGCGAGCCAGATTGCCCCACTGTCTATGTTGCACACTTCCTCTGGTGTTCCTCTCTGGGTCCTGCTGGAACTACCTAATTGTGCCCCTATTGCGACATCGAAGTTTTATGGCTTCACCCTGCCCTATGACACTCAGTCCGTTTTTGCTCCATGGCCTACAAGTGTGGGACTCGGTACGCTACTCCAGTGGCCTATAAATAATCAGAAATCCTCCTGCGCTATAAATGGTGAAAGACCAACCTTAAGCTGCCAACACTCCCCTGCTGATACCTAATACAGTGTAAACTCCATAAATAAATAGTGTGGCGCTCAAAATAAATATATAAATAAATAAATAGATAAATATGAAAATATAAATATGTGACCAAATAAATAAATAAACATGAAAATATAAATATGTGACCAATTCATATAGTATAATCCATGAAATATTCCCAAGAAATGACATAAAATAAATATCAATACATAATGAATAACTGTGTATCATTTAGACCTCAAGTGATCACATATACAATTAATCTAGTGTCTAAGATAAGTGATCACAATCATGCTTATACATAAAAAATATATTATATTAAGTGATCAAGTAATATTGCACCCTATACAAAGTGAAAAAAGTGCTAAAGTGCCAAAACAGGTGCAAAAAACATATATTCAAACTTTTGGATAATCAATGGAAAACTCAGTCCATCAGGTGATAGGTATAACCATGCGATGTGTAGTGATAAAAAATTTGTGATTGTGCCAAACTCCTCTCCTAAAGGTGGCTAGATTGCCTCCTCACCTCCTCCCGGTGACCCCTAGGGGCCAGCAGGCTTGCAGGATCACCCTGGATCCCTAATTCAAATAGGCCAGCAGCTTTTCTCCTTCATCAAATCCCTTTGTGAGACTCCTGTTTCTCTTTCTCAGCCAAGATGTCTCTGAAGAACAATGGCTCACCAGTCCAGTGAGCCAAGAAAGAGAATGCCCTCTAAGTGCAGTATTAATGACTCCTTTATTTGAAAGTATAGAGTAGCAACACTCACATTTCCTGGCAGTCCACCCTCCCCACCGATGTGTGGGTACACTGCATGTGAATGGGACTTCCTAGGTGCAGCAAGATGGCGTCGCACGCCGGAAGTGCGTCACCACGCACCGGAAACTGCGGACTTGCGAACCTACGTGTTACGTCACTGTCTGCTCGTGACTTCCTCGGGGTATCACATGACAGGCACAGTTCCTCCCTTTATACCTAACCAATCAGTCGCGGCCCGCCTTGTACAAACCCGGCGGTAACCGCGCCATTTTCTCGGAGCCTTCCCTTATCCTAACCGCGGCCATTTTCTTGGTGTCCTCCTATATCATTAATGCCGCATATCACTCAATGGGAACGCTTTTTGTAAAACTTAATATTCACATGAAAAATCTATCAAGAATCTATATTATATGACCTAAAAACCATGGAGTCCTAATAATAGCAATAATAATGATAAAATCAAAGTAAATCTTTAATACATCTCAATAATCTGACACTAAAAAAATACAAAAAAATGTGAAAAAATAGAAGATAAAAATATTAAAATATTGAATTAAAATTAAAATTAAAAATAGGGGATACATTTAAGGGGATAACCCTATAAAACTGGCACTCAAAAAAAAAAAATAAAATAAAATACTTTGATGTTGTTAAACATTCCCTTCATCATGTAATCTACCCACACATTTAATCATGGAATTAAGGGTTTTCATAACATATGTATGATCAGGCTAATTATTTAATAATGATTATTTTTATTGATTTTTTTAAATGGATTTAACTTTGTAAATGTGTGGGTAGATTACATGATGAAGGGAGTGTTTAACAACATCAAAGTATTTTATTTTATTTTTTTTTTTTTGAGTGCCAGTTTTATAGGGTTATCCCCTTAAATGTATCCCCTATTTTTAATTTTAATTTTAATTCAATATTTTAATATTTTTATCTTCTATTTTTTCACATTTTTTTGTATTTTTTTAGTGTCAGATTATTGAGATGTATTAAAGATTTACTTTGATTTTATCATTATTATTGCTATTATTAGGACTCCATGGTTTTTAGGTCATATAATATAGATTCTTGATAGATTTTTCATGTGAATATTAAGTTTTACAAAAAGCGTTCCCATTGAGTGATATGCGGCATTAATGATATAGGAGGACACCAAGAAAATGGCCGCGGTTAGGATAAGGGAAGGCTCCAAGAAAATGGCGCGGTTACCGCCGGGTTTGTACAAGGCGGGCCGCGACTGATTAGTTAGGTATAAAGGGAGGAACTGTGCCTGTCATGTGATACCCCGAGGAAGTCACGAGCAGACAGTGACGTAACACGTAGGTTCGCAAGTCCGCAGTTTCCGGTGCGTGGTGACGCACTTCCGGCGTGCGACGCCATCTTGCTGCACCTAGGAAGTCCCATTCACATGCAGTGTACCCACACATCGGTGGGGAGGGTGGACTGCCAGGAAATGTGAGTGTTGCTACTCTATACTTTCAAATAAAGGAGTCATTAATACTGCACTTAGAGGGCATTCTCTTTCTTGGCTCACTGGACTGGTGAGCCATTGTTCTTCAGAGACATCTTGGCTGAGTAAGAGAAACAGGAGTCTCACAAAGGGATCTGATGAAGGAGAAAAGCTGCTGGCCTATTTGAATTAGGGATCCAGGGTGATCCTACAAGCCTGCTGGCCCCTAGGGGTCACCGAGAGGAGGTGAGGAGGCAATCTAGCCACCTTTAGGAGAGGAGTTTGGCACAATCACGAATTTTTTATCACTACACATCGCATGGTTATACCTATCACCTGATGGACTGAGTTTTCCATTGATTATCCAAAAGTTTGAATATATGTTTTTTGCACCTGTTTTGGCACTTTAGCACTTTGTTCACTTTGTATAGGGTGCAATATTACTTGATCACTTAATATAATATATTTTTTTTATGTATAAGCATGATTGTGATCACTTATCTTAGACACTAGATTAATTGTATATGTGATCACTTGAGGTCTACATGATACACAGTTATTCATTATGTATTGATATTTATTTTATGTCATTTCTTGGGAATATTTCATGGATTATACTATATGAATTGGTCACATATTTATATTTTCATGTTTATTTATTCATTTATTTATTTGGTCACATATTTATATTTTCATATTTATCTATTTATTTATTTATATATTTATTTTGAGCGCCACACTATTTATTTATGGAGTGGCCTGAGGTCGCCTTTCCTACCTTTGCTCCCAATTATTAACCCTCTTTTCCCACCAGGTTTATAGATCAATCAAGGGTGTTTTCTTGGTGGGTGGCCAATGGTTTTTCGCAGGTGCACCACTTTTTGACTTCTCGGTCCTTCCCCACCTGGAATTCTTTCGGGAGTCACGGGACGTCCCTCTGGTGGAATTTTTTTGTTACCTTCAATTGCAGCATTGGCTAACCTCACTGCAGGGCACTTCCGCTTTCCCGTATCGGAAATCTGCCTTTGAACAGCTTTGCCAACAGATGCTTTGAACAGACACTCGACACATACTTCTCTCTCATATGTTGCTCAATGGGAGCGCAACCTGGGGGCAGTCATGGATCTGGAGGACTGGAATAGGGCCTGGTCATTTATAGCTAAATGTTCATCTAATACGACCAGACTGGAGGCGGCATACAAAGTATTGTTTCATTGGTATTGGGTTCCGGCTCGTTTGGCCCAGGCAAACCCTGCCTGCAGTGATCGATGCTTTCGGGGTTGTGCTTCTGGCTATCTGGTGGTCATGCCTAAGACTGATTGGTTTTTGATCTCATGTGTTTGGCCTCCTTTTCACCTTGTTCCATCTCCCCATATGCCGGGATGCTCGGTACACTTTGCTTCATTGTCCCATACCGTGCCTCTTGGCTCACCAGCAGAAGTTGGCTTCCTATTTCTTTTTGTCGGCCACTAGAACAATTGCTCAGGCATGGAAGCACCCGTTTGTTCCTCTTCAGGGGGTGCGGGACCATATGACCACTATGATGCTTAATGAACAGATGTCGAGTATCTGTAACTACTCCCAACGGAAATTTTTGAAAATATGGGAGCCGTGGTTGCAATATGCCCTTCCCATGCTCCGCCCCGGCTAGTCTGGGGTTGTGATGTTGCTTGGTATTGGCATTCCTGGACCCCTGCTCATGGTCTTGTCATCTTTTTCCTTTTGTACTTCTCCTTCCTTTTCTATTTGTTTGCTTTGCTGTGGCGGTGGATAGCTGCCTTTGGTTTAAGTTACTGTCAGTGTTATACTAATGTTTTTGTCATTTATGTGCCTTTGATAGCCCCTGCGTGGGCGAACCTTTTGCTCTATTGGTGTTGCAGCACTGTTTTCTTTATTTTTTTATGTGCAATTGATGGCCCCTGTGTGGGTCTGTCTTGTTGCTTCTGTTTTTTTTTTAAATGTTTATAAATTAATAAAAATCATTGAAATACAAAAACTGTGCAAAGCTTGTCACACAGAAAGGAGCAGGAGCTTCTAATTGGGGACAAGCATGCATAGGACAGCCCATTGAAGTGAATGGGCTGCCATATGCGCAACATGTGGAAATGTGTGTCAATCTGTGTATGGTGACAGGTACTTACAATGAGCAATGCAATTTAGCAATCAATTCTGTTTTCTGCTTTAGAATCTTGAGTGATCGATCTTTTGGTCCAATTTGTCCTGTGTCTCATGACTTGGGGGGAGACAGCCGCAGATAGTGCTTTGTAATTCTGCACAAGCCAAGAGCAGTTAAAAAAATAAAAACATTCCTTTTGCCATTTGCTATGCGGGAAGGGGGGCCGCGGCAGACTGGGGACTAATTTTTCATTTTTGGGTTCGGTGGACTAATCGGCATTGCAGAGGCTCCTGTGAATTAAACTAATGTCCTGGCCTTTTCTACATCAATCCGGCGGATTGATACAAAAGTGGCCAGGAGTTTATTTTATTAAGAAACAGCAGCACTGCAGATTAGTCCACCAGACCCGAAAATGAAAAAATAGTCCACAGGCTGCCGCGGCCCCCCTTCCACATAGCAAATGACAACAGGAACGTTTTAAATTTTTTAATTGCCCTAGGCTCCAGAATTAAGATGTAATATCTGCGGCTGTCCCTGCCCTGATCTCTGATTTCCAGTACACTGGCCAGGACATCATTCAAATATTTGTGACTGTCCCAGGTAATCCATGACAGTTGGCAACTATGCATTTGTTGCCATCCAGGCTCTACCCCCTTCTGTTTAAGCTAGGCTGATTCCTTCAAGCATGACCTGAACTATAGCTAGAGTTCCTGGTGCTATGTCCCCAATTGAATATCAAGAAGATGCCTAGTGTTCTCTGTGTTTCCTAGTGGAAAAATGTTCTAGTTAGTGCTTCTTTGTGTCCCTGGCTTCCTGAGAAGATTCCTAGTGACCCCCAGCACTTCCTTTTGCCCTTGGCTTCTTGAGAAGATTCCTAGTAACCCCCAGTGCTTTACTGTGTCCCTGGCTTGCTAAGAAGATTCATAGTGAACATCAGTGCCACCTTGAGACAAAGCTTCCTGAGAGGAATCCAAGTGATCCCTGGGTTCCTATTGTCCTACTTTCTGAGTGATTCCATGTGAACCTGAGATTCCTATCGATCCTGTAGTCAGGCCCTTTTTATACCTAGTGACAGTTTTGATTGTCTCCCAGCTAATTCTCTGTACCCCAGTATTCCCAGTGGCTTCCAGCCTGTTCCCAACTCCACACTAAGACAACATTTTGTATTACTAAATAAAACCCCAAAAACGAAAAAATTGTGAAAACACTTGCTGCTTCAGTATATATCTCTGATCCTATATCTAAATATGCAGATCCAATCTTAAAATCCACCATGCAGTGCTATGTATTAAACCACACTATAAATAAAAATACTAGTTGAAGCGCAACCCCCTTAAGAGCCGCTGAGTATTTTTGGGTTCCCTGTCCATCCTGAGCCTGATTTGGAAGCACTGCCCCCGCTGACACCACCTTAGGACCTTGACCAGGTGAATCCCCTGGCCCTAAAACACAAAGTAATCATACAATTTGAGGCAAACCAGTACTCTGATAAACATAAAACTGATGCTACGCTGCTCCCTTCACTATATAAATTCTATACAAATGCAAAAAATATATGAAGTGATAAGTGAATAAACATATACCAAACAATTAATGAATATATAAGTATAATATATGTTTATTTAATTGTTTTTTGTGGGAACACAACTGGCAGCTCACAATTTCTTGTTAGGGAGTGACAGCACATGAGGATATATGCTAATAAGTAGGGAACTGGCATGATAAAGCAAGTTCTTTTTGTTAGATAATGAGTTTATGTGAAATCTCCATTAAACACTGTAAATAATAGTGTAATTATGAATATATTTCAGTTAGAGCTGTATCAGTCTGGGTGTGCAATACGTCTTCCCATAAATTCCTGTTCTATAGATACCATAGTCGCCAAAGGGAATATTCTATTAATTCCACCTTTTTTATTGTAGAACAGAAGTCTTTGCTGAGAATCCTCTTTCAAACAGTTAATTTCAGAGTTAGTTTATCTAACAATGAGACAAACCTATCAAACAAACATGCAGCGCTAATATAATTCAATAATACATTGAAAGAAATGCACATAATCATACGGTGCATATAGCTGAAAAAATGGTATTGTGAACACCACTTAATAGTAAAAATGGATCTACAAATATCTAAACGTCCAGGAATTGTGCTAATGGTGAATAAATATCTCCAACAAGAGTGTTCTTGCGGTGCATAGTGCAAAGTTTCAAGGTAAGATGGTGAGAAAATTAGTGACTTCTGTGACCATGTTCATCCCACAGAGATGAGTGTAGATTGTACTAACCAGAAAGCGCAATGGTAATGCGCATTTGAGTGTTAACCAACTCCTGGTCATCCGCTTATTGGAACTGGATCACAGCGAGGGTCGTCTGGCCTGCGTCAGCTGGGCAAGTATCGCAACCTCAGGGTCTCCAGGTACCAGGGGATATGTAATCGTCTCACCAGCAGGGGGAGTTTAACCATTCATGATGTGGCCACCAGATCATCCTAATAAGCCTTGAAGGAGGGGGGGGGGCTCGGAAGTAACGAGCCAGAACACAGAAAGATCTGATAGTGTAGTATTTTAATAGCTACAGGGATAAAATAAACAGGTACTTGAATGTACTACTCACAAGCAGTAGTGAACAGCTGGTAACAGGAAATTCCAAAATGGCCATCCTGATTGCTATTGGGGCAAGAAAGAAAAGAGAAAAGAGAAAGGAGAGAGAAAATTAGTGGGCTCTTAAAAGATATATCTGACCTGGAACAGACACACAAAAATAGTATAGCAAAAGATATCAAGCAGAAGATAATAAAAAAGAAAGAGGAGTTAGAGACTTTGATGGAGGAGGAGAGAAGGAGAGTCTATAACAAAATGTTAAGTGAGAAGTATAAATGGGGAGATAGGCCAGGAAAATACCTAATGAGAGCCTTAAGGAAAAAGAAAAATAGGAATTATATTACAAAATAAAAAGCCCTAAGGGAGAACTGGTTCATTCAAATAAGGAGATTGCAAAGGTGTTTATGGATTATTATAGAAAGTTGTATAACATCAACCCCTATGACGCAGTAAATAATATGGAAATTATAAATAGGAAAAAAAGAAAGATATATGTAAAAAATGCGGGTCTACCGAAACTAAAAGAAGATCAATTAAACTCCCTAGAAGCAGAAATTACACAAGAAGAAATACAAGTAGCACTAAAAAGCATGGAGACAGGGAAAAGCCCAGGTCCAGATGGCTACAAGGCAAGGTATTATAAAAAATTAAGTGAACTATTGATTCCCAAACTGGAGAAATATATGAATGCCCTGGGAGGAGAGATGGACATGAGGAGAGAATCTATACAGGCTCACGTGGTACTGTTACATAAGGAAGGAAAAGACGCTTCACAGTGTTCTAGCTATAGGCCAATTTCATTGTTGAACTCAGACACCAAGCTATATGCAAAGGTCTTAGTGAATAGGCTGAAAGAGCTTATGCCTGAATGGATACATGGAAACCAGGTGGGCTTTGTCCCAGGAAGGGAGGGCAGGGACAATGGGTTGAGATCCCTGATGCTCATTCAGAAAAGTAGAAAAGGGGAGGTACCGGTGGTGGTTCTTTCGATTGACGCCGAAAAGGCCTTTGATAGAGTAGACTGGGGCTTCATGATGGATACCTTAGAAGCCCTGGGAATCGGAGTTAGAATGAGGGAATGGATTAAAAAGTTGTACAGGGAGCCCTCCGCAGTAGTAATAGTAAATGGGGAAAAAACAGAGCTCATTGGGATGTCAAATGGAACAAGACAGGGTTGTCCTTTGTCTCCCTTATTATATGTTATGTCATTGGAGCCTTTGTTGTCTACAATAAGGAAGAATGGAGATATAAGGGGAATTCAGATAGGAGACGTAGAGCATAAAGTGGCGGCCTTTGCGGACGATCTGCTGTTTTATGTGGGGAATCCCAGGATAACACTCCCAAACTTAATGAAATTGTTGAAGGAATATGGGGAATTATCAAATTTAAAAATTAATCCAACAAAAACTGAGATCCTAAATATAAATATCCCAAAAAGTGAAAAAGAGAAAATACAAAATGAATTCCCCTTCATTTGGAAAGAAAGAGATATAAAATATTAAGGAGTAAGGCTTACTGCGGCGTATAAGAATCTGTATTAACTAAACTATATTTCATTATTAAATGAAGTGAAGGGGGAATTAAAAACCTTAGAATTCCATCATGGATAGGACGTATAAACCTGGTAAAAATGATTATTGTACCGAAAATCTTATATAGATTTCAAATGATCCCAATTAAACTCCCAGAAGCCTTTTTCAAAGTAATAAAGAGAATGATAACAAGATACATCTAGAGGAATAAAAAACCGAGGGTGTCCTATGAAATATTAAGTAGAGACAAAGGGAAGGGTGGTCTGGGAGTTCCAGATATTAAGAGATATTACAAAGCAGTAATATTAGGGAGAATTTTTGATTGGACGTTCAATTTAGAGGGGAAAAGTTGGGTAAAAATTGAAAATACACTCAGTGGAACTAAATTGAATAGAATTATATGGTTACCGGCACAATATAGAGGATTGAAGGAGGATTTAAGTGGGATAAAGTACACAAATATATGAAGTGGGAATTTAACTCTATATTAATGCCACTAAGAAATACAGAATTTTTTCCCCCAGGTAGAGAGGAGATAACAGGTAGATGTTTTAAAAAGGAAGATGTTCAACTAAGAGATATAATGGGGGAGGGGAAACTGAAGTCCTTTAAAGATTTGGCAAAGGAAAAGGGAAAGATTTTCACTAGGTTAGATGAGTGGCGTTATCACCAATTAAATTGTTTTTGGGGAAGCCTCCCAAAATCTCTGAGAATGAAAAAGGACTGGAATTTGTTTGAAAGGTTGTTGGATACACGGGGGGAGGGGAAACACGGAACAGCTGAAATATATAGAATTCTCACAGAATTAGACACAAACACTAAACCAATGCACATAGTGAAATGGGAAAGAGATATGGGGGTGGTATTAGATGAAGAAAAACAGAAAAAAATAAATAGATTAGTTCACGAAAATGTAAGCTTGAGGGATGTAGAAATAAATTATAAATGTTTGATAAGATGGCACATTACACAGGAGTATAGAATATAAGATAAGTGGGGAGAAATCACCATGGTGTTGGCGAGGGTGTGGGGAAGTGGGGACAGTGTATCATATTTGGTGGGAATGTCCAAAAATTTAAATATTCTGTAAAACAATAGTACATTTAATTGAGATCATAACTGAGATGAATATTGGGTTAGACCCAGGGATGTGTTTGCGGCATAGTTCAGAGCTGTCAGTTAGTAAATACAAGAAATTAGTTTTAGGGTATTATATGAACGCTGCAAAAAGTCTGATCCCTAAGTATTGGAAGAAAACAGAAGTACCGAAAGAGGAGGATTGGATAGAAAGAGTGAACTGGATTAGTAAGATGGAGAAGCTATATTATATGCAGGAAGATAAGATGGAGGTATATTACGCGAAATGGGAAAAATGGGAAAACTCTGCAGTAAACGTGAAAAAGTGAAATGTAGGATGACATAGAGTTGGTGGATGGGTAGGATACTCTTGCTTTAGATAAGAGGTAGTGAAGAATGCAGAGTGGGGGGACTGGTAATGTTTTAGGAGGGAAAAAGAAAAGTAATAAGAAATAATCATGTATATTTATTTTGAATGAGATGAAAGTGTTTTGTTATTGCTGTGAAAAATCAAAAAAAATTTAAATAAAAAAAATAAATAAATAAACGCATGTAAAATGACAAAAAGGTCAGTTTTTGCTTTGATTGCAAAATAGTTGGGAAAATTGCATCAAAATTGCATCAAAAACACATGTAGATTAATTTTTTATCCATTTTCGTTGACATCTGGGGCACAAAATCACACTGCATCACACCAAATGAGCATAGGTCCCTTCCCCAAAGTCACATCACATTGCATTGATGTGAACAGGCACCACTGAAATCAATGTGGTATGCATTGTCATGCGATTCTGTATGACCCAAGTCGCATCTGAAATTGTACCAGTGTGAGCCAGGCCTCAGTCCTCTCCCAGGAACAGCACTTTGGGAACATCCAACTTCTTTTGCAATTACCTTTTGAGGCTTTCCCTCCTTATGGAGGGTGTCAATGATGGTTTTCTGCACAACTGTCAGGTCAGCAGTCTTTCCCATGATTGTGATTAGAGATGAGCGAAGTATTCAAAAATTCGATTCGGCTGATTCGGCGAATTCGAGGAATAAATTTGATTCGAGGCGAATATATTCGCTGCGAAATTAACTTATAAAAAGGGTGTTTCTAGGCTTCAGAGAGCCTTTATATTAGTGCAGAACACTGTACCCTTAATTTAAATGCCCTTGGAGTCTGCTGGGGAAGAGAAATAATACTGTCAGTCACTATGACATGCAGATGAGTGCCGTCGATCTTAGAATCACCGCACACTTCACTCATTTGGGCAGTCACGGGGCCAAAACCAGAGTGTGGAGCCACAGTGTGGCGGTGGAGGCAGCAGCAATGGGAGGCCATACAGCACCCTATGACAAAATGGAACCCACCAGCAGTGTGAGGAGACCTGAAAGTGGCACATGGCAGAGTGTGGCGATGGAGACAGCAGCAATGGGAGGCCGTACAGGGACCCATGACACACTCTGGACCTGGCAGCAGCATGAGGAGGCGGTACAGGGGCCTATGACAGATTACGGGCCTGGCAGCAGCATGAGGAGGCGGTACAGGGGCCCATGACAGATTACGGGCCTGGCAGCAGCAATGGGAGGCCCGTAATCTGCCAGCACCCTATGACAAAATGGAACCCACCAGCAGTGTGAGGAGACCTGAAAGTGGCACATGGCAGAGTGTGGCGATGGAGACAGCAGCAATGGGAGGCCGTACAGGGACCCATGAGAGACTCTGGACCTGGCAGCAGCATGAGGAGGCGGTACAGGGGCCCATGACAGATTACGGGCCTGGCAGCAGCAATGGTAGGCCCGTAATCTGCCAGCACCCTATGACAAAATGGAACACACCAGCAGTGTGAAAAGACCTGAAAGTGGCACATGGCAGAGTGTGGCGATGAAGACAGCAGCAATGGGAGGCCGTACAGGGACCCATGACAGATTACGGGCCTGGCAGCAGCATGAGGAGGCGGTACAGGGGCCCATGACAGATTACGGGCCTGGCAGCAGCAATGGGAGGCCCGTAATCTGCCAGCACCCTATGACAAAATGGAACCCACCAGCAGTGTGAGGAGACCTGAAAGTGGCACATGGCAGAGTGTGGCGATGGAGACAGCAGCAATGGGAGGCCGTACAGGGACCCATGAGAGACTCTGGACCTGGCAGCAGCATGAGGAGGCGGTACGGGGGCCCATGGCAGATTACGGGCCTGGCAGCAGCAATGGGAGGCCCGTAATATGCCAGCACCCTATGACAAAATGGAACCCACCAGCAGTGTGAGGAGACCTGAAAGTGGCACATGGCAGAGTGTGGCGATGGAGACAGCAGCAATGGGAGGCCGTACAGGGACCCATGACAGATTACGGGCCTGGCAGCAGCATGAGGAGGCGGTACAGGGGCCCATGACAGATTACGGGCCTGGCAGCAGCAATGGGAGGCCCGTAATCTGCCAGCACCCTATGACAAAATGGAACCCACCAGCAGTGTGAGGAGACCTGAAAGTTGCACATGGCAGAGTGTGACGTTGGAGACAGCAGCAATGGGAGGCCGTACAGGGACCCATGAGAGACTCTGGACCTGGCAGCAGCATGAGGAGGCGGTACGGGGGCCCATGACAGATTACGGGCCTGGCAGCAGCAATGGGAGGCCCGTAATCTGCCAGCACCCTATGACAAAATGGAACCCACCAGCAGTGTGAGGAGACCTGAAAGTGGCACATGGCAGAGTGTGGCGATGGAGACAGCAGCAATGGGAGGCCGTACAGGGACCCATGACAGATTACGGGCCTGGCAGCAGCATGAGGAGGCGGTACGGGGGCCCATGGCAGATTACGGGCCTGGCAGCAGCAATGGGAGGCCCGTAATCTGCCAGCACCCTATGACAAAATGGAACCCACCAGCAGTGTGAGGAGACCTGAAAGTGGCACATGGCAGAGTGTGGCGATGGAGACAGCAGCAATGGGAGGCCGTACAGGGACCCATGAGAGACTCTGGACCTGGCAGCAGCATGAGGAGGCGGTACGGGGGCCCATGGCAGATTACGGGCCTGGCAGCAGCAATGGGAGGCCCGTAATCTGCCAGCACCCTATGACAAAATGGAACCCACCAGCAGTGTGAGGAGACCTGAAAGTGGCACATGGCAGAGTGTGGCGATGGAGACAGCAGCAATGGGAGGCCGTACAGGGACCCATGACAGATTACGGGCCTGGCAGCAGCAATGGGAGGCCCGTAATCTGCCAGCACCCTATGACAAAATGGAACCCACCAGCAGTGTGAGGAGACCTGAAAGTGGCACATGGCAGAGTGTGGCGATGGAGACAGCAGCAATGGGAGGCCGTACAGGGACCCATGAGAGACTCTGGACCTGGCAGCAGCATGAGGAGGCGGTACAGGGGCCCATGACAGATTACGGGCCTGGCAGCAGCAATGGGAGGCCCGTAATCTGCCAGAACCCTATGACAAAATGGAACCCACCAGCAGTGTGAGGAGACCTGAAAGTGGCACATGGCAGAGTGTGGCGATGGAGACAGCAGCAATGGGAGGCCGTACAGGGACCCATGACAGATTACGGGCCTGGCAGCAGCATGAGGAGGCGGTACAGGGGCCCATGACAGATTACGGGCCTGGCAGCAGCAATGGGAGGCCCGTAATCTGCCAGCACCCTATGACAAAATGGAACCCACCAGCAGTGTGAGGAGACCTGAAAGTGGCACATGGCAGAGTGTGGCGATGGAGACAGCAGCAATGGGAGGCCGTACAGGGACCCATGACACACTCTGGACCTGGCAGCAGCAAGAGGAGGCGGTACAGGGGCCCATGGCAGAGTGGCGAAGCGTAAGCAGCTTACATTGAAGGCCATACAGAGGCCTATGTTAAAAATAATAACATGTTTGGGGCATGATTCATGGCGGATTTAGTCAGTTGTGTCAGGAACTGGTGGTTTGAAATCCAGACTAATCCACGCCTGATTCATTTTCACAAACGTGAGTCTCTCCACACTTTGGGTGGACAGTCGTGTCCTCCGCGGAGTTACAATACCTCCTTCCGCACTAAACACGCGCTCCGATGCCACGCTACTGGCCGGGCATGACAGCCTTTCAAGGGCAAATTCAGCTAGTTGGGGCCAAAGGTCAAGTTTCGTTGCCCAGTAGTCAAGGGGATTGTCTACCTCGGTTGGCAGGGTGCTGTCCAAGTAGGCCCAAGCCTGTTGTTTGAGGTCCTGCTCCAGGTCCACCTGATGCTGCTGCTGCTGCGGCTGGTTAGTAGTTTCCTCACTGCGCTGGTGAAGAAAGCTACTCATCATCGACTGCAGACTGAGGCAGCCGCTGCTGGTGGAGCTGCCACTGCTCCTACCACCCCACCCCTCCCCTGCTGCCATGGCAGCGGAACGCGAGCGCACAGGGCCCACAGTGTCTGAGGATGGACGTTGGCGCAGAAAGGCAGAGACCAACTGACTACATAGGTGGTTTTTATAGTACTTTATTTTGGCCTCCCTCTCAGCAGGTGTGAAAAAGGCCACCATTTTTGAACGGTAGCGAGGGTCCAACAAGGTGGACAGCCAAAAGTCATCCCTCTGTCTGATGGTTATTATTCGGCTGTCGCTACGCAAGCAACCGAGCATGCTATGGGTCATTTGTGCCAAGGAATGCGAGGGACTCCCTGCCTCCATCTCCACAGCATACTGCCACGGTGCGTCTGGGTCCTCTGTCTCCTCCTCCTCCTCTACCAGATGCTCCTGCTCCTCCACTCCTTTCCGCTGAGTGGAAAAACCACCCATTTCACTCAATAATTCCTGAGCACCAATGTCCTCCTCTACCTCCTCCTCTTCTTCCTGTCCTGCCCCCACAGGGGTCATGTGGCGTTGAGATCTGTGCGCCACGTCTACCGCACCCTGACCAGCCATTGTTAACAGCATTTGTTCCAGGACGTGCAACAGAGGAATGACGTCGTTCATCCCATAGTCCTGCCGACTCATGAATAGCGTGGCCTCCTCAAAGGGCCTGAGCAAGCGGCAGGTGTCACGCATGAGCTGCCAATGGCTGACATCTAAGTTACACAGGGGAGTACCTTTATCCGCTTGTAACATCAGGAAATCGGTGATGGCCTTTCGCTGTTCGTAAAGGCGGTCTAACATATGTAGGGTTGAATTCCACCTTGTTGCAACGTCGCAGATCATGCGATGCTGTGGAATTCCGTTCTGCCGCTGCAGCTCAAGGAGGGTGTGCTTTGCGGTGTAGGAATGGCTGAAATGCATGCAAAGTTTACATGACATTTTAAGGATGTCTTGCAGTGGGATGGTGGATATTAGGAACCGCTTGACAACCAGATTGAACACCTGAGCTATGCATGGCACATGGCACAACCTTCCTTGACGCAGAGCAGACACCATGTTCTTTCCGTTGTCGGTCAACATGGTTCCGATTTTCAGTTTGCACGGAGACAGCCATCTGTCGATTTCTCTGTTCATTACACTCAGAAGTTCCTCCCCTGTGTGACTACGTTCGCCAAGGCATACCAGGTGCAGCACAGCGTGACACCGTTGCGTCCTGCACATGTGATATGCGGGTCGGGTAATGGGACTTGGCACGGGGGTGGCGGCTGAGGACACGGCGGAAGAAGAGGTGGTAGAGGCGGACATCTTTGCTAGACCAAGGACGTGCAAACGTGGAGGCAAAAGCGGCGTGACCTGTCCAAGTTGCTGGTGCGGCTGTGACGGCACCACGTTCACCCAGTGGGCCGTAAATTACATGTACTGTCCCTGACCGTAGTTACAGCTCCACACGTCGGCGCTGCCGTGCACTTTGGCAGAGACTGACATGCTCAAAGACTGGCCCACCATCTCTTCTACATGTGAATGCAGGGCTGGCACTGCCTTTTTGGCGAAGAAATGCCGGCTTGGCACTCTCCACCGCGGCTCGGCACAAGCCATCATTTCTCGGAAAGGTGCTGAGTCCACCACTTGGAAAGGGAGGGACTGCAGCACCAGCAACTTGGACAGGAGGACGTTCAGCTTCTGCACCGTCGGGTGCGTGCTCGCAAACTGTTGTCTCTTGGAAACGGATTCCAAGAAAGACTGCTGATGGAATCCGTGAAGAGGAGTAGCAGGAGAAGGAGCATCTGAACGAGCGGAAGATGCCAACGAGCGACAACTCCCCTCAGCAGAGGTGTTGGAGCCTTGACTGGCTGATAGAGGACGATTGACGTCGGGTGACGGAGCAAGTAACGGAGCGGGTGATGGAGCGGGGGCTGGGGCAGGCAGAACCGTCGTATCTTTATCACGGTTTTCCCAGGCCACCGAATGGCGACGCTGCATATGCTGCCGCAACGCTGTAGTCCCAACATGGGCCCCCTGGCCACGCTTGACTTTCTGGCCACATAGTCAACATACGGCTACGTTTACTTCCTCGGGCGGCTTGACGAAAAATTGCCACACCGCCGAGTAGGAAACTTTGCCCCCGCTACTCCTCACTGGCTGACTGCGTCTTCCTCCGTGCACACCGGCACCACTACTGGCCGTGGTGGTAGGCTGCAGTGGAGCTAGTGCTCTACTCCGTTTGCCTCCACTGACACTGCTGCGACCCTGCTGCCTCCTGGGCAACCCACCGACTGTTTTGCTCGCTGCCAAGCTGGCACTCTCTTCTCCTGATGATGCGGAAGAAATAGCCTGATGACGACGAGGCTGCCAAGTGCGATCAGCCTCATCATCATCAATTAGGGTCTCCGCCTCACTACTAGCCCCCTCGGCTGCGTGTGGGTCAGGAGACAGACCTGTCTCTAGACCGGCTACCGAGCCACTCTCCTCGCCAGTACTTCTTCGCCTGGCTGCTGAAGAGGTGGATGTCTCCCCCCGTTCCTGACCGCCCTCTGTTAGCTCTTCCTCACTGTACAGTGGGGCTGAGCCCACAGCATGCGATACTTCGCTTGGTGAGGGAACACCAAAGGACAGGGGCAGGTAGAGGACACGTGATTTCAGTGGGCTTGCTCCCGGGCCATGCCAACTAACGGTTGTGTCTGACATACCCACCGACCGTTGGCTGTAGGTGTCAGAGGTGACCTGGGAAGAGGAAGACGACCGAGCCAACCAATCGATGACGGCAGGGTTGTCGGTGGAGACACGACCGCTGGATGACACCGGGAGCACTGGCCTCTGGCTGCGACTAGTGCTGCCTCGAACCCTTCCTCTGCTGCCACGTCTGCTCACTCCTAAAACATGGCCTCCTCTGACACTCCTCTGCGTGTTGTCTGACATACTCTTTAATTCAACGATTCTGTGTCCCTGAGTAACGATTCTGTGTCCCTGAGTAACAGTTCTGTGTCCCTGAGTAACAATTCTGTGTCCCTGAGTAACAGTTCTGTGTCCCTGAGTAACAATTCTGTGTCCCTGAGTAACAATTCTGTGTCCCTCAGTAACAATTCTGTGTCCCTCAGTAACAATTCTGTGTCCCTCAGTAACAATTCTGTGTCTGTCCCTGAGTAACAATTCTGTGTCCCTCAGTAACAGTTCTGTGTCCCTCAGTAACAATTCTGTGTCCCTCAGTAACAATTCTGTGTCTGTCCCTGAGTAACAATTCTGTGTCCCTGAGTGACAGTTCTGTGTCCCTGAGTAACAATTCTGTGTCCCTGAGTAACAGTTCTGTGTCCCTGAGTAACAATTCTGTGTCCCTGAGTAACAATTCTGTGTCCCTCAGTAACAATTCTGTGTCCCTCAGTAACAATTCTGTGTCCCTCAGTAACAATTCTGTGTCTGTCCCTGAGTAACAATTCTGTGTCCCTCAGTAACAATTCTGTGTCCCTCAGTAACAATTCTGTGTCTGTCCCTGAGTAACAATTCTGTGTCTGTCCCTGAGTAACAATTCTGTGTCCCTCAGTAACAATTCTGTGTCTGTCCCTGAGTAACAATTCTGTGTCCCTCAGTAACAATTCTGTGTCCCTCAGTAACAATTAAGTGTCTGTCCCTGAGTAACAATTCTGTGTCCCTGAGTAACAGTTCTGTGTCCCTGAGTAACAATTCTGTGTCCCTGAGTAACAGTTCTGTGTCCCTGAGTAACAATTCTGTGTCCCTCAGTAACAATTCTGTGTCCCTCAGTAACAATTCTGTGTCTGTCCCTGAGTAACAATTCTGTGTCCCTCAGTAACAATTCTGTGTCCCTGAGTAACAATTCTGTGTCCCTCAGTAACAATTCTGTGTCTGTCCCTGAGTAACAATTCTGTGTCCCTGAGTAACAGTTCTGTGTCCCTGAGTAACAGTTCTGTGTCCCTGAGTAACAATTCTGTGTCCCTGAGTAACAGTTCTGTGTCCCTGAGTAACAATTCTGTGTCCCTCAGTAACAATTCTGTGTCCCTCAGTAACAATTCTGTGTCCCTCAGTAACAATTCTGTGTCTGTCCCTGAGTAACAATTCTGTGTCCCTCAGTAACAATTCTGTGTCCCTCAGTAACAATTCTGTGTCTGTCCCTGAGTAACAATTCTGTGTCCCTGAGTAACAGTTCTGTGTCCCTGAGTAACAATTCTGTGTCCCTCAGTAACAGTTCTGTGTCCCTGAGTAACAATTCTGTGTCCCTCAGTAACAATTCTGTGTCCCTCAGTAACAATTCTGTGTCCCTCAGTAACAATTCTGTGTCTGTCCCTGAGTAACAATTCTGTGTCCCTCAGTAACAATTCTGTGTCCCTCAGTAACAATTCTGTGTCCCTCAGTAACAATTCTGTGTCTGTCCCTGAGTAAAAATTCTGTGTCCCTGAGTAACAATTCTGTGTCTGTCCCTGAGTAACAATTCTGTGTCCCTGAGTAACAGTTCTTTGTCCCTGAGTAACAATTCTGTGTCCCTGAGTAACAGTTATGTGCCCCTGAGTAACAATTCTGTGTCCCTGAGTAACAGTTCTGTGTCCCTGAGTAACAATTCTGTGTCCCTCAGTAACAATTCTGTGTCCCTCAGTAACAATTCTGTGTCTGTCCCTGAGTAACAATTCTGTGTCCCTGAGTAACAGTTCTGTGTCCCTGAGTAACAATTCTGTGTCCCTGAGTAAAAATTCTGTGTCCCTCAGTAACAATTCTGTGTCCCTCAGTAACAATTCTGTGTCTGTCCCTGAGTAACAATTCTGTGTCCCTCAGTAACAATTCTGTGTCCCTCAGTAACAATTCTGTGTCCCTCAGTAACAATTCTGTGTCTGTCCCTGAGTAACAATTCTGTGTCCCTGAGTAAAAGTTCTGTGTCCCTGAGTAACAATTCTGTGTCCCTGAGTAACAGTTCTGTGTCCCTGAGTAACAATTCTGTGTCCCTCAGTAACAATTCTGTGTCCCTCAGTAACAATTCTGTGTCCCTCAGTAACAATTCTGTGTCTGCCCCTGAGTAACAATTCTGTGTCCCTGAGTAACAGTTCTGTGTCCCTGAGTAACAATTCTGTGTCCCTGAGTAACGATTCTGTTGCCCTAAGGTCTCTTTGGCCCTAACTCTGTCCCTAATACAGAGAGGTCTGTCTCTCTTGAATGACCGGAGGCTAATGGAGAATTCTAAGATGGCCGCAATTTATATCTCGACCATTACACAGTGCTGGCTGGCTGCTGATTGGCTAATGCAATCACATGTCATGAATGAATGCATTATGGGTCAGCGCGCCTTGTCTGTGCGCCTTCCCAGAGATCCCCGCTCCGTCGCCACACATGTCGCCGCCATTTTTGGAAAATTTCGATTCGCGCATCCGAAGTCTGCTAATTTTCGGATTCGGCGCGAATCGAATATTTCCCAATATTCGAAACGAATTCCACTTCGCCATGTTCGATTCGCTCATCTCTAATTGTGATTCCTACTGAACCAGACTGAGAAACCATTTAAAGGCTCAGGAACCCTTTGCAGGTGTTATGGCTTAATTAGCTGATTAGAGTGGGACACTTTGAGCCTAGAATATTGCACCTTTTCACAATATTCTAATTTTCTGAGATTGTGGATTTGGGGTTTTCATGAGCTGTAAGCCATAATCATCACAATTATAACAAATCACGGCTTGAGCTATCTTGCTTTGCATGTAATGAGTCTCTCTCATATATTAGTTTCACCTTTTAAGTTGCATTACTGAAATAAATGAACTTTTGCACGATATTCAAATTTTTCGTGTTTCACCTGTATACTTATCCTTTAGTGCAAAGGGGAGTCTGCCGTGCAAATTTCAATTTCCTGCTACATCTTTGAACTTTTGGTGCAATCTGTATAATATTCAGTTCTTTTAATTTACAGATACAAGGAGCAATTATAGTATCAAGTTTGTTTGAAGTAATTATCGGCTCTGTTGGTTTACCTGGGGCACTGCTCAACTATGTTGGACCTCTCACTGTTGCGCCAACAATCTCCCTGATTGGACTTTCAGTGTTTGAAGCTGCAGGACAAAGAGCTGGGACTCACTGGGGCATATCGGTTCTGTAAGTGTTGGATCAATATATGTTACATGCTTTTTTTATTGTGTAATTTAAATACTGTTATACACTAGAGTTGAGGTAGATGGAAGAACCGTTTAACCTCTAAAGCCCTAGAGAATGCTGTCCTGGGAATTGAGAACATCTGTTTTATCTTTCTTGAGGCATAATAGATTTTGTTCTACAATAAAATCTCAATATTACTGGGGGTTTCCTTGTAGATTTGGATGACGCAGTTCAAAAAGAAAATGGTTTTTGAATGGTGATGTCCTGAATGCTGTCACCGAGCACCTTAATGTGTCTCTCAGAATGTTTTTTTTTTTTTTTCTGAAAACCCTTCCCAGTTAACAGACATAATGGTGCTCTTGACAACTTGGATGAACCATTTCTATTTGAAAATATGTTTCAAAAGGCAATGGGATGCCGTTTTCCATCTGCCACAGAGTGATTAATCTATGGAAAAAAACTTTTATTTGCATACTGCATTCCGATCATTTTATAGAATTCTGTAGAAGCCCTACTATTACCTATAGAGGTGGTAGTGATTTTAACTTTTAAGGAAAACTGCACTTTGAAAACCTAATTGGGTCAGAGAGAACAAGTTAATGAAGATGTCCAAGAAAAAAAAAAGGAAAAAATGTACTTTTGAAATAAAACAAGATCCAGAAGCAAAATGATCCTTTATTATTCTCAGCTGTACGAAGGCTTTAAAAAAGTTCTGGTACTTCCGGTTCCGGCGCTGATGCTGTGAAGTCGTGGGATCCTCGGCTTACAAAGCCCGCAATCTGCATCGGGAACTCCTGCAACCTGATACAGGAGCCCCCCCCTCCCCCCCCGGCCCAGCACTTTGTCCTCTCTCCCTACGACATGGAGATATACCTTTTGCTGGCGCTGCCTGGCTCAGATCCAGCCACGAGGGGAGAGGGATGCGGCTCTCCCCCTCCTGCAGCCAAGATGGCCACCGATACATGCTGCAGCATGGACACAGGCACAGATGCTGGCAAGAACGCTGGAACAGGTATGCCCATCCACCCTGCTCACACTGACAATTCTACCAGCTCTGACCACTACTCTTGGCACCTGTAGTCCCACAGAATTTTATGAAAAGATTGCACAGGCAGTCGCCCCCATTTTACTGCCGACAATCACACAAGCAGTGGATAACACAGTAGCCACAGTAATTGATGAGCTCAGAAAAAATTTGGGTGATCACTCTAAATGTTTATCCGAGGTGGAACAATGCCTGTCAGATTTAAAAGATGACGTTCAATCGCTACATGCAGGTGCACTTCAAACGAATCGTACACACCAAACCATTCTGGAAAACTTGGATGATTTTGGGTCCCAGCCAACACACACACTACTTTGCAATTTTGCAGAAGCAATGCAACTCACTGATATCTGGCGCTTAGCTCATCCTGATGGGAAGGAAGTCACCTCACTCTCTAGAATAGATTCTTTTTTCTGCAATGCCACTGCAGCACAATATATCACATCGTCTGACATACACGACATTGCTATTTCAGACCATTCTCCTATCTCCATATCCCTTAATTATCTCAACAATACACAACACCACAAAACGTGGCGCTTTCCGTCTTTCTTAGCAAACAACCAGGAGTTGTCACGACAACTCCAAGATACGTGGGCGGACTTCCACGACACTAATGCAGACCATCTATCTAACCCTAAGCTATTTTGGGAAATGGGGAAGGCAGCCCTATGCGGTAAGATTATTGCTTTTACATCTGCCTGTAGAAAAAGTTTACTTTCAAATATACTGACGCTAGTAACCGGCTCCGATTGACTCCGAAAAATTTAGCAGACTCTAACAAACATGAACACAGGAAGGCTTGGCTAGATGCCAAACATCAATTCGAAACATGGGCGGCAGCCCAAGAATCCATACATCAATCCCATCTTGATTTACACTATCATAAATTCGGTAATAAGCCCGATAAATTGTTGGCTCGCCTGTGTCGTAAGCCATTTACTCCTACCCAATTTACCTCCCTTAAAGACTCTCAGGGCACGCTAAAGAACTCCCCAGAGGAAATCATATCTATATTGGAAAGTTTCTATGCTAAACTATATGGCTCCGATCCCATTGACCAATCACAAGCCACCTCTTTTCTGGACGGTGTCAATCTTCCTCAAATAGATCCCATAGCACTTCAATCTCTTAATGCTCCTATTTCGCAATCCGATATTCATCTAGCTATGAAATCTCTAGCAAATGGCAAAGCTCCTGGCACTGATGGATACACCACTGAATTTTACAAACTTATGGACAAAACCCTTTCTCCGATTTTACAGACAGTCTACTGCTCAATCCAGGAAAGAGGGGAGTATCTTCCGTCTGCTTTCCAAGCCCATATAAAAGTAATAGCGAAAAAAGACAAAGACCTTTCTGACCCAAGCTCATATAGGCCAATATCCCTCTTGAATCTGGATGCCAAAATTCCCTCAAAAATTATTGCAAACCATTTAGCCACCATTTTGCCTTCCATTATCCATCCTGCACAAGCAGGCTTTATCCAAGGGCGCTCGGCCACCTCAAAGATTCGCAAAGCGCTAGCAGTATTAAACCAAGCAAAAATTAACCCTCTTCAAGATCTAGCGATCATCTCTCTTGACGCTGAAAAGGCCTTTGATAATGTCAGCTTTCAATGGCTTCAGATGGTTCTACATAGATTTGGCTTCTCGGGCCCTTTTACTCATTTAATCCAGGCTATGTACTCAGCTCCGATGGCACAGGTGATTGCAGCAGGTTGTATATCTCCCCCTATAAAACTTCATAAAAGGTACAAGACAGGGATGCCCTTTATCCCCCTTGCTTTTCAATTTGGCCTTAGAACCCTTAGCCCGCTTCCTACTGTTTCATTCACACCTACATGGAGTTCAAATTGCACAACATGATTTGCTTCTAGCACTGTTTGCCGATGACATATTATTATTCACATCTAATCCAACCCATGATCTGCCTTATATTCACGCTACTTTCTTGGCCTTCCGGTACTGTTCAGGTATTAACTTCAAGAAAAGCGAAGTCCTCCCGTTATTTCACGCACGTACTCCTCCGTGGGCCCATAATTCTCTTTTCAAAATAACCTCACGCCACATTACATATCTAGGAATCAAAATTGGGAAAATTGCCTCATCTCTCTACTCGTTAAACTATTTACCAACAATTTAAAACATTATAGGTGAACTGGAGGTATGGGAAGAGCTGCCCTGTCACACTTGGGACGGGCTCCTCTCTTCAAGATGGTGAGCTTCCCGAAATTGCTATACCCTCTTCAAACCATCCCTCTATTACTTAAACACATGGACGTAATCAGACTAAACAAGGCGATCTCTAGTTTCTTGTGGAAAGGATGACATTCACGCATCACATTACATAAGCTATTTCTGCCTAGGTGTGCGGGGGGGATCAGTCTTCCAAATATTAGAATCTATAATCTTTCATGTATTTTATGTGTGTGCATAGACTGGCTGACCAATTCCTCCAATTTTCAATTAGGATCTGCCATGGTACACCCTTTAGATCTCACAGCCCTCCGACATTCGAACGCTAACTTAATCCCACCCTACCTGAAACACAATCCACTTTTACGGGATACTCTTATCACGTGGAGAGAGATTAGACGTAAATTAGGCATATCCCCATGGGTTTCTCGTTTCCTTCCTATACATCATAATTCTTCCTTCTCTGTTACTCAACAACACGCAGCAATATGACATATGGTTTGATCGGGATTTCAAACTAGTAAGCCAACTGTATGATATTACTTCTGGTTCTCCTCTTCCTCAGTTCATAACTTCCTTCAACCTACCCTCTCACCACTTTCTGTATGTTTTACACGTACGTAATTTTGTGAACTCGATAGCACCGACTAAATCTAGTCGCTTCCGTACATAATTTATAGACATTTTAGTCAGGAATCGAAAATATAAGATATCCAATATTTATGGCCCGCTAAACCTGCATTATGTACAACCCCTAGAATCTTCCTCTCCCAGTTCCCCCTGGATCAGAGACTTTGATAACACATTCTCAGTGGATCAAATCCTCACTGGTTTCAATAATACGTGCGCGTTTAACTCCAACGCGTTCTGGCGGGAGCAGCAATTCAGACTGATGCACCATGCTTACATGCCTTGTCTATACTTATGTGGGACTCCGTCTGCCTCTACCTGCCCGTTATTTAGGTACTACAAACCTTCACTAAAACACAGATTTTGGCCGTGCCAACCAATATTTACTTTCTGGACACAACTACGCAGCTTCATAGCCTTCATCACTTCTCTTCAACTACCAAAGGACCCTCTACCTCTTCTCTTTGGCAATTTGGAATTGTTTTTTATGGGATCTCATCCTACTCAGCTCGCCACACTCTGCGCTACCAAACCATGGCTGTTCTCCTGTCTAATGGTCGTGAGAAGAGCTATATTGAAAAAGTGGGTCTCCAACTGTCCCCTTCCATTTTGGATGTTAAATCAGATCAACGCCCTCCTTTGTCTAGACCGGCTCAATTTATTAACCTTGTCTCACCAACATAGAGAGCAGCACCCCACTCGAAAATGGAGACTCTATATCCAAAAGTCCTTTTTCGATCCAAGAGCAACAGCTATTTCTTCAAGGCTGTCCTGTGATGAATCAGTCTGGAACCATGATCTAGAATTCTAAGATATATTGTATTGCCTCATTATCGCTCAATGACTGCATGGTTGTATTGCATTAGATTTGTTTGCTAAATCAGTTGCCGCTCTCCCATCACTCCTGGCCATCCAAACCTTCATCTATTTATCTTTTTTTTGTCCTCTTCGTATTTCAAATGTCTTTTCAAATTCTTCCTCAAGTCTCTCTCCCACCTATAATCAGTGAGGACTCACAACACCACACGCTATGTCATGTTACAACCTACCACCTCACAACACCTTATTCCATCAATCTGCCCAATACTGAACTTGACCAGTGACTTCTTGGGAAGGACTTACCCAGTCAGTTCCTTCTTTATTTTCCACCTTCTTTTTCTCCCTACCTCACTTCATCCAAGCTTCCCCTTCAATTATCTTCTTTCTTCCTTATAGTCCCCCTTAACTTCTCCATTCCTTCTTTTATTTTGTTTTTTTTTTCTTCCTTTCTTTACTTGCTTCCTTACTTTTTTATTTATTCCGTATACATGACAGTCACCTTACCTTCACTACCCTGGCTTTCATTCAACATAATGCGATATGTCGCTATCTTTATACCTCTGGTTATGCTATAGCATACCTTTACATGTTTCTTACACACTTTACTGACCCACAAAGCAGCCCCCCTTTTCTTTCTCTACAATCTTTATAGCTATTGTTCAGATATTCTTCATAGTCGCAATTGCTATTATTATTATCACGATTTCCTCGGAACTTCTCAGGGGTCCTGATGTTATCAGAATTTCTATTTAAGAGTTTTATTTTTACCTGCTTTGGTCAACCTGTCGGATTAGTTGATAACAATGCTGTGTTGCCTTGATATACAGTTGTGTTCAAAATAATAGCAGTGTGTTGAAAAAAGTGAATAAAGCTCAAAATCCTTCTAATAGCTTTTATTTCCATACACACAAATGCATTGGTAACACTACACATTCTATTCCAAATCAAAACATGAAGAAAAATATATCAAATTTGTGTTGTTCCTCTAAACAAAATTGAAGAAAAGTGAATATTAGACTGTTCAAACAAAATAGCAGTGTTTGTATTCTTCTTTACAAACTCAAATATTCACTATATAAACTGAAAAATGTTTGAAGATTTTGCTTTCCTTTGAATCACTTAATTAATATTTAGTTGTATAACTACTGTTTCTGAGAACTGCTGTACATCTGTGTTGCATGGAGTCAACCAACCTCTGGCACCTGTGGTTTTGGTTTTGGTATATTGATTGCTTTGTGTGAAAGTTCTAGAGTCTACAAACTATGGTATAGATACTGCAATTTACTACATTTTTTTGCTATACAGCGCTGCGCTAGTTTAATGAACAATTGCACGGTCATGCAATACGGTACATAAATGAAATTTATGTCCTTTTTTTAACACAAATAGAGCATTCTTTTGGTAGTATTTGATCACCTGTGCACTTTTTATTTTTGGCGCTATAACCAGAAAAGTTTTGAAGAAAAATTTTTTTTTTGAAAAAAACAATATTTTCTCAATTTGGTCATAAAAAAATATCTAAAAAAAACTAAAATTTCGTCATAAATTTAGGCCAAAATGTATTCTGCTACATGTTTTTGGTTTAAAAAATCCCAATAAGTGTATATTGATAGCTTTTTGTGAAAGTTATAGCGTCTACAAACTATGGTATAGATAATGGAATTTACATAGCTTTTACTTTCTGACTAACTAAAAAATCCCAGCGCCAATCAAAGAAAGTATACAATTATGCAGCTGTGCACCAGTGAAAACCACCAATAATGAATAACACAAAAAACAGCGCAAAAATTAAATAAATAAAAATAATCACAAATAAATAAATGTCCCTGCAAAAATATATATTATATATAAATAAATATAATATATTTCAAACATAAGTCCTTATTTTCCCAAAAGGATTTTCAAGACAATGTTTCAAAATGTGCTTCCACCTAATCACCACGTGAAAAATAATATTGACCGCACTCACCAGATGGAGGTGAGTAATAAGCCTCATAGGATATAAGGGATCCTATAGCCCCTCAAGAGGAACTCAAATCACCTTCTTCACCCTGCTTAGATACAGCAATCGACTCCACTCTACTTCTCCATGGAATCCTCAATAATGTGCAAGGAAAGAAAGGCTACATAGTGTAATACTGCCACTCAATACCATATAAAATCGATAGAATAAGGACACTCACATGTTTCAATAAAATAACAGGCCTTGTTTAATAGCCTCAAAGGCTTCAAAAGAACAAGTTTCCAAATTGTAAATATAGGGATCTCACGCTTTAAGAATCACTGTAGAGGATGACCAGCTTTCCACCTCTAAAATGGCCGCTTGAACCGCAAAAGTCGGCGTGCGTTCCAAATACCGGAAGTGACGTAGGCCAAGATGACGGCAGACCGGAAGTGCGTCAACGCATTTCGCCCCACCCACAAATATATATATATATTTTTGCACAGACATTTATTTATTTGTGATTATTTTTATTTACTTTCTGACTGCCCATCACATTTCTTGAGGTGCTAAAATACCAAGGTAGTACAAACACCCTAAAATGACCCCTTTTCAGAAATTATACACCCTAAGCTATCTGCTGAGAGGCATATTGAGTCCATGGAAGATTTATTTTTTTTCTACAAGTTTCTGGAAAATGACAAAAACCTTTTTTTTTTTTTTTTTACATGAAGTTGTCATTTAAATGATTTATTTCTCGCACAAGCCATGTGTATATGTGGAATTACACCCCAAAATACATTCTGCTACTTCTACCGAGTATGGAGATACCACGTGTGAGACTTTTTGGGAGCCTAGCCACATACAGGAGCCAGAAATCCAATGACCACTTTGAAAGCCTGAAGGTGCGTAACTTCCTCATTACACTTGCTCACTACCTATCACAGTTTCGAAGGCCCTGACATGCCAGGATAGCACCAAACCCCCCCAAATGACCCCTTTCTGGAAAGTAGACACCCCAAGGAATTTAAAAAGAGGCATGGTGAGTATTTTGCAGATCTCATTTTTTTCTCACAATTTTTTGAAATATAAAAAAAATAGAAAAAATATGTTTTTGTTTTTTTTCTTCATTTTCCAAAAACTTGTGGCAACAAATGAGATCTGCAAAATACTTACCGTGCTTTATATAAACTGCTTTGATCCACAATCAACGCATACAGATATTCTGTGAAAAACAGCTCCAAAAATCAGGAGCTATGTGAAAGACCAGGATGTACTAGACCGCTGGTACTCGCCAGTTCACCAAAAGGTAGAGCAGCACTAGTACTGGCACTCTGCTGCATATGAGAGTCATCAAAATTTACCGGCAAGTGCTAACAGAGATCAGGCCTGATTCTGCGAACACTGCGGTTTTGTGTGCAATGTATCAAGTGACAGTGACCTACTGACACTGCATTTGCTGGGGGAGAAGGGGGGGGTAAGCGTAGGGGCTTAACGCAGGTGCTGGCAGGTGCTGGCAGGTGCTGGGGCTGATCCCGCTAAAGCTGCGTTTTTGGGGACGCTATACTAATGTGAACTCTGGTATAGTGCTGACCTGATCAAAGATATTGACCCGTTCAGACACTATACTAGCAATGGAGGCTTATTGTACATGAGCGTGCTCCTGGCAATCAAGGGGTTAAATGTGATGACTGGTGTACTGATGGGCAAACTGACGCTATCTGGGAGGGGTGTGAAAACCACGGGAGCGCGAATCACGTATATATTGTGGGAACTCGCTTCAAAGTGGTAGAGCTTTTCATTTAAAGCACACAGCGACTCACTTCTTTAAGGGCCTTTTTGCCCAATTTTATTGAAACAAATGTCCCATAACATAAAGCTTCCCACGCAGGGGTATCCACCATCAAACAAAACAACGATTCAGCCTCCTGGCTTATACTGAGCTTGATGTCTGTCTCCTGCAGACTTCAAGAATTATGGCTCTTGCACACAGCTGGCCACTAGCACACAGCTAGTCTCTAGCAGCCCCTTGCTGCTTTTGGCTTCCACCTCTCCTTGGTGGAGCCCTCCTGACTCCTGTCTGCCGGGGTGGAGCCCTCCTGACTGCCGGGGTGGAGCCCTCTTGACTCCTGTCTGCCAGGGTGGAGCCCAGAACTCTGGTCCTGACTCTATCTAAAGGCCTGCACACACCTCTGCAATCAGTCTCCTGGCCTATTTCAACACCTGGTCCCAGGATTGGAGATTTCATCCCTCCCAAATCGCTTCAAAATCTCCAGGCTCCAGCTCCCAAAATGGACCTTACAAACAAAGGAGGAACGTGAAAATCCACTTTCCTCCATATCAAACACTTACCCTGGAGCCCCTCAACCTGCCTTGTTGAGAATCCTGAGTGACAGATTGCCACACTGTCACATATCCCCCCCCCCCTTTGTTTTGACCCCGTAGGGAGCAGAACACCCAACTTATATCTTCTGGCACCTCTGTGCCAGCTCTCATTTACAGGGGTCCAATCTGGTCTGACCATACCTTTCCTAAAGGGAGAAATCTACCCAATGACTCCTTTGGTGTCTCTCCCCAAGCCCCATTGTCACTCTGCTATGGGCTCTACTCAGACCTTCCCTATTCTTTTTCCGGGTGCATTTCCATAAACACTTTCTCTCCTGAGATCGTAACGGGGTCCCCCTGGCCTTTCTATCAACCTTTCTGCCCCTTTGCTTCAGGTGCTCAGGTTTCCTATTACCTTTCTCAGTATTACCGTCCCAAGGCTGTAGGGGAACTATTTCTACTGTATTTGTACCAGGACCATCCCCCTGATTTCTTGTACCTGTAGCTATCAAACCTGCATGACTCATTACCACAGCATTCAGTTTACCATGAACCGTTATATTCCAGTCAATATTACACCTTTCAATATCTTTTCCAGCATTTGTTAGGACAGTGTCTGCAGAGGGCACACACACCATAGGGCAGCCATCACCCACGTGAACCTCACAAAATGCCACTTCACCTGGCGTCATGCAATCTGCAGGCGGCTGTCCCACCATTTTAACTTTTTCTACACCACTTGGATCTGTATACAAATCCTGTACAGATGAGCTCTCTTCTGATCCATTTTGCCAGTTTTCAGATACCGTTTGTCCCTGTATGTCAGATGTCTCATCAGACCTGCTACCTAAACCTCTTTTTGGCCCAGTGACCCGGATTTCTTTATGCACATACGTTTGAGCCCTGGTCAGGATCTCTACTGTTCTCTGGTCCATGCATGGCCCTTCCATCTCATGTGGTTTGTCCACTGGTGCAGTCAACACGCCCTTCACTGACAACTGACCAGCCATCATCCTGGACCATAGCAGCAGAAATGCTTCCCACCTGGCTGTTAGGAGGTGAAACCTTTGACTCATTTTTCATTTCTCCAAAACTTCTCTCAAATACATTGACAGGTAGTCCAGCGGCATACCCTGATACAATTTTTAACACCATCAACAAATTCCGAAATAAACTACTTTCTTGTTCCCATTTGATCTGTACAGCCAGCCATTCGGTGCTCCACCTAGTGGTACTCCGCAGTACCAGACCATCCGACTGTGGAGGAGACAACCCAGAATACATTGGTTGTACATTCCAAAGTTCAAGCATCTCCTTTAATACTTTGGTTACAACCCAACCACTTGACTCTAAACCTAAGACCTTCCTGACCATATTTAGGACACTGGGAACGCTGAGAGACTCACCTGCTGAGACTTGAGAAGTTGAAATTTTTAAAGGGACCTCCTCCAAGCTGGAGATAACCACAGCCTGGTGCTCCACCAGAGCGCTGCCATGTGCTGGGCTCACTCTCAAAGTCTCAGACTCAGCATCCACAAGCTGCCCCTGATCATTCCGAGTGACAACATCATTTTGACACTCCATGCCAACATCACTTTTATGGGTCACAGACAAAGTCTCTGCTGTATGCACGCCCTTATCTATAGGCTGTTCTTTAGATCCTCCTGCTGGCACAGCAGAAACAGTGTCCACCTTATTTTTTTGCATAAAAACCTCATCTATCAACGAGATTAGCCTTTTACCCCAACTATCCCAATCCATTGTATATGTGCTCAATTCACCAGTGCTCCTCAGCACCGATCTATCCGCCCAAAGAGACACATAAAAATAGACGAGTTTAGTTGCAGATCCATTGCACAAATCACTCTGGATCACGTCTGACTTGGGTAACACCTGTTTTCCACCAGCAGGTTGCAATACCTCACATCCACCACTTTGCTCTGGTGGTGCTTCCTGAATTACCCACACACTTGCATTTTTCCCAGGCTGCATTAACCCGCTGTTCACCTGAACACTTTCAGTATTGTTAGCCTGCACCAACACACTCCTATGACAAGGTGCAGTTCCACTCTGCTCCACCAGAGTGACATCGCAGTTGTCCAAGGCAACCTCTGGCTCCAATACACAGAGAGCCCTGGAGATATCCAAGGACACCTGTGCTGTCTTACCACCAGTTGCTATGAGAAATGACCCATCTTTAATTACAGATTTTGCACTGCAAGAGCTTAGGGTTTTCCTAACAGCAGAACATTTCACATCATCAACAACATCAGCATTTGTAGCTCTTGTGGGCTGTACTAGCCTACTACCAACCTGTGACTGGCACACATTAGTGACATCACTTTCTTTTTGAGAACCAGGCACAGGTTTTACTTTAACCCCTAACTCCCCACTGTACAAGGCACTGCACAGGGAAAAGTCACTTTCAAAAGCACATTCAGTGGCCCAACTAACTGGGGTCACTCCTACATCAGAATGGACAGTCTTATAACCAGTCCTTCTCAACTCCTACACCAGTCCGTCCCAGCCATGGTTTTATCACACACAGTTTTACCCACCACAGTAGTAGGTGTCACCATCTTCATTTGAGTGCGTCATCTCATAAACGCATCCTCAACTGCACTTTCCTTGGCAACTTTTCCCTTGCCCCAAGGTGAAGTAACAGACGCCCTCATAGGCTCCATGGACTCTCTGGCACCCCCTGCAGGCCCAACAGAAACTTCCTCCCTGTTGCCAGAGGTGGCTGCCGACATTTTAAAACAAGAATTTGGGCTTGCAGTTGTAGACATTTGCGCAGTATCAGCGGTATTCCAGAGTCTGGGACAGTAAAAGATCCCATGCCCCCACTGACCACATTCCACGCAGGGTATATTTCTACACTTCACTTTATTGGGATACTGAGCCACATCTCCAATGCAGCTCCTCCTTCCAAGCAATATTTTTTCTCTGGTCGCCATGGGAGATTGCACTCTCCAAGCAGAACTTTGCTGGCTCTTTCCAACATGCTGTATTGGCTCCTCTTGATACCACTTGCCATGATCCTTGTATGACATAGCCCCCTGTACACAGACAGCCCGACTGGCCTCCTCTGTGTTGCTATGGGCCTTCACTCTTGGTCCTGGCCTCTGGTCAGCCCCTCTCCTTGCACATAGCATAGGCTTCTCTCTGCTGGACCCTCTTTTAAGCCGTGACACATTCACATTTTTCACAACAGCTACTGCTTTAACTGCAGCAGCGTTGCCAGGGGCAACAACACCCTCTCCCAGGTACGGACATCCTGCAGCTCTCTCCTTGCACTGAAGGTTGGCTTGCTTTCCTCTTTAGGTTGGTTCAATGCTGCCAGGTGCCGCTTGCACCAGTCCACAGCAGATTCACCCACATCTAAATTTCCCGGCTTGGCTGGGGCATGCGGTATATAATCCCCTAGCCACAGGGCTCTATCTCTCATTTCAGCAAATATTGCCTCCTTTTTCTGTTTTGACCGCCCCATCTTTTGCAGTCATACACACAGCAGTGTGTTACACAGTTCAGCAACACCATGGAACACTGTCTCTTTAAGGCAAGGTCCTTTTCTCTAGCAGGTTCTCCTCACCTGCACACACAGTGCAGACTTATGCACCAAACAGTTCATATAACTGATGAACTTACTTCAATCGCCGGGATCTCCAATTCTGCCCACTGCATCCGCCACCATATGTGGGAACTCGCTTCAAAGTGGTAGAGCTTTTCATTTAAAGCACACAGCGACTCACTTCTTTAAGGGCCTTTTTGCCCAATTTTATTTAAACAAATGTCCCATAACATAAAGCTTCCCACGCAGGGGTATCCACCATCAAACAAAACAACGATTCAGCCCCCTGGCTTATACTCAGCTTGATGTCTGTCTTCTGCAGACTTCTTCAAGAATTATGGCTCTAGCACACAGCTAGTCTCTAGCAGCCCCTTGCTGCTTTTGGCTTCCACCTCTCCTTGGTGGAGCCCTCCTGACGCCTATCTGCCGGGGTGGAGCCCTCTTGACTCCTATCTGCCGGGGTGGAGCACGGAACTCTGGTCCTGACTCTATCTAAAGGCCTGCACACACCTGTGCAATCAGTCTCCTTGCCTATTCCAACACCTGGTCCCAGGATTGGAGATTTCATCCCTCCCAAATCGCTTCGAAATCTCCAGGCTCCAGCTCCCAAAATGGACCTTACAAACAAAGGAGGAACGTGAAAAGCCACTTTCCTCCGTTTCAAACACTTACCCTGGAGCCCCTCAACTTGCCTTGTTGAGAATCCTGGGTGACAGATTGCCACACTGTCACAATATATATATATGTGATTTTGGGTACCCATGCCGCCCTGTAGCAGTATTTCTGCTATAGGGTGCTCAGGAAGCAGTTACAGAAGAGGTTTGTGTTACGGCGCTGCGTTATTTTAACTGACAATTGCGCAGTCATGCAACACTGCACCCGAATTAAATTTACATCCTTTTTTCCCACAAATTGAGCTTTCTTTCGGTGGTATTTGATCGCCTATGTGTTTTTAATTTTTTGCACTATAAAAAAAAGGCTGACAATTTTGAGAAAAAAAACAATATTTTGGACTTTTTGCTATAAAACATGTCCAGTAAAAAAAATTAAAAAATTAAATTTTGTCACAAATTTCATCCAAAAAAATCCCAATATGTGTAAATTAATTGGTTTACATGAAAGTTATAGCGTTTACAAATTTAATTTTTTTTTATACTAATAATGGCGGCGATCAGCGACATATGGCGGCGATCAGCGACTTATGGCCGCGATCAGCGACTTATGGCGGCGATCAGCGACATATGGCAGGACTGCGGCGGACATTTTGACACGGGGGGGAACTGACTTGGGGTCACTGACGTCCCCAGTGACACCAATACAGTGATCAGTGAAAAGAAAACCCACTGACACTGTACTAATGGCACTGGGGAGGAAGGGGTTAACATTTTTTAGGGTTAACTGTGTGAGGGGAGTGTTTTACTAGGGGGCGGGGTGTGTGCTGGACGGGGGCAGGCTGATCGGGAGAGAGAAACTCTTCTCTCCCTTTTCAGCTTGTCAGGAGCTGACAGGCAACTGACAGATAGCAGGGCTGTGTGTAAACAATGCAGCCTTGCTCTCTGTCAGTGATCACCGCTAATCACGGGGAAACGTACGGTAATGACCGGCCGTGATCCGGCGGCTGAGACCCGCTGCTGACACCCGCGGGACAGGTATTAAAACGTGGTTTTGCCCAGCCCTGCAACCGTTTTTATGCAGTGGCTGGGGCTGAAGCAGTTAAATAAGGGCAATTAGTTGCCACCTGTTTTTCAAAGAATGAATGACCTAACTAATAGAACTCCACACTGCTATTATTTTGAACATGCCCCTTTCAATTAGTGATTCAATTACACAGAATCAGCAGCATGCATGTCATGACTGTTGGTTCTGTTGGATTTCTATTACTCTACTGCACCTGCTAATAAATTATTTGCCATGTAGAAATATCATTTCTACCAAAAACAGTGATTGATCAGGTTAGTAATGTCTGACTGCTATTATTTTGAACACAACTGTACCTTTGGACGATATCACCGGCTGATGTTATGTATACTTGAAAACCCAATAAAGTTTCTTTGAAAAAAAAGAAAAGTTCTTGGTCAAGGTCAATGTCTGTTTCTCATGCCATTAGTTTATTTTCTCAAAACACTCACATAGTCGTCTGCCTGGAACACACCCATAGACAATTCCTAACCCTGTAAGGACTAAAAAGAGGGCTTAACCAGGGCCATTTACTCACCAAAAGACAATGACATTGTGTTACAATTGTGATTACACATTTCAAGACCCTTCATCTTACACAGAAACTATGTATTACAGGAAGGCTGCTGCTTAATTTCTATAATGCAACTGTAAAGGGGGTCAGTATGTAAAACCTCTTTTCTTTTATCTCCTCTACAAGACTTTAAGGCTCCATTAAAACTTGTGTGACCCCAAAGCCATGCGATTACATTGCGACATTGATGCAACTTTGGATGGGTGTGACTTGGATGTGACTTTGAGTGTTGACTTTGGCTTTGACTCTTGCACAACTGTCACGTTGATAAGATGCGACTTTTATGTGACTTTTAAGAGTTTAGATTGCAGTCTATGGCACTCAAGTTGTGTGAAAGTGACGTCAAAGTAGTACAGGAACCTTTTAAAGTCACTGCAACTTTAAGTCACATAGATTTGAATGGCTTCCATTGAATTACATGGGCTGCAACTTGTCATGTGACTTTGTGTCCAAAGTTGGGTGACAAGTCAAACAAGTACAGTCATGGCCGAAATTGTTGGCACCCTTGATATTTCTCCAGGAAATCATGTATTTCTCACGAAACGTATTGCATTAACACATGTTTTGCTATACACATGTTTATTCCCTTTGTGTGTATTGGGACAAAACAAAAAAAGGGAGGAAAGAAAGCAAATTCGACATAATGTCACACAAACCTCCAAAAATGGGCTGGACAAAAGTATTGGCACCCTTTCACAACTGCGGATAAATAAGAATGTTACAAGCATGTGATGCTCCTGTAAACTCACCTGGGGCAAGTAACAGGTGTGGGCAATATAGAAATCACACCTGAAAGCAGATAAAAAGGAGAGATGTTCACTTAACCTTTGCATTGTGTGTCTGTCTGTGCCACACTAAGCATGGACAACAGAAAGAGGAGACGAGAACTGTCTGAGGACCTGAGAACCAAAATTGTGGCAAAATATCAACAATCTCAAGGTTACAAGTCCATCTCCAGAGAACTAGATTTGCCTTTGTCCACAGTGCGCAACATTATCAAGAAGTTTGCAACCCATGGCACTGTAGCTAATCTCCCTGGTCGTGGACGGATGAGGAAAATTGATGAAAGATTGCAACGCAGAATAGTCCGGATGGTGGATAAGCAGCCCCAAACATGTTCCAAAGACATTCAAGCTGTCCTGCAGGCTCAGGGAGCATCAGTGTCAGCGCGAACTATCCGTCGACATTTAAATGAAATGAAACGCTATGGCAGGAGACCCAGGAGGACCCCACTGCTGACACAGAGACATAAAAAAGCAAGACTACAGTTTGCCAAAATGTACTTGAGTAAGCCAAAAGCCTTCTGGGAAAACGTCTTGTGGACAGATGAGACCAAGATAGAGCTTTTCGGTAAAGCACATCATTCTACTGTTTACCGAAAACGGAATGAGGCCTACAAAGAACAAAACACAGTACCTACGGTAAAATATGGTGGAGGTTCAATGATGTTTTGGGGTTGTTTTGCTGCCTCTGGCACTGGGTGCCTTGACTGTGTGCAAGGCATCATGAAATCTGAGGATTACCAAAGGATTTTGGGTCGCACTGTAGGGCCCAGTGTCAGAAAGCTGGGTTTGCGTCCAAGATCCTGGGTCTTCCAGCAGGACAATGACCCCAAACATACGTCAAAAAGCACTCAGAAATGGATGGCAAAGAAGCGCTGGAGAGTTCTGAAGTGGCCAGCAATGAGCCCAGATCTAAATCCCATTGAACACCTGTGGAGAGATCTTAAAATTGCTGTTGGGAAAAGGTGTCCTTCCAATAAGAGAGACCTGGAGCTGTTTGCAAAGGAAGAGTGGTCCAAAATTCCGGGTGAGAGGTGTCAGAAGCTTATTGATGGTTATAGGAAGCGACTGATTTCAGTTATGTTTTCCAAAGGGTGTGCAACCAAATATTAAGTTAAGGGTGCCAATACTTTTGTCCAGCCCATTTTTGGGGTTTTGTGTGACATTATGTCATATTTGCTTTTCTGCCTCTGTTTTATATTTGTTCCAATACATACAAAGGGAATAAACATGTGTATAGCAAAACATGTGTTAATGCAATACCTTTTTTGTGTGAAATACTTGATTTTCAGGAAAAATATCAAGGGTGCCAACAATTTCGGCCATGACTGTATAAATGGAGCCCAAAACAGCTATTTAAATAAATTACTTTTGTAAATTTTGTATCTCCCCTGTGACATACCTGAATATGCTTAGCCACCTGGGCTCTGGAAAGTTTTACCCTTTTCATGGTCAGGCCATTTTTTGCTGTTTAGCACTATGCTACTTTAACTGGTAATTGTGCGGTCATGCCACGCCGTACCCAAATAACATATTGGATTTGGAATATTTTTACAAAAGAGAAGTAGTAGGATACAATTTTGCCTATATTTATGAAGAAAAAAATTATTTGAAAAATGTTATAACAGAAACAGGTTTTTTTTTTTCAAAATGTTAGGTGTTTTTTCACTTATATAGCAAACAAATAGAAAAACAGTGGTGATTAAAAAACAACAAAAGAAAGCTTTCTTTGGGTACAGTGTTGCATGACTGAATAAATGTCATTCAATGATAGTGCTGAAATCTGAAAAATGGCCTGGGCAGGAAGGTGTGAAAGTCTCCTGTCTTGAAGTGGCTAAGGAAAGCTATTTCTTCCTGTAGATCTAACTGTAGATACACCTATTTGATTTTTTTGGGGGTTTTTTCTGTACCAAAGAAACATAGCAGGACACATTTTGGTCTAATTTTATGAAGAAAGATTATTTATTTGCAAAGTCTTATAACAGAAAGTAAGAAAAGTGTTTTTTTTATGTTTGGTCTTTTTACCTTTTATATAACAAAATAATAATAAGTAATTTAGAAAAAGTGGTGATTAAATATTACCAAAAGAAAGCTCTATCTAAGGGTTCATTCATATCACAACACATGAGTGTTGTGTTGTGGTTTTTGTTAAGTGTTGTAATATGTTGGCATTCGTTTTACCCTGCATTGCATTTGCTTGTTTTTTTTTGCCTTACCCATTTCTGTGCATTTGCGTACATTTGAACATGTTGCATTGCGCTGACTTGTTGCAGGGTGGTGAACAGCTCATGCTGCACTTTTTTCAGGGCTAGGCAAAGCAACATGTTGGTGTAAACTGCATTCATAGGGAACTATGATTTTTTTGGCTGCCATGAGTTGGGAATACATTCACAAACACACCCAGCTCATAGGTGTGAATGAAACCTTAATAAATGATATAAAATTAATTTGGTTACAGTGTTGCATGACTCATTTTCATTCAACATGTGACAGCACTGAAATATGAAAAATAGTCTGAGCAGGAAGTGGGTAAAACCGGGATGGTTTTGAAAGTGCTTAAAGTGGAGCTCCACCCAAAAGGGGAAGTTTCGCTTTAAAGACTGGTCCCCTACTCCCGAAAGATTGGCACCTTTGGGGAGCAGGGGGGGAGTGGGTACCCAAAATTGACAGGTACCCACTCCTACTTCTGCTGCGATCGCCTAGGCGATTGGAAGTGGAAGTTGTCCTCCCCACCTTCCTCCCCGTAATCTTCTGGGACATGTGACAGGTCCTAGAAGACTATGGGGCCATTCAGAAAGTGCAGTGCTACTCGAGAATGCGCAGTGGACACCCAGCTGTGAAGCCGCCAGCTCTCACAGCCTGATGCACACACTAAAGATGCCAGCGCTGGGAACACCGAGAGACAGGTAATGGGATATGCATTATCGCTTAATGTATGGACTTTACACTTTAATTCTTTCATGTTGTTGGGCAATATGTAAATTTTTCTATCTATGAACTGTTTAATCTGATCTGTTATGGCAGATAAATATTTAAACAAAATAAAAAAAAGTCTGTTTTTTTTGTTCTTTCCCTCACCAGGGTTTTTTTTTTAAATTAACTCTCCTTTATTTAATTTTGCTTTCTCAAAAATAGAATAGGGTTTGCATCTGCTGCTGCATGGAATTTATGTGAATGTTCAGGTTTGCAGTTTAGTAGTTTAAACCAGTGTTTCTCAACCTTTTTTCCGTCAAGGCACCCTTTTAAAATTATGGACAATTTCAAGGCACCCTCTAAAATTATGGGCAGTCCTGAGGCACCCCATTCTAAAATGTTAAAAAAATTCTAATAGTTGTATATAACGCAGCAACATCCACACATGTAGGACCCCCAAAGCTAGAGGTGATTTATTCTTCCAAATCAAATACATATTTGCACACTGGTCCTGACTAGTATTACAGTGTTTCTGTCAGGGCAAATGCCATCCTCTTTATCAACTGATGATGTAGTTGGTTGTCAGGACACCGGTAGCTAGAAGATTGTAATGGCGCACAATGAAAACCTGTGGCTTTGTGTAACTAAAAGTCAGGCTTCTTCCACCCCCTGGCTTGTATACAAGTTTTGGGCAACTTTTAGACATTTTGCCAAGGCACCCCTGAAGAATCCTCAAGGCACCCCAGGGTGCCTGGGCACCCTGGCTGAGAAAGGCTGGTTTGAACAGGTGACCTAAGTAAGGTGCTTACACCCCCCCACACACACACACACACACACACACACACTGATGCAAACCTTCAGCTGCAGCCTGAACGCATTCATTTCATGGTGGTATTATTTTTTTTTATTACAAACTTTTATTTGAAAGAGTTTAAATAACAAAATGAGAGGTCATACAGTTGGTAAACAATAATATCAATACATTTGTATAAGGTCAGATATTACAAAAAAACAAAATAGAAAGCATTTAGTACAGCAAAAAAAGACAATTATTCATAAAAAGAAAAAAAAGAAATAATTGAATACAAACCATAATACTTTACAGGTGAAACTCAAAAACTTAGAATATCGTGCAAAAGTTAATTTATTTCACTAATACAACTTAAAAGGTGAAACTAATATATGAGAGACTCATGACATGCAAAGCAAGATAGTTCAGATAGCCGTGATTTGTCATTATTGTGATGATTATGGCTTACAGTTCATGAAAACCCCAAATCCACACTCTCAGAAAATTAGAATATTGTGAAAAGGTGCAATATTCTCGGCTCAAAGTGTCCCACTCTAATCAGCTAATTAAGCCATAACACCTGCAAAGGGTTCCTGAGCCTTTAAATGGTCTCTCAGTCTGGTTCAGTAGGAATCACAATCATGGGAAAGACTGCTGACCTGACAGTTGTGCAGAAAACCATCATTGACACCCTCCAAAAGGAGGGAAAGCCTCAAAAGGTAATTGCAAAAGAAGTTGGATGTTCCCAAAGTGCTGTATCAAAGCACATTAATAGAAAGTTATGTGGAAGGGAAAAGTGTGGAAGAAAAAGGTGCACAAGCACCAAGGATGACCGCAGCCTGGAGAGGATTGTCAGAAAAAGGCCATTCAAAAGTGCTGGGGACTTTCACAAGGAGTGGACTGAGGCTGGAGTCAGTGCATCAAGAGACACCACTCACAGACGGATCCTGGACATGGGCTTCAAATGTCGTATTCCTCTTCTCAAGCCGCTCCTGAACAACAAACAACGTCAGAAGCGTCTTACCTGGGCTAAAGAAAAACAGACCTGGTCTGTTGCTCAGTGGTCCGAAGTCCTCTTTTCTGATGAGAGCAACTTTTGCATCTTATTTGGAAACCAAGGACCCAGAGTATGGAGGAAGAATGGAGAGGCACACACTGCAAGATGCTTGAAGTCCAGTGTGAAGTTTCCACAGTCTGTGTTGATTTGGGGAGCCATGTCATCTGCTGGTGTTGGTCCACTTTGCTTCATTAAGTCCAGGGTCAACGCAGCCGTCTACCAAGAGATTTTGGAGCACTTCATGCTTCCTTCCGCAGACTAGCTTTATGGGGATGCTGACTTCATTTTCCAGCAGGACTTGGCACCTGCCCACACTGCCAAAAGCACCAAAACCTGGTTCAATGACCGTGGGATTACTGTGCTTGATTGGCCAGCAACCTCGCCTGACCTGAACCCCATAGAAAATCATTGCCAAGAGAAAGATGAGAGACATGAGACAGAACAATGCAGAAGAGCTGAAGGCTGCTATTGAAGCATCCTGGTCTTCCATAACACCTCAGCAGTGCCACAGGCTGATAGCTTCCATGCCATGAGGCAGTAATTGCTGCAAAAGGGGCCCAAACCAAGTACTGAGTACATATGCATGCTTATACTTTTCAGAGGTCTGATATTGTTCTATGTACAATCCTTGTTTTTTTGATTGCATGTAATATTCTAATTTTCTGAGATTGTGGATTTGGGGTTTTCATTAGCTGTAAGTCATAATCATCACAATTATGACAAATCACGGCTTGAACTATCTTGCTTTGCATGTAATCAGTCTATCTCATATATTAGTTTCACCTTTTAAGTTGCATTACTGAAATAAATTAACTTTTGCACGATATTCAAATTTTTCGAGTTTCACCTGTATACCTTAAAAACAAATACAATTTAGTCATGTTGAAATCAAAGATTCCATTTTAGTTCAACATTTTCTTTGTATTATGTATTGTGTGTAATATGTTTCTATGATCATGGTATTGTCAAGGTCCTACTTTTTCCCAGAGGTTATTCTGCTCCATGTGCTGGCATCCATCTTGGGTTTCTGCAGAGCATGGTGGGAGTCTTTTATGCCTTCAGGCCTCTGCGGTCCATCCCCCAGAGGGGTGTGGTTGATCATATATAAGCCTGTTGTCCGCACGTGCTCTTTGCATTCGTGTCTTGTATGTTCGTGTTGCAACAAGCTCTGTTTCTACTTTCGTGGCTCTCCTGGAAACTGACTCGGCTTTTGACTAGACTATTCTCTGCGTTATCCATTTATCTGACCTCCCGTTGCTGAACCTGGCTTGTGACCTGTTATTCTTGTCTACCGTTCTGTACTGTCTGTCCCGTTGTTATCGACCCGGCCTGCCCGACTATGCTATTGTCTTATCTGGTTCCTACCAGCCATTGGCGGCGGCCATTACCGCAGCTAGGGTGTCTCGGGGGCCACGACCTGGTCTAAGGCTGCGTCAAGTCCATCCCCACCATCAGGGGCCCTGGTGAAGGGCACAAATAATAAAAAATAAAGTTTAGAGGTTCAAATATATATTACTGTATCACCCAATATATGGATTCCATCCAGTAGCCAAAAAATATGCAGACCAACAAAGAGATTTGTGAAAAGAGATTCACAAGAAAGCGGCTACATTATGGACAGAATGCGATACTCGGAAAAATTTCCAAAAAATTATGCTTTATTAAACATTAATGATTGACAATAGGGCAATCACCCTGGTTTACCATCACCTCAGTATGAGACAATACACACAGACCTAAAACCATTTAAAATCACACCAAGACCGGTCTGGATATATATGTGCTGCAGAGGCAGTGACAAACTTGGTCTAGAGCATTTGCAGCACCGCACATTAGTTACACTCCCTGTAGGAGGTTTTTAAAAAAATTATACCATAGGTATATACTGTATAATATAATTATCACATGCTATGCATAATAGCTAATACAGTTACCACGTGGAGAGAAACATAACCCTTAGCCTATTCAAGGCAATATGGGTAAAAAATTGCATAAGGAGGGGGGATATACCCCAATAATATGAATATAGATTCATGCAGTACAACCCTATTGAGGCACATGTGGTTGGGGCCCATCTACCCTTGGTAGATGCAAATAGTTGCAAAAACTCTTATAGATGAAAGAGTCCCTGTTGATGTCTTGATGGAATAATAAATGTAGATAGCAGAGCCCTGCTTTATATGGTTTCTTCACCACAGCGTGTGGACTATAAACCACTTTGATATACGTGATAGAATGAGGCCCAATGGGTCTTCTGTTTGTTGCAATATATGCTGTATGCCTTGCATCTAGGTAATGCATCATAATGTCCCCATCCTGAAATAAGACAAATAATATAAGGACAGTCAATCTGGGTACTCTCACTCTGATGTATATAATAGGTAACAAGAAGCCTTCTTCGTTATTCGTGTAACAGTCCACTCACCACCTGTGCCATGGCTAGTAAATAATGGAAATGTCCTTCACATGTACTGCCGTGTTGATCCAGGGAACAACCGCTTACATCAGCCGACATCTCGCGGGTTCCATTCTCTCCATGGCGCCTGTACAGCTTTGCATGACTCATGGCATGTGAAAATGGCCGCCTCCTTGTAGGTCGGCGTGCATAACGTCAATGCGCATGACCGGAAGTGACGTATCTGACGCATGACGTCAACGCATTTCGCCGATGGGCGTATCTCACTCAGCTTCATCAGGACCAATGAGATTCCTGCCATCTATTCCACATGAATGCGGTTTAAGATCGATCTCCCACTTTCTTGATAGAATATACCCCAATTTGAGGGGACAAAATGAATTTATTAGTGAGCTATTAGACTTTGCATTACGTCATAACTTTTTCCAATTTAACAACACCTTTTATCAACAGATTAGAGGTACAAGTATGGGGGCACCCTGGGCTCCGGCCTATGCGTGTCTACATTTAGGTTTTTGGGAGGAACAGGTTGTCTTCAGGTCACTAAGGTTTCTCGCACATGCTCAGATTTGGCTGAGGTATATTGATGATATTTTTCTTATATGGAGAGGAACATTGGAGGAATTAAAACTTTTTCTGGAGGAGTTAAATCAGAACTCCTTCAATATTAGACTCACATATGTGTTTGATGAAAGGTGTATTTCTTTTCTTGACCTTGAACTCAGACTTGAAGACAACAGGCTCCTTACTAAAATGTTTAGAAAACCAACTGCAGCTAATACCCTATTAGAGGCTAGGCGTTATCACCCACGCTCATTGATTACAGGAATTCCGGTAGGACAGTTTCTGAGATGTCGAAGAAACAGTTCGAATATTAATGACTTTAGGATGGAGGCGCAGGACCTTTATAAAAGGTTTAGGGAATAGGGATATTCTCACTCTCAGATTAGAAAAGCTCGGAGATGGGCATATCAAACTGACCGGAAGAGTCTATTGTCCCCAAAAAAGGATGAGAAGGTTAAATTAAGTCAGCAACCTGTTAGAATGATAACTCAATTTGGTGCTCAATGGCAGGCTGTGAGACAAATATTAGAAAAACACTGGAAGATTCTAACCCAATGCCCCAAATTAAGTAAAATTGTAGGTGAGCGCCCCCAAATGGTAGCTAGAAGAGCACCAAATCTTGGTGACCTCCTTATTCATTCCGACTATCAACCGTTAAAACAAACAACATGGTTGAAGTCACGTACAAAAGGGATGTATAGATGTGGAAAATGCCAGATCTGTAAATTTGTGGATCGCACAGATTTTTTCTTTGATTCAAAAAATAGTACCCACTATAAAATTCAAAGTCTTATAAATTTCTCCACAGCCAGAGTATTGTATATGTTGACTTGCCCTTGTAAAAAGATGTATATAGGTAAAACTAAAAGACAACTTAAAGTACGAATAGGCAAACACTTTAGAGATATCAGATCCAATGACCCTGAAAGTAATTTAGCTCAACACTATGCTAAGCACCATGGTGGTAAACTAGATGGCACAAAAGTGAAAGGTTTCTATGCATTACATTTTCCCCAAAGGAGAGGTGATTTTGATAAAGAATTATTAAGAAAGGAAAAATATTGGATATATAAACTTGATACACTGTTCCCAAAGGGGTTAAATGTTGAATGTGATCTCCAGGTGTTTTTGGACAAATAGCCTTATGCAGGGATTTTCTAATTAATATCGCCATCTTGTGGTGCGTTTGCGGTAATTTTTCATTTCTTTTAATGTCAATTGAACATGGTAAACCTTTCCTTTCTTTGATGTGTCCAGTTGCCTGTCGTTTTAAATGTGATAAATGACCAGCTGTTGTGCTAAGTAATTAGCCTCTTTCCCATTGAGAATAGCTGCAGGTAAATAATTTGCATATTTGGGTGGGTTTAAACCCACTATAAATAGGAAGCTGAAAGGCAGGAATCTCATTGGTCCTGACGAAGCTGAGTGAGCTACGCCCATCGGCGAAATGCGTTGACGTCATACGTCAGATACGTCACTTCCGGTCATGCGCATTGACGTTATGCATGCCAACCTACAAGGAGGCGGCCATTTTCACATGCCATGAGTCATGCAAAGCTGTACAGGCGCCATGGAGAGAATGGAACCCGCGAGATGTCGGCTGATGTAAGCGGTTGTTCCCTGGATCAACACGGCAGTACATGTGAAGGACATTTCCATTATTTACTAGCCATGGTACAGGTGGTGAGTGGACTGTTACAAAAATAACGAAGAAGGCTTCTTGTTACCTTTTATATACATCAGAGTGAGAGTACCCAGATTGACTGTCCTTATATTATTTGTCTTATTTCAGGATGGGGACATTATGATGCATTACCTAGATGCAAGGCATACAGCATATATTGCAACAAACGGAAGACCCATTGGGCCTCATTCTATCACGTATATCACAGTGGTTTATAGTCCACACGCTGTGGTGAAGAAACCATATAAAGCAGGGCTCTGCTATCTACATTTATTATTCCATCAAGACATCAACAGGGACTCTTTCATCTATAAGAATTTTTGCAACTATTTGCATCTACCAAGGGTAGATGGGCCCCAACCACATGTGCCTCAATAGGGTTGTACTGCATGAATCTATATTCATATTATTGGGGTATATCCCCCCTCCTTATGCAATTTTTTACCCACATTGCCTTGAATAGGCTAAGGGTTATGTTTCTCTCCACGTGGTAACTGTATTAGCTATTATGCATAGCATGTGATAATTATATTATATATACCTATGGTACAATTTTTTTTAAAAACCTCCTACAGGGAGTGTAACCAATGTGTGGTGCTGCAAATGCTCTAGACCAAGTTTGTCACTGCCTCTGCAGCACATATATATCCAGACCGGTCTTGGTGTGATTTTAAATGGTTTTAGGTCTGTGTGTATTGTCTCATACTGAGGTGATGGTAAACCAGGGTAATTGCCCTATTGTCAATCATTAATGTTTAATAAAGCATAATTTTTTGGAAATTTTTCCGAGTATTGCATTCTGTCCATAATGTAGCCGCTTTCTTGTGAATCTCTTTTCACAAATCTCTTTGTTGGTCTGCCCTGGTGAAGGGCAGCCTGGGACTTAGACTCCGCGCCCTGAGGGACTCCGGTCTGTGGGTGGTGGTTGTCGTTAGTCGGTGCATGACCCTGCCATTAAGCCTGCCTGTCCGTTCCACAGCTCCTGCCCTGAATGGTATCATCAATTCTAGCAATAAATTGTGGGAATGGCACTATATTTGTTTTCCAATGACAGACTATTGTCCAATGTGTAGCTAAACAAATGGTGTGTATTGGATTTATTAAAGGTTTAGAAAGATATGAGATATTACTAAATAATATTCAGTTTTTGCATGTTAAAGTTATTTCTTTACCTGCTAGGACTTTAATTAAGGTAAATATTTCTTTCCAGGTAAGAGCTACTTTATAACATTCCCAAACATTGTAGTGTGTAGTACCATCTGGCAAAAAGCTTCACTGCTGTTTCACATATTATCACGGACTTCGTTCCTTTTTTGGAGATTACTCCACCTAGAATCCTATTCTTATTTCAAAAATTGTGTGCCTAACTCAGATTACCAACTTGTCACATAGGGAAGTTTATCTGTGTCCAAAGAGGAGTTAAGATCATTATATAAGGTGATTTAGCTCTAGGAGATTTATGACAAACCTGTTCATAAATCGTGAGATGATTAGTTTGAAAGGGGATATAATGAGTATACAAAAAAAGGTGTATTTGAAAATAATGTTGATATTCAGTGGCAGGGATTGATTTTAATTCTTGTAATCAAGTGAAGGAAATAAAGGAGGAGGTTTTATAAAAAATCTTTTATATAGACCATGTTGTTATCTATCCACATCTAGGATCCCCTAAAAATCTTGCACCAGAGTGATGGGTAAAAAATAGGGCAGAAACTGCTCTACATTTATTCCACAGCTTTTTTTTTTTTTTTTTTTTTAAAGAAATATTTATTGGGTTTTTATCAATACAATAAACAAAAACCAGGAGAAAGGAAACAAAGTACAGGCAATTTGTGTATTGAATAATAGTACAAGATATGAGATTGATTTGCAATATTAAGAACATAGCTCATTGTTAGGAAACTTATGGTGTATTTGCTTTGGTGATCATGAGCATACTAAAAGCTATATCTGACCTGAAAATAAGTTTTCTAAGCATAAGTAGTAACAGCTCGTTACTGAAGAGATGTCTGAACTGCATCAGCTCTTTAGAGGTATAGTGGTGTGTAGGAGAAAACAAAAAAAAAGAAAATGATGGAGCAAAAGCCGGTGGAGGGGAGGAGATGGAAGGTGAAATAGGAAAAAGATAGGGGGGGGGGGAGGGAACTGACAGAATCTGAGGGAACCAGTTGTTTTCTTTTGAAAACTTTAAGGTAAGGTGACAAGCAGCCAAGGAGGTAGCTATTCCGTGTTGTATAGGAGAACTTGGATACCTGGGTATGCTAAAGCGTAAGAAAGCCAATATAAACAGTAGTGAATATATACCAACAAAAGAAAGCTCTCTATTGCCATCGCCAAATTAATGTCCAAATTCAATACCGGGGTGTTGAGAGAGGCCAGAGCGGAAGGGTCAACTTCTGGGAGGGTGAGTTGTTCCAAAAATGTTTTGGCTCGTGTAAGGTCAATCGGATCTGGGCCGTATAGTTTAGGCGTAAAAATGTTCTAGAATCAAGATAATTTCTTCCCGTGTGTCTTTGAGGGAGCACTGGGAGTCTTTCAATGCTGTGAATTGAGTTGGGGTGAATGTTTTTTTGCATAGTCAGGCAAGTAACTTACCTAGTTTGTTACCAAATTTGTGGTATTGAAGTTTCTTGTGCTCTCGCCCAAGTGTCAAATTGGCTTTTTGCTTATTGCCAGATTTTCCTATTTTCATGTGAATTTGAATTTGCCAGACACCTCTGAGCCTGTCTCAGGAGATCACTGGTGTCTTGGAATTTGTATAAGAGTTTTCTCTAATATGTCGCTGCAAAAGCTATGATTCTACCCCTGAGCACAGCTTTACCCATTTCCCAGAACAAATTTGGGTTAGACTGGTGGGCCGCATTGGTGGACACGAAGTCTGATCAGGTTGCGGAAATGATTTGGAGTAGGTCTTGATTGTTGACCAGATAAGATGGGAAGCGCCACATTTTAGGGGAGTGGTTTGTGTTGAGGTAGTCCAGGGAGATAGAGATAGGGCTATGGTCGGAGATGGCCATATCATGAATAGTCGATTTAGTGATGGAGATTAAAAGTGAGGGGTTGCAGAAAAAGTAGTTGATTCTGGATACAGTATGGAGGACAGGGGAATAGAATGTGTATTCTTTACCATCCAGATGGGATAGATGCCAGATATCTGTCAGCTGCAAAGTTTCCACAAAATTAGCTAGTAGAATGGATGTGGGGGGCGAACGTGAGAGAGACGTCAGCAGATAGGCGCTGCCTTTTGATTTGTCTTCCTGCCAATTCATATAGGAGTTAACATCTCCTCCCATGATGAGGGGAAGATAGACAAATTTTGATATCCGCGAGGACGCAGTTTGAAAGAATGAATAGGTGAATTGGGAGAGTATATGTTAGAAAGGACTAATTCTCTGGAGCCCAACTTAATATGTGTGGTAATGAAGTGTCCTTCATCATCTGCATCAGTGGAGATGATCTCAGGGAAAATTTGTTTGTGAAAAAGTATGAGTACTCCTTTGCCTTTGATCACTGGGGAGCCATGTACCTGCCCAATCCATAATTTTTTCATACGGGAAAAATCTTCTGGGGTTAAATGGGTCTCTTGAAGTAGTGCTATGTCTGCCTTTAGCCGCCTCAGGTGGTGCTGTATTGCCATACGTTTGTGGGGGGATCTAAGGCCTTTGACATTCCAGGATATTATACTTACCATCTTAACATTATATCTAAGATTTTCATATAAACATGAGTTGCATTTACTTGTACTGATTCCAACCTTATCCATATCCAAGTTGTTGGTTTTGCCAGGGGTTGCTGGCGCTCATGTGGTAGCTTGGGTTCTTCAGAGAGACAGAAAAGAATAGGAAAGGAAAGAAGGAGTAGGAAAGACACAATTAAGGCCCAACGTGGGCTTAATTGAAAACACGCATGGGGAAAAACCATTGTGTTAGATTGTACTTCACATTTTTCCACATGGTTCTCCTTTCTATGACCAGCATAACCAGAAATTCTAGATATGAAACCCGCACTGGGGATGCGATTATTTCAGTATTGTAGACCTTAGCCACCGCCTGGTTTCCGCTTAGAATAGATTCATGAACTCTTATTTTGTGCAAGTTTTCATAAACTAGAAGTATAGAGAACCAAGAGAAACTGCGATGTCTCAGGAGGACCGTTTAACGTGTAATAACACCATCAACATGATAAACTGTGGATACAAATAAGCCAAAGGTCAGTAAAAAGTGTTTGCAGGCTGGGATCAAGCAGAAGCATAATCAAGGAACAAGCCAAAGGTTTTTTTCAGAAGCATAGTAAAGCTTCTGCTTGATCTCTACCTGAAAAAAGGAGAGAAAAAAAGGGAAGGGGGGAGCAAATAGTAGGCAGTATAGTGAGTTCCATCAGACAGTTATTCCTATCTATCTAGTTGGCCCATATCTTGTCAAACTTTCTCAGGCAATTGCAGCTTGCTTAGGTTAGTTTATAGATAGGGAGCACTGCACTGATTGCTGATTTCCATTCCTCCACAGTGGGTGGCTGGTGAGCCTTCCATTTCAACAGTATAGCTCCGTCTAGCATAGAATGCTGAATAGAATACAAATAGCTTAACATAGCGAGTTTCTCCAATGTTGTCAGTCATGCCCAGTAGGAAAATAAGGGGGTCCATGGGAATTGTTAGACTACCTACAGAGTTCATCATGAACACAACCTCACTTCAATAGACTTGCAAGCGAGGATAGGCCCACAGCATATTAACGAGCTAGTATCCCCTAAAGATGTGTGTAGTATGTTGTGTGTAAAATATAAATATATACAGTTGCAAGAAAAAGTATGTGAACCCCTTGGGATTACATGGAGTTTTGCATGAATTGGGCATAAAATGTGCTCTGAACGTCATCTAAGTCACAACAATAGAAGAACACAGTCTGCTGAACATAATACTACACAAACATTAGATGTTGCCATGGTTTAATTGCACATAACATGTAAACAATCACAGTGCAGGGAGGAAAAAGTATGTGAACCTTTGGACTTAATAACTGGTTGACCCTCCTTTGGCAGCAACAACCTCAACCAAACGTTTCCTGTAGTTGCAGATCAGACTTGCACAACGATCTGGAGTAATTTTGGACCACTCCTCTTCACAAAACTGTTTCAGTGTAGCAATATTCTTGGGATGTCTGGTGTGAATCGCTCTCTTAAGGTCATGCCACAGCATTTCAATCGGGTTGAGGTCAGGACTCTGACTGGGCCACTCCAGAAGGCGTATTCTGTGCTGTTGCAGCCATTGTTTTGTTGAATTACTTGTATGCTTTGGGTCATTGTCCGGTTGCATCACCCATCCTCTGTGGAGCTTCAGTTGGCGGACAGATGGTCGTACGTTTTCCTGCAAAATGTCTTGATAAACTCTGGAATTCATTTTCCCATCAATGACAACAATCCGTCCAGGCCCTGAGGCAGCAAAGCAGCCCCAAACCATGATGCTCCCTCCGCCATGTTTTACAGTGGGGATGAAGTTTTGATGTTGGTGTGCTGTGCCTTTTTTTCTCCACACATAGTGTTGTGTGTTCTTCCCAAACAACTCAATCTTGATTTCATCTGTCCACAGTATATTTTGCCAGTAGTGCTGTGGAACATCCAGGTGCTGTTTTGCAAACTTCAAACGTGCTGCAATAATCTTTTTGGACAGCAATGGCTTCCTCCGTGGTGTCCTCCCATGTACTCCATTCTTGTTTAATGTTTTCCTTATTGTAGATGTGTCAACAAAAATGTTAGCATGTGCCAGAGATTTCTGTAGGTCTTTAGCTGACACTCTGGGATTCTTCTTTACCTCATGCAGCATTCTGCGCTGTGCTCTTGCAGTCATTTTTACAGGACGACCAAGCCTAGGGAGAGTAGCAACAGTGCTAAACTTTCTCCATTTGTAGACAGTCTGTCTTACTGTGGACACATGAACATCAAGGCTTTTGGAGATACTTTTGTAACCCTTTCCAGCTTCATGAAAGTCAACAATTCTTGATGGTAGGTCTTCTAAGAGCTCTTTTCTGCGAGGCATGGTTCACATCAGACAGTGCTTCTTGAAACCAGTAAACCCAAAACAGGTGTGTGTTTTTTAAGGGCAGGACAGCTGTCAGCAACACATCCAATATCATCACACTGATTGGAGTCAAGCTTGGCTCACTCCTGGCTTCAATTAGCTCTGGGAGAAGTCATTAAGCTAGGGCCTCACATACTTTTTCCTCCCTGCACTGTGAATGTTTACATGTTATGTGCAATTAAACCATGGCAACATCTAATATTTGTGTAGTATTATGTTCAGCAGACTGTGTTCTTCTATTGTTGTGACTTAGATGAAGTTCAGAGCACATTTTATGCCCAATTCATGCAAAACTCCACGTAATCCCAAGGGGTTCACATACTTTTTCTTGCAACTGTATATATACAGTATATGTGTGTGTGTGTGTGTGTGTGTGTGTAGATACAGTAGTTATTGATTGAATATACATATTTCAGTGACATGTGACACATTAAAAGGGAGGTCATCAAGATTGATAGAGCTAGCAGACTATTCCTATGCTAATTCTACTAAACAGGCAAGCCGTACCTTAGTAACTGCAATAAGAAAAATTGGTCAGATGTTCAGTTGTCCTGTCCTGGGTAACAGGGGTTGTAGACAATGTAGCTTAACCACTTTCCGTTCGGCCGTTGTATATAAACGGCCGAACGGTGGCAGCGCAGGGGCGGTTGGCCGTTTATAAACGGTCTCCCCACCCCCTGCTTGTGCGCTCTCCCTGGGAGCACGCGGCACCGCGATCCAGTGCCCGCTGTGTCTTCTGGACACAGTGGAACACTGATCGTTATACGGGACCTCTGTGCGAGGTCCCGATCATGTGATCACTGATTGGCCAATCAGTGATCACATGAAGAGTAGTAAGCAAGATGTCACTTGTGACATCATTGCATACTACGTGTGAAATCTGTGAATGATCATAGAGGTCACATGGTACAAGGCTATTCACAACAGCCTTGTACCATGTGACAAGCTTTGACCAATCACAGCTCACAGAGTATTTCTCAATGGCTGCAAGAATGCAGCCAAAGAGAAGGAGAGCTGATTGTTTTTACAGCCTTTATGGGTGTAAAAGCAATCAGTGTAAAAAAAAAACAATTTTCATCACCCCCCACAAGTAGTACAGTGTCACCATGGTGACACTGTACTGCTAGGGTGACAGTATGTTAAAAAAAAAAACATAAATAATAATATTAAAAAATAAAATAAAAATGTAAAAAAAATTTTTAAATTATAATTTTTGGTTATAAACTAATTTGGGTTTTTTTTTTTTTTTTACTAAAAAGAGAACTGAATACATTTTGGCCAAGATTTATGAAGAAAGATTATTTATTTGCAAAACTTTATAAGAAAAACACTTTTTTTCAACATTTTTGGACTTTTTCATTTATATAGGAAAAAAAAATCACAGTGGTGAATACATACCACCAAAATAAAGCTTTATCTGTCTCAAAAAAAATGCTAAAAAATTCATATGGGTACGGTGTTGCATGACCGCGCAATCGTCATTCAAATTGTGATAGCGCTGAAAGCTGAAAATTGGCCTGGACAGGAAGGGGATAAAAGTGTCCGGACTTGAAGTGGTTCATTGTAGGTCTTACTTGTTGTTTTCAGTAAAAATGCAATTAAGGTCTTTTCATGTTAGGATGAAATGTGCTTGACCAACCAATCAGCTGTTTTTAGATGGAGGGAAGAAATTGTATAGAAGATAGTATACATTATTGCATGTATGGAAGCTACCTTGGTTCATATTAGGCAGCACAGTGGCTAAATGGTTAGCACTTCTGCCTGGCAATACTAGGGTCATTGAATCAAATCCCAACCACAGCACCACCTGCCTGGAGTTTGCATGTTCTCTCCATGCCTGTGTGGGTTTCCTCTGGGTTCTCCGGTTTCCTCCCACACTCCAAAGACATGCTGGTAGGCTAATTGGATCCTGTCTAATTGGGTCTAGTATGTGTATGTATGAATGTAAGTTAGGGACCTTAGATTGTATGCCCCTTGAGGGATAGGGACTGATGTGAATGTACAATATGTATATGTAAAGCACTGCGTAAATTGATGGCGCTATATAAGTGCCTGAAATAAATATTATAGACTGAAAATATGTTGGACAGGTAGAATATCTCTATGCTTGCTAACATGTCATCACATCAGGATTGGGTACTTTGAAGGCTCCTGATCATTGTATTATTTGCAAATACTACATAGACTCTGTCCTGTGCTGGGACCCAATAAATGCGCCTCTCTGGATGAACCAAGTTGATGCAGAAAATTTAATATGACAACATACTGATGTTGTCCAAGTGACTACAAGAGCATTTTCAGGTTCAGTAACAGAAGTCGCTAATGACAACAATCCTGTGAGTCTGGAAAAACTATACTAAAGACTGTGCCATGGACCAGAAGACCTGTACTGGAAGCTGCAGAAGTAATTTCAAGACGGAGCCTCGAATGTGGTGAGTGAACAATATTTCCTTTTTGTAATTATTAGTAATATAGTAAAAATGCTTAGTGTGAAGCTAGTGTCAGTTCTGACAGAGTTAACAGATGGATGTTAAAATGTATTAAACATCATGATGGTTCTTATGAAATTCCAGAAAAATGTAAACAGACATGGATTTAATGAAGGAATTTTTGGAGAAAAATGTTTTTTGATAGCAAACTTTCAGAAAGTAAGAGAAAGGGTTTTCTATTATGACGTGTTTGTTATCTTGTTGTTTAACTTTAGAAGATTCTGTGAGGGATAAAGGCAATGAAATAAACAAGCTAAAGAATTCACTTGATAGAAGCAACAAGAACTGTGAAATGTTACAAAACCAATCAGAAACTGAGACTGTGAATTTAAAATTGCATGCAGTTACTATTAGAGAAGCTTTGATAGAGAAATCTAAAGTTTGTGATGAACTATCAGAGGAAAAGGAGAGATTGAAATTAAGAATTATTGAATTGGAGAGGAGATCACAGGAATACAGATACACATCAAATCTTAAATCCAGCAATCTGCTGCAAAATACAAACTCAAACATTCCATTTGTTTAGGAATTTCATGGCTTTAAACCTGAAATAAATAACCTTGCAGACGAGAGCTCCAAATCATATATTTATTAGCGAAAATACAGCTGTATGAGAGCACCCATGCCCTGCCCATCAGATGCTCTGGCTACATTGATTACAGTTCTCATTTTTATAGGGTTTCATGCTACACCCTTCATTGCTTATCAGTTTACAACACTTATGATATATAGCGGACCAGTCTGCACATTTTATCAGTATCGATGATGCATTAATACTTCGCACACCCAATAGTGCAGTGGACCAACATGTGCCAAATGTAGCTGAATACACAAACAACTGAATATATATGTTTTAAAATTAAAGTGCATATACTGTATCTATATACGCCTAATAATAGCCATTTCTAATGCAATAAACCTCACTCTAAGGCACTTATATATATATATATATATATATATATATATATATATATATATATATTAACTTAATTGAACACTCTTATTACTGTTATTTCATTATAATGTATTGGTATGAAGTAGGATATAGTAAGGATCACCTTTATCCCTATTCATTACTCCCTCCTTTTGATCCTTATACATCTCACTCCTAGTACACAAATGTGCACTGGAGGGCTAATTCTTTACTTTCAGTATTCTTAACTTCTTGTCACATATTAGTTTTCCACAATTACAAGCAGATAAGGGACATGTAGTCCAGCTGATCCACACATGACCATTAGGTTGAGCCGTTGGCTTGCGGGAGAGGACAAGGTGCAGTGTTCCTTCCACTTTTTAATAAGGTTCGTACTCTACCAGATAAGTGGCAACATGGACTTCACTCCTCCTGGTTTGGAGATGTAATATAATCAAAATGTCCATCCTGACGAAATTTCCTTACTTGTTTCAAGCTTTACCCATCTCCCTACCTTCCAGTTATCTTAAAAGAGTTAACTCTCTTCTCACTAAGTTCATTTGGGCTGGAAGGAAGACCCATCTCCCATGCCACCCCATTCCCAAGGAAGACCCATTCCCCAAACATGCTGGTGGATTAACAGTTCCTGACCTTCTTAAATATTACCAGGCTGTGCATCTGGGTCACCTTATAGATTGGTGCCACCATGGAGAGATTAAGCTTTGGCCATGACTTGAACAGGCTGTGCATCTGGGTCGCCTTATAGATTGCTGCCACCATGGAGAGATAAGCTTTGGCCATGACTTTAACAGGCCCAGGGTAACTTATTGCTCTGTAACCTGCTGTGGTGCTTTGGGAAGGAGGTGTCATCTTTCAGGACGTACCCCTTGGTAGGCACCACTTCTAGAATCTGCCTCCAGCTATTTTCTACCATGAACTTGTCCTCACAGCATTCCCCATTGTTCCCAATTTTGGGGAATCTCGGCTTTGCACCAGGTGTGCGAGATGGTACTTTCTGTAGGTTGGTTTCACGCAGGCTTTTTCAGGTCTCCTACTTTCTGTTTGCCAGAGATTGACCTTGTATTTCATGCCTTACTGATCCTAGAGGAGCTTTTAGGTTGGATTTCCGGATTTCTGCAACTGCAGCACTATCTATGCTCTTTGTTTCCCTCTGCCTTCAGACGTGACCTGACTTCTTTTGAGGATATCTGTTTGGAGCAAGGCACTTTACCTCATACACTTTCTAAAATGTATGCTCTTTTGATCACACCCCCAGAGGATTATCGGCCTCCTTTTTTGGACAAATGGGATGTGGACCTGGGATGTCCCTTTACCAACTCTCAGAGGACAAACATAATTCGATTTGCTTTGGAATCTTCCATATGTACAAAGTTTCAAGAAACTAATTTTAAGATTCTTACTAGATGGTACCATACCACTGTCCTCTTGTGTAAACTTTTCCCAAACACCATATATATGTTGGTGTTGCTGAAGGGAACGAGGTGCATTGTTACATACTTTTTGGTCCTGTCCTAAACTGACTGTTTTTTGGACAGAGGTTCTCTGCATAATCCATAAATTCACTGACTTTGTCTTGCCAGATGATCTGACCTTTTTCCTTCTACATGCCTCCAGCATCCCCGCCAAAGTATACAAAAAAAATCGATCCTTTGCCATCTCCTTAACGCTGCCAAATCTTATATTCCTCTCAGATGGAAAAGTACAAGCCCTCCGTCCATTCGACTATGGCTCATGAAAGTGGAAGAATTGAACCAGATGGAGGATCTGTTCCTGACCTCACAACACAGAAGAGAGATATACTCCAAGACGTGGGGTTTGTGGAATATGTTTGTCTACTCCAAGGAGGGTAAAACTCTCTTTGAACCAGGCCCTGCCAACTGAGGGTTTTCCCTTGTCCACCCTCGGATCAGAACCTTCTTTTCCCCCTCCCCCTCTTTCTTTTTGCCTCCCTCCAAACTCCCATTTCCCCATTCCCTCTTCTTTTTTCTTGCTTCCCTCTGCTCTTGCTCCCTCCTTCTTATCCATTTTGTTATTAGATCTAATTTATAATATATACTGAATTGACTGTGAGGCAGTACCAATTCCCCCCCCCCCCCGGTACTTATAATTCCATGTTTTGCAGATACAAAATTCTGGTGGTTTGGTCATACGTGCGGACCCTCTCTGATGATATACTTAACTATCAGACTTAAATGTCTCTCTTTTTAGTAAGACATGATTGCGGGATTGGTATATTGGCCTGGATGGGCTCCCGGTGGACAATTTATCTTGTCTTTTACCCTGTATATCTTGGTGTTACACTGATTCTAACCTTTGGATACATTTCTGTTAACTGTTATGGTTGCTGCCTGGTGCCAATAAACTCAACATTTGTAAGAAAAAAAAATCAAGTCAATGTAGCCACATTGTTTGGGACAAATAATGAATATAAAGATCAGAAGGTAAAAACTAAGGGGGATTTATCAGGTCAAAGACTTGTGATTCCAATGTGCAAAACAGAGCTAAACAAATTAACAATAAGCAAAAGTCCAAGACCTGGATACCATTTTCTCAGTTAAAATAAGAATATGACCATCTGAAAATTGAATATGATAAAAAGAAGGTAGTATGTGACAAATTATTGGAGCAACTGAGGAGATTACAGGATGCTAGAGGTACAGAAACGGCAGGAGGTAGGGGTCCTTCTGATCTGTCTGAATGCAAATTATACCTCTATGGCAGTGGGGGTGAATTAGCATAGCACAATAAAAATGTATATAGTACTTTTGTTTTTTCTTCAAACACAATGTTCAAGGACTTGGATAATGAATCTTTTGTTGGAGAATGTCTAGTGTTTCAGATGTTGTAGAGGTATGAATCTGTGTTATTAGAAATATTCATTTACAAGTGAATTAAAGGAACACTAAAAATTTACACATTTTGACCTGAAACTATTGCTACTGGGGGAAGATAAAAGGATAAATAAAAGAAGTAATTTGTGCTGGGACCACCATAGAATGAATTACAAGGACTTTAAAAATAATGGACTCTCGGGGGGCATGGCCAGGATGTAAGAGAAAGCAGACACACCTTGCTTCAGCTTTCCCCATCCATGCAGAGAATTCATTTCCATCTCGGGCTCTCACCCACCATCCTGCTCAGCAAACTTCTCCCTCCTGTCCAGGGGCCTCACCAATCGTCACCATGCTGGGTAGAGGCACAGTGGGAAGAAAATCCACTGCCCCTGGGCTGCGGACCCCGGCTACAAGACTTGTGGGGCAGCCATCTTGCCTGTCACTTCTGGAGTGGTGGATGGCTGGGGACATGGACTCTGATCCGGTTGGCTCCCCTCCTTCAGCAGAGCTGGGGCACCCTGGGGACCAAGTGACCAGAAAAGCGAATAAGAACAACAATGGGTTGTCAAGGTCCTACCTTTTCCCAGAGGTTATGCTGTTCCATGTGCTGGCATCCATCTTGGGTTTCTGCAAAGCATGGTGGGAGCCTTTTATGCTTTCAGGCCTCTGCGGTCCATCCCCCAGAGGGGTGTGATTGAGCACATTTAAGCCTGTTGTCTGCACTTGCTCTTTGCATTCGTGTCCAGTTTGATAGTGTTGTTTCAAGGTCTTGTTCTACTCTCGTGGCTCTCCTGGAAACTGACTCGGCTTTGTCTAAGACTATTCTCAGCCTTATCCCTTTATCTGACCTCCCGTTGCTGAACCTGGCTTGTGACCTGTATATTCTTGTCTACCATTCTGTACTGTCTGTCCCGCTGTTATCGACCCGGCCTGTCTGACTATCGTTCTATCTGGTTCCTACCAGCTATACGCCATTGGCGGCGGCCATTACCGCAGCTGGGGTTTCTCGGGGGCCGCGACCTGGTCCCTGGCTGCGTCAAGTCCATCCCCACCATCAGGGGCCCTGGTGAAGGGCAGCCTGGAGCTTAGACTCCACGACCTGAGGGACTCCGGTCTGTGGGTGGTGGTTGTCGTCAGTCGGTGCATGACCCCGCCATTAGGCCTGCCTGTCCATTCCACATCTTCTGTCCTGACATGGGTAGACTCTGCAGCCCTGGTAGGGTTGTGGCACTGAAAACTGCCCACAGAACAGGGTTACTCCTATCTTTCTCATGTAAAAGCCTCCTCCTCTTGCATTGATGTGACATTTGCCAATTTGGCCCTCAGTGGAATCAGCAGTCACCCCACGTCTTCAGGAGTTTTGGGATGATGAACAGAGATGCACTGAAACTCTTGCGGATTTGCCCTCCCCCTCCTCTTTAGTGGAACTGCAAATGGCTAGAAGAGAGCTTCTGGTTCATTATTATTATACAGTATTTATAAAGCGCCGATAGTTCGCTCAGCGCTGTGCATTACAATGGGGGACAGAACAATAACAATACAATGCAAAACATGAGGGGATTGAGGGCCCTGCTCTTTCGAGCTTACAATCTAGGAGGGAGGGGATGGTGGCACAGGAGAAGATAGCTGTGGGGGATGGAGTGGTAGGAGAGTGGAGGAGGTCGGCAAGTTAGAAGAGGGTAGGGTAGGCTTCCCTGAAGAGATGGGTTTTCAGGGTGTGCCTAAAGGAGAGGAGAGTAGGTGATAATCTGATGGGTTGGGGCAGGGAGTTCCAGAGGATGGGTGACACCCTGGAGAAGTCCTGGAGGCGGGCATGGGAGGAGGAGACCAGGGAACTAGATAGAAGGAGGTCTTGTGAGAAGCGGAGTGTGCGTGCTGGGTGGTACTTGGATATTAGGTCAGGGATGTAGTTCGGGGCAGTGTGGTGGACGGCTTTGTACATCAGTGTTAGGATTTTGAATTTGATCCGTTGCGCAATCGGAAGCCAGTGGAGGGATTGGCAGAGGGGGGTGGCGGAGATGGAGCGGTTGGAAAGGTGAATGAGTCTGGCTGCCATATTCAGGATCGACTGAAGCGGGGATACCCAGCGGCGAGGCAGGCCAGTAAGGAGGGGGTTGCAGTAATCGAGTCGTGATATGATGAGGGAGTGGATGAGCTGTTTAGTGGTTTCTGGGGTTAGGAACGTGCGGATTTTGGCGATGTTGCGGAGGTGGAGTCTGCACGAGCTTGTTAAAGAATGAACTTGGGGCTGGAAGGATAGGTTGAAGTCCAGAATGACACCAAGTACTCTGGCCTGCGGGGCGGGTTTGATGGTGGCGTTGTTGGACATGATGGAGAAGTCAATGGGGGGTGGTGTCCAGGCTGGGGGGAAGACAAGAAACTCGGTCTTGGAGAGGTTCAGTTTAAGGAAGTGGAGTGACATCCAGTCAGATATGTCGCTCAGTAGGTGTGTGATTCGGGCAGAGACTGAGGGGGTGAGGTGGGGGGTTGAGAGATAGATTTGTGTGTCGTTGGCATAGAGGTGGTAGTTGAAGCCATGAGAGTGTATGAGTTGGTCAAGGGAAGAGGTGTAGATGGAGAAGAGAAGGGGCCCGAGGACGGAGCCTTGAGGAACCCCAACAGAGATGGGGAGTGAGGGGGAGGTGGTAGTATTATAGGTAACGCTGAAAGAGCGTTGTGAAAGGTAGGATGAGAGCCAGGAGAGAGCAGAATCTCTGAGGCCGAGGGAGTGTAGTTTTTTGAGGAGGAGGGGGTGGTCGACTGTGTCGAAGGCCGCAGAGAGGTCAAGGAGTAGGAGCACTGAATAGTGGCCATTAGCTTTGGCGGTTAGCAGGTCGTTGGAGAGTTTGAGTAAGGCAGTTTCGGTGGAGTGTAGGGGATGGAAGCCAGACTGTAGGGGGTTGAAGAGGTTGTTGTCATTGAGGTGAGAGCATAGGCGGGTGTAGACTAGGCGCTTGAGGAGTTTAGATGTAAATGGGAGCAGGGAGATGGGTCTGAGGTTGTTCAGGTCATTGGGGTCCAGGGAGGGCTTTTTAAGTATGGGGGTGATGTGTGCATGTTTCAGAGGGGAGGGGAAAGTGCCAGAGGAGAGGGAGAGATTGAAGATGTGGGTGAGGGAGCGTAGGATGGAGGGGGAGGGATGTCGTAGGAGTTGAGGGGATAGGGTCGAGGGGGCAGGTGGTGAGGCGGGCATCAAAGAGGATCTTGGAGACTTCCTCTATGGTAGTAAGGTCAAAGGTGCGGAGTGTTGGGGGAGCTTCAGTATGAGGAATGTAGGGTGGGGTGGAAGTGGAGGTCAGAGCAGTGGTGGGGCCGTGGGAGAGGGGTGATGATGGGGTAGCTGAGTGAGGGGGAACGTGGTTGGAGGGAGTTTGAGCAGTGACGAAGTCCCTGTGGGTTATGTCGAGGGGGAGGGGGGATGAGGGGGTAGCTGCGTGAGAGGGGACGGGTTGAGGGGGCGTGTGAGTTGCGGTGATGTCCTTGCGAATTGTGTCAATCTTGTTTTTGAAGTGATTGGCAATCTCAAGGGCAGTGAGTGAGGTGCTGGGTGGAGGTGGGGGTGGCGAGAGTAGAGAGTTGAAGGTGGAGAAGAGTCGGCAAGGATTGGAGGAGAGGGCCTTGATGAGGGTCTGGAAGTAGGCTTGTTTGGCTGCGTGGAGGGAGGAGGTGTAGGTGTGGAAGGCAGATTTGTAGCGGGTGAAGGCTTGTTGGGATTTGGTTTTGCGCCATAGTCACTCCAGGGCACGACTGTGTCGTTTGAGGGTTTTGGTGTGATCAGTCTGCCAGGGCTGGAGCGGTCGGGGTCTGATGTGTGTGGTTAAAGGCGCTAGTGAGTCAAGGGCTGTTGACAGGGCATTGTTGTAGGCAGTCATAGCCAAGTCGGGGCAGGACAGGGGGAGGATGCTGTCATGGAGTTGATAAGCTGCAGAGTGGAGGGGGGCAGGGTTAAGGTTGCGGAGGTTACGGCTGGTAGTAGTGTGACATTTGGAGGGGTAGGCGCTGGAGGACCAGGAGATAGAGAAGGTAATCAGGTTGTGGTCAGAGAGAGGGAAGGGGGTGTTAGTGAGGTTGTGGGGAGCGCAGCGGTCGTAGAAGACAAGATCAAGGATATTACCGTTGGAGTGGGTGGTGGATTGTATGCACTGTGCAAGTGCAAAGGAGGAGGTTAAGTGGAGGAGATGGGATGTGTCCGGGTTGTCAAGGTTGACAGGGATGTTGAAATCCCCAAGGATGATGGTGGGTAGCTCAGAGGAGAGGAAGAAGGGTAGCCAGGAGGAAAAGTCATCCAGGAAGCGGTATATGGATCCAGGAGGCCGGTATATCACAGCAATCTTCAGGGGGGTTGGGGAGAATAGTTGGACGCCGTGGGCCTCGAAGGAGGAGAAGGATAGAGAGGGGGGGGGTTTGGGAGGACTCGGAAGGTGCTCAGCGGTGACAGGAGCAGGCCAACCCCACCACCTTTACGACCGATGGGCCTGGGTGAGTGGGTCCAGGTGAGACCTCCGTAGGAGAGTGCAGCAGGGGAGGTAGAGTCAGTGGCCTGGATCCAGGTTTCCATAATCGCCAGGAGGTTGAGGGAGTTGGAAACAAAGAGGTCGTGGATGGCGGTAAGCTTGTTGCACACCGATCGGGCGTTCAGGAGTGCACATGAAAACGGGGGGGAGATTTTACGGAGCAGGGGGACAGATACTAAGTTGCGGGGGTTGCAGCAGAACGTGGAGGTGGGAGGGTGTTGTGCGGGTGAGGGAGGTGGTGGAGGGCCAGGATTCGGGGAGATGTCCCCCACGGTTAGGAGGAGGAGAAGGGTGAGAAATGTGGCATGGGAGCGGGATGTGCAGGAGCGTGAGAAACTACTAGTGGAGGTGTTCGGGTCAGTGGGAGAGTGGAGTAATAGGAGGAGGTGGTGGGTGCCATAGAGGGATGAAGGAAGCAGTGAGGACACAATATACAATTGTTTGGGAGGGGCAGAGGGATATAGTGAATGTATTTTGGGAACGGAGGAGAGGAAAATGAGAAGGAGGAGTGGAAGAGGCATTTTGGGGAGGTGATGAGAGCAGTAGTAGGGAGATGATAGCAATGAGGGGGAGATGTACAAGTTTTGGGGTGGAGGGGTAAAGAAATGAGATTTGGGAACAGAGGATAGTAATATAATAAGGAGAAGAGGGGGCGTATTATATAAAGGTACACGGACTGGGACTCAGGTATGCAAGAGAGGTTTCCCAGGGTGTATGCTTGCAGTCTGTCCAGCATGCAGTAGAGCCTGGCTGAAAAAAGAAAAAAGTCCATCCAGTTCAACCATTAAAAAAAAAAAAAAAAAGTTATAATCTTATACCCACAGTTAATCCAGAAGAAGGCAAAAAAAAACCCATATTCTTAAAATGAGAACAATGCACAATATAATTTTCACACCAACCCCATGCATTCAAGCTAGCATGCAAAATCATCAGGCCACTGTACAAATTGTCCCAGGGTCACTTTGGTGTCAAATATTTACATTTGGTTGCAATTGTCAAAAGGCAAAATAATTAAAATAATCTAGAAATTGGCATCAGGTATAATCAGGCAATGCTTACTTATACTGTAATCCTCATAATGACAAATAATGACAATAAAAGCCTAATACTCCTAATATTACAGCAATGCAAATAACAGAATTTAAATATTAAAATTTAAATTCCTAATATTTACACCTATTAACCACTTGACCTCCAGAGGATTTACTCCCCTTAATGGCCAGGCCTCTTTTCGCTACTCGGCGCTGCACTAATTCAACTGATAATTGCGCGGTCATGCAATGCTGCACCCAAACGAAATTTACGTCCTTTTTTTCACACAAATAGAGCTTTCTTTCGGTGTAATTTGATCACCTGTGCGCTTTTTATTTTTCACGCTATAAACAAAAAAAGGCCAAAAATTTTGAAGAAAAACAATATTTTTTAATTTCAGCTATAAAAAATATATAGTAAACTCAAAGTTGGTTATAAATTTAGGCCAAAATGTATTCTGCTACATGTTTTTGGTAAAAAAAATCCCAATAAGTGTATATTGATTGCTTTGTGTGGAAGTTATAGCGTCTACAAACTATGGTATAAATACTGCAATTTACGCCATTTTTCTGCTATACAGCGCTGCGCTAGTTTAACGGACAATTGCGCGGTCATGCAATACGATACATAAATTAAACTTACATCCTTTTTTTCCTTCTTTTGGTGGTATTTGATTGCCTGTGCGGTTTTTATTTTTTGCGCTATAAAAAAAAAGGCTGACAATTTTGAGGAAAAAAAAAACAATATTTTGGACTTTTTGCTATAAAACATGTCCAGTAAAAAAAAATGCAAAAATCAAATTTAGTCATAAATTTCTGCCAAAATGCATTCTGCGACATGTCTTTTCTAAAAAAAAAAAAACCAATACGTGTAAATTAATTGGTTTACGTGAAAGTCATAGCGTTTACAAATGGCGGAAAAGATACTGGGATTTTTTTTTTTTTTTATACTAATAATGGCGGCGATCAGCGAATTATGGCGGCGATCAGGGACTTATGGCAGCAACCAGCGACTTATGGTGGGACTGCGGCGGACATTCTGACATTGGGGGGTACTGACTTGGGGTCACTGACATCCCCAAAAACACTAAAACAGTGATCAGTGCAAAAAAAAAACACTGACACTGTACTAATGGCAATGGGGAGGAAGGGGTTAACTTTATTTTGCAGGGAAGGGTTATAGGAGTGAGGGGAGTGTTTTACTAGGGGGCGGGGGTGTGTACTGGACGGGGCAAGGCTGATCGAGAAAGAGAAACTGTTCTTTCTCGATCAGCTCATCCTCGAGCTGACAGGGAAGTGACAGACAGCACAGCTACTGCAGCTGTGCTGTCTGTCACTGTTTGCCCCCGATCGCCGGGAGATAGCCGGTAAGGACCGGCTGTGACCCGGCGACTCACATCTGCGGCGGTGATCGGCGGGACAGATAGGGCGGCGGCGCGCCTCGTGCGCGCCCCCTATTCATTTACAAAACACACGTTTTAAAATGTGGTTCTGCCTGCCAGTGCCGCCCTGCCACCGTATATCTACAGTGGCTGGGAGGCAAGTGGTTAATCAAAAACATATGCTCTAATTTCAACTCAGTATTGGGAAACAACACTTTTCTCTCTTTAGAATAAAGGGATCCAAATAATATTGGCAGATATTCGACATCCCTGCCTTTCACCCCTGTAGCTTCAGCTACCACTAATACCAACTGCTGGCTCCGGCACACTGCAGTAGTCAGACCTCATGTTTGCCATAATTTCTTGAGTAATGACTGTGGTTATATTTTTCTTAAATTATCACTAGCAAGAGTAAGTGCAGGACTGGAAGGTTGCATCGCTGAAGCTGGAAATATCACATCAAAGTTTTAGGAATCAACACCCGCTATGCTTGTACAAACCAACTGTGTGTCCAGAGGGAAACAATATTACAGGAAGTGATCTATTAGAAGAAAATCATACAGAAAAGCAGAGCCTGATGCATCGTTGGGCATACCAAAATGCATGGAAACATGTAGGTACTATTGTAGTGGTAGTCTGTGAAAGCTTCAGGTGGAAACCCCATGGAAACTAGATTTTGAGGTGCTGGCAGCCAATTTGAACTCAGAATGGGGATAAAAAAAAACAAACAACTTTTTAGGTATAAAAAGATTAAAGATTAATCTGACCAATATATTGCATACTTCTTTTTTTTTTTAAGACATCCTCTATTTTGTAACATATGAGTTTCAACACATCTACTGAGAGTGTTGGCTACAGGAAATGATGCCAAAATATAAATATACCTCAGCTATCGAGTAATGCATTAAGATGTAAAGAACCCCAGCCAAGAGTGTTTTGGATGTGGTCACTTACAGACCACCTACCGTGATCTACCAGTGAGCCTAATTAATGCAGAAATACGTGCACGCAGAAGTAAGACACTGACACCGTTTGCAGTTTGTCAACTTCCCAATTTCTACTTTATTGAGGAACTAAACATAGCATTTATAGGTCTTATGACGCAAGCGAATCATATGCGATGATTGGGTGAAAAGTCCCCCAAGTTTCCTGTGTGTTCTTTCATCCGTGTTGATACCTTCCAATCATTGTCACAAATGAGACTTATTCCCTTTTATGGGGGTTGTTTACGATGAAAGGTGCTTTTTCTTCTAATGAGTCACCTCGGGCGAGACTCCGGATGAAGGCGCCATCTTAATTATCATTGTTCTGTTAACTAATATCTGATTGTTTACTTAAAAGAGTAAGGAATTTAAAGAGCAAGAGGCAGAGAGAAGCAAAACTATAAAATTGTCATTTTACTGATTATCTGACAAAATACGGATTGCCTATCACAATCCATTACAATCCCCCCTTAAAATGACTATTTTATATCTAACTGTCGCTGTGTTCCTCTGATGTCCTATCTGCCTGGTGGCCCCCCCTTGGAACTCTTTTTGGTCGCATATAGAGCTCTTAGGTGGCTAGTCCATCCCTAGAGTCTCAATGCGCACTGAGAAGGCCACAGTCAGGCACTGTCTTTCCCTGTTAGTAGCTGCCTGTAGGAGAGGGGGATTTATAATACTTCTTACGAATGTGAATGATCAGGGGCCACAGTCTGTAAAGGAGTGTAGGACTCCCCTCCTTCGTGGGGGAGTTTGACATCATCATAGTTCATGAAGGTAGGTGAAACCTCGTTCACAGCCTTTCCAATTAATTTCTTAATGCAAGGGACTACACAACAGGCAACTATTGCCATCAGAATAATCATACCCAGGATAACCACCCCTACTTAGGCGAGGGCCTTTTGCCAACCACTGAGCCATTCAAGCCACTGATCCCAGGGATGTGTAATACCTGAGTTTTCCTTAAGCTCATTTGACAGGTCCTCCAGCTTCTTTAGTGGCAAAGAATGGATGAAAAGAAAATTCAAATTTACTTGAAGAGGAAATCTGATTTGCTGAGAAGCCCACAGACAGGAAAATCTTCAGAGCTGTTATAGACTCTGCTTGTCCATGCCACTGGTGAACTTTTAAACCTATCACAAAATGTTGTGTGATGGCTTATGTAAAGTAAATCATCACTTTATACATGAAAATTCTCTGACACATGACCAAGGTTGCACTCCTTATAAGAGTCTTGTCCCTTATACCAGCCAATCATTGCTTGCAATTTTGCTTCTGAACATTGGATACGGTATGTTTGCCTTTTAATGAAAGATTGGGCCATTTTAAGAGTGCTGCAAGACTGTACGGGCAGTGCCTGGAGACTGAGATTCTACCGCCTTCCTTTGATGAAGGTCATGTAGAGTTGCTAGTGAAGCCTGCTAAAGACCCCCTTTACTGTTCTTATCATCCAATAGCATTGCTAAATACGAATCTTAAAATACTCACCAAAATGATTTCCACCAGGCTAAGTTGTTAGATTATTTGATTTCTTCAGAAAAGACTGGCTTTATACCCCAGAAAGCTACAGATATCAACATTCATAGAGTGTACATACATACCCAACTTAGCCCTGAGGTATCTACTGGGGGGGGCCCTGGTGTTTCCTCAATCTGGATAAGACGTTTCAATCCATTGACTGGATTTATATGAGATACAGTATGTTTTGCAGCGCATGGGTGTTAGCCTGACGTTCCTTAAATGGATCTCATTGCTGTATTAGCATCATGTGGCTGCCCTCCAAATAATGGTCAGGTGTCTGGCACATTTCCAGTATCCAGTGGTACCAGGCAAGGTTGCCACCCCCCCCCCCCTTCTCCAGGGTTGTTTCCTCTCCTGATGGAGCTGCTAGCAATAGCATTGCACTCATCTTCTCAGTTACATTGGGATTAAGGGAGGCAACCTCATAGAAATAACGATCGACTTGGTCCTTTTTCTTGGAGACACTGGACATATGCTACATTGTCTATCCTAAACAGTTTTTCAGTGGTCTTTGGCCTGCAAATAAATTGGACCAAATCTAAAATTCTACCCTTGCGCTCCCACTCAGTATCTGGGCCAGTGGACCCCACTATTACACTTCAATGGATCTCCATGTTAAGGTATTTGGGTATAGTAACTAGAGATGAGCGAATCGAACTAGGCGAACCGGAATTCGAGTCGAATTTCAGGAAATATTCGATTCGTGTCGAAACCGAAATTTTGCCTACTTCGGGTGCGCGAATCGAACATTTCCCGATCAGCCGGCAAAAGTGTCCCTGCAGTGAGCTCCGCTATTTCTGACAGTTCTCTGACAGAAGGAACACATGTTTAGCGGTTGAAACATTGTATCTATTAGTTTACATTTAGGATACAGATGTTTCAACCACTGTACATGTGAAGAAGTTGTGAGAGAACTGTCAGAAATAGAGGAACTCTGCACATACACTTTTTGCCGGCTTGGAATTATTCTTCTTTTCATCCTACTTCTTCTTCTTCTTCATCCTCAGAAGAAGAGGATGAGGATGAGGATGAAGAAGAAGAAGAAGAAGAAGAAGAAGAAGAAGAAGTAGGATGAAAAGAAGAATAATTCCAAGCCGGCAAAAAGTGTATGTGCAGAGTTCCTCTATTTCTGACAGTTCTCTCACAGCTTCTTCACATGTACAGCGGTTGAAACATCTGTATCCTAAATGGAAACTAATAGATACAATTTGTATCTATTAGTTTCCATTTAGGATACAGATATTTCAACCGCTGTACATGTGAAGAAGCTGTGAGAGAACTGTCAGAAATAGAGGAACTCTGCACATACACTTTTTGCCGGCTTGGAATTATTCTTCTTTTCATTCTTCTTCTTCTTCCTCATCCTCATCCTCATCCTCATCCTCTTCTTCTGAGGATGAGGATGAAGAAGAAGAAGAAGAAGAAGTAGGATGAAAAGAAGAATAATTCCAAGCCGGCAAAAAGTGTATGTGCAGAGTTCCTCTATTCTGCAGATACACTTAGAGGAGCTCTGCAGATACACTTAGAGGAGCTCTGCACATACACTTTTTGCCGGCTTGGAATTAATCTTATTTTCATCCTACTTCTTCTTCTTCTTCTTCTTCATCCTCATCCTCAGAAGAAGAAGAGGATGAGGATGAGGATGAAGAAGAAGAAGAAGAAGTAGGATGAAAATAAGAATAATTCCAAACCGGAAAAAAGTGTATGTGCAGAGCTCCTCTAAGTGTATCTGCAGAGCTCCTCTAAGTGTATCTGCAGAATAGAGGAACTCTGCACATACACTTTTTGCCGGAAACCGCTGTATGGAGTGAATGTCCCAAAACTGTCAGAAATAGACTATTTATGACAGTTCTGGGACATTCACTGCATACAGCTGTTTTAACCGCTGTATGGAGGGAATGTCATGGAACTGTCAGAAATAGACTATTAATGACAGTTGTGGGACTGTCCTTCAATGCAGCGGTTGAAACATTGTATGTATTTGTTTCCATAAATGGATCCATTTATGGAAACAAATACATACAATGTTTCAACCGCTGCATGGAAGGACAGTCCCACAACTGTCATTAATAGTCTATTTCTGACAGTTCCATGACATTCCCTCCATACAGCGGTTAAAACAGCTGTATGGAGTGAATGTCCCAGATCTATCAGAAATAGACTATTTATGACAGTTCTGGGACATTCACTGCATACAGCTGTTTTAACCGCTGTATGGAGGGAATGTCATGGAACTGTCAGAAATAGACTATTAATGACAGTTCTGGGACTGTCCTTCCATGCAGCGGTTGAAACATTGTATGTATTTGTTTCCATAAATGGATCCATTTATGGAAACAAATACATACAATGTTTCAACCGCTGCATGGAAGGACAGTCCCAGAACTGTCATTAATAGTCTATTTCTGACAGTTCTATGACATTCCCTCCATACAGCGGTTGAAACCGCTGTATGGAGTGAATGTCCCAGAACTGTCAGAAATAGACAGAAACTGTCACAGAACTGTCCTTCTTCTCATCCTTCTCCTTCTTCTCATCCTTCTTCTCATCCTTCTTCTCATCCTTCTCCTTCTTCTCATCCTTCTCCTTCTTCTCATCCTTCTCCTTCTGCTCATCCTTCTTCTCATCCTTCTCCTTCTTCTCATCCTTCTCCTTCTCCTTCTTCTCATCCTTCTCCTTCTCCTTCTTCTCATCCTTCTCCTTCTCATCCTTCTCCTTCTCCTTCTCATCCTTCTCCTTCTTCTCATCCTTCTCCTTCTTCTCATCCTTCTCCTTCTCCTTCTTCTCATCCTTCTCCTTCTCCTTCTCATCCTTCTCCTTCTTCTCATCCTTCTCCTTCTCCTCATCCTTTTTCTTCTCATCCTTCTCCTTCTCCTTCTTCTCATCCTTCTCCTTCTTCTCATCCTTCTCCTTCTTCTCATCCTTCTCCTTCTTCTCATCCTTCTCCTTCTTCTCCTTCTTCTCATCATTCTCCTTCTTCTCATCCTTCTCCTTCTTCTCATCCTTCTCATCCTTCTTCTCATCCTTCTTCTTCTCATCCTTCTCCTTCTTCTCATCCTTCTCCTTCTCCTTCTTCTCATCCTTCTCCTTCTTCTCATCCTTCTCCTTCTTCTCATCCTTCTCCTTCTCATCCTTCTCCTTCTCCTTCTTCTCTTCCTTCTCCTTCTTCTCATCCTTCTCCTTCTTCTCATCCTTCTTCTTCTCATCCTTCTCCTCCTTCTTCTCATCCTTCTTCTCATCCTTCTTCTTCTCATCCTTCTCCTTCTTCTCATCCTTCTCCTTCTCCTTCTTCTCATCCTTCTCCTTCTTCTCATCCTTCTCCTTCTTCTCATCCTTCTCCTTCTTCTCATCCTTCTCCTTCTTCTCATCCTTCTCCTTCTCCTTCTTCTCTTCCTTCTCCTTCTTATCATCCTTCTCCTTCTTCTCATCATTCTCCTTCTTCTCATCCTTCTCCTTCTTCTCATCCTTCTTCTTCTCATCCTTTTCCTTCTTCTCATCCTTCTTCTTCTCATCCTTCTTCTTCTCATCCTTCTCCTTCTCATCCTTCTCTTTCTTCTCATCCTTCTCCTTCTCCTTCTTCTCATCCTTCTCCTTCTTCTCATCCTTCTCCTTCTCCTTCTTCTCATCCTTCTCCTTATTCTCAGCCTTCTTCTTCTCATCCTTCTCCTTCTCATCCTTCTCCTTCTCATCCTTCTCCTTCTTCTCATCCTTCTCCTTCTTCTCATCCTTCTCCTTCTCCTTCTTCTCATCCTTCTCCTTCTCCTTCTTCTCATCCTTCTCCTTCTTCTCATCCTTCTCCTTCTTCTCATCCTTCTCCTTCTCCTTCTTCTCATCCTTCTCCTTCTCCTCATCCTTTTTCTTCTCATCCTTCTCCTTCTCCTTCTTCTCATCCTTCTCCTTCTTCTCATCCTTCTCCTTCTTCTCATCCTTCTCCTTCTTCTCATCCTTCTCCTTCTTCTCCTTCTTCTCATCATTCTCCTTCTTCTCATCCTTCTCCTTCTTCTCATCCTTCTCATCCTTCTTCTCATCCTTCTTCTTCTCATCCTTCTCCTTCTTCTCATCCTTCTCCTTCTCCTTCTTCTCATCCTTCTCCTTCTTCTCATCCTTCTCCTTCTTCTCATCCTTCTCCTTCTCATCCTTCTCCTTCTCCTTCTTCTCTTCCTTCTCCTTCTTCTCATCCTTCTCCTTCTTCTCATCCTTCTTCTTCTCATCCTTCTCCTCCTTCTTCTCATCCTTCTTCTCATCCTTCTTCTTCTCATCCTTCTCCTTCTTCTCATCCTTCTCCTTCTCCTTCTTCTCATCCTTCTCCTTCTTCTCATCCTTCTCCTTCTTCTCATCCTTCTCCTTCTTCTCATCCTTCTCCTTCTTCTCATCCTTCTCCTTCTCCTTCTTCTCTTCCTTCTCCTGCTTATCATCCTTCTCCTTCTTCTCATCATTCTCCTTCTTCTCATCCTTCTCCTTCTTCTCATCCTTCTCCTTCTTCTCATCCTTCTCCTTCTTCTCATCCTTCTCCTTCTCCTTCTTCTCTTCCTTCTCCTGCTTATCATCCTTCTCCTTCTTCTCATCATTCTCCTTCTTCTCATCCTTCTCCTTCTTCTCATCCTTCTTCTTCTCATCCTTTTCCTTCTTCTCATCCTTCTTCTTCTCATCCTTCTTCTTCTCATCCTTCTCCTTCTCATCCTTCTCTTTCTTCTCATCCTTCTCCTTCTCCTTCTTCTCATCCTTCTCCTTCTTCTCATCCTTCTCCTTCTCCTTCTTCTCATCCTTCTCCTTATTCTCAGCCTTCTTCTTCTCATCCTTCTCCTTCTCATCCTTCTCCTTCTCATCCTTCTCCTTCTTCTCATCCTTCTCCTTCTTCTCATCCTTCTCCTTCTCCTTCTTCTCATCCTTCTCCTTCTCCTTCTTCTCATCCTTCTCCTTCTCCTTCTTCTCATCCTTCTCCTTCTTCTCATCCTTCTCCTTCTTCTCATCCTTCTCCTTCTCCTTCTTCTCATCCTTCTCCTTCTCCTTCTTCTCATCCTTCTCCTTCTCCTTCTCCTTCCTCATCTCCAAGGGCATTTAAATTAAAGGTACAGTGTTCTGCACTAATTTAAAGGCTCTCTGAAGCCTAGAAACCCTTTAAATAAGTCATCTTCGTAGCGGAGAAATTCGCATCGAATCGAATTTCACACTGGAATTCGCCGAATCAGCCGAATCGAATTTTTCATTTCTTCGCTCATCTCTAATAGTAACCATGAATTCAGAGGCGGACTATATTCCCTTGAATGTTTCTCCTCTCCTTACTCTCCTTAAAAACAAACTGGCTGCCTGGAAGAATCTTCCATTGTCACTGACTGGGAAAATTAATTTGATTAAAATGAAAGTTCTGCCCCTCTTTAGTTATGTATTTGGAAATTCCCCAGTGTGGATTCCCAAATCAATATTTAAATGAATTGATGGCCTGTTATCATTTTTATGACATGGAGGAGACCCTGCACCTCAAATTGACTATACTACAACCGCGGTGGGAGGGGGTTTAGCGGTACCCAGTTTCTATAAATATTTTCTGGTCAACCAATTTGTTTTGCGCACCAGTGGCTGACCACTCCTGTAGATGATGCCTCGATTTCTCTGGAGGCAGCTCGCTTGGGGTCATATGAGGCTCTAGGTCACATAGTCTATAGAGGTCATAAATCTCCCTACTGTCTTACCTTCTTTATGTGCTCAGTCGTTAAAGCTTGGCATGTGGTGTATGCAAATACACTAGCCGGCACTGATCTATTGTCTCCCTATATTCCATTATGGAGAAAACCAAAGTTGACACATTTTTATGCTTACCCAAACCCAGCGGAATGGACCAGTTATGGTGTGAAGATGTTACAACACATTGTTTCCTGACAGCTCCATTTCAGCACAGCTGGGTAAGGGCCCTGCCCCCCCCCCCCCCCGTACTATCAAGACCTAACTCATGAATTTGAGCCCACCTGCAGCTTTGGCGTTCCTCTTTTTTCCTCCCATGTGCAGGACCTAAGTGTGCTTCTCTACCGCTGGTCTAAAGGGCTGGTTGTCCATCCATGTGTGTGGGTTTCAGCTGGATGCAGTCCCTATTGTATCTGATAAATGACCCATAATCCAGTGAGCCCCACTGATGGTCCTCGGGGCAGCTTTTATCACAGCCTTGTCTGGGGGCCGCTGGGTCCATGTGAAGTGGACAGCGGTGTCAGCAGAGTCTTTCCTAGGGATGCACATCTGCACAGTGCCAGTATTTACAAGTTGGATGGTGGAGGTTGGGTGATCTAATTTTAAAAATGCTTTGTACCCAAATGAATGCTGGAATGCTAGGTATTGTTAGTGCTGGTGTCTTGCTCCCTGCAGCCGCTGTGCATACCCTGAGCTCCTCAACAGATAGTACTAGAGTATGGGGTCTTGTGAGCTACTATGGTGTATACAAAGTGCAAGTGAATATTTAAATAATTAAATATTTTACATTTTACTAAAATTAATGTAAAACCAATGCAATGGTGAAAATAAAATTAAATTGTGTGTAAAAACTGTGAAGAAATGTGGTTCGATTATACTCTACACATACTCATAGCATTGTATTATAGGGAATACAGTCAGAAATAGTGTCGCGCTCCACTACCAATTGCAATAATACAATTGTGAATTAATAAAAAGTAAAAATTAAATGACTAAAAGTACAGCATCAAAAAATATATATCAATATCACTGCAATTATATTACTGCTGCAAACATGTCCATATTATGTTTGTGACTTTGACACTTCTGTGATACAAAAAAATATAACCATGCAGTCCACCAGTCATAAAAAATATTATACAACTCCACCAGTTGTGCTCTCACCTGGGGTATATGACCAAACCGTTAAGTGAGGTCATAAAAAGCTTGTGTCCCTTTATTTGGACTTAGTGGTATATGGGTAGGATTACCCCTCTTTCCTTGGGATGAATAGATGGATAAACAGTGTTCCTTCTTCTCAACAGGGGGTCTTCTTGCTTCCTTAGGGATTTATCTTCATAGGTGTAATAGCCATGAAATGTAATAAAAGAATATAGTTCCTTATCCTCTTTAAAATTAATTTGTTAAATAAAGTGGTGCACTCACATGTGTAACAAGTTAAAAACGCATTAAAATGTTGGAATTTAAATCCACAGTATAGTTTTTCAATGTTGCTGAGTACTTGCTGTACTCGGCAACATTGAAACGTTGTTAAAGCAATTGATTTAAGTGTGATGTCAGAGCCCCTCCCATACGCATTACCCCACCGGGTCACGTGGCCTCATCAGGGGGAATTGATTGGACGACACAATGCCCATTCATTTATATAGAGAACGCCGGTAGTCAACATGGCTGCGGCCATGTTTTTGGAGCCCAGTTTGAGTGTAATCACACAGAGATGTGTGTGTAGATCACTCACACAGAGGATCCTTTTCACATCCTCTTCTTACTGCAATTTGCCTGTTACACCCATATTTAATCGATGTGCCTAATTGGAAACTGTGCGTGTGCAAGCATTACAAAAACTATATAATACTTACTAATACTGGCTACCTATTGCTATACTATGCGCCTATTTACATGTATGTGTATAATCTGTAATACATACAAAATATTTGGATGTCAATGATCTAAAAAATTATAAATAGCTAAAAACATTTATAAACATTTGGAATTGGTATAACTTTATAAATACCTAAATAAAATTGTATTCTTAAAAAATATTCTTATACCTAAATAAATAAATAATGGCATGTTAAGGTAAGAGAACCTCCCTATTTGCCATAAGGGGGTATTCCACCTATAGGCGGACATATTTTTGGGGCTAAAATTATATTAGTCAAATGAACATAAAAACATATATACTACAGAAAAATCCTCCAGCTATAACTTAAATGACTATTAAAACATCTACAGTAAATAAACAACAAATATATGCAAATATAATAAATATATAAATGGTAGTATACGGATATAATAAAATAATAAATGATGGTATCCCTAGAAGTGGATCCTGTAACTACTACTACTGATAACTGAAAAGTACTAAAGCATTGTTATTAAATAATATTAATCCAAGTGCTGGTTATGTGATCCTTATGGGATCTTTCCCCTGTCATTATTAGTATAGGGATTCTTTAGTGGTTCCTTATAAAGCAAAAAAAGATTGAAGTCTTTCTACAGACAACCCTGAGCCCCAGGGACCAGTTTTGCGAGGTATGTCACATTTGTGTGAATTTTAACAACAATATTTGTTATTGTACAGTGTCTGGTCAGATGGGGTGTTGTGGTGGAAGGGTGGGCCGGTTGTCAAAATACATAGTTGTGTATTTTCTACAAAATCTGAACAAAGGTAAAAATGCTCCATTGCAGTGTGCATGTGTTTACACTCAATGAGGCATTTGTGATTTTGCGTAGGGGATGTGAATAGTGTATGGAGTGAGCCCTTCTGCATCTAGACTGATAGAGGCTGGCTTATACCTTGTGAAATCTTCTTGTGAAACCTCATATCTGCTGCAGACCTGTGGTCTCTGCATTGGAATGATTTAAGTCACTAGTCTGTAGGCCCCAGGAAGGAAAGCTGAAATGGCTGCAAGGGCTTGCCAATTAGTTTTGACACTCATCAGTGGAGGCTTAGCTAAGCTGATGTGTGTGACCCAATTTCCCTTAGCAAGAGCAACCTTCTCAAACATTGTAAAGATGGCACCACACAACTGCAAAGGAAGACTGTTCCTTGTCATGGCTGTCAGCTGTGACATTTGGGTATGTCCTAAGGTAATGTGAAACATCTTCAATGGACAGTCAGAGAGGAGAGTATGTTAGCATTGTAGGATAAGAGTAGCTTGCTGTAGTGCGTGTGCCAACAAGTGCCCAATCGATGTTTTCCTTAAGCCCTACTGGGTCTTGTCATCTAGTTTAGTTGCACAAACAAAAAGAGGACTTTGCTATCTTGGATATGGCTAGGGCTAACTAGTTTGTGCTTGTACTAGGTGACTTTTTAACACCCATTTGTTTCTCTAATGTCGGGGCTTGCTTCTTTACCTGGTCTTTTTTTTACTCTTCACATAGTTTTACCTCAGGATGCCAGGGCTGCTCTGGGGGAGGACCCCCCAGGATGCAGAGGCCAGGATCCCTCCAGGTCAGTTTCTCAAATGTTTACATATATGCACATGTAACAAATGTAGAAGGGTTCACTTGTCTAGATTGGTTTGCATCATCCTGTATCTCGGATGTCCCCCCCAAAGAACTAAAACATTTACAGTAAATACCATATAAGTCAGATATGGGCACAATCTTAACAGCTATATCTGACAGCTGAGTTTGTCTGCATATGCATCTATTAAAGTGTTTTTAACCACTAGCCTACAGGGCACTTATACCCCCTTCCTGCCCAGGCCAATTTCCAGCTTTCAGCGCTGTTGCACGTTGAATGACAATTGCGCGGTCATGCAACACTGTACCCATATGAAATTTTTATCATTTTTTTGTGACAGATAGAGCTTTTTTTTGGTGGTATTTAATTACCTCTGGGTTTTTTATTTTTTCCTAAAACCAAAAACCACTGGAAATTTTGAAAAAAAATGTTTTTTCTTAGTTTTTGTTATAAAATTTTTTGTTATAAGTGATTTTTCTCCTTCACTGATGTGCGCTAATGAGGCTGCAGTGATGGGCACTGATAGGTGGCACTGATGGGCACTGATGAGGAGGCACTGGTAGGTGGCACTGATGGGCATTGACAGGCATCACTGATGGGCACTGAAAGGCAGCACTGATATATGGCACTGATAGGTGGCACTGACTGGCACTGATAGGCAGCACTGATAGGTGGCACTGATTGGCACTGACAGGCGGCACTGACTGGCACTGACAGGTGGCACTGATTGGCAGCACTGATAGGTGGCACTGACTGGCATTGATAGGTGGCACTGATGGGCACTGGAAGGTGGCATGGATGAGCATAGAGCTGGCACTGATGGACACTGACAGGTGGCGCTGCTGGGGCTACACAGATCATCAGGCCACACTGATCATCAGTGCTCTGATGATATGTGTAGATGTCCCCTCCGAGAGATGCCGATTACCGGCTCTCCTCTCCTCTCGAGCTGTCATCGTGACAGCTCATGAGGAGAGAAATGCAGATAACCGGCATTTCCGTTTACATGTGATCAGCTGTGATTGGACACAGCTGATCACATGACTGAGCCGACATCTTCGGCTCTTTCCGTAGATCGGTCATCCGCTGTGTCCAAGGGACACAGCGCACCGCCGATTGCCCCACTGTGCGCGCTCCCGGAGCCGCGCATGCGCGGTGAGAATGGGGGGACGTCATATGACGTCCTCTCAGAATGAGAGAACTGCCTTGCATCCATCATATTACTATATGGCGGGCGGGAGGCGGTTAAAGTTCAGACACAACAAAAGGATCTTTGGACAAGTTCAGTGGTTTTCTGTACCCCGAAGTGACCTACAAGCAAGTGGTCGTGGCATATCTTAAATATTTGTGGCCTGATTTCTTCAGGAACAAAGATCTTGTCCTCATGCCACAAGAAATCCTCATGCTTCCTTAAGGATAACCTCTCAGACCCGGCATAAGAAAGTGAAGCTTGTTTAATTGCTGCTTTTAGATCAGGCTGAATGAGTAAGAAATTATGTGGAGATAAAATAGTACTGGGAGCAGCTGTTTGAGGAATGTCTGGGAACATACGGGACAGGGCATCTGCTTTCCCATTTTTAGACCCTGGACGGTATGTTAGATGAAAATTGAACCTTGAAAAGAATAGGGCCCATTGAGCTTGTCTTGGTCTTAACCGTTTAGTGGTTTGAAGATATTGCAAGTTCTTATGATCAGTAAAAACCATGAAAGGGTGAGCAGTGCCTTCCAAGAGGTAGCGCCACTCTTCCAATGCAAATTTAATGGCCAGTAATTCGCGGTTCCCCACGTCGTAATTTTTCTTCGGGATTCATCTTTCGGGAGAAAAAGGCCACTGGATGCAAGAGAGCCTTGGGCCCCTGAAGTTGTGAAAGGATTGCTCCTGTGGCAATCTCCGAAGCATAGATCTCAAGGACAAAGGGTAGAGTGAGGTCAGGGTGCTGTAGCACCAGAGCAGAGGTAAATAGAGTCTTCAGCTTGTGAAAGGCCCCTTGGGCTTCCGGAGGCCACTGGAATTGGGTATGTATCTGAGTTAATTGGGTAATGGGAGCAATGATAGAGGAAAAGTTCTTGATAAATCTCCTGTAAAAATTGGCAAAGCCCACAAATCTTTGGACACCTTTCTTATCGGTGGGGGCCGGCCAGTTGGTGATGGCAGCTACCTTTTGGGGGTCCATAGAAATCCCATCAGTGGATATGATCAAGCCCAGGAATTGGATTGATAGTTTTTCAAATTCGCATTTCTCCGCCTTTGCATATAATCCATGCTGTCTTAGGGTAGCTAGGACTTTTTTGACATGCACTTGATGGATTTCCAGGGTGGCAGAAAAGATAAGGATATCGTCAAGGTAGACTATCAAGAAGTGATCCAAGAATTCCCGGAAAATGTCATTCACGAGGTGTTGAAAGGTTGCAGGAGTGCTACACAACCCAAAGGGCATAACCAAGTACTCGAAGTGCCCGAAGCGGGTTCTAAAAGCTGTCTTCCATTCATCTCCTTTGCGGATTCTGACTAGGTTATAAGCGCCCCGGAGATCCAGTTTTGTAAATATTCGGGCATCACGGAATCTTTGGAAGAGCTCCGGGACCAGAGAGAGCGGATAACGATTTTTGATAGTTACTTTATTTAGTCCCCGGTAATCCACACAAGGCCTGAGTGAGTGATCCTTTTTCTCCACAAAGAAGATTCCAGCACCAGCAGGAGAAGGAGAGGGGCAAATGAACCCCTTCTTAAGACTCTCGTCAATGTACACTCTTAGAGCCTCCAGCTCAACTTCGGATAACGGAAAAATTTGCCCACAGGGAATTTCTACCCCGAGAAGGAGTTCGATAGGACAGTCATATGGCCTGTTAGGTGGTAGCGTGTCGGCCTTCCGTTTATCAAAAACATCTAGGTATTGGTGGTAGGTTGGGGGCACAATTTGACTGGTGTCGGGCACCGTTTGAACGGTCAGGCAACTAGAAGAGTTTGTGAGTTCAGGGGGAAAGCAATGTTCTAGACAGCATATGGAGGAGAAGGAAATCTTTCCTGTAGGCCAGTCCACATGAGGGTTATGGGCCCAAAGCCACGGTATTCCCAGGATGATCGGGAACATGGGGGAGCACAAGATGTCAAAGCAGAGAAATTCTTGATGGCCTGAGTCTGTGGATGTCAAAATAGGAATGGTTTCCTGTGTTACAGGACCAGATCGAGGAAAAGTCCCATCGGCTAAATGGACTGCAAGTTTTTGTTTTTTGTCTCTCAGAGGAACATGCAACTTCTTTGCTAGGGTGATGTCCAAAAAACAGCTGCATGCCTCGGAGCTAATGATCGTTTGGAGCTTGATTTCCCTTTCCGCCACCTGCAACAGGATAGGTAGAACAAGGTGAGCTGGTAATGATCCGGAAATCTGAGAGTAAATAGCCTGTGGAGGGATAGACTTACTAGGTCTCACAGGACAATTTCGTAACAAATGTCCGGCTGCTCCACAGTAGAGGCATAGGTTGGACTGTCTCTGATGTGTCTTTTCATCTGGGGACAAGGAGGAGCAAACTAGGCCAATCTGCATAGGTTCAGTTTCAGCAACAGGAGCAGGTGGCACAGTGGGAGGAGCAGAAAAGGAAGGCACCTTGGGTAGCATCCAGGAGGGACGGTAGGAATTAGATCTTTCTGATTGCCATTCCTGCAGGTGACTGCCTAGCTGGATGGCCAACTGGATGAGGCCTTCAAGGGAGGTAGGAGCCTCGACTCTGGCTAATTTGTCTTTGAGTCCTTCAGAGAGACCAAGCCGATACTGGTATCTGAGTATGACTTCATTCCAGCCTGTGTCTGCTGACCATTTATGGAATTCAAACATATAATCTTCCACGGGTCGGCGACCTTGTTGGAGGGAGTGAAGAGCAGCTTCTGCTGTGGCCATGCATTGGGGATCATCATACAGTTGGGACATGACGTTGAAAAAGGTAGTAACAGAGTTCAGAACTGGGCTCTTTTGTTCCAGGAGGTGATGTGCCCAGGACTGAGGTTCATCAGTAAGTAGCGAAATGATGAACCCCACCTTCACAGACTCTAAAGAAAAAGTTCTGGGTTGAAGTGCCAAATATAACAGACATGCGTTATTAAACGCCCTGAACTTTCAACAATCTCCAGAAAAGCGTTCCGGGACTGGTACTCTTGGCTCCGGTGGATGTAGCATTACTGTGGGAGCGACTGCAGGGCCTTCTTGAACAGAAGCAGAGGATGCAGAGGGTGCCCTGGGTGGCAAGATTCTGCAGACAACCTTCTAACTGGAAATAGCCTTCTTGTAGGTTCTTGACCCCTTGCGTGAGGGCAGCAAGCTGCTGGCACAGAGCCTCAATCGGGGAGACACCTCTCTCAGCCTCTGACATTATGGCTGGATTATGCTGTCACGTACCTGACCGGAGGCTGCAATAGAGAGAGGGCTCCCCTTACGGCTAAGTGCAGTGTGACCCTGGAGGTGGAAACAAGAGGTGCAGTGTCCAAAGAAGCACGGGTTACCAGTGGTGTTGCTGCTTGGAAATGCCTGATGAGATTGGAACCTGTGAGCACTCCAGTTGCAGGAGGAGTTTCTCCAAAGAAAACGTGGATCCCGGAGGATGGGTAGAGTAGTCAGTAGCCAGAGCCAGGATCAAATATGGAGCAGCAGACAAGAGCAATTTCTGGATCAAGCCGGGGTCATACACAGAGTAGCAGGAGACAGGAGCAAGGTCAGGAGCAAGCTGGGATCATACACAGAGCAGCAGACAGGAACAAGGTCAGCATCAAGCCGGGTCAGTAACAAGTATTCAGCAGGAAACTCAGGAACACAGGAACGGGAGTGGCTGATGATAATCCAGCAATCACTGAGCAGCGCTGCAGTCCTTATAAAGGCCACTGAGTGTCAGCAATTAGTGCACACTGCGTGTGCTGGTGCATTTTTGTGCACAAGAATGCATGTTTACATGGCACCCATCTATGCGCATGCGCACTTCTTTGCACGAATCGGCGTGTCCATATTGCGCATTGGCGCATTTGCCCGGGCTTCCTCGTCTTTTCCTCTGACAGCTGGGAAGAGTGGGCTAGGGAAGGTGATTGGCGGGGGGTTAAAGAGTGGCGGGCAGAACGTGGAAGGTAAGTGTGGAAACATGAATAAGTGGAGGGGCATTTAAAAACAGGGGTGGGGGTTGTGAAAGTGGGGGTGTGGTCAAGGGGCAAAGTGGAGGAAGGGGCAGAAGAGGTATCCATGTGGAAGTATCCATGAATACTGGTCTTCGTGAGGGATATCTAGAGGGGCTGCTCAGGAGTGGAGAGTTCTGGAGTCTGTTGCTGTTTCCCCTGCACTTTCAGCAGGGGAACTCTGTCGCAACATTGGCATTTGCCCCAAACAGCAACTGCATATGGGTTGTGAGGATCTTGCCGAAGTTGCAGTTTGTTCTGCCACTGCTTGACATAAGGCCCAGATGTTTTGACCAAGGTTCTGCAACACTGTAGTCTGCTCCCTGACCGAGGTTACAACTTCAAGAATGGTTTCATGTTGGAGCCCCAGTAACTTTTCTAAATGACTTTGCTCATTAGAAAGCCTTCTTTGCTCCCATAATCTCTCCATATGGACAATCAACTTTTCACCAAGATTTAGAAGTGGACTGGGTCCAGGGGTTGGGGTGCCAATCCAGCTGCATCCAATGTTGGCTGCAAGGAGAAAAAAAAACATATTAAAGAGTGTTTAACACACAGCACAAGCATACAGTAGGACAAGGGGCTTATCTGACACCAAACACTAGCTCATGTTCTTGTTCCGAGGCTAGGACCACTTATTTGAGAATGCCTTTCCATTACATCAGTAATCACAATTTACAATGGCTGAACATTTTACAGAACTTAATGTTTTAGCATCTTGCCCCAGACTCTTACCTTCCTGCTCTGATATGTGATATTAATTGGATTTAGACAAAGGGGAGTGCTAACATGCCTATTTGTCACATGCAGATCACTCCCTCAAGATCCTGACTAAACAATGTTCCCAAAAAATTAAGGTACACATCAAGTTGCGAAATCCTGTCCAGGCAGAAACTGAGTTTAACTCTAAATGGGTCACTAAACATTAGGGATAACCAGGGCCAGATCTGGGGGGGGGGGGTGCTGGGGTGGGCTAAGCCCAGCCAAATTTCATTTGCGCCCCCCCAAAGTGAACTGCCGCCCTCCTCCACCCTGGACACTGTACTTGTCTGCTGAATGATACCTCAGACAGCTGCACTTTCTCCTCCGCAGCTTTGTAAACATAGTGGATGTACTGCCCAGTTTATCATCGGGTCAGAGGGGGAAGGGAGGGGGGGAGACTAGCGGGGTGGGGGAGGCTGCCTGTACCTCTCCCCTGTCATCTATTACAGGTCGGCTATCTTCACTGTCTTCCGAGGCAGCTGGAGTTAGTGGTCGGGGCCGTGGGTGTGGCTGCCTCCTCCAATCCTGCCACAGACACCTTCATTCAGGAAGAGAAGTGGATACAACAGCCAAGCCCTGGGAAGTCTTCAACTCCAACCATGCTGTACTGTAAGTGACTGAGCACACTGTCACTACATACGGCCCCAGCCTTCCACTACACTGCCCCAGCCTGCCACTACACTGCCCCAGCCTGCCACTACACTGCCCCAGCCTGCCACTACACTGCCCCAGCCTTCCGCTACACTGCCCCAGCCTTCCACTACACTGCCCCAGCTTTTCACTATATCGATCTAACCTGCCACTATACCGCCCTAACCTGCCACTATACTGCCTCGACCTGCCACTATAATGCCCCAACCTGCCACCTTACTGCCCCAGCCTTCCACTGCACTGCCCCTGCCTGCCACTATACTGCCCTAACCTGCCACTATACTGCCCCAATCTGCCACTATACTGCATTAGCCTGCCAGTATCCTGCCTCAACCTGCCACTATACTGCCCCAATCTGCCACTATACTGCACTAGCCTGCCACTAAACTGCACTAGCCTGCCAAATATACTGATACTACTTCAACCTGCCACTATATTGCATTAGCCTGCCACTATACTGCCCTAACCTTTCACTATACTGCCATTAAACTGCCCTAACCTTCCACCATACTACCCTAACCTGCCACTATACTTCCCTAACCTTCCACTATTCTGTCATTAAACTGCCCCAGCCTGCCACTATACTGCCCTAGCCTTCCACTACACTGCTCTAACCTGCTACTATACAGCCCTAACCTGCCACTATACTGCCTTCACCTGTCACTATTCTGTCCTAACCTGCCACTATACTGCCCCAGCCTGCCACTATATTGCTCTAACCTGCCACTATGCTGCCCCAGCCTGTAACTATACTGCCCTAATCTGCCGCTATACTTCCCTAGCTTGCCACTATACTTCTCTAATTTGCTACAATACTTCCCCAGCCTGCCACAATACTGCCCTAACCTTCCACTACACTGCTCTAGCCTGCCACTTTACCGCCACTATACTGCCCTAGCCTGCCACTATGCTGAACTAGCATAACCACATCTCTCTTATATATGTGTGATTAAAGTACAGTATTAAGCTAGTGATATGCTGCTCTCAAAACCACTCCTGTTTTAAATGAATGCCTCATCCCTAATTTAAGTACATTCTTCATCTACAGTGACTTTCTGGGCACAGAGCAAAAAAAGGTGACCCTGGAAGTGTTTTTAAAAAATTGGCAACTATGTTGAACTACGTCTCCTATCTCTGCACTGCACACAGCCTGGGCAAAGGCAGTAGAGCTCCTGCTCCCCACACAGCACATAGCTGAGATCAGATTCCCTTACATACAACCACAATCTGTACAGTGTGTAGCTGGCTGCTATGTTGCAGTTCTGACCTGTGAAATTCCATGGTCAGAATAGTAGTACAGCTGCAGAAGCCAGCTACACACTGTGCAGATCAAGGTTGTGTGTAAGGGAATCCAATCTCAGCTATGTGTAATGTGTGGCGAGGAGAAGATTTGCTAGGATAGGGAAAAGGAGTTCTGCTGAGTTCCCTACAGTGCCAGCAGTGACCCCTAACCTCTGCTGAGTTCTCCCTACAGTGACCCCTGTCCTCTGTCCTGCCAGCAGTGACCTCTGCCTTTTGCCTTGTCAGCAGTGACTCCTACCTTTGCCTTGCCAGAAGTGACTCCTATCTTCTGCTCTACCAGCAGTGGCCTCTGTCTTCCTTCCTGCTGACCCCGTTCTTTGCCCTGTGGACTCCTGTACAGTACTCTACAAGTTAATGGCCTCTGTTCCCTGCCCTACAAAGTGATGTCCCTATCCTCTGTCCTGGTGGTCCCCTGTACACTGCCCTGCTGACCTCCCATCCTCTGCCCCCATGACATTTTTTACTGCACCCCCACATTGTACAGGCTAGATCCGGCCCTGGGGATAACATCTTTAGCATTTTTTACCCGGCGTTCAGGCAACTGATCTTGATGTGTTGTAGGCCTGGATAGCACATTAGGAGTGCCTGAACTTTCCTGCACCAAAAATAATAATGAATGCATGCCATGGCCAAAATACATCTGCGAAATTTGATTTAACATCCCCACCCCATTACATCATTCACATACCCCAACATCAGATGAAGATTCTTCTCCAGTTCCAACTCTAGCTGTGGCATCAAGAGGGAAGAGATGTTCTGCAAATATAGTTCAAAGACTTGGCAAAGGACAGCAAAATCTGCAAAGGCAAAGGGGACAGAGGAACATAGGTCAGTTCTATGGGCTAAGCAGAAGGCATAGGCCCTGGTGGAAAGGAAAACGTACCAAAATTAATAAAGGCACCTGCCTTATTCGCCCAGGTGTGTGTGGAGGTAATAAATCAGCAATCTGCCAAGGTAAAAAGGACATAATAAGAAAGGTTAGTTCTTTCTGTATAGAAAGCACAGGCCCTGGTGGAGGGGGACACTTACCAAAATAAAGTAAAGGCACCTGCCTCATAGCCTCATTCACCCGAGTGGTGGAAGGGGCAATAAATCAGCAATCTGCCAAGGTAAAAAGGACATAAGAACAAAGGTCAGTTCTATGGGCTAAACAGAAACCACAGACCCTGGTGGAGGGGGGACACTCTGGCCAAGTCAAAAATGCAGAGACACCAAACGGGGGAAGTGCAACATTAACAGGTCTAGAGGAAGAAATACTACATCTGGCCAGGCCAACAAGACATAAGAACATACGTACCGTATTTTCCGGCGTATAAGATGACTTTTCAACACAAGAAAAACTTCTGAAAAGTCGGGGGTCGTCTTATACGCCGGTATGCGGCGAGCCGGTGTCAGGGCGGCACTTTTTCGAGGGGCGGCCCGGCGCCGCCCCCCCTCCTCCTTCAACGGACACTAAGTACAGGGGTGGGCAGAGGGGCTGCTGTACCTTACCTGGCTCCGGTCCCGGTCCCACGACGATCCGGTCCAGGAAGCGCAGCTGCTCCTTCTTTCAGTTCCGCCGCTCGATGGTCACGCGGCCGCTCGGCTCCGCCTCCTCACCGGTGATTGGGCGCCAGCACTGTAAAGGCACACAGGCGACCAATCACCGGCCAGGAGGCGGAGCTGAGCGGCCCCGCGAAAATCTGAAAGAAAGAGCAGCCGCTGCTCTCCCCCACTGACACTAACAATGGGGCACTATTCCTCCTCCACTGACACTAACGATGGGGCACTATTCCTCCTCCACACTGACACCAACGATGAGGCACTGTTCCTCCCCCACTGACACCAACGATGGGGCACTATTCCTCCTCCCCACTGACACCAACGATGGGGCACTATTCCTCCCACTGATACCAATGATGGAGCACTATTCCTCCTCCACACTGACACCAACGATGAGGCACTGTTCCTCCCCCACTGACACCAACGATGGGGCACTATTCCTCCTCCCCACTGACACCAACGATGGGGCACTATTCCTCCTCCCCACTGACACCAATGATGGGGCACTATTCTCCCCACTGATACCAATGCTGGGGCACTATTCCTTCCACTGATACCAATGATGGGGCACTATTCCTCCCACTGACACCAATGATGGGGCGCAATTCCTGCCACTGATACCAATGATGGGGCTCTATTCCTCCCACTGACACCAATGATGGGGCACTATTCCTCCCACTGACACCAATGATGGGACACTATTCCTCCCACTGACACCAATGATGGGGTGCTATTCCTCCCACTGATACCAATGATGGAGCACTATTCCTCCCACTGACACTAATGGGGCACTATTCCTCCCACTGACACCAATGATGGGGCACGATTCTTCCCACTGACACCAATGATGGGACACTATTCCTCCCACTGACACTAATGATGGGGCACCCATCCTCCCCATTCCTCCCCATCATTAGTCAGTGGGAGGAATAATGCCCCATCATTGGTGTCAGTGGGAGGAGTAGTGCCTCATCATTGGTATCAGTGGGAGGAATCGTGCCCCATCATTGGTGTCAGTGGGAGGAATAGTGTCCCATCATTGGAATACCATACTGAAATAGCATACCATATTGAAATCAAATCTGATGTTTTTTCATTTTTATTTGGTGTGCGTTGGAAGAGGGGTAGTCTTATACGGCGAGTATAGCTCAAACCCTATATTTTAACAGGAAAAGTAGGGGGTCGTCTTATACGCCCAGTCGTCTTATACGCCGGAAAATACAGTAAATGGCTTTGGGCTACTGGCATACTACAGCTGTTCTAAGCAGCTGAAAATTAGCTAAATTAAACACTTGCACAAACAAGAGACAGGATGGGACAATTAAGTAGAGAAGGATAAATTTGTCTACAGATAAGAGTATTGTATTTCAGCTTATATTTTGTTTTTATATAAGAATGAGAGACATCTGTCACATAACAACATTGTAAGCTTACCTCAGGAAAGTAAGCAGGAAACAGCAGCTCTAGAGGGAGAGAAAGATTGATTGCCGTATGCACCCTATTTATATTTAAATCGCCATTGGCATTTGTGTGTGCATTATTGCGGGCCTGCATATATGCACGTCTGTGCCCTCAGCACTTTTGGCAAACATGGCTGATGAGGAGGAAGCACTCTTTTTGGGTCTCACTGGTTTCATTCGGGCATTTTGTGAAGTGGCAAAGCAGGAAGAGGTAGCATATCAGCAAGCTGCTGCTGCTGCTGCTGCTGCTCCTGTTGCCCGCTTTCACCAGCCATGGCTTTTTGCACCAAGTGTATATTTGGAAAATATGCTGGACTTTGATGTCTGTTGCAGGTTTCATTTAGAACAAGCAGCAATGATGCACCTCTATGAGCTCATAGAGGCAAAAATTGCTCCCACCACAGGCTGCAGTCATGCCATACCTGGGATGGTAAAGTTGCTGACGATCTTGTATATCTTGGGTCGAGGCAGCTTTCTTGTGGGTATAAGTCAACCAACTGTGTTCAGGGTGGTTATGCAGGTCATAGATGCCATTTTTGACCTGGTGCCAGAATTTATAGATGGACCTTACTTATCTCTTTTCACCATTTTCTGCTGTTGTGTTGCATATATGCTGAGAGGACATTAAGTCAGTGTTGTTGGAATAGTTACTGACTTAATGCCAACCATGGCTTCAAATAAATTGGCACATTGGCCATCTTTAAATAATACACCAAATTTTACTTTCAGTTTCCCATCCTTGTTTAGGTTCGCTCTTCTATGCGTGATTACATTCCCTCTGTTCTCAGCTGCATAAAAGGAGAGAGAAAATGTATTACAATGATCTTCCCAGTTTAGCGAGGGAAGAGATTTGGGAGATTTATTGGTTTGACTCAGCAGGAAGCCACAGTTTTTGAAACAATGTATGTGCTCCCTGGTTAGCAACAAGCCAGTATATCAATTCGCTTGTGTGCACCTAGTCTGTCAGCTTTTTCCACAAAAACTGGAGAGGCTGACTATAGCCAGCAACTAGCATGGTGTACACCAAACTGTAAAGGCGCCCTCCACACCAGCAATACATAATAGTACTTAAGCCCCTGTGACCACTGAGTTAGGCGATACAGGAATGAGGCAATTTTCGTGTCTGGAAACCCTGGTGTCAGAGATGAAAACTGACAAATGCATGGCCTGGTTTAGTGCCACAACTAGACACACATAACCAGATTAGTGAAATTATTTGACCCCATTTTTTCTCCCATGGGATGCCGGTATCTGCAGCTGACGTGGCTGATGGCTCCAATCAGGTACCTCAAGAGCCAGGGCTAACGCTTTTATAACAAGGCCTTGCAGAGACCACAATTGGCCTTCTCAAGTCCCGTTTTCTCTGCTTACCAGGCCTGGGGGTGAGCTACTCTACTCCTCAGATGTCTTCCAGTATCATCCTTGCCTGTTGCATACTCCATAACATCTGTCTGGTGAGGAATGATTCCTGGGAGATGACTGAGGAGAGGGAGCTAGAGATCCGTCAGCTGCAGCTCCCCAGAAGGCAGAGCACTGAGAATGGGGTTGTCACTTGAACTGAGCTGATCGCCTGGTACTTTACATGTATGTATTCTAACATAAGTATAGATGAAATTTGGTGAAAGAAATTATTTCATCAAATTTATAATTCGGCACTTATATTGATGGCAAGCTTGCAAAATATTTGTTTTTTATGATTAATCATAATTAATATTAATATGTTTGAATGATCGCCTTAAACCGATGATAGTATTATTTAATTCTTCAGTAAAGTAAGCTGAGATATAAGTTATAGCTGAGACAGTAAAATATGAGTTAGTTAAGCTGAGACCAGTTAAACCAGCTGAAGACCATATTTAGGCATAGCTGGTTAGAAGTCTCTTGTAAATGTCAAAGGTATTAGAAGTGACTTACTATTACATAATGTATTTTTAATAGTATCTGTGTGTAATTTAGTATAGTTGCTAATATTGATACATATATAGATTAGTGATTATACATTAATATGTTGTAAAGATATGTTCTTAAGTTATATTATCATTTAAATATGAATAGCTGAGGTTACATCATCAGCTTACAGTATTATGTACATCAGCATTTGTACCTCTCAATCAAAAACATCATATGTGTGTGGTGTCCCCTCCCTTTTCTATGACGCATACTTGCCTCATAAAAGACCATGAGACAACGGACACAAGGACATTCAGACACACACACACACACTCACACACATGTCTGAGAACCTTCTGAGAATCTGGAACAGGTGCTTGCTGTAAGACAAGATCGTCACTTCCGTTTATTTCCGGCTTCTTCCCAAAGTCTCGAGAAGGACAAGAAGAACATGGACGGTGCACATGGTCAGACAGCCATGACAATAATGGCGACTTTTCTTTAAACTTCTGCTTGATATTTCTACAGTAGTTTTATCTACATGGAACTGTTCATTATACGCTTTATATTGTTATTTTAAGCCATTGTGTGATAAAATAAAATCACACTTCATTTTTTTATTTCAACGGCTCTTTCATTCATAATCGCCTTAAGACACTAAAGGAAGTATTATATGTGTCTATAATCCAACATTTTGGTGAGCCAGCCTCCGCCACAGTTTTTCTCCGGTTTTCCATTCCTTGATAAGGGGAAGAAATCACAGTTTTTTGGTCAAGTCTGAGAAAAACACGGTGAAAAGAATCTAGCAGAAAAGGCAATTAACCAGAGGTGGACAAGAGGTCCAGTGATTGAGCCGGGTCAAACGAAAAAATCTTCTGAATACGGTGAGTAACAATTATGGAATTTATTGATGAATTGGCTAGTGAAAGCAAGCTAGAGTTTAAAGATGCTTCTTTATATCCTGACGATGGTTGTTTATGGCAGTACATGTACAATGAATGTTTACAGGCCAATATTCAGATAGATTTACTGTGCACAGACAGTGTAAAAATATATCTAATATCTTAAATTTAGTGAGAATATTAAACAAAATGATTTTGAATGTTGATTTACCTTGTAGATTAAAGCAGACAGAATGTAGCACTGTACAGAACACAGAAAAGCATGAAAAATTGTCCCAAGATGCTCTTAATTGCCCAAACTGTGACATTTTCTGTAATTACATAGAAAGCCTCGAGGAACAAATTGACTCAACAACAAATCTTTTGTCAAGACTGCAGAATGACAGTAAACAGGTTGCCATGATAAACACAGATGACAAACAGAGTGATTCAAGATCAGAGCCACGACTGTCTGATATTTCTGAAAGTTCGGATATTGACTCTGATGACGAAACACAAATTAAACATAAAGAATTGTTATGTAAAACTGCAAAACTTAAGTTGCAAATACATAATCAATTAATGAAAGTTTTAAAAGACATCCCTGCTTATGATTCAAATAAAGACATCTACAGCAACATGGAAATGTATGAAATGCACGTCAAATGTCATCAGCTTTCAAATATTGAAATAAATTATTTGTTTCCGTTATGGCTACCAATTAAATTTATGACTCGAATAAAAAATTCTGTTAACAATAAAGGTCAGAAAAAACATAGTGACGCGACAGACAGACTGCGACAATTGCTGTTATGTTCAACTGGTGAGGATGTACAGTGGGGCAAAAAAGTATTTAGTCAGCCACCAATTGTGCAAGTTCTCCCACTTAAAAAGATGAGAGAGGCATGTATTTGGCATCATAGGTAGACCTCAACTATGAGAGACAAAATGAGAAAAAAAATCCAGACAATCACATTGGCTGATTTGGAAAGAATTTATTTGTAAATTATGGTGGAAAATAAGTATTTGGTCACCTACAAACAAGATTTTTGGCTCTAACAGACCTGTACCTTCTTCTTTAAGAGGCTCCTCTGTCCTGCACTCATTACCTGTATCAATGGCACCTGTTTGAACTTATTATCAGTATAAAAGACACCTGTCCACAACCTCAAACAGTCACATTCCAAACTCCACTATGGTGAAGATCAAAGAGCTGTCGAAGGACACCAGAAACGAAATAGTAGACCTGCACCAGGCTAGGAAGACTGAATCTGCAATAGGCAAGCAGCTTGGTGTGAACAAATCAACTGTGGGAGCAATAATTTAGAAAATGGAAGACATACAAGACCACTGATAATCTCCCTCGATCTGGGGCTCCACGCAAGATCTCACCCCGTGGGGTCAAAATGATCACAAGAACGGTGAGCAAAAATCCCAGGACCACACGGGGGGACCTAGTGAATGACCTGCAGAGAGCTGGGACCAACGTAACAAAGGCTACCATCAGTAACACACTACGCTGCCAGGGACTCAGATCCTGCAGTGCCAGACATGTCCCCTTGCTTAAGCCAGTACATGTCCGGGCCCGTCTGAAGTTTGCTAGAGAGCATTTGGATTATCTAGAAGAAGATTGGGAGAATGTCATATGGTCAGATGAAACCAAAATAGTGGCCTAGCCAGTCTCCAGATCTCAACCCCATAGAAAACCTTTGGAGGGAGTTGAAAGTCCTTGTTGCCCAGCGACAGCCCCAAAACATCACTGCTCTAGAGGAGATCTGCATGGAAGAATGGGCCAACATACCAGCAACAGTTTGTGCCAACCTTGTGAAGACTTACATGAAACGTTTGACCTCTGTCATTGCCAACAAAGGATATATAACAAAGTATTGAGATGAACTTTTGATATTGACCAAATACTTATTTTCCACCATAATTTGCAAATAAATTCTTTCCAAATCAGCCAAAGTGATTGTCTGGATTTTTTTTCTCATTTTGTCTCTCATAGTTGAGGTCTACCTATGATGCCAATTACAGGCCTCTCTCATCTTTTTAAGTGGGAGAATGTGCACAATTAGTGGCTGACTAAATACTTTTTTGCCCCACTGTACCTTCTATAGAAATACTAGACTTACTGCAGACTACTGCAGAAGACCCTTTTGTATTTAAAAATAAGTTTTCCAAAGCATATAAAATTATATTTGGAGTAGAAAATGAGGAAGACTCAGCTATGATCAAAGCTTTTGTAAAGAAATTCAAGTATCTTGACCCAGTAACATTTTCCATAGCAGAGGAAAAATAAAATCTGAATAACATAGTAAGTTTCATTGACAAAATCCGGAGAAAATTGAAAAAACGCAATCTCACTTACGAGGTAGCTGTGATTCAAAGTGACAAAAATAGCCAGACAGTTATGCCAGGTTCCACAAGTCCCAGTAAGAATGACAACGACAGATGCAAGCAAGTGAGTCATAAAGAGTATACCACATGCTTTCACTGTCATAAACAAGGTCATATTAGATGGCATTGTTGGAAGTTTAAAATTGACTCACAAATAAAGAATATGGAAATAAAAAATGAAAAGGCAGCTTTTGTACAACCTGCTTTGTTGTGTAGTGATAAAGGTTTAACTGAATTGCCTTATGCCTCAACAGTTAAACAGATACATAATTTGACCAGCAACAACTGTTCAGACAACATGGTGAGAAGGGCTGTCACTGACACAAATGGTTTATTACCAGTTCCAAAAATAGAATCACGTCCACATTCATCCCCAATACCATTAGAATTTGTCGCTCCAATTGTATTGGATGACAATGAAAGACCATTTGTACAAGGTTTACTAAATGGTAAAAAGATTACATTTTTGATTGACAGCGGATCTGAGATTAGTTTTACCAGAGAAAATATACCTGTGAAACCAAATTCACCCATGTGTAATATAAAAGGTTTTAATAATACAGGTCATTCCACTGCTAGACAGGTACCTAATGTAACATTTGAAGTACCTGGGCTAGTGAAAACTAACATTGATATTGTAACAACACAGAAAATATTCTTGGCATTGATGTAATCAATAAACAGAAGTGGATTATTGATATTATGACCAAAGTTATTTGGAGGAATCCATCTAGGCCTAAATCAATGTTAATTGATCCTTCTGTATACAGTGATGTTGGTTTCATTTCTAAAATGTCTACAGCACAAAAATGGCCTGATACTGATGGTAATTGTGTTTTAAAGGAATTGGTACAACGTTTTCCAAGTTTGTGGTCAAAGTTTAAAAATGACATAGGAACTTTGAAAAATGCAGAATTGAATATTGGGGGAAAAGATCCTATATCTCTTAATCAGTATGAGTTACCACAAGAATCAATAGGACCACTTTCTGCCATTATTCAAGAGTTTGCACAACTTTGCATTTTAAAGAAAACACAATCAGTGGTAAATACAGTTGCAAGAAAAAGTATGTGAACCTCTTGGGATTACGTGGAGTTTTGCATGAATTGGGCATAAAATGTGCTCTGAACATCATCTAAGTCACAACAATAGAAGAACACAGTCTACTGAACATAATACTACACAAACATTAGATGTTGCCATGGTTTAATTGCACATAACATGTAAACATTCACAGTGCAGGGAGGAAAAAGTATGTGAACCTTTGGACTTAATAGCTGGTTGACCCTCCTTTGGCATCAATAACCTCAACCAAACGTTTCCTGTAGTTGCAGATCAGACCTGCACAACGATCTGGAGTAATTTTGGCCACTCACCTTCACAAAACTGTTTCAGTGTAGCAATATTCTTGGGATGTCTGGTGTGAATCGCTCTCTTAAGGTCATGCCACAGCATTTCAATCAGGTTGAGGTCAGGGCTCTGACTGGGCCACTCCAGAAGGCGTATTCTGTGCTGTTGCAGCCATTGTTTTGTTGAATTACTTGTATGCTTTGGGTCATTGTCCTGTTGCATCACCCATCCTCTGCGGAGCTTCAGTTGGCGGACAGATGGTCGTACGTTTTCCTGCAAAATGTCTTGATAAACTCTGGAATTCATTTTCCCATCAATGGCAACAATCCGTCCAGGCCCTGAGGCAGCAAAGCAGCCCCAAACCATGATGCTCCCTCCGCCATGCTTTACAGTGGGGATGATGTTTTGATGTTGGTGTGCTGTGCCTTTTTTTCCCCACACATAGTGTTGTGTGTTCTTCCCAAACAACTCAATCTTGGTTTCATCTGTCCACAGTATATTTTGCCAGTAGTGCTGTGGAACATCCAGGTGCTCTTTTGCAAACTTCAAACGTGCTGCAATATTCTTTTTGGACAGCAATGGCTTCCTCCGTGGTGTCCCCCCATGTACTCCATTCTTGTTTAATGTTTTCCTTATTGTAGATGTGTCAACAAAAATGTTAGCATGTGCCAGAAATTTCTGTAGGTCTTTAGCTGACACCCTGGGATTCTTCTTTACCTCATGCAGCATTCTGCGCTGTGCTCTTGCAGTCATTTTTACAGGACAACCACGCCTAAGGAGAGTAGCAGCTGTTCTAAACTTTCTCCATTTGTAGACAGTCTGTCCTACTGTGGACACATGAACATCAAGGCTTTTGGAGATACTTTTGTAATCCTTTCCAGCTTCATGCAAGTCAACAATTCTTGATCATAGGTCTTCTGAGAGCTCTTTTCTGCGAGGCATGGTTCACATCAGACAGTGCTTCCTGAAACCAGTAAACCCAAACCAGGTGTGTGTTTAAGGGCAGGACATCTGTCAGCAACACATCCAATATCATCACACTGATTGGAGTCAAGGTTGGCTCACTCCTGGCTCCAATTAGCTCTGGGAGAAGTCATTAAGCTAGGGCCTCACATACTTTTTCCTCCCTGCACTGTGAATGTTTACATGTTATGTGCAATTAAACCACGGCAACATCTAATGTTTGTGTAGTATTATGTTCAGCAGACTGTGTTCTTCAATTGTTGTGACTTAGATGACGTTCAGAGCACATTTTATGCCCAATTCATGCAAAACGCCACGTAATCCCAAGGGGTTCACATACTTTTTCTTGCAACTGTAACTGTATTTGGCCTATCAAAAATGCTGACAATTCATATTCTTTGTCAGTTGACTTCAGGACGCTGAATAAACCTATCACTAATAACAAAGCAGTTGTTCCTGATCATTCTAATATCAAGTTACATTTGAATGCCGAGTCCAAAGTGTTTTCTGTTTTGGAAATCGATAACAGTCATTTTTCGATTCCCTTAGCTAAAAGTTGTCAGTAGAAGCTAGCTTTCAAGTTCCAGAAAGAGACTTATGCATTCACTCGATTAGTAGCTGGTTTAGACATCAGTGATGGTGTAGTCCATGAGTCTATAGCAAAAATTCTATCAAACTTTTCAAGGCCAGAATGCATTTTTCAGCATGTAAATACAATTATGCTGAGTATGCAGAATGTTAACGAACATATTGCTCTTTTGAGTTATTTATGTTGTTACAGGATGCAGGCCTAAAATTAAATCCAGAAAGAGTTCAGCTGATGAAAAGTCAGGTGAAATACTTTCACATGCAGATTAGTCAAGGAAAAAGACAATTATTGCAGGAAACAGTCAGAGCTATCACTGCCATTCCAGTTCCTACAACTCATAAAGCATTGCAACCATTTTTGAAAAACATAAATCATTGCAAAGAATTTATACATGGTTTCGCAGAGAAAGTTAAGCCATTATATCATCTTTTGAGGAGTAAAAAGACCATAGTTGACCTATGGGGTCCAAATGAGAATAATGCTTTAAAGGTGTTGAAAAAACATTTTCAAAATGCGCCAGCATTAGATACATTTGAGGTTTGTTCCAAAGCTTCTTTTGTTGTATCCTCATGTATCTGATAATGCAATTTCAGTAACATTGTCTCAATTAAAAGAAGGTAATGAGAGACTAATTAGTTACTTCTCCAGAAATGTATCACCATTGGAAAAAACTTTTACATCAGAGGTACAGCAACTGTTAAGTGTCTTTTATGCAATCAAAGCATCAGAAAGCCTAGTGAAATCAAACTATCATATTACACACTCCTGACAGTTCACTAAGAAGAATTCTTGAGGAAGATACATTCAGAGAATGTCGTGAAAGGTATCCTCAGTGGATAAGAGCACTGTTAGCCAAACACATTGTGATAGAACACTCTAACACCAGAATAATGACATCAGCACAGAAAACAGTTACGCATATTTCTAATTTTATAGAGATGAGAACAAAGGCATAGTCCATTGTCATCTCTGGGGTGATACAAAACCTTTCTTTGTTTAGTAAAACGGGGGTTTTGGGGTCATGACCTATGATGAAATATTGCGTCCTGTCATACCTAAATATCACACTACTTTTGTATTTTAGTTTAGGTAATTTTAGACAGGACAAGGACAGTATTTTGATTGATATATAGAAGTTTTCTGTAAAAGGAAATAAAAAGTAATGTTACTTCACATATGTGTTTCAAACTCATAAACTGATTGTTCCATAATCTTTCATATTTGTTGAAAAAATGTACAAGAGCAATGTAATGTTTGTGCCAAAGTAATGATACTGCATTTCTTTACAGAAATGGCATCTAAAATCAAATATGAAGCGTAACAATCTCCTACAAGCCAACGTTAAGGAATTTGGATGTTAAAGAAGAGATCTTCATATGGGAAGAAGAATGAACAAGAGCTTAATACTTCATACATATGACTGCTTTATCACGTTCAACAAACATTTTTCTAATTTTACAGAACTTAAAGAAGATATTTTATAGACATTGCATTAAGAAAAGATTCATCAAGAGGAAATCTATTTACTATTAGTGATAAAATAATTTATTATTGAAAATATTGTTATAGGTCACATATACATTTTAATGATCCTCTTATTCTGATACTTACATCCATATTAGGATAATAATATTATTTTTATTTTTATTTTTTACATATTCATATACTGAATGTTTTTTGGTTAAAACTTCACAGAGTTATTCCATTTAATAGAATATCTTTTGGTAAAAGGTTAAGAAACTTATGATACATTTTAGAATGGAAGGTATATTTCCGGAGAGTTAAAATATTATACAAATATGGAAATATAATACTACATTATTTAATTATTACATCATTTAATTATTATTATTTTTATTATTATTGTATTACTATTATTATCATATATCATTTAAAAATTAGGATTATGATTAAGAATTTTTATAGAAAGAGAAACTGAGGATAAGGTATAGAGTTTAGAAGGAAAGTTATTTTTGGTTGGTCCAGTTATGAAGAATATGTGCGTGTGGGCCATGAATGAAGTGTGCATTGGTTAAAAAATTAATTATGGACTAATCATAATAAGGGGGACTTGAAAGAAATTAATTAATCAAATTTATAATTCGGCACTTATATTGATGGCAAGCTTGCAAAATATTTGTTTTTTATGATTAATCATAATTAATATTAATATGTTTGAATGGTCGCCCTAAACTGAGTGTCGGCAACCCGCGGCTCCAGAGCCGCATGCGGCTCTTTTTCACCTTTGCTGCAGCTCCGGAGCACACTGCCCACCAGGTGACAGGCAATAGGGTTGCCGTAGCTCAGTGGTCGGCAAGCCGCGGCTCTTTACACATTTTAATGCGGCTCTTCTGTGTGCCGCCCCAAAAGTCAGGACTCTGCAGCTAGCCCAGCAATGGGCAAACTACGGCCCGGCGGACCTTTTAATCCGGCCCGCGGAGCGTGGCAAACATTGGCTGTCAGGATGTAGGCGGGGCAGCGTGACGAACTCCTCTCCTCTCACAGTCCGCCCTGAAGACCAGAACGGCACGGGAACACGTCGAGAGGAACGCGCGGAGCAAAGGTAAGTGAATTGACACAATATGGGGAATGAATTACTATAGGGGGGATGAATTACTATATGGGGGATGAATTACTATGGGGCATGAATTACTATGGGGGATGAATTACTATATGGGGGATGAATTACTATGGGGGATGAATTACTATATGGGGGATTAATTACTATGGGGGATGAATTACTATGTGGGGGATGAATTACTATGGGGGATGAATTACTATATGGGGGATGAATTACTATGGGGGATGAATTACTATATGGGGGATGAATTACTATATGGGGGATGAATTACTATGGGGGATGAATTACTATATGGGGGATGAATTACTATATGGGGGATGAATTACTATGGGGGATGAATTACTATATGGGGGATGTATTTTCAGTTTTAAAAATGTGGCTCTCAAAATAAATTTCAATCATGGTTTTGGCGAGATTTGGCTCAGTTGAAAAAAAAGGTTGCCCACCACTGACTTAAGGCTATGATTGTGATTATGATGATACACTGTGGCCCTGATTAACCCTTTGCTTACTGGGCCCTTAAACTCCCTTCATGACCAGAGCGCTTTTTGCAATATATGCAGTGTCGGATTTGTTTTAAATGTTGCAATGGTTTTGCGGCTCCCAGTCTTTTTTTCCCTTCGGAAACGGGTCCAAGTGGCTTTTTATGTCTTAAAGGTTGCAGACCCCTGCCCTAAACCAATGATAGTATTATTTAATTCTTCAGTAAAGTAAGCTGAGATATAAATTATAGCTGAGACAGTAAAATATGAGTTAGTTAAGCTGAGACCAGCTAAACCAGCTGAAGACTATATTTAGGCATAGCTGGTTAGAAGTCTCTTGTAAATGTCAAAGGTATTAGAAATGACTTACTATTACATAATGTATTTTTAATAGTATATGTGTGTAATTTAGTATAGTTGCTAATATTGATACATATATAGATTAGTGATTATACATTGATATGTTGTAAAGATATGTTCTTAAGTTATATTATCATTTAAATATGAATAGCTGAGGTTACATCATCAGCTTACAGTATTATGTACATCAGCATTTGTACCTGTCAATCAAAAACATCATATGTATGTGGTGTCCCCTCCCTTTTCTATGACGCGTACTTGCCTCATAAAAGACCATAAGACAACGGACACAAGGACATTCAGACACCACACACACACACACACTCACACACATGTCTGAGAACCTTCTGAGAATCTGGAACAGGTGCTTGCTGTAAGACAAGATCGTCACTTCCGTCTATTTTCGGCTTCTTCCCAAAGTCTCGAGAAGGACAAGAAGAACATGGACGGTGCACATGGTCACACAGCCATGACAATAATGGCGACTTTTCTTTAAACTTCTGCTTGATATTTCTACATGGAACTGTTCATGATACGCTTTATATTGATATTTTAAGCCATTGTGTGATAAAATAAAATCACACTTCATTTTTTTATTTCAACGGCTCTTTCATTCATAATCGCCTCAAGACACTAAAGGAAGTATTATATGTGTCTATAATCCAACATTTAGTGTACTTGAATAGGAGCTGGTTTTTGGGTTTGCCTTTACTTATATTAAAATATGTACTATCTTGTGGGTCCCTATAAATAGCTAATATATCTGAGCTCTAATAATATTGATGGTGGTAAAATATGACAATATTAGCTAGAATAATAAACACAATGATCAACGAATCAAGGTCTTATTTATTTACAAAGAAAGTAAAACACTAACAGAGAAATCTCAACAAATATTACAGAGCATATAGCAATAATAGAGCAAAGATTAGACGGTACATAAGTTTGTCCTCTGAGTTAAGTATCTGGCTGGTCTCTGGATAGAAAAGGGGAAAAGAGCCATGACTGGCAATTACATTTATACCACTGAAACGCAACACCCATTCACTGCCCTTGGCCTGGCCCATATTGTTCTCTATGCAAGGAGTTACAATCCATAAATTATAAGGGGGTATCATTTCCAATCCCCAGAAAGTAATGTGCTAACCTGAACCCTTCAGGAGTATGTCATTGTCTCCACCAGGGGGCACCGCTATATCACCATGAATTTTCTTGACCCAGGGCAGCATCACAACCCACATCTGCCTGCCTTTTGATGTAAGAAGTCAGGGAATCAGCCACTTTGAAATTTCACACCACTATGAGGCCTGGGCTCATGCTCCTCTACCTCCACAAATCACACCGGGGGGCCTATGCGAGAACATCCTTTGGGAGATGACTTCCCATTTGTAACCCCTGGTTACAAACACCCTGCTGTGTCAACTGATTTGCTTGGTGTTCCAAGATGCAGGCCAGATGGCTCTTTGATAATCAGACAGTAAAAATCCAAAAATGTCTGAAGAACATAGTTGCCTTCCAACAATACTAAATGGAAACTTTGTGGGCTCTTCCTCACATTGACACAGATGTTAAGAAAGATCTGACAGGTGTGGCTGACCTTTTATACAGTGTGTGGTCAACATGACAACAAGTTGGCCAGGCCAATAACACATTAAATGACTAGCTGCTGTGGCTTTTTGCAAGAGTGGAGAAGGAGTAGAATAGCTGGCCAGTTTTTGCTGTTGCCGGAAGGATACTAGGGGCTCTACAAGCCTGTGTGCGAATTCTTGGTGGTTGCAGGACAATACTTATGCTCGCCACCGCACCAGCTTGTACTGCACTTATGGGACTCACCACGTCGCCAAGTCATACTGCAGTGCTGGTATTATTATTATTATTATACAGGATTTATATAGCGCCAACAGTTTGCTCAGCTCTACAATATAAAGGGAGACAATACAGAAAAATACAGTTCAATACAAGAGGTTTAGGAGGGCCTGATCCTGGGAGCTTACAATCTAAGAAATATGTGAAAGGCCAGGATGTACTAGGCCACTAGTACTCCCCAGTTCACCAAAAGGTAGTGTGGCACTAGTACTGGCACTCTGCTGCATGTGAGAGTCATCAAAATTTACTGACAAGTGCTAACGGAGATCAGGCCTGATTCTGCCAACACTGCGGTTTTGTGTGCAATGTATCAAGTGACAGTGACATACTGACACTGCACTTGCTGGGGGAGGAGGGGGGTTAAGCATGGGGCTAAACACAGGTGCTGGCAGGTGCCGGCAGGTGCCAGGGCTGCTCCCACTAACGCTGCATTTTTGGGGACACTATACTAATGTGAAAGCTGGTATAGTGCTGATCTGATCAAAGATATTGATCCGTTCAGACACTATACTAGCAATAGAGGTTTATTGTGCATGAGCGTGTTTCTGGCAATCAAGGAGTTAAATGTGATGACTGGTGTACTGATGGGCAATCTGACACTATCTGGGAACTGCGTTAAAACCACGGGAGAGTGAATCACGTATATATATGTGTGATTTTGTGCACCAATGCCGCCCTGTAGCAGTTTTTCTGCTATAGGGTGGTCAGGAAGCGGTTAAAGAAGCAGTTTGTGTTACGTCGCTGAGTTATTTTAACTGACAATTGCACGGTCATGCAACACTGCACCCAAATTAAATTTATGTCCTTTTTTTCCCACAAATTGAGCTTTCTGTCGGTGGTATTTGATCGCCTGTGCATTTTTTATTTTTTGCGCTATAAAAAAAAAGGCTGACAATTTTGAGAAAAAAATATTTTGGACTTTTTGCTATAAAACATGTCCAGTAAAAAAATTAAAAATCAAATTTCATCATAAATTTCTGCCAAAATGTATTCTGTGACATGTCTTTGCAAAAAAAAATCCCAATACGTGTAAATTAATTGGTTTACGTGAAAGTTATAGCGTTTACAAATGGTGCTATATATACTGGATTTTTTATTTTTTTTTTACTAATAATAGCGGCGATCAGCGACTTATGGCAGGACTGCGGCAGACATTCTGACACTGGGAAGGAACTGACTTGGGGTCACTGACATACACAGTGACACCAATATAGTGATCAGTGCAAAAAAAAAAACCACTGACACTGTACTAATGGCACTGGGGAGGAAGGGGTTAACTTTTTTAGGCAATCAAAGGGTTAACTGTGTGAGGGGTGTGTTTTACTAGTGGGCGGGGGGGTGTACTGCACGGTTGCAGGCTGTCCTGGAAAGCTAATCTTTGCTCTCTGGGGACAGTGAGCTGGGAACTGACAGGGAGCAGAGCTGCATTGAAAACTGCATTGAAAACTGTGTCACTGTTTGCCAGCAATCGCCAGTACCCGGCGGGTAATGACCAGCCGGGACCCGGTGATTGACACCTGTGGCCTCGCGTGTGCCCCCTACCTGATATGCAAAATGACGTTTATATACGTGATTTTGCATAGCGGTGCCGCCCTGCCGCTGTATATGTACTGTGGCTGATCGGCAACCAGTTAAAAAAGAGCACACCTGCAAAATGTTTAATCTTGCATTCAAATAAACACAAACATGAACAGAGCCTGTGCTTGTGTGCCACCTAGGCACTATGTCCAGCATTGCTTCTGCAAACTGACATTTACTAATAGAACTTCGCCTAGGCAATGACTTTTTTACATTCGTCTTGTTTTTATTGGGTGAGGTTGAATGTTTAGCGTCTGGTGCTGCACCTTATTCTTAGTAAATCAGCCCCATAGGTGCAGCAGCAGATGCTAAACATTCAACCTCACCCAATTCTGTGGTAGAAATTAACCACTTGCCTACAGGGCACTTATACCCCCTTCCTGCCCAGACCAATTTTCAGCTTTCAGCACTGTCGCACTTTGACTGATAATTACTCAGTCATGCAACACTGTAACGCATATGAAATGTTTGTCCTTTTTTCACACAAATAAAGCTCTCTTTTGGTTGTATTTAATAAGCACTGGGTTTTTTATTTTTTGCCCTATAAAAGAAAAAAATGACAAAAAAAATGAAAAAAAACACAATTTTCTTTGTTTCTGTTGTAAAATTTAGCAAATAAGTAATTTTTCTTCATAAATTTTGTCCAAAATGTATACTGCTCCATTTCTTTGGTAAAAATAACTTAAATTTGTGTATATTATTTGGTCTTTGTGAAAGTTATAGAGTCTACAAGCTATGGTACCAATCATTGAAAATTGATCACACCTGATCACACCTGATTTCCTCTCTTATTTCTTGAGACACTAATGCAGGCCATAGATGGGGAGAAAACCGGCCGATTTTTATTTAAAAAAATGAAAAATCGGTCGTTCAAGCGGCCGACGTAACCAGGAACGGTAAAAAAAAATCGGCAGATTTTCATCCCATCTACAGCCGGCAAAAAGTGTCCCTGCAGAGAGCTCCGCTATTTCTTTGACAGTTCTTTGACATTTATAGCGTTTACAACAATGTATCTATTTGTATCCATTTAGGATACAGATGTTTTTATTCAGAAACAAATAGATACTTTGTTGCAACCGCTATAAATGTCAAGGAACTGTCAAAGAAATAGTGGAGCTCTCTGCAGAGACACTTTTTGCCGGACTGGAATTTCTCTTCTTCATCCTCTTCTTCCTCTTCTTCTTCTTTATCCTCTTCATCCTCTTCTTCCTCTTCTTCTTCTTCATCCTCTTCATCCTCTTCTTCCTCTTCTTCATCTTCCTCTTCTTCTTCTTCTTCATCCTCTTCATCCTCTTCTTCATCTTCTTCATCTTCTTCTTCTTCATCATCCTCTTCTTCATCATCCTCTTCTTCTTCATCCTCTTCTTCTTCTTCATCCTCTTCTTCTTCACCCTCTTCTTCTTCTTCTTCATTCTCTTCTTCTTCATCCTCTTCTTCTTCCTCTTCTTCTTCTTCCTCTTCTTCATCTTCATCCTCTTCTTCTTCTTTTTCTTCATCCTCTTCTTCTTCTTCTTCATCCTCTTCTTCGTCCTCTTCTTCTTCTTCCTCTTCTTCTTCCTCTTCTTCTTCCTCTTCTTCATCATCCTCTTCTTCATCATCCTCTTCTTCTTCTTTATCCTCCTCTTCTTCTTTTTCTTCATCCTCTTCTCCTTCTTCCTCTTCTTCTTCTTCTTCCTCTTCTTCATCCTCTTCTTCTTCATCCTCTTCGTCTTCTTCTTCATCATCTTCTTCTTCTTCATCCTCTTCTTCATCATCCTCTTCTTCCTCCTCTTCTTCCTCTTCCTCTTCCTCTTCCTCTTCTTCTTCGTCCTCTTCCTCTTCTTCTTCATCCTCTTCTGCTTCTTCCTCTTCTTCCTCTTCTTCTTCTTCATCCTCTTCTTCTTCCTCTTCCTCTTCTTCATCCTCTTCTACTTTTACTTCTTTTTCTTGTCTTCTTCTTGCAGGTCACTGCTCATGCACAGATTTTTTTATCAGTAAAAAGATCAACCGATTTGCCCATAATTGCCGCACAAATCGGCCGATCGGCACAGGGGTAGAGGCTTTGTCCCACCCAATCTCTTTGAAGCCTCCGGACAACCAGACCCTGTTCTGGGAATTACAAAACCCAGAGAAAACCAAAAACTGGTTATCTCTACTCAGGACTCTACTCTGAAGCCCCTCACATATGTGAGACCCTTGTGTTATTCTGAATTCTACTACTACAGTAGCAGGGAAAAATATCAATATACACATACGCATTATATATAGCCAAATGTACAAAATGGATTGCAACTTTTTTATACCAGAAACGGGACCTTCTTGTTGCTAAATAGGGCTGCAACATTTGATCGTTGAAATCCACCCCCCCCCCCCATGTAGAGATTATAATCTTGGATGGCCGCAGGTTTTTGAATTGGAACGTGTTTTCCAGTAATTTCGACCGAGGTGTCGTTGTGGATGGTGGACAGGACATAAACAGTTGTCTTATCCTACCACTTCAGAGCCAGCACTTCATCATTTCTTAGGCTTGCTGATTCCCCCCTTTTGTAGCCTGGTATTCACTAAAAATTGTGGAAAGCCCTTTCTGTTTTTTTGGGAGGTACCACAGGCCAAGGTTTTCTCACGGTACAGGTGTCGGAAAAGGGGCAGACTGGTGTAGAAATTATCCATATACAGTAAACATGATAGCCTTTTTGAAAAAGTGGATAAGCCAGGTCCCAGACAATTTTCCCACTTGTTTCAGTGTAGGTTGGGCACTCAGGGGGATGGAGCTGGGAATCTTTGCCTTCATATACGCGGAATGCATATAAATATCCCGTGGCTCTTTCACAAAGCTTGTAGAGCTTTACTCTATATCTTGCCCTCTTACTTGGAATATACTGCTTAATTCCAAGCCGGCCAGTGAAGTGGATAAGGGATTCGTCTACACATATATTTTTATTGGGGACAAGTAGTTCAGCAAATATTTGGGGAAAAAAATTAAGTGTGCCAATTTTGTATAATTTGTCATATTTGGATGATCTCTCGGAGGGCACTAGGTATTGTCACTGAAATGAAGGAAACGCATGATCATCTCCTAGCATGACCTGGGCATTATAGAAGAATAAAGTGGCATGTGGTGGATAGGGTGTGTGGACCAGAATGCATGTTCTTCATTTTTTTTTTTGTAAGCCCCATGTTAATGGTGAGGCACAAAAATAACTTAAATTCCTCCAATGCAAGATGTCTCCATTCAAACGGACGGGCATAGGATGAACTGCGGTTGTTAGAAATTAATTGGGTGGCATAAAGGTTTGTCTGGTCCACAATAAACTGTAATAAAGTGTTGGGTAAAAATAAATTAAAAAACTCAATTGCTGAAAAATTCTCTGTGTTGGCCTGCACACCTGGCTGTGCGGTGAAAGGGGGAATGCTTGCTAATCCTGAGTTGGAGGGCAGCCATAATGGGTTGGCAAGAGCATACCTATGTTTGGGCCCTGCTTCTTGATGGAATATTCCATTGCTGGTACTGGGTCTTTCCTCTATGGGTCTAGCACCAAGGGCATTTGCAGATTGACCATTTGGGTGTATGGCGCTGCTGGTGGCTGCCTCGTTTTCAGAGCACCGTATCCTTTTAGGAGGGACCCTTTCCTCCTCTGATTCAGTCGCTGAACCATTGCTCTCTATGGGTTCATACACTGAATCAGTATTGGAAGGTGAGAGCTCCCCACTGCTCTCATCTGTCATACTGAGGATTTTGAACGCCTCCTCACTAGTGTAAACTTGATTTGACATGGCTGTTTCTGGTGGTACTGGGACAGGTAGACTGCTGATGGTGGCTGTAGGACTGGTACTCTGGTGATGGTGGCTGTGTGACGGTACTCTGATTGCGGCTGTGCGACGGTACTCTGCTGATGGTGGCACTGATGGACAATAGGTGTACTGCTTATGGGCACTGATGGGTGACAGGTACACTGATGGGTGACAGGTACACTGCTGGGCACTGCTGGGTGACAGGTGCACTGCTGGGCAACAGATTCGCTGCTGATGAGCACTGATGTGCGACAGGTACACTGATGGGTGACAGGTACACTTCTGGGCACTGCTGGGTGACAGGTGCACTGCTGGGCAGCAGATGCACTGCTGATGAGCACTGATGGGCAACAGGTACACTGATGGGCGATGGGTACACTGATGGGTGACAGGTGCACTGCTGGATGGGCGACAGGTACGCTGATGGGTGACGGGTACACTGATGGGCACTGATAGGTGACAGGTGCACTGATAGGCGACAGGTGCACAGATGGGCAATGATGGGCGACAGGTGCACTTATGGGCGACAGGAACACTACTGATGGGCAACAGGTGACAAGATCAGTGACGGGTGCACTGATGGGCACTGATGGGTGACAAGTACACTGATAGATGGAAAGGTACACTGATGGTGACAGGTACACTGATGGATGAAAGGTACACTGATGGTGACAGGTACACTGATGGGCGACAGGTACACTGATGGGCACTGTGACAGGCTGTGATCTCTGTATGCACTGTAAAAAAACAATGATGATCTGTGTCTTAGGAACATATGACGTCCACAATGAGAGAACTGCCTGGCACCTGTCATTACCTTATATGGCGGGCAGGAGGAGGTTAAAGAAAATGGTCCATGAAAAGGCTCCAAAGGCTTGCAAAGCTGATCTGGCAACTGCAATAAAAGAAAGTTGGAGCCGGATTGATGAAGAGTACTGTTTGTCGATAGTTAAATCCATGCCTCAGAGAAGTCAAGCTGTTATAAAAGCCAGAGGTGGTGCAACAAAGTACAAGTGGTGTACTGTAGTGGTTTTCACGAGTCCAAATGTTTTCCTCAGAATTTAGAAATCTCATATTTTTTTCCTGTGCTTGATCTGCAAAAACAGTTGCAACTGACTACAGTTTTCTTTGTTTTTTAAGTGTTTCTTAAAGCCAGAAGGAGGTTGGAATGATAAATGAAAATAGTTTTGAGGCATGTCTGTGATTAGTTTTTTTTTTTTTACTTAATTAAGCAATTGAATGAACATTTTCCAAGAGTGGTAATTCCATACTTTTTGCAAGCGGTTGTAAATGGGTCTAATTGATTTACTCTGTACGTGTATCCATATCTCACGTTTAAACACTTGAGCTCCTAAGGATTTACCCCATTAATGACCAGGCCTCTTTTTGCTACTCGGCGCTGCACTGATTGAACTGATAATTGCGCGGTCATGCAATGTTGCACCCAAACGAAATTTACGTCCTTTTTTTCACACAAATAGAGCTTTCTTTCGGTGGTATTTGATCACCTGTGCACTTTTTATTTTTCACGCTATAAACAAGAAAACCAAATATTTTGTACAAAAACGATATTTTTTACTTTCAGCTATAAAAAATATATAGTAAACTCAAAGTTAGTTATAAATTTAGGCTAAAATGTATTCTGCTACATGTTTTTGGTAAAAAAAAATCCCAATAAGTGTATATTGTGAGTACTTTGTGTGAAAGTTATAGCGTCTACAAACTATGCTATAGATACTGCAATTTACGCCATTTTTTTGCTATGCAGAGCTGCGCTAGTTTAATGGACAATTGCGCGGTCATGCAATACGGTACATAAATGAAATTTATGTCCTTTTTTTAACACAAATAGAGATTTCTTTTGGTAGCATTTGATCACCTGTGCACTTTTTATTTTTGTTGCTATAACCAGAAAAATTTTGCAGAAAAAAAACATTTTTGGAAAAAAACAATATTTTCTCATTTCGGTCATAAAAAATATCCAAAAAAACTAAAATTTCATCATAAATTTAGGCCAAAATGTATTCTGCTACATGTTTTTGATTGAAAAATTCCCAATAAGTGTATATTGATTGCTTTGTGTGAAAGTTATAGCGTCTACAAAATATGGTATAGATAATGGAATTTACACAGCTTTCACTTTCTGACTGCTCATCACATTTCTTGAGGTGCAAAAATACCAGGATAGTACAAACACCCTCAAATTACCCCTTTTCTGAAAGTAGACACCCTAAGCTATCTGCTGAGAGGCATATTGAGTCCATGGAAGATTTTTTTTTTTCCACAAGTTTCTGGAAAATGACAAAACGTTTTTTTTTTTTTTACACAAAGTTGTTATTTAAATGATTTATTTCTCGCACAAGCCATGGGTATATGTGGAATTACACCCCAAAATACATTCTGCTACTTCTACCGAGTATTGGGATACCACATGTGTGAGACTTTTTGGGAGCCTAGCCACATACAGGAGCCTGAAATCCAATGACCACTTTGAAAGCCTGAAGGTGTGTAACTTCCTCATTATACTTCCTGACTACCTATCACAGTTTTGGAGGCCCAAACATGCCAGGATAGCACCAAACCCCCCCAAATGACCCCTTTCTGGAAAGTAGATACCCCAAGGAATTTAAAAAGGGGCATAGTGAGTATTTTGCAGATCTCATTTTTTCTCACAAGGTTTTGAAATATAAAAAAAGAATAGAAAAAATATGTTTTTGTTTTTTTTCCTTCATTTTCCAAAAACTTGTGGCAACAAATGAGATCTGCAAAATACTTACTGTGCTTTTTATCAAATTCCTTGGGGTGTCTACTTTCCAAAAAGGGGTCATTTGGGGGGGTTTGGTGCTATCCTGGCATTCCAGGGCCTCCAAAACTGTGATAGGTAGTCAGGAAGTGTAATGAGGAAATAAAGCCCTTTAAAAGCCTGAAGTTGCTTATTGGATTTTGGGGTCCTGTGCTTGGCTAGACTGCCAAAATGTCTCTCACATGTGGTACCCCCATACTCGGGAGAAGTAGAAGAATGTATTTTGGGGAGTAATTCCACATATACCCATGGCATGTGTGAGCAGTAAATCATTTAAGTGCCAATTTTGTGTAAAAAAAAAATATATTTTTTTTTTTGTCATTTTCCAGAAACTTGTGGTAAAAAAATAAATTCTTCTATTGATTCAACATGCCTCTCAGCAAATAGTTTGGGGTGTCTACTTTCGAAAAAGGGGTAGTTTTGGGGGGTGGGGTGTTTTATGCCCAGCATTAGAAGTTTATGCCACACATCACTCACTCTTCTAACCACCTGAAGATCAAGCCTTTTCTGACACTTTTTATTCACATGAAACAAATCAGTATTTTTTGCTAGGAAATTAATTTAAACCCCCAAACATTATATATTTTTTTTAAGCAGACACCCTAGTAAATAAAATAGTGGGTACTACAATTTTTTTATGGCACACAGTACTCGTGCAGCAATTTTTCAAATGCAAATTTAAACAAAAAAAAATACACTTTTTTACTTTTAATGCACAAAAACACAATATATTGGTCAATTATTTCATAAAATATAAAAGATAATGGTATGCCGAGTAAATAGATACCAAACATGACATGCTTTAAAACTGCGCATGCCCCGTGCAATGGCGACAATCTGCAAACATTTTTAATATCCATAGGCAACATTTTAAAAGCTTTTAAAAGCTACCATTTTAGATTTACAGAGGAGGTCTAGTGTTAGAATTACTGCCCTCGATCTGAGGCAATACCTCACATGCATGCTGCAATCGCTGTTTACATACCGCCACAGGGTCAAGGCTTGTGCACACAGGTGTGCGCGCATGGGAGGGGCGATTTTTTTTTTTTTCTAGTTATTTTGATTCTTTTTTATTATTTTTACATTTGTACCTTTCATTTTTTTTGCTTTGATCACTTCTAATGCTATCACAGGGAATGCAAATATCCCCTATAACTTCAATGGGTATTGTCATATATTCTTTTTTGAGAAATCTGGGGTCTATCAGACTCTAGATATCTCCTCTGCCCTTACATTATCTAATCAAACCAAAATCGGTGTGATCAGATGCTTTCCCAATTTACAAATGGCGCTGTTTATATCCTGCGAAACTGAAGTGATGAAATGCTTGTAGCTTCCAAATTCTTAGGCTATAGAGATGATTGGCACCATTCTGGTCTCCAATCAGCTCTATGGTCAGCTGGCAGAAACACCGGCTGCATTCTCAGGTTCCTCCGATGGCTCAAGACTGCCCGAGAAGGCCGTGGAAGGCAGCGGGGGAGGGGGGCATTACCTCCCACTGCTTGTAAAAGCAATCCTGCAGCTAATTAGCCACTAGGATTGCACTTACATGAAAGCCGATCGCCGGCTGAAAAAAACGATACCAGGATGATGCCTGCAGCTGTAGGCATCATCCTGCTATAACCATTCAAAGTCCAGTGATGTACCAGTACGTCGCTGATCCTTGTTGGGTATATATACTATGTTCTTTTTTTTTGTATGCAGCCTGTGGACTGAATGACAAAAATGAGAAGAAATCTCTGCCAGAAAAAGTGTGTGGTATGCCCATCATTAGAATATACCACCCTGTGTCCACCCACTTCTAATGGTGGGCACACATTAGCTCACAATTTGCCACAAGCGCCAGTTCCAAGATTGAACAAATGTCTAAATAGTGGCACGCTTGAATAAAAATTGTCCACGTATAAGTGGTAACCCATATGGAAAAAGGATGACACCAAGTCCCAAACTATCTTGTCACTGCTCCCCATGTAGTCTGGGCATCCAGGGGCTCCACGTAACTATCTTTTCCCTCGTAAATCCGAAACTTATAAGTATAGCCTGTTGGTCTCTCACAAGTCTTCTGCATCTTGACCCCATATCTGGCATGATTGCAGGGGAGAAATTGTTTGAATGCAAGGCGGCCAGAAAAATTAATGAGGGACTCATCAACGCAGATGTTTTGCTGGGGAGTATAGACATCTGCAAATTTTTGGTTAAGGAGATTTGTGAGGGGCTGAATTTTGTGGAGCCGGTCAAATTCAGGGTTACCCCGAGGATGACAGAGTGTATTGTCGTTGAAATGCATAAAACACATTATACTCTCATATCTATGCCTGGCCATGGCAGCAGAGAACACGGCATATGATGAATTGGGTCTGCGGACCAATACAACCGCAATTCATTTCTTTTAGTAATGCCCATGTTGAGGGTTAGGCCCCAAAAAAATGTACATTCGGAAACCGTAACGAGTTTCCATGCGAATGGTCTGGCAAGGTTTGAATTTGGGTTGGCGGCGATAAATTGTTGTGCATATAAATTGCTTTGATCCACAATCAACGCATACAGATATTCCGTGAAAAACAGCTTAAAAAATCAAGGAGGTATGTGAAAGACCAAGATGTACTAGACCGCTGGTACTTGCCAGTTCACCAAAAGGTAGAGCGGCACTAGTACTGGCACTCTGCTGCATATGAGAGTCATCAAAATTTACCCGCAAGTGCTAACAGAGATCAGGCCTGATTCTGCGAACACTGCGGTTTTGTGTGCGATGTATCAAGTGATAGTGACCTACTGACACGGCACTTGCTGGGGGAGAAGGGGGGGGTAAGCGTAGGGGCTAAACACAGGTGCTGGCAGGTGCCGGGGCCAATCCCGCTAACGCTGCGGTTTTGGGGACACTATACTAATGTGAACGCTGGTATAGTGCTGATCTGATCAAAGATATTGACCCGTTCAGACACTATACTAGCAATGGAGGTTTATTGTACATGAGCATGCTCCTGGCAATCAAGGGGTTAAATGTGATGACTGGTGTACTGATGGGCAATTTGACGCTATCTGGGAGGGGCGTGAAAACCATGGGAGCACAAATCATGTATATATATGTGATTTTGCGCACCCATGCTGCCCTGTAGCAGTATTTCTGCTATAGGGTGGTCAGGAAGTGGTTACAGAAGAGGTTTGTGTTACGGCGCTGCGTTACTTTAACTGACAATTGCGCGGGCATACAACACTGCACCCAAATTAAATTTATGTCCTTTTTTTTCCCACAAATTGAGCTTTCTTTCGGTGGTATTCGATCGCCTGTGCGTTTTTTATTTTTTGCGCTATAAAAAAAAAAAGGCTGACAATTTTGAGAAAAAAACCAATATTTTGGACTTTTTGCTATAAAACATGTCCAGTAAAAAAATTTTAAAATAAAATTTCGTCATAAATTTTGAACAAAATGCATTCTGCGACATGTCTTTGCTAAAAAAAAAAAACAGTACGTGTAAATTAATTGGTTTACGTGAAAGTTATAGTGTTTACAAATGGCGAGAAAGATACTGGGATTTTTAATTTATATTTATTTACTAATAATGGCGGTGATCAGCAACTTATGGCAGCGATCAGTTACTTATGGCGGCAATCAGCGACTTATGGCAGGACTGAGGCGGACATTCTGACACGGGGGGGGGAACTGACTTGGGGTCACTGACATCCCCAGTGACACCAATACAGTGATCAGTGCAAAAAAAAAAATACTGACACTATACTAATGGCACTGGGGAGGAAGGGGTTAACATTTTTATTCAATGACAGGGTTAACTGTGTGAGGGGAGTGTTTTACTAGGGTGCCGGGGTGTGTACTGCAGGGAGACATGCTGATCAGGACAGATAAACTCTTCTGTCCCGATCAGCTTGTCAGGAGCTGACAGGGAACTGACAAAGAGCAGAGCTGTGTGTAAACAATGCAACCCTGCTCTCTGTCAGTGTTTGCCGCTAATCACCGGGAAACGGCCAGTAATGACTGACCGTGACCTGGCGACTGAAATCCGCGGGCGCGATTGGTGACACAGGTAGGGTGGTGGTGCGCCACGCGTGCGCCCACTACCTGTTATGCAATAGCACGTTTTAAAACGTGCTTTTGCGCAGCCGTGCCGCCCTGCAAACGTTTTATTGCAGTGGCTGGTCTTAAAGTGGTTAATGCATGGAAGGTTGTTTAATGCATGTTGGCTGTTTTTTCTGTAATCTTATTTCTTAGTGGGGAGGGATAGAGGGACATGGACCATCAATTGTCTGTCTATAAATATCCTACTGTGGGTCACACCTTGCCGTTCTTAGTTTTTTTTCTCCTCCTGGTGGATTTTAGCTGTGCATGTTAAACAAGGTAATGGCTGTTCAAGGTTTTCTTGCTATATATATGCTACATTTTTCTGCCGTGGGAGTTTTTTTGTTACTGTTACCAACTGTTGAGTACTGCTTGGACCTTGAAGAAGGGGACACTCCCGAAAGCTTGTCCTCAAAATTGTATGTTAGTGCAAATAAAAAAAGTATCACGGACAGGACTCAATTCATTCTGTTATTCAAACCTAATAAAAATTTTACAAAAAAAATAATGGATTCTGGAAACACTGGACTTTATATTGTTTTTTTTTTTTCTACTTTTTTAAATCTTATTTTCATTATCTTTTATCTCTTGATCTTTATCCTAAAACCAGAGAGAGGCAGTTAAACCCAATAATCATTATAATACTTAATGAGTATGTGCATATTTGCACACTGATGCTCAAGCTGGGTAGATATGATACTTTGGGTGGCTTTGTCAAATGTTATAAGAGGGACAACACTGCTAGAAAACTGTCTTCCTTATAAACATTGCTTACATACAATTTATCTAATTGTTTTTGCCAGATTCTATTAGATCTACCAGCACAATTTCTGTGTATATAGAAGAGGCTTAATCAGCATACATGAATACTGTCAGGAATGGACTCACCAATTCACCTGCCTTGTGGGCTGCAGTACCAGGGCTGGCCAGCGGGTGCTCTCGGCAGCCAGAAGCTCACTCCTGCAATCAAGCCATCACCTGAGGCTGATTACAGGAGGTGTATTTAAGGAATGGAAAGGCCTGCAGTCAGGGCCTTGGTGTATTGTTCCCATGAGCCTCTGTACCTGCATCCTGGCTGCTTCCTGCCTGATCCTGACTCTGCTTGAACTCTGCCTGCACCGACCTCGGCTACTCCTGACCAATCTTCTGCCCACTCCTTGTACCTTGTCTGCCCGTTTGCTACTGACCCGGCCCGCCTGACTACGGTGTGCTCCATATTTATATATATATATATCAGTTAAGGTTTGGGTTTGTTGCACCTTGTTGTATGTATTTGCATTAGTTTTGGGTTTGGTTTGTTGCACTGCGTTTATGTCTGTGTTGCCTTAATAAATTATATTGTTTTACACGCTATACCTGAAGTCTGTGTTTCCCTGTGTCGGGCCACACACCTCTGGTCATACCCGGAGCCCTGACATTACACCAAGGCCAGTCCTGACCAGAAGTGGTTGCACAGGGAAGCCATCTTGGCTTGTTGTTGGGAAGGATGCATCCTGAGGAGGTTGTGTATTTGTCTCTGCTAGTCTTAGATGACAGAGATTATGCCTATCAGACTCTGAAGGAGTATGCCAGGGATCAGCTGCTAGAATGCATACGGATCGCTCATTTCCTAGTAGATCAGGGCACAGAGTTCTCTGAGGTGCAACCATTGATTCAGGCTTGTGCGGAGTTGGCTTCATCTAGTACCCCTGAAAGCAGGGATGATTTTTTGCCACCGTTTAGTGCAGACCAAGTAGAATCACTGGTATGGTTATTGGAGGATGATCTGGATTGCTCCTTGGAGCATTATTCAGCATGTTCACAACAGGTGCTAATGATTGTATAAACGCAGTGCAGTCTTTGGTCAGACAGGCTTTGTGTAAGCTGAGCTTTGTTCAACCAGTACTACAGACATGGTCAGATTTGTTACACCCAGCCTCAGTCAGCTTGCAACAACCCCGTCCTGCTTCTAATCACTCCTCTGCTCAAAGCTCTCTTCCTCCATTTCCCATAGCACCCCCAGTGACAGCCCAGTATACGCTGCTATCTACCACATGTTAGTCCCCTGTTCCCACTCGCTGCACCTATCCTGCCTTTAACCCTGTAAAGAAGTCATCTGTAGAAGCTGCTCCCTCCATTTACAGACCTGTGTTTACTTACAGTGCTCCAGTAACTAAAACCAAGAAGAAGCGAAAATTCTTTACAACCAGTACCATCCTGCTATTATCCAAACTGGTCAGCCTGCAGTCTGAGAACCCGCTTTCCGTTGTCCAGCCTGGTGCCCCGGTGCCCGCTGTTCAGCCTGATGACCCAGTGTACGCTACCCGGCCTTATGATCCTACCCGGCCTGATGACCCGATCCAGCCTGGCATCCCGGTGCCCGCGGTCCAGCCTGGCACCCCAGTGCCCGCTGTCTTGTCTGTCGAGCTTGGTGACCCGGTGCCCGCTGTCAAGCTTGGTGACCCGGTGCCCGCTGTCATGCCAGATGACCCGGTGCCCGCTGCTCCGCCTGATGGCCCGGTGCCTGCTGCCCCGCCCGATGTGCCTCTGCCCGCTGCCCAGCCCGATGTGCCTGCTGCCCAGCCCAATGTGCCATTACGGACTGTTTGGAGCGTCCTGAGACCGCTCCTTGAGGGGGGGGTACTGTCAGGAATGGACTCGCCAATGGTGGTGGGACTCGCCTGGCTTGTGGACTGCAGTACTAGGGCTTGCCAGCGGGTGCTCTCAGCAGCCAGAAGCTCACTCCTGCAATCAAGCCATCACCTGAGGTTGCTTGCAGGAGGTGTATTTAAGGAATGGCCAGGCCTGCAGTCAGGGCCTTGGTGTATTGTTCCCATGAGCCCCTGTACCTGCATCCTGTGTGCTTCCTGCCTGATCCTGACTCTGCTTGAACTCTGCCTGCACCGACCTTGGCTACTCCTGACCAATCTTCTGCCTACTCCTTGTACCTTGTCTGCCCGTTTGCTACCAACCCGGCCAGCCTGACTACGTTGTGCTCCATATTTATATATATATATCAGTTAAGGTTTGGGTTTGTTGCACCTTGTTGTACGTATTTGTGCTAGTTTTGGGTTTGGTTTGTTGCACTGCGTTTATGTCTGTGTTGCCTTAATAAATTATATTGTTTTACATGCTATACCTGAAGTCTGTGTTTCCCTGTGTCGGGCCACACACCTCTGGTCATACCTGGAGCCCTGACAAATACTGAGAGGAATTTGAATACTGTTTATATGTTGTAGAACTTGAATAGGCATAAATAAGGCAGTTATAGCAATGGTACTTCATATGTTGTAAAGTATGCAGTTCTTCAGGCAGATACAGTAATGATTATAAGGAAGACAGTTTTCCAACAGTGTTATGATACACACTCACTGGTTACATGCTACTGGATGCCAGAGGAGCACCTTTCTTGGAGAGTTGTAGCTTATACTTTCCCTCTTTGTCATGTACCCCTTCCTATTGCTCCTATTTTCTCCCTCTCTAACAGGGCTCTGTCCTTATGTTACTTCCATTCTGGAAAGATTAATTTCACAATTTATGTAATGCTGACCAAATCTCAATCTATCCAATAGAATTGCCATCCTCCCAAGGTGGCTTGTAGAAGAAGAAGAAGGCTCCTGCCAGCCTGCAGCAATGGTACAATGCCATCTTCAGGTTGGAATAAATATTGCAGCCTACACTCTAGCCCTTTTGACCCTTTGAGGACCAAGGGATGTATTTGTCCCATGTTTTTAATTTCCTGTATCATCTGATTAAGAACTTAAAATACTTTTTTTTTTTTTTTTTTGGTTTGAGTCAGAATATTAGTTCTTATCAACAAATGGATCTAGCTTTTTGCCAATTATTTCATGAAATGGTTTAGTTACAGCAACTGAAGTGTACGAACTTTAAAAACAGAAAATTGATTCTTTTGGCGTTCTGTAATCTTATGGTCCTCAAAGGGTTAACGGATGCAGTCCCTGGCACTGTGCATTTGAGATAATACCAATAGGACAGAGTGATACATAATTCACAAGGATTTAGTTACACACTAGCAGGAACACATAAGGACATAAGTCCTATGGTAGTCCTTGCTGAGAAGCAACAGTCTCCACTATCTACCTCACTATCTGAAGTTGGTACATCCTTAGCTCTGGGAACAGGGGAAGTCTGCTCATCCTGATGATTATGGCTCATAGACAGGACATTCTTGACCTGATGATTTGGCATTCCAGACATAAAGAAACCTTGTCCACTCTGAGTCTCTGGACTGGATGATTGAGCCTTTACTGATGGAAAATACCCCACCAGTGAAGCCTCCAGGATTTGGGGACAAGTCTTTTAACTGGGAATCACCAAGGGTTGTGGAGGGCTATGGAAGGTGTCCCCTCCAAAGACACAAGGTCATAGCAGAGTGCGATTCAAGTGTTTCCAAAGCCCTTTTTGATCTTCTTAAACATCATATACAGGATGATTTAGAAAGGGTTGCTTTTCAAAGTAATATAGACGAGGTTCCCATCAGGGCTCAAATTTACAGCCCTGTTCTTACTTGGGATGTGGAACAAGCACCCTATTTCTGGGTCGAAAGGGTGGTAGACTCATTTGTAGGCTCATCTGCCAGGGTTTGATGGCACTTCAACAGCACCTGCTTAGCCTTTGATAAGCAAAGCCAGCACTCACCCACTCATTAGGTGATTGTTTAGACTGTTGCTTAGATTTAGAAGATTTAGTGTTTCTCAACCTTTTTCCAGTCAAGGTGCCCTTTAAAAATATTTTCAGTCTTGAAGCACTCCAGTCTAAGGGGACTACTGCATGTTGCAGAACATGCACAGAATCACTCTTGACATGCAAACAGGCTGCTCTTTAGCAGACAGGTAAAGGTTCCATTAATTCTTAATTCCTAGGTACCCCCATACAATGGGAAATGCAGTACATTTTTGGTGCAGAGTGACTTAAAAAAAGGTTGGGGGCTTCTTTCCCTGTGTTTCTGTGGGCAGGGCAGCCCATTGAAAGGAATGAGCCGACCTACATGCAGTACACAGTGGCATAGATGTGAACCAAAGGCTCATTCAAATGTGCGGTTGAGAGGAAGTAAAACCACGTGGTTGAGCTGTTTTTACCAACCTGAACTGCAGCCTTTTGGCTGCAAAGGCAGCAGCTGGAGATGTACACATGCTGTGGCTGCAGTTGCAAGTATACCCCCAGGTAACTGGGGTTGCACTGCAACAGAGTGCAATCACCTCTTCACCGCCTGTCAAAGGCCTCTGAAAAGCAATCTGAACATGGATTTCTTTTCAGAGGAGTGACAATCCTTGCTGCTATTATGAACAAGCCCTAACAAAGCAGTTCTGATTGTACAGGTACATGTATGCATACATCCATACCTATGCATACATCCATGCACACATAAGCACACACACCTACATACAGTACATACACGTGCATATAAACACACATATGTGCACACATGCACATTCACATACACACATACTTACACTCTCACACAGTCTTTTTAAAAATTGCAGTACTTTACCTGCACTCGCACAGCAGAGTACTGCACTGTAGGGAGAGGCGGAGAGAGCAGCACTCGGGAAGACTGAGCTCCCACAGTGCTGATGTTACAGTTCAGCTGAGGAACTAGAGCTCCATCTCATCTGAATGTCTTTGTTTACCAAAACATCATGGCACCCCAGCGTGCTGCAGCACCCTGATTGAGGAAAGCTGGTTTAGACACAGGCCCTAGTGCATCCAATACCAGATCCATAGATAATGGATACATCGTCTAAACATTAAAAAGAAGGGAGTTTACGCTGTGACCTTGTGAACTGTTTGATTGTGGGCCCAAACCACTTTGCCAACACGCTTTGATGCCTCTGCTCCAGGGTACGAATCATGCCAAAAACAGTCCTAATAAAGCCTTTATACACTCCATTTACTTGCAGAGTGGTATGAGATTCATGAATGCCACTCTAATGGCGCAACTTGAAATTTGAGATTCAAAATTAGAGCCTTTGTCAGATAGGATCTGTTTTGGGCAGCCACAAGTGTCTAAAAGAGCTTGGCCATGGTGGTGGTTGTCTGATATCATGTAGGCACCACAATGACAAATTTGAAAAAAGTGATCTGCAAGGAAAAAGGCATGGTTGTCTCCACCACAATCGAAAGATCTATAGCCAGCAACTCAAACAGGTCAGCCGAAATCATGAGTGGAGTGGTTTGCTCAGTCTCTCCCTTATGAAGAGCACAATTCCAGCATCCTGATAAGCTTGCTGCACCCAGGCGGATAGCCCACTACAGTGAACAGACATATGCCTCAGTACAGTCAGCACAAAAATGTCCACTGATGTAATGCAGTATCTGACAGATTCGTTTACGATGACCAAACTTTGGAGCTAGATTTGCTCCTTCCAATCTTTTGACTTGTGCTGCTGGACATACTGTGGGGTCTCAACCTTGTCCAAAGCCACGGGTCACCACCAACCCAGTCTGATCTATTACCTTATCAAACAGTAGGATGGACATCCAGGTGACCTCCTCTTCAGAAATGGAAAGATTGTTGGCTGCTTTCAAGGTGAGTCAAAATGGGTCTAGCGTCCCCACTTGCCCTACTGTTGCTGATAAAAGTAATAGTCCATGGTGGTCACCTCGGTCCCAGTGTCACCTAAACAATTTGCCTGAATGTCATTCAAAACTGCAGACATCATAGATGGAGAGATTTGTGAAGGTTGACCCGGGAAATTCTAGTTTAACAGCATGTGCAAATGAGGCCTGTTCTCTCCTTAACCTTAATTCATTGTGATATGTCCCTGCTTGGCCTAGCTTGTGTTTACCAATTCAATACCGGGCAATTTTACACCTTCCTGCCCAGGCTATTTTTCAGGTTTCAGCGCTCTCACACTTTGAATGACAATTGCGCGGTCATACAACATTGTACCCAAACTAAAATTTTATCATTTTCTTCACACAACTAGAGCTTTCTTTTGGTGGTATTTAATCACGCTGGGGTTTTTATTTTTTGCTAAATTAACAAAAAAAGACCAAAACTTTTGAAAAACAAAACACGTTTTTCTTTGTTTCTGTTATAAAAGTTTGCAAATAAATAATTGTTCTTCATAAATTTAGGCCAAGATGTATTCTGCTACATGTCTTTGGTGAAAGTAACCCAAATTAGGATGTATTTTTTAGTTTGTAGGAAGGTTATAGAGTTCACAAACTATGGTATAGATCTGAATATTGATCAATCCTGAAGTACTGACAGCCAATCTAATTTCTTGAGGTCCAAGAATGTCAGAATAGTACAGATATCCCCCAAATGACCCCTTTTTGTAAAGTAGACAGTCCGACGTACTTCATAAGAGGCATGGCAAGTTTTTTGACGTATTTATTTTTGTCATAATTTTTCGGAAAGTGAAAAAATAAAAAAAATTATTTTCACTATTTTTTTTTACATACTGTCACCAGTGCAGTACAGCGTCATCATATAACTGGCATGGCGGTGATCAGGAACACTGACTGGTGACAGTATGAAAAAAAAATCTTAAAAAAAAGAAAAAAAAAGTAATAAAAAATGTAAAATAAAAAAATATATATATTTTTTTTTTCAATTTTACTTTTATTACTTTTTTTTCTTTTTTTTAAGATTTTTTTTTTCATATTTCACTATTTCCAAAGTAGTACAATGTTACCATAGTAACATTGTACTACTTTGGGGAAGTGATCAGTATTTTTTTTTTTTTTTTACACAATTTGCTTATAGCAAAGAATTACTTTGCTATAAGCAAGCATTTACCTGAATTACAGATTCATTCAGGGTTTTTTTTTTTTTTTTTGTGCTTAGCTGTGATTTGGCCACAGCTAATCACATGACATGTGCATGTGATTAGCTGTGACCATTCACAGCTAGACACTAGTATACAATAGATGGCATGAATAAAGCCATCCACTGTATACAACTGTCATGTGACCTGCTGTGATTGGTCACAGCAGGTCACATGGTACCGGCAACGGGGGCCGGTACTCAGATCTGTCATCGGCCATGTCCGAGGTACAGGGCCGGTGACAGATCGCGCCGCTGCGCGGCTCTGCAAGCGTGCGAACTGCGCATGTGCGGGAGGACGCCATATGGCGGCCTCCCGAAAAGGTAGTACATTTTTCAGGACGTCATACGGCTATTGGCCGGGCGTTAAATGGTTAACAAACCATTTCTACAGCTACTGAATTGTCACTGCAATTTGGGGTATAGTCTCATTCTCATGTTGGTTCTGTAAAAAGAATTTGCAGTGTAACTCCTCTACAGTTGTGACTTTACCATGCCACTTTTGCCAGCATGGTCCGTTTCAACATGAGTAGAGCTCTCCTAACATCCTCTTCCAGGGAGTAAATCACAAAGTCAAGAAGGTGCATCACTGACCCTTGAAACAGGTGGGCCGAAATATCCAGTTTCTCTGCCCAATCTGCCAAAGGGCTGTTTGTGCCATTTTACTTTGGTATTCGTGCCAAAGCCGCTTCCAAGGGTACCATAGCAATAACTCAGGGCATGCTCTGTGTGGAGGACTGGTTTTATATAGCCTGCTGACTACATTGAGTGTAGTTGAGACCTAATCAATTGTGACAGAGGGAGGCTCTGCCACTTGAGAATATAGGAAAATCTGACACAGGATTTGCATTTAAATGCAGATTTTAAATGCGGAGATCCAGATTGCTGTTTCTGAGCAGAGTAAGCAGTGTTTTTGGCTTTCTTGGGATTCTGCAGGATTCTGTGATTCTAGATCGAACTCTCAATCCTGTGTCTGGGTTTTGCCAGATTCCTGCAACCTGTCTGAGTGCGCAGGTGTGCAGGGGTCGTTATATAGAGAGGTCTGAGGAAAGCTCAGGGCTGTGGCCGTTTGGAGACCACTTCCAGTGTGGGAGACCGAAGGTCTCACCTGGGTCAGGGGGCAGCCAGCAGTCAAGAGACAGAGGGTCTCACCGAGGGTTTAGAGGTGCCCCAGCCAGAAGCCAAGAGACAGAGGGTCTCACCGAGGGCTCAGACGTACCCCACCCAGAAGCCAAGAGACAGAGGGTCTCACTGAGGGGTCACAGGTGCCCCAGCCAGAAGCCAAGAGACAGAGGGTCTCACCAAGGGGCCAGAGGTGCCCTAAAAAGGAGACAGCAGGTCTCAATTCCAAGAGTCAGGTCGGCCCCTATCAGGGGTGTCAGGAGAACCCCAATCCATAGACCAGAGGTGGACCGTGCAAAAGGGTGCTGTGACTAAAGGCTAAAGAGCCAAGTGTTTCAGGAGAGCTGGACAACACCATCAAAGGGACTGGTGAGAGAAGCAGCAGTGCTGCCAACAAGTGAGTCAGGTCGCTCCGTATTTTGTTTCTGCATAATTGTGTGGAAAAAAATCCTGGCGTGGGTAACTTTGGACTTTGCTTTCCTTTAAATATTAATTTCTTTATGTCTTAAAATACAGTTTGGACTGGAGCAACTAATTGAAAACGCACCTACCACTTGAGCTTAATCACCCCAATCCCACACAATGTACCTGAAGATTGAGAGGAGGCACCAAATGGAGTTATTTTAATACTGTTTATATGTTGTAGAAATTGAATATACACAAACTAGGCAGTTATTTGTAGAATTTATTCAGGTAGATAAAGTCATTCTTACAAGGAAGGCAATTTTCCAGCAGTGTTATTGTACACACTTACAGATTACGGGATGCCTAATGAGAGCTTCCGTTGCATGGGTGGTGTTATTACTGAGTAACACTGCGACGCAAATATGTGGCCGCAAATGGGAGGCTGCTTCAAAGAAGACACAAAAACAGAGAGAAAACCTATTCTTTCCCTCCTCCTTAATCAAGATAGCTGGCCAAATATTGTGGAACTGCAATATCCAATTTTATTGCTGCCCTCTTCAAGATGACTCCATGATCACCCTAAGATGAGTCCATAGCAGGAGACAAATTTTCCTCAATAGGCTCCTGCCAGGCTGAAGACATGGCACAGTTCCACCTTCAGGTTGGAGGAAATACTGCAGGCTACACCTACCTACTGGCTACCTTACTCTTACACCAACCCTCCTACCTGAGAGGCAAGTACACGCCATCTCAAATGATACTATGGGCTCAATGTCACATTATCCTGACATGTTTTCCTTATAACACATTTAAATTCTGATAGCTGTGGGCAAATGGTTAATTCATTTTACCAGATTTAGATTTATCTTTTATTTCAAGGGTAGTCATAATTTGTATAGAGATTTGGCATAAAAATATGGCAATAATCACAGTATATTACAGTGGACAGCATCTACTTACTATATATTTTTTGTTGTTTTATAAAATAGGATATTTTTGAGTGTACTTTTAAAGCCCAAATCCAGCCAGAGGTTTTTATAGATTTGGATAGGGTTTGGAAGTTATTATCCCAAATTATTTCCTGTCTGTTTGACAGGTAAAGAGATTTCTCCTCATTTATCTGTTCTAACAGGGATACTGCAGCCTGCAGTGACATAATGATTTTGGGGGTTTTTTTGTTTTGTTTTCTTCATTGGAGTGAGGAAAGGTACAGGTTTTGACTGATATTTAGGTTTGGAAGAGAAATAAAATTCTGACAGGGTTTACCCTTCCCCTGTTGAAAAGTAACAGAAAATGTTTTGGCTATAACTGGGTTTTAGTGTCAAAATTAATTTTAAAAAATCACCATACTACCATAAATCCCCATAAAAGTTGAGCATGGTAGCCAATCAGATTCTAACTACAGCATGTTCAATTAAGCTTATACAAAAAAAACCTGGAAGCTGGTTTCTATGCAGAACTGCACCAGATTATGCATGCTCTAGTTTTAGTAGTTATAGGCCTAGACTGAACATGGGCTGGTCATGGACAGGATAGTGACTGATAGTTACTGGTGGTCCAACATATGACTATTATCTTTTATATCATTAAACTACTGCAATGCACCTCAATATTTCCTAGCCCTTGCCATCACATGAATGATGCTCACACACAATAAAGACTTTCTTTGTCTCTATAGAAAATAGCACTCTGTAACAAAAACAAGTTTCACAATTTCTCATTTTTGATTACGCACAATGTACTACTGTATACTTGGCATTTGTTGGTGTTTGAACACATTCTGTATAGTTAACGTCTACATGGCTTGATACATTTCTGATTGCAAAAAGTAATTTGTTGGAATATTTTGGTCTATGTGCAACCACCCTTACTTAAAAATCCCTATATATTTTCTTTGATAAACCAATAAAGAATACATTTTTTTCACAGGGTTTTGATGCTGATAATATTATTCGCACAATACCTAAGAAATGTTACTCTTGTTTTGCCTTGTTACAAACCTGGAAAAGGAATGACATTTTATAGAATGCAAATCTTCAAAATGTTTCCGGTAAGTGAAACTTTTCTTTTAGTAATTAATCTTGGCTGTTTAGTAACATCTATGATTTATTCATAGATAACAGATATGCACCTACAACTACTTTAAATAAATTAATGGTTTTTGGCCAATTGTAATAAATTTTTTTTCAATTACTGATTTATGTATTATATAGTTTTTTAAATGTGTAGCACACCCAACCCCCAGAAGCATGTTTTTTCTTTGAACAACAACGATCTTTTACTGAAGTAGTTAAAGGTAACAAACAAACAGTTTTCAGACATCTTACACACACTTTCCTGTAGAGAGTTATCTAATGCCCCATGAGGTAGTCATACTTTGGAAATATTGTAAAGTCCATAAAGCAATCCTTTTTTGAGGCAAGGGTCCATTTAGGCTGTAAATCCACAAGAGGTAGTAATAATCCAAAAAAGGGGTGCAGGATAAGGCAGCACAAGTCCATAAAACTCCACAGGCTCCAGACCCCATTGGGAATCCTGATTGGGTTCCCCAGAGGGGGCACAGACCGACAGAGTAAAGGATACATCTTGACGGTGGGAACTCTCTCTCTCTCAGGGCACAAATAAGCCTCTATTTATATGGTATAACCCAGGGCTTAAAATTTCAAGTCCTGCGCTACTAGCCAGGCCTTAAGAGTTACTGTACGGGAATTCCCATGAGACGGCTGGTGAATAGACGTGCGCATGCGCAGAGAAATGCATGATCACGCACGTGCACACGCATGGCGAAGATTGGCGCCAGACGGACTATTTAAAAGGTGCCTCTGCCTGTGCTGAGTGCTGACTGGTCTTCAACTGATCCCCATTTCCTGCTCATTCCTGTGTGATTTCCTTGTTGCTGACCCAGCTGGTTCCTGACCTGACTCTGATTACTCTCCTGCTTGGTACTGGTTCCTGACTTCGGCTCTGCTCCTGACTTTGGCTTGCTTATGATTTGGTACCTCGCTGTCCACCCGTTGATGACCCCGGCTATTCCTTTGATACTGCTCCTGTCTCCCTTCCCTGCTTCCTGCCTTGCTCTAGTGCACACCTGGCGATCTACCATACCAGCTCTGCATATCACCACTGTGGAAGACTGATAAACCTTTGATTCAGGCAAAGTCTCCAACTGCAAGAGCTCCTGTCCCCCTGGTCCCTAGACACCCTCTGTTCCACTTCCAATGGGGTCAGGGCTAGTGACACAAGTGAGGCCGACCTCGTCATTTCAGTATCCAATCAGGTACGTGACAGTTACTCGCCACCAGTTGCCCCACCCAACCCCTACCCTGCTACACCCCTAATCCCGCCCCTAAACACTCCCTCGTAAATTATTTCATGAAATGACACTGTTAAATGTTACCCACATTACATCAGGGTCCCCAGAGTCCCCCCACATTACATCAGGTCCTCCAATGTCCCCCTAAACACTCCATCATACTTAGACCATGCACCGCATACAACCATAACCCCCCATAATCTTTCACTCACAAAATCATAACTGTACCAAGCATATCCTACCTACTATCCAACCCAGCAGTACCTCAAGTGCCCCATACTCTACCACCCATAATAACCACATAATCCTGAACCTGACCAAACCACCCATACATGTAGGTTTACATACAGACACATGTACATACCAGGAGCGGACTGACAACTCATGGGGCACCCGAGCAATAAGGGATCATGGGGCCACTGTGTCCTCGCCCAAACCCAAAAAAGCCTATGAAAATGTCAATGAAAGGTGCCCGAGTGCTCAATGATCAGTCCGCCCCTGGTACATTACACACACACAAACAGAGACACCGGTGCACACACACAGACATGTACATACACACAGAAACATGTACACACATGCACAGAGACACATGTACACACACACATACAGACACATGTATACACACACAGACACATGTACAAACACACATACATGTACATACACACAGACACATGTACATACACAGAAATACACATGCACAGACACGTACATACACACAGACACATGTACATACATACACAGACACATTTACATACATACACAGACACATGTACACACAGCCACATGTACGTACATACACACAAACACACACATCTACACGCACACACAGACACATGTACACACACACATATACATGTACATACACGCAAACACATGTACAAATACATGTACATGCATACAAACACACACACAAGGGCGGACTGACAACTCATGGGGCCCCCGGGCAATAGGAGATCATGGGGCCCTTGTGTCCTTGCCCAAACTCAAAAAAGCCTATAAAAACGGTACCAGGATCATCTCATGGGGCCCCCTACTGATCCTGGGCCCTCGGGCAGTGCCCGAGTTTCCAAATGGTCAGTCCGCCCCTGCACACACAGACACATGTACACACACATACAAATACATACACACACAAATACGCACACACACACGTACACACACACACATGCAAATACACACACACACACTCCTATAAAACGTAGTACTTTGTTTTATTCACTCACAGCCTGGTACTGCACTCTAGGGGGAGGCAGAGAGCACAGCACACACTCCTTCCTTTGCTTTCACTTTGCTCAACTATTGAGAAGTCTGACGGCTCCCAGTGCGAGTGATAGATCCAGCCCTGAGTTCCGAGCCTGCTCAGTAAGACGGCCCTGGGGACACACTTGCCCCCACCATAATTTCCACTTGCCAATGCGAGCAGGCGAGTGGAAATTTCAAGGCCTGGTATAACCTGTAGGCAATAAATCTCTGAAAAAGAGTGGGAAAACCTGTCCAGCAGCATTACTTTTCCTTCTCAGATCCACAAACCTAGCAAGTCAACCAAGGACAAATGTTGCAAAAAGATACTTTGTAACATTTAATCTGTACACATAAACACAGTTGACCTGAGTAACCCCAGAGCGTGAACACAACAGAAGATTTTTCTTAAGAACAAATATGTTTGCAGTTCTGTGTTAAGATGTCTGCATCATAGCTTTTTAGTCTTTGGCATCCTTGTATTTTTTAATATAGAGTTCTGTTTAACCTTTTTCATGATCATCATAGTATGTTAGTTGGCAAACACGTGAGTGAGAATGTTGGCTGGGCTAATGCATGAAAGAAAATGTTGGCTGGGCTAACGTGTCAACAAGAATACTGGCTAGGCCAGCAGGTGAAGGAAAATCTTGAACTTATACATAAAATAGAATGCTGGTTGGTCCAATATGTGAACAAGAATGAATGAGAATGTCTCTGGAGCCAAAATATGAATGAGAATGTTGGTTTGTCCAACATGTGGACAAGAACAAACACATGCAAGCTCTGTAATTGCTTTCAGAGGTCTTTCATTGGAGAATGTCTTTAGTAGTTGAAGCATCATTTTCATTTAGGCTAGGGCTTAACATAGATGATTCTGACCTTTTGCTACTTCAACCATGACATAATTTGTTGACAGCCACACTATTTTCAATACATTGAAAACCATGTGCTGCTGAAGAGATCATTACCAACAAGAGGTTACATTTTTAAGTAGAAAGCGATTAAAATAGCCCATGTAGCCCCAGCCATATAAGTAGGTATCCACAGACATATAAGACCGTTTGCCTGACTCCTCCATTTACATTCAAATGGGGAATATTCACCTGTCTGTAGACTTCTCCTGATACCTTCTGCTAGGGGAAATAATTGGTCTGCCAGGATTGTATTTCACAACTGCTGGCTATAGTTTTCCTGGAGATGGCCATCATCTGCAGACCCCCCCCCCCTTTTTTTTGCTAGCATAGACATGCAAGTTAATTTGATTGAACTTGCTTGTTAGTACAACAATCTTTCCTAAGAATGATACTTTGGCAGGCATAATGGATGAACTACCATCTATAATCGGTGGGCACCTCCAAAATGAACGTTGTCAGGAAGAATATGGAAAAAAGTAGGCATCCTTTCACTGACCTGTAATGCTATCCAAAATTTGAGAGATAAGTCAACACACACACACAAGTTATAACTAGTGATTACAAATGTATGTTCCCAGTATTACAGAGAGCTTCACAAAGAAATTCTACATAATTTAGCCTTGCAACCTCCATTTAAATAAATGAATACTTTTGTAAAGAGTTCTTTTTAGCATCTACTATCATTAACAAACGAGCATAATACTAGTATTATACACAATGTATCCAGACTCTCCTTGATAATTTTGAGAAAGCGTACACCAGATAGTACTGGCATATGTTAGCAATAAATTCAGATTTATGAGACTTTGTCCTGTAAGAATATTTTGAACTTTCACACACTCTACAGGAAACTCCTACTCCTACTCAGTTTGTGTAGCAGTTATAAAAACTAGTGTATCCTGTGATGAGCCATGATGAAATCACCTGTTTCCAGGAATCTTACGGAAGGCTACAAAGAGTGCTTTATAACAGTAACGATCTCAGTGTCAAGACCTGGGTCTGAACCTACTGTTGTGTCTGGCAATGTCTCTTCTTGCTAAGCCACCTGGGATGCTGGACAACTCCCTGGGCAATTCCTTAAATGATCTGGCCTTGAACCGTGTTTCCCTTGAACCTTTTGCTCCTCCCACAAACTGTTTATTTTAGCCATGCCTTTACACTTACTGTTTGTCAGATTGTACTCTCTCCAGCCAATATCTCGCTCTGTCACTCCTGCTGTCTTCCATATCTTTGCTACCACTTGCTATTGATCTTCAGCTTGTTTCTTGACTACACTTCTGATTAATCTCAACCTGTGACCACTTGTTACCGATGTCACAATCGCGGCGTCAGACCCCAGACCTTCTCACCAAAACTCGTGACCGAAGAGCTAACCGATCTACAACCGCAATGTGACGTGCGTAACAATGCCACACCCAGCTGCACCCTGCACAACAATTTTCCAGCTAATGGATACCGATTGATGTGCCAGCAGCCTTAATCGATTGTTACTGGGTCAGGTTAATTACACAATTAACCCCTTCACACTGCCACCACCTCCTTTTTGATCAGTGAAAGCGGAAACTCGGTGTTCCACTATAACACTATAATGGTTGATATAATCGACTGCATAACCCAGTCATAATACAGGCCTGTTATACAGAGGGTTAACACAAACAGTAGCATCTCTTTAAAGGCAGGGATTCGTAAATTGCAATTAGGAGCTGTAGAAACAGTTCAACACTTTCAGAAAGAGAGATATATTACTAAAAGGGTCAAACAGGTGCAATAAAAATATTTACAGAGAAGATGTAACTAAGATTATATATATATAATGTATATATATATATATACATATACAGAAAACAACACAGCACAGCAAAGAGATAACAGGGAGGAGTTAAAGGGTTAAGTTACTTGCCATTAAGCCTTGGATGTAAGCAGATCACGTTTCACGTTTCAGAGCGGAAGGCACAGGTCTCCCCAGGTGGTATATTGATGTTAAAATTGGGAGATGTCTTCAACTAACTCCTCTTAGGCTTGACAGCCTGCTTTTAAAGTTTCCCAGCAGCGGGTGGTTCTGAAGTAAAAGACCAATCCCCTGTTTAGGGAGGGATCGTCAGGTGGAACCCTAAACTAGAGCCCACATCTTTCATAATTCATATTCTGGTCCATAACTTTCCATCTGCACAAGCGACAGTCCACCCGTGGGTATATTATTATGCAGACAAGTCTGAGGATTATTTAGATATGAATTATGAAATTATATATTGCACGGTTCACGAGTTCTATGTTTTGGCTTCCCTGATGGTCCAAGATAAACGAGTGACCCATCAAACTGTTCTGCTCATTGGCCATCTGACGAGGTGTCTGGTTTTTATGTAAGTCTCACATATTCCAAGATATGAGACATAGGGGAAAAACTGATTTGAGAAGTGTTCATCTAATTCTGTCACCTAGGCTGAGCTAGGTTTATTAGCTCAGAGTCCCTTTCAACTCCTGGGAAGGCTCCTGCTATCCCTTCATGAGGTGTTAAATTACACAGGTACTTTGGCCAGTGAGACTCCAGCTCTCTTGGGAAAGCTGGTCCTATCTCTTCCTAGGTGAGAAAGGATACAGCTTTCACAGACAGCTTGGCACCTAGCTAGAAATGCCTTGGCCGGCCAGTGACCTATAAACAGTACACACACACACATCTGTCACTGTGCCTCTCAGGAAGGGAGGGGGAAGGGGAATGAGGGAATAACATGGCTACTCTTAACAAAATGGCAGACTGCGTCAGTCTCTGGGGTGCACGTTTGCGACAACCGACATTTAGCTTTTTTACTGGTTATGCTTTTGCTTGATTCCTACCTGCTATATCTGCTACTGGACCCCAGCTTGCTCACCTCCAGGTGGGGCAATCCTGAGTTCTGGAACCTGGTACTAACATTCAGCAAAACCCATCTTCACCATCAGGAGCTCTTGTTAACATCTGTTAGCTTAGACTCCGCACCTAAGGTGTGCCCGTGTCATCTGCCAGGGTGACATGCTGCTGAACTTATCCAGCGGGTTGGTGGGATCCTCTCTACTGCCAAACCTACTGGTCTCTGAGACTGAACCCTAACTGTGACACCCCAATATTCTATTATCAAATAATTGTTTTTAAGTACCAATAAATCAAAACTAGTTATATAAAGTTCATAAATGTAATTATCTGTTCATGAACTGCTTTAGTTTAAAAAGTGAAAATGTAAGAATATACCCAAGAGACCCTCCACACGAAGGACAAGGAAAGCAGAGGATACCCTCCACATACCCTGCAAACCAAATAAGTCACTTCCTCAGGAGATTAATGGGGTATATCTAAATGTAGCATCAAGATGAGGCCAGCTAAAGTAAAACCACAGTATAAATGGTGTCTGTCTCAGTGATGCACATCCCAAATATCCAAGGCAGATCAAAAAAGCCTCAAGCTTTATCGAGGACAATTATAGTATCATCAACGTTCATTTGTAGAATGGTGATCGCAGATGCAGCTAAGTCTTAAGATATGTCCTAACTGACCAAGCTGCTGTTTGTCGACAATCTTCACCTCAACACTACAACATATCTGTCATGGTAAGTAGTCATAGAGTGCCAGTGATAAAGCACTAGAGCATGTCATCCACACTTGTCAGGGTCTGAATTGGTTCAGTCAATGATCTGAGCCAGAAAACGCTTCGAGACCACTCCCCACTTCCCTCATCCCCCACACGGAAGATTCCCTTGATCCCCTCACACATTTCAAGTAAAATGACAATCAATATACAAGACGGTTTAACGAGCAATGGGCATATATCAACATCTGTAGTTATATGTTTAATGTTCTGCCAGCTTCTATGTGTGTTTTTATTTTTTTATATCTTTATTAGATTTTTTATCAATACAAAACCACTTTATCTCAACAGATTGCATAACAATAATTTAATATATGTTGAATTATTATTCAGTAAAACCCCTGGATTTTAGAACACTCCCACCATATATGTACCATTGTTTATAGCAGGGCATACCCTCCAACACAAAGGTGAAATTTCCAGACTTTGTTTATGTGTCACACTTGTAATATACCATCGAACTGAAAATCGAACTGAGTATTCATATCTATTGCCCGTGTGCTAACTTAAACATTTTCTTTTTTGTTGGTCATTTATTTTTGTTCCTAGCTTCTTTTCCCACTTTTCCAAAAAACGGTGGAGGCTCCAATCCAAATTTCACCGTAAGGATCTTATAAATAACAGAAGTAACATGTTTTCAAATTGATCCTGAACTCAACATTTGCTCAAATGGGTACATATCTTTCTCCATCCTTAATGGCTGCGGGAGCACTGCAACAAAATGTCCCAATTAATATTAACGCCATTCATCAAGTGTAAAAGATAACTCCTTTTTATCCTTTAATTCTTAAAACGAACATAATTCCTCTTTTTCTATAATATCTTTCAAATGTGCATTTCTATCTTTTATCCATTTTTCCGAAATATTATTTTTCCCTAGTGGGAAAACTCTGATCCCACCAGCAGAATTAACAGTGAATTATATTCACACCTCATTTGTTTATGAATTAAATCCCATACCCTTTTTACATTACGTGTCACTATTAGAGATGAGCGAATTATTCAAAAATTCGATTCGGCTGATTCGGCGAATTCGCGTAATAAATTTGATTCGAGTCGAATATATTCGCTGCGAATTTAACGTGTAAAAAGGGTGTTTCTAGGCTTCAGAGAGCCTTTATATTAGTGCAGAACACTGTACCTTTAATTTAAATGCCCTTGGAGTCTGCTGGGGAAGAGAAATAATACTGTCAGTCAGTATGACATGCAGATGAGTGCCGTCGATCTAAGAATCACCGCACACTTCACTCATTTGGGCAGTCACGGGGCCAAAACCAGAGTGTGGAGCCGCAGTGTGGCGGTGGAGGCAGCAGCAATGGGAGGCCATACAGCACCCTATGACAAAATGGAACAGCAGTGTGAGGAGACCTGAAAGTGGCACATGGCAGAGTGTGGCGATGGAGACAACAGCAATGGGAGGCCGTACAGGGACCCATGACACACTCTGGACCTGGCAGCAGCATGAGGAGGTGGTACAGGGGCCCATGACAGATTACGGGCCTGGCAGCAGCATGAGGAGTCGGTACGGGGGCCCATGGCAGATTACGGGCCTGGCAGCAGCAATGGGAGGCCCGTAATCTGCCAGCACCCTATGACAAAATGGAACCCACCAGCAGTGTGAAGAGACCTGAAAGTGGCACATGGCAGAGTGTGGCGATGGAGACAGCAGCAATGGGAGGCCGTACAGGGACCCATGACACACTCTGGACCTGGCAGCAGCATGAGGAGGCGGTACAGGGGCCCATGACAGATTACGGGCCTGGCAGCAGCATGAGGAGTCGGCACGGGGGCCCATGGCAGATTACGGGCCTGGCAGCAGCAATGGGAGGCCCGTAATCTGCCAGCACCCTATGACAAAATGGAACCCACCAGCAGTGTGAGGAGACCTGAAAGTGGCACATGGCAGAGTGTGGCGATGGAGACAGCAGCAATGGGAGGCCGTACAGGGCCCCATGACACACTCTGGACCTGGCAGCAGCATGAGGAGGCGGTACAGGGGCCCATGACAGATTACGGGCCTGGCAGCAGCATGAGGAGTCGGTACGGGGGCCCATGGCAGATTACAGGCCTGGCAGCAGCAATGGGAGGCCCGTAATCTGCCAGCACTCTATGACAAAATGGAACCCACCAGCAGTGTGAGGAGACCTGAAAGTGGCACATGGCAGAGTGTGGCGATGGAGACAGCAGCAATGGGAGGCCGTACAGGGACCCATGACACACTCTGGACCTGGCAGCAGCATGAGGAGGCGGTACAGGGGCCCATGACAGATTACGGGCCTGGCAGCAGCATGAGGAGTCGGTACGGGGGCCCATGGCAGATTACGGGCCTGGCAGCAGCAATGGGAGGCCCGTAATCTGCCAGCACCCTATGACAAAATGGAACCCACCAGCAGTGTGAGGAGACCTGAAAGTGGCACATGGCAGAGTGTGGCGATGGAGACAGCAGCAATGGGAGGCCGTACAGGGCCCCATGACACACTCTGGACCTGGCAGCAGCATGAGGAGGCGGTACAGGGGCCCATGACAGATTACGGGCCTGGCAGCAGCATGAGGAGTCGGTACGGGGGCCCATGGCAGATTACGGGCCTGGCAGCAGCAATGGGAGGCCCGTAATCTGCCAGCACCCTATGACAAAATGGAACCCACCAGCAGTGTGAGGAGACCTGAAAGTGGCACATGGCAGAGTGTGGCGATGGAGACAGCAGCAATGGGAGGCCGTACAGGGACCCATGACACACTCTGGACCTGGCAGCAGCAAGAGGAGGCGGTACAGGGGCCCATGGCAGAGTGGCGAAGCGTAAGCAGCTTAAATTGAAGGCCATACAGAGGCCTATGTTAAAAATAATAACATGTTTGGGGCATGATTCATGGCGGATTTAGTCAGTTGTGTCAGGAACTGGTGGTTTGAAATCCAGACTAATCCACGCCTGATTCATTTTCACAAACGTGAGTCTCTCCACACTTTGAGTGGACAGTCGTGTCCTCCGCGGAGTTACAATACCTCCTGCCGCACTAAACACGCGCTCCGATGCCACGCTACTGGCCGGGCATGACAGCCTTTCAAGGGCAAATTCAGCTAGTTGGGGCCAAAGGTCAAGTTTCGTTGCCCAGTAGTCAAGGGGATTGTCTACCTCGGTTGGCAGGGTGCTGTCCAAGTAGGCCCAAGCCTGTTGTTTGAGCTCCTGCTCCAGGTCCACCTGATGCTGCTGCTGCTGCGGCTGGTTAGTAGTTTCCTCACTGCGCTGGTGAAGAAAGCTACTCATCATCAACTGCAGACTGAGGCAGCCGCTGCTGGTGGAGCTGCCACTGCTCCTACCACCCCACCCCTCCCCTGCTGCCATGGCAGCGGAACGCGAGCGCACAGGGCCCACAGTGTCTGAGGATGGACGTTGGCGCAGAAAGGCAGAGACCAACTGACTACATAGGTGGTTTTTATAGTACGTTATTTTGGCCTCCCTCTCAGCAGGTGTGAAAAAGGCCACCATTTTTGAACGGTAGCGAGGGTCCAACAAGGTGGACAGCCAAAAGTCATCCCTCTGTCTGATGGTTATTATTCGGCTGTCGCTACGCAAGCAACCGAGCATGCTATGGGCCATTTGTGCCAAGGAATGCGAGGGACTCCCTGCCTCCATCTCCACAGCATACTGCCACGGTGCGTCTGGGTCCTCTGTCTCCTCCTCCTCCTCTACCAGATGCTCCTGCTCCTCCACTCCTGTCCGCTGAGTGGAAAAACCACCCATTTCACTCAATAATTCCTGAGCACCAATGTCCTCCTCTACCTCCTCCTCTTCTTCCTGTCCTGCCCCCACAGGGGTCATGTGGCGTTGAGATCTGTGCGCCACGTCTACCGCACCCTGACCAGCCATTGTTAACAGCATTTGTTCCAGGACGTGCAACAGAGGAATGACGTCGTTCATCCCATAGTCCTGCCGACTCACGAATAGCGTGGCCTCCTCAAAGGGCCTGAGCAAGCGGCAGGTGTCACGCATGAGCTGCCAATGGCTGACATCTAAGTTACACAGGGGAGTACCTTTATCCGCTTGTAACATCAGGAAATCGGTGATGGCCTTTCGCTGTTCGTAAAGGCGGTCTAACATGTGTAGGGTTGAATTCCACCTTGTTGCAACGTCGCAGATCAGGCGATGCTGTGGAATTCCGTTCTGCCGCTGCAGCTCAAGGAGGGTGTGCTTTGCGGTGTAGGAATGGCTGAAATGCAAGCAAAGTTTACGTGACATTTTAAGGATGTCTTGCAGTGGGATGGTGGATTTTAGGAACCGCTTGACAACCAGATTGAACACGTGAGCCATGCATGGCGCATGGCACAACCTTCCTTGACGCAGAGCAGACACCATGTTCTTTCCGTTGTCGGTCAACATGGTTCCGATTTTCAGTTTGCGCGGAGACAGCCATCTGTCGATTTCTCTGTTCATTACACTCAGAAGTTCCTCCCCTGTGTGACTACGTTTGCCAAGGCATACCAGGTGCAGCACAGCGTGACACCGTTGCGCCCTGCACATGTGATATGCCGGTCGGGTAATGGGCAAAAGCGGCGTGACCTGTCCAAGTTGCTGGTGCGGCTGTGCCGGCACCACGTTCACCCAGTGGGCCGTAAATGACATGTACTGTCCCTGACCGTAGTTACAGCTCCACACGTCGGCGCTGCCGTGCACTTTGGCAGAGACCGACATGCTCAAAGACTGGCCCACCATCATGTGAACGCAGGGCTGGCACTGCCTTTTTGGCGAAGAAATGACGGCTTGGCACTCTCCACCGCGGCGCGGCACAAGCCATCATTTCTCGGAAAGGTGCTGAGTCCACCACTTGGAAAGGGAGGGACTGCAGCACCAGCAACTTGGACAGGAGGACGTTCAGCTTTTGCACCGTCGGGTGCGTGCTTGCAAACTGTTGTCTCTTGGAAACGGATTCCAAGAAAGACTGCTGACGGAATCCGTGAAGAGGAGTAGCAGGAGAAGGAGCATCTGAACGAGCGGAAGATGCCAACGAGCGACAACTCCCCTCAGCAGAGGTGTTGGAGCCTTGACTGGCTGATAGAGGGCGATTGACGTCGGGTGACGGAGCAAGTAACGGAGCGGGTGATGGAGCGGGGGCTGGGGCAGGCAGAACCGCCGTATCTTTATCACGGTTTTCCCAGGCCACCAAATGGCGACGCTGCATATGCTGACGCAACGCTGTAGTCCCAACATGGGCCCCCTGGCCACGCTTGACTTTCTGGCCACATAGTCGACATACGGCTACGTTTACTTCCTCGGGCGGCTTGACGAAAAATTGCCACACCGCCGAGTAGGAAACTTTGCCCCCGATACTCCTCACTGGCTGACTGCTACTTCCTCCGTGCACACCGGCACCACTACTGGCCGTGGTGGTAGGTTGCAGTGGAGCTGGTGCTCTACTCCGTGGCCGTTTGCCTCCACTGACACTGCTGCGACCCTGCTGCCTCCTGGGCAACCCACCGACTGTTTTGCTCGCTGCCAAGCTGCCACCCTCTTCTCCTGATGATGCGGAAGCAATAGCCTGATGACGACGAGGCTGCCAAGTGCGATCAGCCTCATCATCATCAATTAGGGTCTCCGCCTCACTACTAGCCACCTCGGCTGCGTGTGGGTCAGGAGACAGACCTGTCTCTAGACCGGCTACCGAGCCACTCTCCTCGCCACTACTTCTTCGCCTGGCTGCTGAAGAGGCGGATGTCTCCCCCCGTTCCTGACCGCCCTCTGTTAGCTCTTCCTCACTGTACAGTGGGGCTGAGCCCACAGCATGCGATACTTCGCTTGGTGAGGGAACACCAAAGGACAGGGGCAGGTAGAGGACACGTGATTTCAGTGGGCTTGCTCCCGGGCCATGCCAACTAACGGTTGTGTCTGACGTACCCACCGACCGTTGGCTGTAGGTGTCAGAGGTGACCTGGGAAGAGGAAGACGACCAAGCCAACCAATCGATGACGGCAGGGTTGTTGGTGGAGACACGACCGCTGGATGACACCGGGAGCAATGGCCTCTGGCTGCGACTAGTGCTGCCTCGACCCCTTCCTCTGCTGCCACGTCTGCTCGCTCCTAAAACATTGCCTCCTCTGCCACTCCTCTGCATGTTGTCTGACATACTCTTTAATTCAACGATTATGTGTCCCTGAGTAACAATTCTGTGTCCCTGAGTAACAATTCTGTGTCTGTCCCTGAGTAACAATTCTGTGTCCCTGAGTGACAATTCTGTGTCCCTGAGTGACAATTCTGTGTCCCTCAGTAACACTTCTGTGTCCCTCAGTAACATTTCTGTGTCCCTCAGTAACAATTCTGTGTCTGTCCCTGAGTAACAATTCTGTATCTGTCCCTGAGTAACAATTCTGTGTCCCTCAGTAACAATTCTGTGTCCCTGAGTAACAATTCTGTGTCCCTGAGTAACAATTCTGTGTCCCTCAGTAACAATTCTGTGTCTGTCCCTGAGTAACAATTCTGTGTCCCTCAGTAACAATTCTGTGTCCCTCGGTAACAATTCTGTGTCCCTCAGTAACAATTCTGTGTCCCTCAGTAACAATTCTGTGTCTGTCCCTGAGTAACAATTCTGTGTCTGTCCCTGAGTAACAATTCTGTGTCCCTCAGTAACAATTCTGTGTCCCTGAGTAACAATTCTGTCTGTCCCTGAGTAACAATTCTGTGTCCCTGAGTAACAATTCTGTGTCCCTCAGTAACAATTTTGTGTCCCTGAGTAACAATTCTGTGTCCCTGAGTAACAATTCTGTGTCTGTCCCTGAGTAACAATTCTGTGTCCCTGAGTAACAATTATGTGTCCCCGAGTAACAATTCTGTGTCCCCGAGTAACAATTCTGTGTCCCTCAGTAACAATTCTGTGTCCCTCAGTAACAATTCTGTGTCTGTCCCTGAGTAACAATTCTGTGTCCCTGAGTAACAATTCTGTGTCCCTCAGTAACAATTCTGTGTCCCTGAGTAACAATTCTGTGTCCCTCAGTAACAATTCTGTGTCTGTCCCTGAGTAACAATTCTGTGTCCCTCAGTAACAATTCTGTGTCCCTCAGTAACAATTCTGTGTCTGTCCCTGAGTAACAATTCTGTGTCCCTGAGTAACAATTCTGTGTCCCTCAGTAACAATTCTGTGTCCCTCAGTAACAATTCTGTGTCTGTCCCTGAGTAACAATTCTGTGTCTGTCCCTGAGTAACAATTCTGTGTCCCTCAGTAACAATTCTGTGTCCCTCAGTAACAATTCTGTGTCCCTCAGTAACAATTCTGTGTCTGTCCCTCAGTAACAATTCTGTGTCCCTCAGTAACAATTCTGTGTCCCTCAGTAACAATTCTGTGTCCCTCAGTAACAATTCTGTGTCTGTCCCTGAGTAACAATTCTGTGTCCCTCAGTAACAATTCTGTGTCCCTCAGTAACAATTCTGTGTCTGTCCCTGAGTAACAATTCTGTGTCCCTGAGTAACAATTCTGTGTCCCTCAGTAACAATTCTGTGTCCCTCAGTAACACTTCTGTGTCTGTCCCTGAGTAACAATTCTGTGTCTGTCCCTGAGTAACAATTCTGTGTCCCTCAGTAACAATTCTGTGTCCCTCAGTAACAATTCTGTGTCCCTCAGTAACAATTCTGTGTCTGTCCCTCAGTAACAATTCTGTGTCCCTCAGTAACAATTCTGTGTCCCTCAGTAACAATTCTGTGTCTGTCCCTGAGTAACAATTCTGTGTCCCTCAGTAACAATTCTGTGTCCCTCAGTAACAATTCTGTGTCTGTCCCTGAGTAACAATTCTGTGTCCCTGAGTAACAATTCTGTGTCCCTCAGTAACAATTCTGTGTCCCTCAGTAACAATTCTGTGTCCCTCAGTAACAATTCTGTGTCTGTCCCTGAGTAACAATTCTGTGTCCCTGAGTAACAATTCTGTGTCCCTGAGTAACAATTCTGTGTCCCTCAGTAACAATTCTGTGTCCCTGAGTAACAATTCTGTGTCTGTCCCTGAGTAACAATTCTGTGTCCCTGAGTAACAATTCTGTGTCTGTCCCTGAGTAACAATTCTGTGTCTGTCCCTGAGTAACAATTCTGTGTCCCTCAGTAACAATTCTGTGTCTGTCCCTGAGTAACAATTCTGTGTCTGTCCCTGAGTAACAATTCTGTGTCTGTCCCTGAGTAACAATTCTGTGTCCCTCAGTAACAATTCTGTGTCCCTCAGTAACAATTCTGTGTCTGTCCCTGAGTAACAATTCTGTGTCTGTCCCTGAGTAACAATTCTGTGTCCCTCAGTAACAATTCTGTGTCCCTGAGTAACAATTCTGTGTCTGTCCCTGAGTAACAATTCTGTGTCCCTGAGTAACAATTCTGTGTCCCTCAGTAACAATTTTGTGTCCCTGAGTAACAATTCTGTGTCCCTCAGTAACAATTCTGTGTCTGTCCCTGAGTAACAATTCTGTGTCCCTGAGTAACAATTCTGTTTCCCTGAGTAACAATTCTGTGTCCCTGAGTAACAATTCTGTGTCCCTCAGTAACAATTCTGTGTCCCTCAGTAACAATTCTGTGTCTGTCCCTGAGTAACAATTCTGTGTCCCTGAGTAACAATTCTGTGTCCCTCAGTAACAATTCTGTGTCCCTGAGTAACAATTCTGTGTCCCTCAGTAACAATTCTGTGTCTGTCCCTGAGTAACAATTCTGTGTCCCTCAGTAACAATTCTGTGTCTGTCCCTGAGTAACAATTCTGTGTCCCTGAGTAACAATTCTGTGTCCCTCAGTAACAATTCTGTGTCCCTCAGTAACAATTCTGTGTCCCTCAGTAACAATTGTGTGTCTGTCCCTGAGTAACAATTCTGTGTCCCTCAGTAACAATTCTGTGTCCCTCAGTAACAATTCTGTGTCTGTCCCTGAGTAACAATTCTGTGTCCCTGAGTAACAATTCTGTGTCCCTGAGTAACAATTCTGTGTCCCTCAGTAACAATTCTGTGTCCCTCAGTAACAATTCTGTGTCTGTCCCTGAGTAACAATTCTGTGTCTGTCCCTGAGTAACAATTCTGTTTCCCAGAGTAACAATTCTGTGTCCCTCAGTAACAATTCTGTGTCCCTCAGTAACAATTCTGTGCCCCTGAGTAACAATTCTGTGTCTGTCCCTGAGTAACAATTCTGTGTCCCTGAGTAACAATTCTGTGTCTGTCCCTGAGTAACAATTCTGTGTCTGTCCCTGAGTAACAATTCTGTGTCCCTCAGTAACAATTCTGTGTCCCTCAGTAACAATTCTGTGTCCCTCAGTAACAATTCTGTGTCTGTCCCTGAGTAACAATTCTGTGTCTGTCCCTGAGTAACAATTCTGTGTCCCTGAGTAACAATTCTGTGTCCCTGAGTAACAATTCTGTGTCCCTCAGTAACAATTCTGTGTCCCTGAGTAACAATTCTGTGTCTGTCCCTGAGTAACAATTCTGTGTCCCTGAGTAACAATTCTGTGTCTGTCCCTGAGTAACAATTCTGTGTCTGTCCCTGAGTAACAATTCTGTGTCCCTCAGTAACAATTCTGTGTCTGTCCCTGAGTAACAATTCTGTGTCTGTCCCTGAGTAACAATTCTGTGTCTGTCCCTGAGTAACAATTCTGTGTCCCTCAGTAACAATTCTGTGTCCCTCAGTAACAATTCTGTGTCCCTCAGTAACAATTCTGTGTCTGTCCCTGAGTAACAATTCTGTGTCTGTCCCTGAGTAACAATTCTGTGTCCCTCAGTAACAATTCTGTGTCCCTGAGTAACAATTCTGTGTCTGTCCCTGAGTAACAATTCTGTGTCCCTGAGTAACAATTCTGTGTCCCTCAGTAACAATTTTGTGTCCCTGAGTAACAATTCTGTGTCCCTCAGTAACAATTCTGTGTCTGTCCCTGAGTAACAATTCTGTGTCCCTGAGTAACAATTCTGTTTCCCTGAGTAACAATTCTGTGTCCCTGAGTAACAATTCTGTGTCCCTCAGTAACAATTCTGTGTCCCTCAGTAACAATTCTGTGTCTGTCCCTGAGTAACAATTCTGTGTCCCTGAGTAACAATTCTGTGTCCCTCAGTAACAATTCTGTGTCCCTGAGTAACAATTCTGTGTCCCTCAGTAACAATTCTGTGTCTGTCCCTGAGTAACAATTCTGTGTCTGTCCCTGAGTAACAATTCTGTGTCTGTCCCTGAGTAACAATTCTGTGTCTGTCCCTGAGTAACAATTCTGTGTCTGTCCCTGAGTAACAATTCTGTGTCCCTGAGTAACAATTCTGTGTCCCTGAGTAACAATTCTGTGTCCCTCAGTAACAATTCTGTGTCCCTCAGTAACAATTCTGTGTCTGTCCCTGAGTAACAATTCTGTGTCTGTCCCTGAGTAACAATTCTGTGTCCCTCAGTAACAATTCTGTGTCCCTGAGTAACAATTCTGTGTCTGTCCCTGAGTAACAATTCTGTGTCCCTGAGTAACAATTCTGTGTCCCTGAGTAACAATTCTGTGTCCCTCAGTAACAATTCTGTGTCCCTCAGTAACAATTCTGTGTCTGTCCCTGAGTAACAATTCTGTGTCTGTCCCTGAGTAACAATTCTGTGTCTGTCCCTGAGTAACAATTCTGTGTCTGTCCCTGAGTAACAATTCAGTGTCTGTCCCTGAGTAACAATTCTGTGTCTGTCCCTGAGTAACAATTCTGTGTCTGTCCCTGAGTAACAATTCTGTGTCCCTAAGTAACGATTCTGTGGCCCTAAGTAACGTTTCTGTGGCCCTAAGTAACGTTTCTGTGGCCCTAAGTAACGATTCTGTGGCCCTAAGTAACAATTCTGTGGCCCTAAGTAACGATTCTGTGGCCCTAAGTAACATTTCTGTGGCCCTAAGTAAAGTTTCTGTGTCCCTAAGTAACGATTCTGTGGCCCTAAGTAACGTTTCTGTGGCCCTAAGTAACGTTTCTGTGGCCCTAAGTAACGTTTCTCTGGCCCTAAGTAACGTTTCTCTGGCCCTAAGTAACGTTTCTCTGGCCCTAACTCTCTCCCTCAATACAGCCAGGTCTGCCTCTCTTGAATGACTGGAGGCAAATGGAGAATTCTAAAATGGCCGCCATTTATAGCTCGACCATTACACAGTGCTGGCTGGCTGGCTGCTGATTGGCTAATGCGATCACATGTCATGAATGAATGCATTATGGGTCAGCGCGCCTTGTCTGCGCGCCTTCCCAGACATCCCCGCTCCGTCGCCGCACATGTTGCCGCCATTTTAGGAAAAATTTCGATTCGCGCATCCGAAGTCTGCTAATTTTCGGATTCGTCGCGAATCGAAATTTTTCTAATATTCGAAACGAATTCCACTTCGCCGAGTTCGATTCGCTCATCTCTATATATAAACTCAAAGTCCAAATAATACGTTGCAAATGAAGAAATTAATTTGTGTCGAACAAAATCCACCTTGTGCCAATCCACCACCAAATAAATTAAATGAACTCACCAGAGCAATATGCTGATCAAGTTATAAATCAGCATAAGCGCTTTCTGCTCTGGGAGCAATACTCTGCAGGAGGATGACACTGAAGCTTGAAATCCAAAACTCGGGGAGCAATACTCTGCAGGGAATGCTTGAAAATATAGATCCACTTTGTTAGTAGCCACCACTTCCTTTAGATGCTCTGACCGACACTGTATGTCCCATTCTCTTGTCAGGGACTGACCTCAGTGGGTCTGGGGAAGTTGAGGGAGGGATGCGGGTTCCAGGGTCTGGCAGGGCTTCCCACCTAGGTGCCTCAACTGGCCTTGCTGCCGTTGGCATGTGTTCCTGAGTCTTGGCAAGCGTAAGCTGGTCCTTCACCACTGTGTACCTTTTGACCAAGTCAACCAGCTGTCCGCAGTTATATGATCTCCATGGCTTACCCAGTGGTCCTCTGGCAGAGACAGCAGGTACCGGTCCATCACCACCCATTCCACCATTTGAGGGCCTGTCAACCTTTCTGGTTGCAGTCACTTCTTGCCCAGCTGCACCAGTTCATGCATTTGGCCCTTGAAGGCCGGTCAGGCTGGTACCTCCAGCAGTGCACCCTCTGAGCCCAAATGGCTGTAGTCACCCCCAGGCAGGCCAGGATCTCTGCCATCAGTTGCTCATAATCTCTGATGTGCTCGACTGGAAAGTTAAAGTAGGCCTTTTGCGGGTCACCGGTAAGAAAATAATAACCAGCCCATTGGTCTCAGGGGCCACCTCTCTCTCTCCACTATCCTCTAAAAGGTAGTTAGAAAGGCCTTCACATCATCACTGGGTGTCAGTTTCTGTAAATAATAGGGTGTAAGTTTCTGTAAATAACAGCTTGCTCCCACAGTTACTCGGTTGCCAGGGGCAATAACTACTTGCTTCTGTCCCTGAGCAAGATGCTGCACCACCTGCTACAAGGCAGCCACTTGTGCCTGTGTAGTTTTCTACTGGGCTGTAAACCGGGCGGCCAGCAACCAAGTGTTTTCCTGTTGTGCCAGGGCCTGCTGCTACTAAGCCATTGTGATGGCTTCATAAGTGCTTTGATGACCTCCTCCATGTTTTTTCCTGCTGCTTGCAGAGTCTGAGCTGGCTTCACTCAAGATATGCCATAGGGACACTGTCTCTTTAAATGTAAGTTTCAGTTTTAAATGGCTTTTGCAGCTGCAATGCACTCTGCCCGCATCCAAAACACCACTTTTAACATTCAGGGGTATAGCTCCTCAGAACCATGTGCAAAGCTGATTGTCTTAAACATAAAAGTGTTTATTTTTCTTTAACAGGTTCCCGCCCGGCCTATGGCCAGATGGCGGCCGGGGGAGCACCTCGTCCCTCCGGGTGGACGCCATATGGCGTCCTTCCAGGTATGCGCTGTTTTCGCACCTGCAGAGCCGCGCAGCGGCGCGATCTGTCACCAGCCATGTACCTCGGACACGGCCAATGACAGATCTGTGTACCGGCCCCATTGCCAGTACCATGTGACCTGCTGTGACCAATCACAGCTGGTCAAATGACAGTTGTATACAATGGATGGCTTCCTTTCATGCCATCCATTGTATACAAGTGTGGCTAGCTGTGAATGGTCACAGCGATCACATGCACAACCTGGGCCAATCACAGCCCAGCTGTGTCATGTGATTAGCTGTGGCCAAATCACAGCTAAGCACAAAACAAAAAAAAAACCTGAATGAATCGATTTCGTTCAGGTAAATGCTCGATTTCATTCAGGTAAAGTAATTCTTTGCTATAAGCAAATTATGTAAAAAAACAAAATACTGATCACTTCCCCAAAGTAGTACAATGTTACTATGGTAACATTATACTTCTTTGTTCACAGTGAAATATGAAAAAAAATCATAAAAAAAAAGAAAAAAAAATTTAATAAAAAATAATAAAAGAATTTAAAAAATTATCAATTTTTTTTTTTTCGTACTGTCACCAGTCAGTGTCCCTGATCACCGCCATGCCAGTTATATGATGGTGCTGTACTGCACTGGTGACAGTATGTAAAAAAAAAATTAGTGAAAATCATTATTTTATTTTTTCATTTCCGAAAATTTATGACAAAAAAATTACAACTTTAAAAAACTCGCCATGCCTGTTATGAAATATGTCGGACTGTCTACTTTGTAAAAAGGGGTCATTTGGGGGATATCTGTACTGTTCTGACATTCTTGGACCTCAACAAATTAGATTGGCTGTCAGTACTTCAGGATTAATCAATATTCAGATCTATACCATAGTTTGTGAACTCTATAACTTTGCTACAGACTAAATAATAAATACTAATTTGGGTTATTTTCACCAAAGACATGTAGTAGAATACATTGTGGCCTAAATTTATGAAGAACAATTAATTATTTGCAAACTTTTATAACAGAAACAAAGAAAAACTTTTTTTTGTTAATTTAGCAAAAAATAAAAACCCCAGCGGTGATTAAATACCACCAAAGGAAAGCTCTAGTTGTGTGAAGAAAATTATAAAATTTTAGTTTGGGTACAATGTTGTATGACCGCGCAATTGTTATTTGAAGTGTGAGAGCACTGAAACCTGAAAATTGGCCTGGGCAGGAAGGGGGTAAAAGTGCCCTGTATGGAAGTGGTTAAATGCAAGCAAAATAGCCACATACCCAGGCCAGGAACCATTCTTGGCACCCTGTGCAATATATTGTATGTTCATATTTATAAGAAATTTTTTGAAGTGCTGTTTCATATCACATGTGCTAAGTTTATTTGATAGTGCACATAGGGCAGTTTGCAGTTTTATGGTGTTCTGTTATTTAAACTATACTCTATATGTTTGTTTATGTGTTATATATCTCCCACAGCGTGCTCCCAGTACAAAGACCGCAGTGTGACTGAGAGCACCGGGTCCCGTTCTAATGATTGGAACCCGGGACTCCCCATTCCGGGTCACATGCTCGCTGTGATAGCCTCTGATTGGCTATCACAGTGATCAGTCACTGTACAGCCCGGCCCCCTTGTTTTTTCTCTATGAATGGAGGAGAGAGAAACATTGTATCTCTCTAACTCCTGGCATAGAGGGGAAAAAATATTTGTTAAATAAATAAATATTAAAAAATAAAATAAAGAAAAAATACCTAGACCAAGGTTTGATCTAGTTCAGTGCCAGGGTGTTGGGTCAAGGTCAAAAGGTCAGGGTCAAAGGTCAGGATTTTAAAAAAAATTGGTGTCAGTGTCTTTTAGGTAAAAAAAAAAAAGACAAAAACAAAATGTGCACTATTGTTTCTGGGCTGTACTACGGGTACAAATAACATACACATATGGTATGGAGAATTTATTTTGAGTTGTTCTTAAGTGGTAGGTTATGAGTAGAGATGAGCGAAGAAATGAAAAATTCGATTCGACTGATTCGGCGAATTCGTGGACAATATTCGATTCGAGTCGAATAAATTCGCTGTGAATTTAACTTAAAAAAGGGTGTTTCTAGGCTTCAGAGAGACTTAATATTAGTGCAGAACACTGTACCTTTAATTTAAATGCCCTTGGAGTCTGCTGGGGAAGAGAAATAATACTGTCTGTCAGTATGACATGCAGATGAGTGCCGTCGATCTTAGAATCACTGCACACTTCACTCCTTTGGCCAGTCACGGGGCCAAAACCAGTGTTTGGAGCCACAGTGTGGCGGTGGAGGCAGCAGCAATGGGAGGCCATACAGCAACCTATGACAAAATGGAAACCAGCAGGAGCGTGAGGAGACCTGAAAGTGGCACATGGCAGAGTGGGAGCAATGGGAGGCGGTACAGGGACCCAGGTCACACTGTGGGCCCAGCAGCAGCGTGACCAGGCGGTACGGGGGCCCATGGCCGATATGGGGCTTGGTGGCACCTATGGAAGGCCTGTAATCTGCCAGCAACCTATGACAAAATGGACAACCGCAGGAGTGTGAGGAGATTTCAAAGTGGCACATGGCAGAGTGGAAGCAATGGGAGGCCGTACAGGGACCCAGGTCACACTGTGGGCTCAGCAGCAGCGTGACCAGGAGGTACGGGGGCCCATGGTCGATATGGGGCCTGGCGGCACCTATGGAAGGCCGCTAATCTGCCAGCAACCTATGACAAAATGGACAACCGCAGGAGTGTGAGGAGATTTCAAAGAGGTACATGGCAGAGTGGAAGCAATGGGAGGCCGTACAGGGACCCAGGTCACACTGTGGGACCAGCATCAGCGTGAACAGGCGGTACGGGGGCCCATGGCCGATTTGACCTCATTCATCCCATAGTCCTGCCGACTCACGAATAGCGTGGCCTCCTCAAAGGGCCTGAGCAAGCGCAGGTGTCACACATGAGCTGACAATGGCTGACATCTAAGTTACACAGGGAGTACCTTTATCCGCTTTTAACATCAGGAAATCTGTGATGGCCTTTAGCTGTTCGTAAAGGCGGTCTAACATATGTAGGGTTGAATTACACCTTGTTGCAACGTCACAGCATGAGGAGTCGGTACGGGGGCCCATGGCAGATTACATGTCTGGCAGCAGCAATGGGAGGCCCGTAATCTGCCAGCACCCTATGTCAAAAAATTTAACACACCAGCAGTGTGAAGAGACCTGAAAGTGGCACATGGCAGAGTGTGGCGATGGAGACAGCAGCAATGGGAGGCCGTACAGGGACCCATGACAGACTCTAGACTTGGCAGCAGCATGAGGAGGCGGTATATAGGGGCCCATGGCAGATTAGGGGCCTGGCAGCAGCTATGTGAGGCCCGTAATCTGCCTGCACCCTATGTCAAAAAATTAAACACACCAGCAGTGTGAAGAGACCTGAAAGTGGCACATGGCAGCAGAGTGTGGCGATGGAGACAGCAGCAATGGGAGGCCGTACAGGGACCCATGAGAGACTCTAGACTTGGCAGCAGCATGAGGAGGCGGTTTATAGGGGCCCATGGCAGATTAGGGGCCTGGCAGCAGCTATGTGAGGCCCGTAATCTGCCTGCACCCTATGTCAAAAAATTTAACACACCAGCAGTGTGAAGAGACCTGAAAGTGGCACATGGCAGCAGAGTGTGGCGATGGAGACAGCAGCAATGGGAGGCCGTACAGGGACCCATGAGAGACTCTAGACTTGGCAGCAGCATGAGGAGGCGGTATATAGGGGCCCATGGCAGATTAGGGGCCTGGCAGCAGCTATGTGAGGCCCGTAATCTGCCTGCACCCTATGTCAAAAAATTAAACACACCAGCAGTGTGAAGAGACCTGAAAGTGGCACATGGCAGCAGAGTGTGGCGATGGAGACAGCAGCAATGGGAGGCCGTACAGGGACCCATGAGAGACTCTAGACTTGGCAGCAGCATGAGGAGGCGGTATATAGGGGCCCATGGCAGATTAGGGGCCTGGCAGCAGCTATGTGAGGCCCGTAATCTGCCTGCACCCTATGTCAAAAAATTAAACACACCAGCAGTGTGAAGAGACCTGAAAGTGGCACATGGCAGCAGAGTGTGGCGATGGAGACAGCAGCAATGGGAGGCCGTACAGGGACCCATGAGAGACTCTGGACTTGGCAGCAGCATGAGGAGGCGGTATATAGGGGCCCATGGCAGATTAGGGGCCTGGCAGCAGCTATGTGAGGCCCGTAATCTGCCTGCACCCTATGTCAAAAAATTTAACACACCAGCAGTGTGAAGAGACCTGAAAGTGGCACATGGCAGAGTGTGGCGATGGAGACAGCAGCAATGGGAGGCCGTACAGGGACCCATGACAGACTCTAGACTTGGCAGCAGCATGAGGAGGCGGTATATAGGGGCCCATGGCAGATTAGGGGCCTGGCAGCAGCTATGTGAGGCCCGTAATCTGCCTGCACCCTATGTCAAAAAATTTAACACACCAGCAGTGTGAAGAGACCTGAAAGTGGCACATGGCAGCAGAGTGTGGCGATGGAGACAGCAGCAATGGGAGGCCGTACAGGGACCCATGAGAGACTCTAGACTTGGCAGCAGCATGAGGAGGCGGTTTATAGGGGCCCATGGCAGATTAGGGGCCTGGCAGCAGCTATGTGAGGCCCGTAATCTGCCTGCACCCTATGTCAAAAAATTTAACACACCAGCAGTGTGAAGAGACCTGAAAGTGGCACATGGCAGCAGAGTGTGGCGATGGAGACAGCAGCAATGGGAGGCCGTACAGGGACCCATGAGAGACTCTGGACTTGGCAGCAGCATGAGGAGGCGGTATATAGGGGCCCATGGCAGATTAGGGGCCTGGCAGCAGCTATGTGAGGCCCGTAATCTGCCTGCACCCTATGTCAAAAAATTTAACACACCAGCAGTGTGAAGAGACCTGAAAGTGGCACATGGCAGCAGAGTGTGGCGATGGAGACAGCAGCAATGGGAGGCCGTACAGGGACCCATGAGAGACTCTGGACTTGGCAGCAGCATGAGGAGGCGGTATATAGGGGCCCATGGCAGATTAGGGGCCTGGCAGCAGCTATGTGAGGCCCGTAATCTGCCTGCACCCTATGTCAAAAAATTTAACACACCAGCAGTGTGAAGAGACCTGAAAGTGGCACATGGCAGCAGAGTGTGGCGATGGAGACAGCAGCAATGGGAGGCCGTACAGGGACCCATGAGAGACTCTGGACTTGGCAGCAGCATGAGGAGGCGGTATATAGGGGCCCATGGCAGATTAGGGGCCTGGCAGCAGCTATGTGAGGCCCGTAATCTGCCTGCACCCTATGTCAAAAAATTTAACACACCAGCAGTGTGAAGAGACCTGAAAGTGGCACATGGCAGCAGAGTGTGGCGATGGAGACAGCAGCAATGGGAGGCCGTACAGGGACCCATGAGAGACTCTAGACTTGGCAGCAGCATGAGGAGGCGGTTTATAGGGGCCCATGGCAGATTAGGGGCCTGGCAGCAGCTATGTGAGGCCCGTAATCTGCCTGCACCCTATGTCAAAAAATTAAACACACCAGCAGTGTGAAGAGACCTGAAAGTGGCACATGGCAGCAGAGTGTGGCGATGGAGACAGCAGCAATGGGAGGCCGTACAGGGACCCATGAGAGACTCTGGACTTGGCAGCAGCATGAGGAGGCGGTATATAGGGGCCCATGGCAGATTAGGGGCCTGGCAGCAGCTATGTGAGGCCCGTAATCTGCCTGCACCCTATGTCAAAAAATTTAACACACCAGCAGTGTGAAGAGACCTGAAAGTGGCACATGGCAGCAGAGTGTGGCGATGGAGACAGCAGCAATGGGAGGCCGTACAGGGACCCATGAGAGACTCTAGACTTGGCAGCAGCATGAGGAGGCGGTTTATAGGGGCCCATGGCAGATTAGGGGCCTGGCAGCAGCTATGTGAGGCCCGTAATCTGCCTGCACCCTATGTCAAAAAATTTAACACACCAGCAGTGTGAAGAGACCTGAAAGTGGCACATGGCAGCAGAGTGTGGCGATGGATACAGCAGCAATGGGAGGCCGTACAGGGACCCATGAGAGACTCTGGACTTGGCAGCAGCATGAGGAGGCGGTATATAGGGGCCCATGGCAGATTAGGGGCCTGGCAGCAGCTATGTGAGGCCCGTTATCTTGCAGCACCCTATGTCAAAAAATTAAACACACCAGCAGTGTGAAGAGACCTGAAAGTGGCACATGGCAGCAGAGTGTGGCGATGGAGACAGCAGCAATGGGAGGCCGTACAGGGACCCATGAGAGACTCTAGACTTGGCAGCAGCATGAGGAGGCGGTATATAGGGGCCCATGGCAGATTAGGGGCCTGGCAGCAGCTATGTGAGGCCCGTAATCTGCCTGCACCCTATGTCAAAAAATTAAACACACCAGCAGTGTGAAGAGACCTGAAAGTGGCACATGGCAGCAGAGTGTGGCGATGGAGACAGCAGCAATGGGAGGCCGTACAGGGACCCATGAGAGACTCTGGACCTAGCAGCAGCATGAGGAGGCGGTATATAGGGGCCTATGGCAGATTAGGGGCCTGGCAGCAGCTATAGGAGGCCCGTAATCTGCCAGCACCCTATGTCAAAAAATTAAACACACCAGCAGTGTGAGGAGACCTGAAAGTGGCACATGTTTGAGGCATGATTCATGGCGGATTTAGTCAGTTGTGTCAGGAACTGGTGGTTTGAAATCCAGACTAATCCACGCCTGATTCATTTTCACAAACGTGAGTCTCTCCACACTTTGGGTGGACAGTCGTGTCCTCCGCGGAGTTACAATACCTCCTGCCGCACTAAACACGCGCTCCGATGCCACGCTACTGGCCGGGCATGACAGCCTTTCAAGGGCAAATTCAGCTAGTTGGGGCCAAAGGTCAAGTTTCGTTGCCCAGTAGTCAAGGGGATTGTCTACCTCGGTTGGCAGGGTGCTGTCCAAGTAGGCCCAAGCCTGTTGTTTGAGCTCCTGCTCCAGGTCCACCTGATGCTGCTGCTGCTGCTGCGGCTGGTTAGTAGTTTCCTCACTGCGCTGGTGAAGAAAGCTACTCATCATCGACTGCAGACTGAGGCAGCCACTGCTGGTGGAGCTGCCACTGCTCCTACCACCCCACCCCTCCCCTGCTGCCATGCCAGCGGAACGCGAGCGCACAGGGCCCACAGTGTCTGAGGATGGACGTTGGCGCACAAAGGCAGAGACCAACTGACTACATAGGTGGTTTTTATAGTACGTAATTTTGGCCTCCCTCTCAGCAGGTGTGAAAAAGGCCACCATTTTGGACCGGTAGCGAGGGTCCAACAAGGTGGACAGCCAAAAGTCATCCCTCTGTCTGATGGTTATTATTCGGCTGTCGCTACGCAAGCAACCGAGCATGCTATGGGCCATTTGTGCCAAGGAATGCGAGGGACTCCCTGCCTCCATCTCCACAGCATACTGCCACGGTGCGTCTGGGTCCTCTGTCTCCTCCTCCTCCTCCTCTACCAGATGCTCCTGCTCCTCCACTCCTGTCCGCTGAGTGGAAAAACCACCCATTTCACTCAATAATTCCTGAGCACAAATGTCCTCCTCTACCTCCTCCTCTTCTTCCTGTCCTGCCCCCACAGGGGTCATGTGGCGTTGAGATCTGTGCGCCACGTCTACCGCACCCTGACCAGCCATTGTTAACAGCATTTGTTCCAGGACGTGCAACAGAGGAATGACGTCGTTCATCCCATAGTCCTGCCGACTCACGAATAGCGTGGCCTCCTCAAAGGGCCTGAGCAAGCGGCAGGTGTCACGCATGAGCTGCCAATGGCTGACATCTAAGTTACACAGGGGAGTACCTTTATCCGCTTGTAACATCAGGAAATCGGTGATGGCCTTTCGCTGCTCGTAAAGGCGGTCTAACATGTGTAGGGTTGAATTCCACCTTGTTGCAACGTCGCAGATCAGGCGATGCTGTGGAATTCCGTTCTGCCGCTGCAGCTCAATGAGGGTGTTCTTTGCGGTGTAGGAATGGCTGAAATGCATGCACAGTTTACGTGACATTTTAAGGATGTCTTGCAGTGGGATGGTGGATTTTAGGAACCGCTTGACAACCAGATTGAACACGTGAGCCATGCATGGCGCATGGCACAACCTTCCTTGACGCAGAGCAGACACCATGTTCTTTCCGTTGTCAGTCAACATGGTTCCGATTTTTAGTTTGCGCGGAGACAGCCATCTGTCGATTTCTCTGTTCATTACACTCAGCAGTTCCTCCCCTGTGTGACTACGTTCGCCAAGGCATACCAGGTGCAGCACAGCGTGACACCGTTGCGCCCTGCACATGTGATATGCCGGTCGGGTAATGGGACTTGGCACGGGGGTGGCGGCTGAGGACACGGCGGAAAAAGAGGTGGTAGAGGCGGACATGCTTGCTGGACCAAGGACGTGCAAACGTGGAGGCAAAAGCGTCGTGACCTGTCCAAGTTGCTGGTGCGGCTGTGCCGGCACCACGTTCACCCAGTGGGCCGTAAATGACATGTACTGTCCCTGACCGTAGTTACAGCTCCACACGTCAGCGCTGCCGTGCACTTTGGCAGAGACCGACATGCTCAAAGACTGGCCCACCATCTCTTCTACATGTGAATGCAGGGCTGGCACTGCCTTTTGGGCAAAGAAATGACGGCTTGGCACTCTCCACCGCGGCGCGGCACAAGCCATCATTTCTCGGAAAGGTGCTGAGTCCACCAGTTGGAAAGGGAGGGACTGCAGCACCAGCAACTTGGACAGGAGGACGTTCAGCTTTTGCACCGTCGGGTGCGTGCTCGCAAACTGTTGTCTCTTGGATACGGATTCCAAGAAAGACTGTTGACGGAATCCGAGAAGAGGAGTAGCAGGAGAAGGAGCATCTGAACGAGCGGAAGATGCCAACGAGCGACAACTCCCCTCAGCAGAGGTGTTGGAGCCTTGACTGGCTGATAGAGGGCGATTGACGACGTCGGGTGACGGAGCAAGTAACGGAGCGGGTGATGGAGCGGGGGCTGGGGCAGGCAGAACCGCCGTATGTTTATCACGGTTTTCCCAGGCCACCGAATGGTGACGCTGCATATGCTGACGCAACGCTGTAGTCCCAACATGGGCCCCCTGGCCACGCTTGCATTTCTGGCCACATAGTCGACATACGGCTACGTTTACTTCCTCGGGCGGCTTGAGGAAAAATTGCCACACCACCGAGTAGGAAACTTTGCCCCCGCTACTCTTCACTGGCTGACTGCTACTTCCTCCGTGCGCACCGGCACCACTACTGGCCGTGGTGGTAGGCTGCAGTGGAGCTGGTGCTCTACTCCGTGGACGTTTGGCTCCACTGACACTGATGCGACCCTGCTGCTGTCTCCTGGGCAACCCACCGACTGTTTTGCTCGCTGCCAAGCTGCCACCCTCTTCTCCTGATGATGCGGAAGAAATTGCCTGATGACGACGAGGCTGCCAAGTGCGATCAACCTCCTCATCATCAAGTAGGGTCTCCGCCTCACTACTAGCCCCCTCGGCTGCGTCTGGGTCAGGAGACAGACCTGTCTCTAGACCGGCTACCGAGCCACTCTCCTCGCCACTACTTCTTCGCTTGGCTGCTGAAAAGGCCGATGTCTCCCCCCGTTCCTGACCGCCCTCTGTTAGCTCTTCCTCACTGTACAGTGGGGCTGAGCCCACAGCATGCGATACTTCGCTTGGTGAGGGAACACCAAAGGACAGGGGCAGGTAGAGGACACGTGATTTCAGTGGGCTTGCTCCCGGGCCATGCCAACTAACGGTTGTGTCTGACGTACCCACCGACCGTTGGCTGTAGGTGTCAGAGGTGACCTGGGAAGAGGAAGACGACCGAGCCAACCAATCAATGACGGCAGGGTTGTCGGTGGAGACACGACCGCTGGATGACACCGGGAGCACTGGCCTCTGGCTGCGAATACTGCTGCCTCGACCCCTTCCTCTGCTGCCACGTCTGCTCGCTCCTAAAACATTGCCTCCTCTGCCACTCCTCTGCATGTTGTCTGACATACTATTTAATTCAACGATTAGGTGTCCCTGAGTAACAATTCTCTGGCACTCAGTAACAATTCTGTCTGTCCCTGAGTATGAATTCTGTGGCCCTGAGTAACAATTCTGTGTCTGTGCGAGTAACAATTCTGTGTCTGTGCGAGTAACAATTCTGTGTCTGTGCAAGTAACAATTTTGTGTCTGTGCGAGTAACAATTCTCTGGCACTCAGTAACAATTCTGTCTGTCCCTGAGTAACAATTCTCTGGCACTCAGTAACAATTCTGTCTGTCCCTGAGTAACAATTCTCTGGCACTCAGTAACAATTCTGTCTGTCCCTGAGTATGAATTCTGTGGCCCTGAGTAACAATTCTGTGTCTGTGCGAGTAACAATTCTGTGTCTGTGCAAGTAACAATTTTGTGTCTGTGCGAGTAACAATTCTCTGGCACTCAGTAACAATTCTGTCTGTCCCTGAGTAACAATTCTCTGGCACTCAGTAACAATTCTGTCTGTCCCTGAGTATGAATTCTGTGGCCCTGAGTAACAATTCTGTGTCTGTGCGAGTAACAATTCTGTGTCTGTGCAAGTAACAATTTTGTGTCTGTGCGAGTAACAATTCTCTGGCACTCAGTAACAATTCTGTCTGTCCCTGAGTAACAATTCTCTGGCACTCAGTAACAATTCTGTCTGTCCCTGAGTAACAATTCTCTGGCACTCAGTAACAATTCTGTCTGTCCCTGAGTAACAATTCTCTGGCACTCAGTAACAATTCTGTGTCTGTGCGAGTAACAATTCTGTGTCTGTGCAAGTAACAATTTTGTGTCTGTGCGAGTAACAATTCTCTGGCACTCAGTAACAATTCTGTCTGTCCCTGAGTAACAATTCTCTGGCACTCAGTAACAATTCTGTCTGTCCCTGAGTAACAATTCTCTGGCACTCAGTAACAATTCTGTCTGTCCCTGAGTAACAATTCTCTGGCACTCAGTAACAATTCTGTCTGTCCCTGAGTAACAATTCTCTGGCACTCAGTAACAATTCTGTCTGTCCCTGAGTAACAATTCTCTGGCACTCAGTAACAATTCTGTCTGTCCCTGAGTAACAATTCTCTGGCACTCAGTAACAATTCTGTCTGTCCCTGAGTATGAATTCTGTGGCCCTGAGTAACAATTCTGTGTCTGTGCGAGTAACAATTCTGTGTCTGTGCAAGTAACAATTTTGTGTCTGTCCCTGAGTAACAATTCTCTGGCACTCAGTAACAATTCTGTCTGTCCCTGAGTAACAATTCTCTGGCACTCAGTAACAATTCTGTCTGTCCCTAAGTAACAATTCTCTGGCACTCAGTAACAATTCTGTCTGTCCCTGAGTATGAATTCTGTGGCCCTGAGTAACAATTCTGTGTCTGTGCGAGTAACAATTCTGTGTCTGTGCAAGTAACAATTTTGTGTCTGTGCGAGTAACAATTCTCTGGCACTCAGTAACAATTCTGTCTGTCCCTGAGTAACAATTCTCTGGCACTCAGTAACAATTCTGTCTGTCCCTGAGTAACAATTCTCTGGCACTCAGTAACAATTCTGTCTGTCCCTGAGTATGAATTCTGTGGCCCTGAGTAACAATTCTGTGTCTGTGCGAGTAACAATTCTGTGTCTGTGCAAGTAACAATTTTGTGTCTGTGCGAGTAACAATTCTCTGGCACTCAGTAACAATTCTGTCTGTCCCTGAGTAACAATTCTCTGGCACTCAGTAACAATTCTGTCTGTCCCTGAGTAACAATTCTCTGGCACTCAGTAACAATTCTGTCTGTCCCTGAGTAACAATTCTCTGGCACTCAGTAACAATTCTGTCTGTCCCTGAGTATGAATTCTGTGGCCCTGAGTAACAATTCTGTCTGTGCGAGTAACAATTCTGTGTCTGTGCAAGTAACAATTTTGTGTCTGTGCGAGTAACAATTCTCTGGCACTCAGTAACAATTCTGTCTGTCCCTGAGTAACAATTCTCTGGCACTCAGTAACAATTCTGTCTGTCCCTGAGTAACAATTCTCTGGCACTCAGTAACAATTCTGTCTGTCCCTGAGTAACAATTCTCTGGCACTCAGTAACAATTCTGTCTGTCCCTGAGTAACAATTCTGTCTGTCCCTGAGAATGAATTCTGTGGCCCTGAGTAAGAATTCTCTGGCACTCAGTAACAATTCTGTCTGTCCCTGAGTAACAATTCTCTGGCACTCAGTAACAATTCTGTCTGTCCCTGAGTAAAAATTCTGTGGCCCTAATAACGTTTCTGTGGCCCTAAGTAACAATTCTCTGGCACTGAGTGAAAATTCTGTCTGTCCCTGAGTATGAATTCTGTGGCCCTAACTAGCGTTTCTTTGTCCCTAAATAACGATTCTGTGGCCCTCATTAACAAGTCTGTGTCCCTGAGTAATGGTTCTCTGTCCCTAAGTAACTTCTCTCTGTCCCCAATTCTCGTTTCTGTGGCCCTAACTCTGTCCCTGTCCCTAGTACAGAGCGGTCTGCCTCTGTTCAATGACTGCAGGCAAATGAAGATTTCCAAAATGGCCGCTATATATACCTCGACCATTACACAGTGCTGGCTGGCTGGCTGCTGATTGGCTGATGCGATCACATGTCGTTGAGGAATGCATTATGGGGCAGCGCGCCTTGTCTGCGCGCCTTCCCCGACATCCCCGCTCCGTCGCCGCACATGTCAGCCGCCATTTTCGGAAAAATTTCGATTCGCGCGTCCGAATTAGGCTGTTTTTCGGATTCGGCACGAATCGAAATTTTTCCGATATTCGACTCGAATTCCACTTCGGATACTTCGATTCGCTCATCTCTAGTTATGAGAGGTTTTAACACAGCTAAATTTAAAAAAAAATATTATTTTTTTTTTACTATTTTGGGCCAGTTTTTCTTTGATAATAAAAAAAAAATCAGGAGATATCCATTACCATTTACCACCAAATGAAAGCCCAATTTGTCGAGAAAAAAAACAAGCTTTAATTCACCTGAATGTACAAAGTAGTTGTGATGATATGTATGCTTTTACTAATACATGTCAACATTGCAGAATTGTGCTTAGGCATTTAGATTTGTTTTACCCTTAGGTGTGAAGGGGTTAAGGGGGCAGCGCTTCCCATTTTTGCTAAATTCGGTGATTAGCAGCAAGCCCATTATATATAAAATTATATATAGATAGATAGTGTTTCACTATCACAATAGTAGCACGGTAGTATTTGCACATAATAATACATCTAAATCTATTGGCTCATGTATTATCCACTGTATTTTTTTAAAAAATGTACTAAGATATATAGACAGAGCGCATAAGTACAGTGAATTAAGTACCGTATTTTTCGCTCCATAAGACGCACCTGACCATAAGACGCGTCTGGGTTTTAGAGGAGAAAAACAAGAAAAAAAATATTCTGAACCAATGGACAGCAGACATAGTACAGGAAGTGACCAGACACTGCGGGCACAGTACAGGAGATGACCAGAGACTGTGGACACAGTACAAGAGATGACCAAAGACTGCGGACATAGTACAGGAGATGACCAGAGACTGAGGACATAGTACAGGAGATGACCAAAGACTGCGAACATAGTACAGGAGATGACCAGAGACTGTGGACAGTACAGGAGATGACCAGAGACTGCGGACAGTATAGGAGATGACCAGAGACTGCGGACAGTATAGGGGATGACCAGAGACTGCGGACAGTACAGGAGATGACCAGAGACTGCGGACAGTACAGATGACCAGAGACTGCAGATAGTACAGGAGATGACCAGAGACTGCAGACAGTACAGGGCATGACCAGACACTGCGGACCTTTAGGGAGGGAGGGGGAGCGGGTACCTGAATTTGACAGGTACCCGCTCCCACTTCCGCGGAGTTCTCCTTCCTATACTGTGGGCACCCGACTTTGACAGCCAGGTGCCCACTGCGCATGCGTGAGAAGCGCTGCGCTTTGTGAATGGCCCAGCGTCTTTTGGGACCTGTCATATGTCCCAGAAGACACCGGACCATTCACAAAGCGCAGCACTTCTTGCGCATGCGCAGTAGGCGCCGGGCTGTCACAGATGCCAATGTCAAACGTGGTGACATCCTGAAATGCAATTTTGACTTCAGATGAAAAAAGATGCAAATCAGAAAAAACGCTATAAAGCACGGTTTACTGTGAGAAAGCAAACTTCCTGCCAGGTACGCCTGGATCATTACTCTACCAGGTTATTTCTGGTAAATATGTGGGCAGCACAGTGGCTAAATGTTTAGCACTTCCGCCTGGCAGTACTAGGGTCATTGGTTTGAATCCCAGCCACGGTACCACCTGCCTGGAGTTTGCATGTTCTCCCTGTGCCTGCGTGGGTTTCCTCCGGGTACTCCGGTTTCCTCCCACACTCCAAAGACATGCTGGTAGGTTAATTGGATCCTGTATAAACTGGCCCTAGTATATGAATGTAAGTTAGGAACCTTAGATTGTACGCCCCTTGTACGCCACATTAGGGACTAATGTGAATGTGCAACATATATGTAAAGCACTACGTAAATTGATGGTGCTATATAAGTACCTGAAATAAATAATAATAAATAAATATCAATTGCCAGCTATTAATATTACACACATTCAAAAATCCTTCTAATTATCCGTTGTGTTGGAATGATGGAAATCTATTATAATATATATATGTTTTGTACACAGTTACATGAATTTAACTGACAGCAATATAAAATCCATATTATTTTCTTTTTCAGATTATCATGGCTATTATGCTTGTGTGGCTGTTTTGCTATATTCTGACACTGACTGATGTGTTTCCATCAGAAAGTAAAGCAAGAACTGATGCAAGAGGTGAAATAATGTCCAGCTCTCCATGGTTCCGTTTCCCATATCCTTGTATGTATTTTTTCTAATTGATGATGATTTCCATAGTTAATACATTAACCAATGTTTAGATAGTAGCACTTGGTATTTATCCAGGGTTTCTGAAAATTGCTGAAATTTTGAGTGTCTATGCTGACCCTATTCTGGAGGGTGTATGGTGTGCTTTCTCAGCCTGCCCTGGGTGTTTCTGGATTATTTCTGTTTGCTTGTCTTCATTGAGATGAAGCGCTAAAGCTGGCCATACATGAATTGAAATTTGGCCGGTCAGCAGGGACTGGCTGAATTTTGATTTGTGTATGGGCAGGCTGGTTGTACAGAAATTAATCTATCAATCAACTTCTGTACAACCAGCCTGTTGGATTTTCCCTGCTTGCTTACTACCACCAGCTAAAGCTGGCTGCTCTGATCAGTGTATTCAGACACCAGGGAAGCCTCTCCACTGTCACCTTAGGAGCTACTGTACATTAGGGACTGCTTAAAGCAGTTGTAAACCCAATTTTTTTCCCTAAAATAAAAACAAGCCTATTGTACAGAGCCCGACCACCTCATTCTGCCCAACAGCTGCACTGTGTCAGGGGAGAGGTGAGCTGCGGGCTGTTAGAATATTCCCTACTCCCCCCCCCCCTTTCTCCTGTAAGCAGAACGGGACAAGAGACATACAATTGGCCCGCCACTGCCCACTACGTTTCTTTCCTCCTGCAGCCAGAGGACCAACCAGAATGTCTTCTTTAAAGGAGGATCTTGGGACATGTAGTCCCAGAAGACAGGGAGCTGATAGCCTTTAAAGGGGCATGGACTACAGCCCCCAGCAGAGCAAGAGAGCTTGGAGAGTTTTTGTTAGGATATGCTCCTTATTTTTTAATAATATTAGATCTAGAAAATGTATCTGTTGAAAATCACTCATAACAGTGAACTTCAAACCATATTTATTTATATTTATATGTTCAATACATGTATCTAGATCTTTTAGAGCCCTTTGCCATACTATGATGATGTCATCAATGTACCTCTTGTATAGCGCCATCTCTGTCCATTTATCGTAAATACATTCCTCTTCCATTTATCCATCACTAGATTTGCTACACTGGGAGCATACTTGGGCCCCATTGCAACGCCTTTACACTTTTGGAAAAAGGTATTATTATTCCAAAAGAAATTGTTATTCATAGCCAATTCTAACAGTTCAATGATGAAACGTCTTTGAGCTTTTTTTAACTTTGTCTTATGTTTTAACGTCCATCTCACTGCTCTTATTCCATCTTTTTGATTAATATTGGTATATAATGACTCTATATCTATAGTAACTAAGATGCAATCACTGGTATTGTTCATATTTTTAAGGATATTAAGTTCTCCACTATCTTTCAAAAATTATCTATTATTCATAACTATGTCTTGTAGAAATGAATCAATATATTCTCCTACTCTTGCAAAAAGGGAATTAATCCCACTAACTATGGGCCTTCCAGGAGGTTTTTCTTTGTCTTTATGTAATTTAGATAAATAATAGATAGTGGGTATTCTTGGATTTTTTTATCAAAAGATATTTTGCTTCTTTATCTCTCAAGATTCCTATATCTTTAAAGACAAGAGCTTTGATAATATATTTTTCTTTTTTTTTTTTCCCAAAAAGGTTTATTTTATTTTGAAATAAGAAAGGCACAACAAGTCATATACGGATACGGAACACAGTCCGCGCATAAACATCTGTCATAATCTCCCGTAGCGCAGACGGGTCATAAGTTGTTTACTAGAAGTGTGAATTACCCTTATACAAAAGATCACATTATAGCTGTTGAGTAAACTAAACCAAAAAAAAAAAAAAAAAAAAAGAATACTGATTATAATAGGTAGTCTAGAGGATTATAGTGGATGCTGCTCTGATGCGTAGGGATTATTCAAATAATGGGACCATGAGGCGCAGTACAAAATATCATTTGAAGGCGTGCAATTCTTCTGTGTCCGTAGCCGGGCAATGTAGGGTTCTTATCGTGAAGGACAATCATACCTATATGTGAAAGGGCACCCTGTCCCTCATAAAAGATATAGTTATTTGTAGAGGACAAAGGTGTGAAGGAAAGAAGAAAAGGAAAAGAAGAGAGAAAGGCACATCAGGTGAAAGGAAGTGTGAAGAGTAGCATCATAAAAGGAAGGGGAGAAGAAAAAAAAAAAAAAAAAAAAAAAAAAAAAAAAAAAAAAAAAAAAGGGGGGGGGGGGGGAATGGAGGGGGTCAAATAATAAATAGTGGCCGTTAACTAATCATATCACGTAACATTATTTATGGTGACGAAGATTATACCTTTATGTAAGAGAAGGTCCGGGTAGACTCAGTCTATGGAGCAATTCTAGAGGTGAGAGCTCTAAAGGTGTTTGAGTTCTTGAATCACATCTCATTCATTCATAGAAGAACGATAAATACTGGTGGTTTGAAAGTGTTTCCAACATGCCCAAGTCTTCCTGAATCTCTCGGGGTGTTCTTTTGCCACTGAAATCAGCTCCTCCATCTCCGCAATCCTGATGACCCTAAGAAACCACTCCCGCACAGTGGGAACCTGTGTTGACCGCCAGTGAACAGGGATACATTGTTTTGCCGCATTTATCATGTGCAAGGCAAGAGACTTACGATAAGTCCGAAAAGGAAGTGAGGAGTGGTGGAGTAAAAATTGTGCCGGGGTGAAGTCTAGATTGTATGTGGTTATTTGTGAAACTAAGTCTCGCACTTTACTCCAAAAGGGCTGTAGCAGCGGACAGTCCCACCATATATGTAGGAGTGTACCCTTTGCCTGTTGACATCTCCAACATAAATCCGAAACGTCCGGGTCAAATTTATGAAGCAAGGATGGAACTCTGTACCATCTGGAATATATTTTATAGTTGTTTTCTTGTGTCGAGACACAAATGGAACCTGTATGCATATGGTCATAGATGTGATCCCAATCTTCCGGTGACAATGACAGTTGTAGATCAAGCGACCAGGCCTCACAGGCCTTTCGAGGTTGAGACGTATTGGCGGTACCCAGATAGGAATAGAGCTTGGATATAACATGTCTCTGGGGGAAGTCCGTAAAGCAAAGTTTCTCATACGGAGTAAGTGGCCTTGAGTAATCTTGTAGATGTGGGGAGCTTCGTATAAAGTGATGAAGTTGTCTAAACATCCATGGCGTAAAGTTCAGGGATGGCCATGTCTTCATAATGTCCTCTCTAGATAAGAACTTCTTATTTTTGAAGAATTGGTGTACTGTCAGATTAACTGGACGAGCATCTCCGGCTAGGAAGGCCCGAGACATACCCGGCAGAAACTCTGGATTCATTTTGATCGGAGTTAAAGGACCCGGAAAGGAAGAGAGTTCTTTTTTCTGGAACAACTGATGGCAACAGCTTAAAGTAGGACCTATAAGAGGGTGTTCCCGAAACTCCGAAGGAATGTGAGAGTTTTCCAGCCAAGGGGAAGGGGCAAGTGGTATTGTCGAGAAATCTGCCTCCAAACCAACCCAAACCTTACGATTGTGGGTCGTGGTCCAATCTACTACCCTTGCTAGGTGACAGGCCCTGTAGTATCGGGCAATATCAGGTAATCCAATACCTCCACCCTTCTTGGGCATGGTGAGATGGGCAAAGCTAATTCTTGGGCGTTTATTATACCAAAGAAAGGAGGTACAGAGTGTTTTATAGGATGCGAAGAAAGAAGTTGGTAGTTTAATCGGTATTGTCTGCAGTAGATACAATATTCTAGGAAGTACGTTCATCTTGAGAATGGCTGCTCTACCAAACCAAGAGAACCAGGGTTTATTCCAAGCCTGAAGGTCTGTGGAGATATTACGCAAGAGGGGTAAGAAGTTTTTATCGTAAAGTTCCGTTAGGTGAGTTGGTAAGTGGATACCCAGATATGTGATCGCCGCCGACTGCCAAGTAAAAGGAAAGTTCATTTTCGCTTGTCTAAACACATCTTGGGTCAAGGAGACATTAAGGGCTTGGGATTTAGAGAAGTTGATTTTGAAGTTAGCCAGATACTGGAACAGCTTGAATTCTTGCAGCAGATTAGGTAAAGTGATATGTGGGTCTGTTAGGAAAAGTAGTATGTCATCAGCAAAGGCTGCTATTTTATGAATTTTGCCATTTATCAGAATCCCCTTGATGTTATCATTCTGTTTGATACAATTCAACAAAGGTTCCAGAGTCAGAATAAATAGGAGAGGGGATAAAGGACATCCCTGTCTAGTCCCATTGCCTATCGAAAAGGAATCCGAAAGGAGACCATTAACTCGCACTTTAGCTGTGGGAGTGGTATATAGAGACATGATAAATGCCAGGAAACGCGGAGGCAATCCCAGACCAATCAGAACTGCCTCCATGTAATCCCACGCCAGTCTGTCAAAAGCCTTTTCTGCATCTAGAGATAGAAAGAAGCCAGATTGTTGCTTTTGAGTTAACCAATGATGAATATTTATGGCCCTTATTGTATTGTCTCTAGCTTCTCTCCCTGGTACAAAGCCCACCTGGTCTGTTGATATGATGGGATCTATGATGCGTAATAGACGATTGGCCAAGATTTTGGCAAAGATCTTTAGATCAACGTTTAATAGAGAGATCGGACGGTAGTTCGCAGGAGAGGTTTGGTCTTTATTCTCTTTTGGTATGACCGTAATATGGGCCTCAGAGAGATGGCGCATGGCTTGCCCGGGTGTATCTAAAGTGTTGAAGGCCCGTAGAAATGGCTGTGCTAAGATGTCACTGAAAGACTTATAGTACGAAGTGATAAACCCGTCAGGACCTGGACTTTTACCAGGTTTCAGTTGTGCAATGGCTTGTTGTAGTTCCGTCAGGGTCAAGGCGCCATCTAAGTCTTGCGCTTGTGTTCTAGAAATAGAGTTTGGAAGGTATCGGGTCAAGAAGGTCTGAATAATAGTCTCACGAGGCCTGGTGTCTCCTGTCGGTTTAGATGGAACGGGTAAATTGTAGAGAGAGGAATAGTATTGCACAAATTCAGCTGCAATATTCGTTGATGTTTTCAGTAAGCGACCCTGCTTGGAAGTGAGCTGAGAGATTTGCTGAGCCGCCCTTCTAGATTGCAAGGCCCTGGCTAGAAATTTGCCACTCTTATTTCCATGTTCATAGAAAAGTTTCTGTTGTAGCGTAAAATTACGTTTGTTTTTTTTGTCAACGACATCTCGAAGTTGTTTTCGCGCCTGATCTAGTGCTGCTGAAGATTCCAAGGCTCTAGAGCGTTTATGCGTGCATTCAAGTGCACGGACTTTTTGCATTAAGGCAGTAAAGGATGTTTGAGCTAGGCGTTTTCGTAAAGCGGATATGGACATTAGAAGGCCACGCAGTACACATTTGTGCGCCTCCCACTGTACGAGAGGGGTCGTGTCTGGAGATGTGTTTTCTTTAAAGTAGTTGGTCAAAGAATCACGGATCTGGAGGGTGACGGATGAGTCTGTAAGAAGAAAGGGGTCCAATCTCCATGTTTTGGATGCTGCTGGTGTATCCGGGAATTGTAAAGTCATCATAATTGGGTGATGGTCAGATAAAATCATTGGTTCGATCGAGGCCGATTTCAATATATGTAAGTCCTTTTGCGAGAGAAAAAAATAGTCGATTCTGGAATGGCGTTTGTGTGGTGCGGAATAATAGGTGTAGTCTTTGTCCGTAGGGTGAAGGGTGCGCCAGGTATCATGAAGGAGAAGGTCATGAAGTTCAAGTTTAATCTGTTTGAGTGCTGTGAAAGGTTTAGAGGAAAAACCAGTTGAAGTGTCTTCCAACGGGTTCAAAGCTACATTAAAATCACCTCCCAAGATCAAAATACCTGATTGAAACACAGCAAGTAATTTGGAGATTTTACGAAAAAAGCATACTTGTGCGGTATTGGGACTGTAGATGTTGGCAAAAGTAAGTGGCTTATTAAAAAGGGTACCTTTGAGAAAGAGGAACCTCCCCTCAGGGTCTTCGAGAGACTCAGTAACTTTAAATGAGAGCTGTTTGGAAAGTAAGATGGATACACCTTTTGCTTTCACTTCCGCGTTGACTGCATGATAAGCCGTTGGGTAATTAGCATTTGAAAATCTAGGTATGTGATCCGTTCGAAAGTGTGTTTCTTGGATAAAGAGCACATCTGCGCGAAGGTTTTTCATGTATGTTAGAAGTTGTGAGCGTTTCTCAGGTATATTTAAGCCCTTGGCGTTAAGAGAGGCCACTGAGAGCGTGCGGGCTGAACATGTAGATGTGTGGTTGATAGCCATGATGTTGTATACCAGAAAAACCTGTTCAAAGTCTATAGGTATACCAAATGAGAGGCGGGACGAGAAGAAAAAAAAAAAAAAAAAAAAAAAAAGGGGGGGGGGGGGATTTTTTTTTTTTTTTTTTGGAGGGGGGAGGGGGGATTAAAACAGGACGTGTAGAGGTAGAAATAGGGATAGTAATTATATGGAGGAAGAAATAAAGAGTGTGACAGAGAAAAAAAGAAGTGTCAGGCGTGTCTCATAGAAACCCATATATATATATTGATATATATATTCCTTCTACTTCCAGAACAAACTAAACTCCAGAGAAGAGATAGACCAGCTACTCTATCTCCTATTAAAGCTCTTATAAAATGGTTGTATGTAAAACTGTGTACAGGATTACAAAATTACACGTGGAGATGTGTCGAACCCAGAGACAGCCGTATTGTGAGTATACAATATAATCGTAAGGAGGACTTATTCTCTCAAACGAGAGGTATACAAAGGAGTCAGTCTACCATAAGGTGTCCCTGACACACAGAACTATGTGGGAAGTAGCTAATTTATACCGAGAGGTAATCTATTCCTATTAGGAAAGGGAGGTCGGTGTAAAATAGTATGTATAAAGCTGGGGAAATAAAAATATTGTAGATGAGCAAGAGGGTAGATAGTAAGGCTCACAGGAGTAAGTGCACTAGAACTGACGTGAAGGAGGTATGTGCTAACGGAAAGGTCGTATGAGATTGAATGTAGAAAGTGTTGATGTGAATACACACTGAGGCAGTGTTATTCAATAGAATGTAGCAAGCATACTCATACCTCCAAAATACTATACAATCACAAGTTAAACAAAATATAGGAAATAATTAGACAATTCCTCTAAATGACTTCGATCCTGCACGGCAAACAATCTCGCCATTGTAGGAAGGTCTTCATAAACTGTATCAGTTCCGAGCAAGAATATCATCTTTATGCTAAACAATGCAGGACAACAGCAAAAACATAACATATGAATATTCCGGGATGTAGGCCTTAGGCCATTCATTCCGTTGAACCGTTTTCCAAAAACAAGGTAAATATTAGTCCCAACCGAGGGATCTTATGCTATACAGCCGGTCACTACTAAGGAATGCTGGACTCCCCACCGCCTACCAAACCGTGACAGATCATCAAAGAGAGGGCATTCATAATCCGTGGCCAGCTGAGAGCATGGATCAAATCGAATAACTGTATAGATTAAAACTTAACACAACAGCGAGATGAACCATGAATGTGAACATTGAATATGAAGGTCCCATATCTCACATCTGAAACACCACCTAGTCCATGAGTGAGTAGAAGGTATGTAATATACCAGGTACTACGATGCATATGAAGGAGTTCCGGATACTATGTGGGAGAAAAATATTATAGGGAGAGGGAGGAGGTTACGGGATCAGGATATTAACATAGTGTCTACTTAACCCAGGTAATTATACACCCGTATCAAGGCTGAATGATGGGTATGGAGGAAAGCATGTTAAACTGAGAGTGAATCCTATGGGACCGTATAGCGGTAGTATACTCTGGGCATCATTAGGGGCAAGTTGTACAGCCAAGTATAATATGATCATGCACAAGCATTACCATAGAGTCACTTTAAAGACAGTAAGGAATAGTATGGAGGCTATACCCGGGGTGTCTCAAGGGATATAAAATACGTGTCCTCCAGATAGGATCAGCTGGTTTTACACAACTTTGGTGTTAAGACACAAAAAGCAGGAACATATGGATGTCCTATCCAAGTGCATCCAACACATAAGACATTGAGTTTCAGGGAGTCAGGCGGAAATCCAGAAAAGGGAATTGGCCTGCATCTCTAGATCTCAAATAGGCCTACATTTCTGTTTCTGTTAGAGCTAGTAAGTTAATACATTAGGCCGGTACTGATCAGGTGAGCAAACTCCCAAGTCAACAGGGGTACAACCCACATCCCCAGTAGCAGTGTCACACATAGACCCCTGGGGCCAAGAGCAAGAATAACTTCAGCAGGCATATTTAAGATATATAAATATACATAACTGGTAAATAGTGTAAAGAAAAAATATGCTGATTTGATACAATAAACATACCCCAGTGTCCACTCCCCGGGATCCTAGGTGGTCCGCGATAGACTGTGGTAAGGAACCGTGAACTACAAGAAAAATATTAAACTCATTTGGGCCTTATGTAAAGAGGCCTCCGATTGGGAGACTGATGCTATACAGATGGGTAGAGAAGGGAAAACTGAGGAGAGTCATTCGTGACGTGCCTTGCGATGTGCAGGTGATGCTGGTAAACTATCTCCAGTAATGAGCCGCCGTCGTACAGGGGTGGTTGAGGTGTGAGGGGATCTGCTTCGTCTTTCTCCTCCAGAGTGTCTAGAGAATTGCAGCTCCATGGGGTCTTCAATTGACCGTGATGAGGAAAGAGATGCACTGGACCAGTTGGGAATGTCCAGTAAAGGGATATTCAGAGTTTCACAGAACAGTGGAAGGTCTTCCGGGAATCTCATGAGAGCTGATCTCCCCAGGTGAGTTGCTGATAGGCCAAACGGAAACTTCCAGCGGTATGCTATTCCCTTGGAGCGAAGTAGGTCTAGTAAGGGGCGTAGGTCTTTCCTACGTTGCAAGGTGAGGTGGGAGAGATCCTGGAATAATTTAATTTCTGTTTCATGATACCGCAAGTGGTGTTTATCCCGAGCTCTTCGTAGTATTTCTTCTTTAAGTCTGAAGTCTACCAAACAGCAAATTACATCTCTCGGTGGTTCAGTGTCTCTGCCTCTAGGACGCAAGGCCCTATGTAGACGTTCGATTTCAATTGGGGATTCAGGCGGTCTTTCCAAAATATCATTAAAGATGGTTAAGAGCGCCTGGGAAAGTTGTGCAGATTCGATTGCCTCAGGGACACCACGTACCCTTAAATTATGTCGTCTTCCCCTGTTATCCAGGTCTTCGACGTGACGATCGAGCTCCCTCAAATGCATAGTGTGCGTGTCAACCTGTGTGCGCATATCATGAATGGCTAGGTCTTGTGTGATTACTTTATCCTCTACTGCGTCAAGTCTGCCAGCCACTGCCTGCATATCGATATGTAACTCAGCGATTGCCGCAGAGAGAGTCCCTTTAATATCTGATGCAACCGCTTTCAGGTCCCCTATGGTGAGAGGAGTGGTTTCAGAATCTCTGATTGCGGTAGCTGCGGTTTTAGTCATGCATTGTAGAGGAGTCTCCGTACGAGGCGAATGTGGGGGAGATACATGGGAAGAGGCTTCCGCGTGCTCCGGCGTCTGAGATCGGAACAACTCCGGGATGCTGCGATTGACAGGGCCGTTCAGACGGCGAGGGGATCTGGAACGAGGAGTAGATTTCTTGTCAGATTTCCCCATGTTAGCGGTTACTCTCTGTGATATGATTGCGTAATCCCACCTCCGTGTGTCAAGGATCTAGGTATTTATGTAGACATTTTCAGTGGGATCGGGCTGGGACCCCCAAAACTTGCGAAAGAAGGGGGGATAATTATTCCTGGATAGACTAGATATCGCAGTGTATACCTCAACATGCGTGAGAGGAAAGGCAGAGTTTGGTACTGTGGGGTCTGTGGCTTCTGCAGAGTATTGGGCTTCTGAGGGAAAGTAGGGGTTGCCCCTGTTTTCCCCTAGTGAACCTTTACAGGGGAGTCAGCTACCTCAGGCCTAGCTGCCACACAGTTCACTACTGCAGGGGATTGTATAGGCCCTTATTGTAGGCCGATGCTCTCTGGGTTCATGAGGGGGGTGCCCCGATGGGTAAGGGAGAGGTGCCCACTTATGATTGTGGAAACGAGTTGAGGACCTGCAATCCTCTGTCACACCGAGTGACTCACTCACCCGTCCTTTGCACTGGGTGTGGTTTCGGTCTCGCCTGGCTGCGACAAGCCCCACTGCTCCGTTGCCACAGACGAGGAGCAACCGACACCAACGGGGATGGAGGAATCCAGCCGCCACTGATCCGGGCAAGGGGAGAAGATGACCAGCAATCCCCTCCTCTGACACCGCACGCCACGTGCACCTGGCACCCGGCGGGGCGGGCGCGAGCTGGATATTATCGCGGCTTCACTCAGCCGCGGTAGGCCACGCCAGATTGCCGCAGCGGACCCGGGCCAAAAACGCCCAGACCCACTCAGTGATGTCTCTGACAGAGACGACGGGGTCTCCCGGTTGTTCCTGCCAGCTGATGTCACCCGGATGGCGGTGGATGCGGATCGGGCCGTCGGGAGCTCTGGCTTAAGCGGCTTCTCCGATCGCCATCTTGGACACGCCCCCCATAATATATTTTTCATTACCAACTATAATATGCAATATAAAGAAATTCAACATATTTTCAAGAGATATTGGCCTATTCTATTAAAAGATGAAGTATTAAAAAATATTATGGGGGCGCATGCGCGACCAGGGATGATGGCGGGCGCATATAATCTGAGCTCCGCTCATCCCCGGCCAGCACGGACTCACCCGCCACGCGCCACTGCCTTCCTTCAGCTCCGGGTGAGTCATACATCCTCTGCACCTGGCACGGCACCAGAGAGAGTCCTCTATGGGGAAGATAGGGCGCTGGAAGCCCCCCTCCCCGCAGCCACAGGATCTGCGGCCCTCAACGCTCCGGCGGTTCTTATCCAGGCCGCAATCCCCGGCCTCTAGCATGTCCAGGAACCCAGGGAGCGATCCCGGACCCCCGGTGGTCACGGAGGGTACTGCACCCTCAAGCATTACTGCTCCTCTGCCTGCCTCTGCCCTGATCCAGCCCCAGATGGAGGATCCTGACCCCCAGAATATAACTGGGGGGGCAATAGTCCACCCTGCCTCAGGGAATCAACACCCCTCCACCCAGATTTCCCAGCAGGCCGTCACATCATCATCCCTCACAATTTCAGCGCTAGATGATAAATTGCAAATATTCTTACGCAATATCACCGCATCCATTTCCACTGAAATTGGAAAACTGGCGTTGGATCTCAGAGGGGAAATAGTGCAGATTGGAGACCGCATGGATAAATTGGAAAATGAGTTTGATGATTTGGTGCAATACGTTCATGTTCTGGAAGAGGACAATGCGTATCTGAAACATTCCATGTCCCAAATGCAGCTCCAACAAGAGGACTTGGAAAACAGGGAACGGCGCCAAAATATCCGTATACGCGGTATGTCCGAATCTATTGTTGATGCACAACTACACCGTCGCCTATTGTCCTTTTTCACCGCAACTGCTCCCTTGGTTCCAGAAGCAGATTGGCTTATGGACAGGGCTCATCGCTCCTTGGGCCCAAAATCTGTTGAAGGCACCAGACCACGCGACGTCATTGTTCGCTTCCATTTTTTTCAAAGCAAGGAAGCCTTATTATCAGCAGTCCGCCAGTCGCAGAAGAGTTGGAGTCTGTCACCTTTAAATTCCAAAGATGGCTATCTTTGGAATTTAAAGGTGACAGACTCCAACTCTTCTGCGACTTGTCTCCGACTACCCTGGCCAAGCGGCGAGCTCTGAAGCCGATCACCTCACACCTTCAGCAACACCGTGTCCTTTATCGGTGGGGGTTCCCCTTCAGGCTGATCGTAACTAGGGACAATACTCAAGTTGTGCTCCGTGATCTTCATGAGGCGGATTCTTTTTTAAAGCGCCTGGGACTTCCACCTTTGTCAGATGACGTGTCCCCACTGCCACCCACTCCAGCCCGTCCATCTGCCACCCCCAACAAGATCTGGACTCCAGTCCGCAGAGGCCGGAGGAGGCTCTCACGTACCCCACAACGTCCACGTCATCCTCGGACAACTGATCCGCCTGTCTGATGATTCCCTGGGGTGACTCTCCGATGTGAATTCGGTGCCGATCCTTCCCTCCTGGTTTATACATGTTTTTTTCCACAGGTTTTTCATTTCTGGCCGGCCGAACCATTGTTGGGTGTTTTTTTGTTTCACCTTTGTTTTTTCTGGCCGGGTTTGGCGATCTTCCTGATGTCTTGGTTGTCGTGTTGCTCCCGATTTTGTCTAGCCATAGGCCTAGACGACTTGGGCCAAATTGTTGCTCCCAAGTTTATATCCTTGCGGATACTTATGTCAACTACTGTGTTTGTTCTTTCTTGTGTTAGTTTAATGTTTTTTGTTTTCCATTCTTTACATCGATGGTATATTATTCATTTTTCATGCTAATACATGTGCTTTTTTCATTATTATTTCATAATGGCTTTGAGGTTTTTGTCATAGAACATCAAGGGTCTCAATTCCATTCAAAAACGTTGGATGGCTTTGAGGGAATTTCGATCCTCAGGAGCAGACATTATTTTTGTCCAGGAGACCCATTTCAAATCAACTGGCTCCTTTCGTTTTGCCTCGAGATTTTTTTCCCAAGCCTATTCGGCCTTTGATCCTTCCGGAAAGGCTGGGGTGGCAATTTTGATTAGGTCACACTGCTCCCTTCAGGTTGTTTCCTCCAAGGTTGACCAACAGGGTCGCTTTATTATTTTGGAATGTATGCTTGGTGACACTCCCCTTGTTTTGTTGAATCTATACGCCCCAAATTCGGGTCAATTGCAATTACTTTCACAAACATTCGCCAACTTAGATTCCATTTCCACTTCGCATGTGATTGTTGGGGGTGATTTTAATTTGGTTTTTTCCCCCCATAAAGACAGGAAAGTTCTTTTCGAGTCCACACCCTAGAAGCGGCAATGCTCCTCTTCAAAATCTTTCCATAGACTGATAAGGGAGCATCGTCTCTTCGACGCTTGGCGGATTAAACACCCCCTCCATAAACAATTTACTTTCTACTCCACCCCTCACCGTAGCTTTTCCCGCCTAGATCACTTTTTTATCTCTGCCCCACTTCTTCCACTCCTGGTCTCCTCTGAAATCAACCCCATTACCTGGTCTGACCATGCCTCTCTGACTTTAAACCTTTTTTTCCCTCCTATTATACCCAAACCATGTCATTGGCGCCTTAATGAGACCTTTCTTTCCACAGAACATCTTAGGGATGAACTGTCACGGGGACTTGATACTTATTTTACCCACAATGTTGGCTCCGTAGCTTCTTCCTCAACCCTGTGGGAGGCCCATTGGGCAGTATTTCGAGGACTCTGTATTTCTATGGGTTCTCGTTTAAAAAAATCCTTGGCGAGTGCTAGGGCTTCTCTTATTCATCAACTATCTTTGGCAGAACGACGGTTGTTGGCCAAGCCGTCCATTTCTGGGCTCCGGAAGGTAACATCTCTACGTGACCGAATTAAAACTCTTGACTCTAGTAAGTCTGCACAATCCCTCCTATGGGTTAAGCAAAAATTTTACGAATTTTCCAACAAACCTCATCGTATGTTAGTCAATCAACTCAAAGCTCAGTCTCCTTCCACGATGCCTGATCTTTTAATCCAACAGAATGGAAGCCCTACCTATGATCCTCAGGTCATGGTATCCCTTTTTGGCTCATACTATAAGAATCTCTATAACTGTTTGACCCCAGAACTTCACCCGCCCCTCACACAGTTATCTTTTGATAATTTTTTTGATCCCCTGTCACTTCCGAGTCTTTCACCCTCAGACATTGCCACCCTTAACGCTGATATTACGCCAGAGGAATTGTTTGACACAATAAAACATCTTCCCTCTCGTAAAGCCCCGGGACCGGACGGATTGCCCTACTCCTACTATAAATATTTTATTGGTATCCTGGCACCTCATCTCCTCTCCTTTTATCGAGATCTTTTCAAGGGGGACACACCCCAGACTGAATTCTCCCAAGCATATATCTCGGTTATCCCCAAACCCGATAAAGATCACTCTATTGTAGACATCTACCGCCCCATTGCCCTACTTAATTCCGATTACAAGATTTTCACTAAAATCTTGGCCAACCGACTGTCCGGAATTATTTCCAAACTCATACATAGGGACCAAGTGGGCTTTGTACCTGCCAGACACGCTGCAGATAACACCAGGAGATCTATTGATCTGGTTGACTTGGTTAACCTCCACCCCCGCTATATTATTAAGTTTAGATGCTCAAAAAGCTTTTGACCGTTTAAGTTGGCCTTACATCTTTAAGGTCTTGGAAAGATTTGGTTTCAGGGGTCCATTTGTAGCAGCCTTGAAGCCCCTTTATTCTTCCCCCTTTTCGCAGGTCAGATTAGCCTCTTTTTTTCCACTCCCCTTTCAGATGTCAAATGGTACACGTCAGGGTTGCCCACTCTCTCCTTTACTGTTCATTCTTTGTCTGGAACCATTAGCCATCGCCATCAGGTCGAATCTGGATATTCGCGGGATACGATCCCATACCCATGAGTACAAATTATCGCTGTTTGCTGATGACATCCTCCTCACACTTGCGAGTCCCCATACCTCCCTACCGATTTTGCATAAGACCTTGAAACAATTTGGGGCCATATCTGGCTACAAAGTTAACACGTCTAAAACTGAGGCACTCCCGATACATGTCCCATCTGTCGTTTTATCCTCTCTTCAGGAAGCCTTTCCCTACCGGTGGTGCACCCACTCTTTAAAATATTTAGGTACTAATCTTACTTCCTCTTACCAATCCATATACGAGGCCAATTTCCCCCCATTATTTATAGCAATTTCTCGCTCTCTGAAACACTGGGATGCCCTGCCCATTTCTTTTCTCGGACGCATTAACGTACTAAAAATGACCGTGTTACCCAAACTGTTATACCTGTTTGCGACCCTCCCCGTTCCCGTTCCTATGTCCAAACTTCACTCCCTCCAGAAATCTTTCCTGCATTTTATTTGGCACAACAAGCGGCACAGGATTGCACGTTCTGTTTTGCTTTCTCCGCGTTCTAGGGGGGGCTTGGAGGCACCGGATATAATACCATACTACTATGCAACTCACCTTCGTTTTCTCATGTCATGGTCTACTCACTATCCTCCCAACACATGGGCTGAGATCGAATCTTTACAACTGTCTCCGGCTCATCCATGCTCCCTCCTTTGGTCGACCTCAGCAGTGGATTTCTCTTCTTTTCGCCACCTATTCCTTGGTCCCATGCACTTTTCTCTGACTGTTTGGCAGAAATGTAAGGCTAAATTTACACTAGCCTCTGATTGCTCCCCACTGACAAATATCCTCTATAACCCTAATCTTCCAGATAATATGGCCATGTCCCGGATGTCTCTTTGGGTAGTAGCTAACCTTTTTCAATTGCGTCACTTGGTACACCCGGTGACTCGTAAGTTACACTCATTCCCAGATCTCCAGAAAAAAGCTCTTCTACCTTCTCAACACCTATATATTTACCTTCAAATACGCCACTTCTTTTCAACCTTATCACCCTCATTAACCCTGGGGAAGCCTACTTCCTTCGAACGTTTATGCATGCAGGGTCCCCACCAAAGGGGTATTATTTCTAATACTTATAAACTACTTTTAGATGCCCCCTCCTTATCCAATGACACTCACCTTTACATGCGTAGGTGGTCTCAATTCGTACAATGTGATATTGATCTATTAACGTGGAAGAAAATTTGGGAAAATGCATCTAGATCTTCTGTTTGTGTGGTTTTTAAGGAAAATATATACAAGCTCATGATGTTATGGTACAAAACGCCTGAAGTTCTTCATGCTTATAATCCGAATGCTTCTCCTGCCTGCTGGGCTCTCTCTATCATATCTTTTGGACATGCAGCTCCATTACTCCTTTTTGGGAAGATGTTCTCTCCCTGTTACAATCACTAATGCGTACTTCTCTCCCACTTGATCCACTACATTTTTTGCTAGGTCTACCATTTCCGGGTCTACCTAAACCATCCGGAAAACTTGCTGTACATGTTCTGACCGCAGCTAGGAGAAGCATTCCTATGTGTTGGTTGTCTTCTACCCCTCCTTCAATGTCGATTCTGTACAAACTTATTGCTGATGTTAGACAGATGGAATACTTGACTGCACTACATAATTGTTCGTTTGCTGTGTTTGAGATGATTTGTCTCCCATGGGATACCTTCATTTCCTCTATGCCGGCCCAAAATGTAAGGTCCTGATAACCTTCACACTGTTATTTTATGTTTTTGTTGGTCCTGTCCTTACGCAGTTTTGCCATCGATGTACCTTTCTGTTTTGCTTGTTTTCTTTTCTTATCCCTTTTTTTTTTTAAACATACTGTTTGTATATTCTTGAAAATCAATAAAAATTGTTAATACAAAAAAAATATTATACCCAATAGACCTAGATTTGTTTATAGGAAAAAAGTCCCTGAGGACTAAAATTGCCCATAATGTTATTGATCCTCCTAGAAAAGTAGATCTATTCCCTGATTTAAAAGGCTTCTTTTATTGCAATAAGTGCAAAGTATGTAAGACAGTGAAGAAAGAGTCTAAAATGAAAAGAAAAACCTTTCACTCAACATCTACAAACAAAGAATATAAAATCAATTCTTTGATTTCTTGCAATTCCTCACATGTAGTATACGTTCTAGAATGTCCATGTCACCTCCAATATATAGGTAGAACAGGAAGGTGTTTGAAAACAAGAATAGGTGAACATATTGGTAAAATTAAAAAAGGTTTTGACAAACACAGTGGGGTTTATTTACTAAAGCTGGAGAGTCCAAAATCAGACTCCCTTCTGCATAGAAACCAATCAGCTTCCAGGTTTCATTGCCAAAGCTTCATTGAACAAGCTGAGGTTAGAAGCTGATTGGTTTCTATGCAGAAGGGAGTCTGATTTTGGACTCTCCAGCTTTAGTAAATAAACCCCAGTGTGTCAAGACATTTCAAACTGAAGCATGATTGTAATCCTAGTCTCCTTACTTTTTATGGGATAGATGAAGTTAGACAACACTGGAGAGGAACTGATATGATTAACGAAATGTCAAAAAAAGAGACATATTGGATTTATGAAATGAATTCCTTGAAACCTAATGGCTTAAATATAGATATTGATTTGAATTGTTTTCTCACAAATTTTTAATTTTAATATAATAATTTGAGTTGTGTAGTTTGTGGTTGGAGTTCCGTTTTAAGTATGTACTGGCCATTTAAAATGATTTGAGGTGTAGAAATTGCGTTTGTGAATTAGACCTATGTGTTCTCAATAAGAATCTGGATTTGAGGTTATCTTATTTTGACTAGTTGGTTTATACATCATCCTCTCCCTTTTGCTGATTATTATGTTTCATGTTTATTGTATTGGGCTATATATTATATTTCATGTGTCCATGTATCTGATATATTGGTGGGGGTTCGTCATTATGGGAAACGTGTGGTGCATGATTCCGAATTGATGACATCTGAACACTGCTAATGCAGTGCATATATAATGAGAGTGGGACGTCTCACATCCATCCGCTCCGTGAGGACGTCGATGATGAAATGCGTAGGGCGGGGCCTGTGGATGTGACCTCACTATGTTCCCGAGCTGTCAGTGTCTGCGCATGCGGGACGAGGCTGGGTTTGTTGCATTGATTGATATCACGCTTTGTTTGCTGGTGTCGGCTGGGACACCATTATGTGTAAGTGCACTGAGTTTTAATAAATAGGAAGATTTTAAAGGTACTGCACCATGAATTTTCTGTTCTCAAAAAGTCAGTGAATCCAGGGATTTGCTTCATCTGTGGAGAAGTGGGGCATTAATGGCAGGTTTGTCCAAGCCCATCAAAGTCTGAAATCCAGCATCCAAAGCCAGTGGGAAACTTCAGAGGGCCTCAGTGAAGGATCCAACCAGGTGCCCAACTTCAGCAGTTAGCTTCAAAGTCAAAGACACAAAGAAATAACAGTGGAAGCCCAAACTCTTGCAAAGGACCCCCACTTCTGTTTCTGAGCGACCAGACAATCCGTTCCACTTCCTCAGGTGCCTGACCTCAGAAAGCAGTGCACACCAACCCTCTGGAGCCCAACTGAGTCACAAACAAGCCCAGAAGATCATCAGGAAAGGGACACAAATACAGACAACAGGACAAACTGACCACCCTACTCCTGGCAAATTCCCTTGCAAACTAGTGGGATCTTCTCCCATCGTGCCAATGCAAGTGGAAGGCATCTATACAAACGCCCTTCTACATACGGGGGCACAAGTGACCCTGCTATATAGAGACTTTTACAACAGGCACCTCAAACTCTTACCCCTGTAAAAATTGAAGTAATTATAAATATGGGGCTTTGGAACTCCCTTATGATGGATCGATGGATGCTTACCAATTGAGTTGACATTTGACCCTTCCATGGCTGGACAATTGGAGACTTTTGACACCCTGGCCATTGTATGCCCTCGTCCACCAGGAGCCAACAAGATTTCTCTGATAGTGAGGACCAACACTGACTTCGCCAGGAGACTGCTCACTCCTCTTGTCTCGAAAATTGACACCCAAACAAAGGTATACACCTCATGCTGGGACAAGTATATCAACATCTAGTTCATGAACAGACAGTTTCAGCTGAAGGAGTGATAAGGAGATTGGACAAAAGCGAGAAGATACTGCAAAATGTAGAGGTGACGTGTCTATGAGTCTCAGTTAAGTTCAATTGGGAGCAACTGGGCCCCTTTGTTGTCCTTGAAGCTGTCTGTCGGAGAGGACACAGGGGTGGAGGTGGTCCCAGAAGTGACATCCACTAGGGCTTTGCAGCGAAACCATGGGCAGATTCCAGTTCGTGTCCACAACATCACAGATTCACCAGTGAAACTATGAGCCCGAATGCTGCTAGGACAAGTGAATCCAGCCACCCCAGTCCCACCATCTGATTTGGTGGGGGGAACAAAGGATGGGATTCCTGTAGAGACATTCTATCCACAAATTACCCTTCTCCCACCTGCGTGGGAGGAAAGAGTCAAAGCCTACCTCCTGAAACGGCAGGAGATGTTCTGGAAGAGTGAATTCGACATGGGGTGTGCAAAGAATGCCCAATACCCGATTCGCCTCCAGGAGAACAAACCATTCAGGGGGACATTTCAACAGATCCCACTGGGTAATCTGAAATATTTCTGTGAACAGGTATCATCTGAGAATCATAGAGTCCCTCAACATCTCCCATAGTGGCAGTGCTGAAGAAAAATAGTTCCCTGAGACTGTATCGATTACCGAACACACAACCAGAAAACTGTCCCTGACAGTACACCACTCCGAGAATAGCAGATGCTTTACAGAGCCTGTCGGGGCAAAATGGTTCAGTGTGCTGGACCTAAAAAGTGGATACTACCAAATCCCCATGCACCCTGAAGACAGGGGGAAGACAGCTTTCATCACCCAATTGGGTTTTTCCAGTTTAATAGGATGCCCCAAGGTCAACCTGGAGTTCCAGCAACATTTCAATGATGACTGTAGGAGAAATGAACCTGATTGAAGTGTTGGTGTACATAGACAATATAATTGTCTTCAGCAAAATCCTTGAAGACATGATAGGCATCTGCAGAAGGTTCTGAAGAGACTCCATGATGAGGGGTTGAATTTGTCTCTAGAAAAGTCAGTTTCATCAGCCGTCAGTCAATTATCTTGAGCATGTTGTTTCCGCTGAAGAAATAGCTTCTGACCCCCAGAAGCTGGATGCTGTCACCTCCTGGCCAAGACCTACCAACGTAACTGAGCTTAGGTTATTCCTGGGGTTTTGCTCATATTACACAAGATTCGTTGAGGAATTCGCTAAAATAGCTCAGCCCATTAATGACTTTTTGAAGAATGAAGATGATGACAACCCAGAAGAAGTTGGTGTTTTGGCTCTGAAGTGGGCAGTTGTGGGCAAAGTGAAAGTCTACTTGTATTTTGCAGACTTTATAGTCAAAACTGACAACAACCCACTCACATATATCCTTACTACAGCCAAGCTGAATGCCTACCGCCCTATCAGGGTTCTGTTTCAGCTTAAAATATCATCCATGGGTCAAGGAGGCTGATTCCCTGTGGAGGAGACCCTTTGATTCAGGGGTTTCCTCCGAAGAGTGGACTGAACTGACTCCAGAAGTAATACAGCCCTTGTGTCAAGGAGCAGAATATTGGACCAGAGGAACAACAGGGGCTGATGCCATCAGAGTCTTAATGACAGGTGTTCCCAAAAAACTACTTTGACCTTTCCCGTCAGAGATGAAGGCCTACCTAAGCTTTCAAACAAAGAATTAAGAAAGGATTAGATGGAGGATCTCCTATGTAGTGTGATACTGAAGGCCCTGGAGGGTCAATGCCCTGATCTACTGCTGACATACTCTCCAAAAGAAGCACGAATAGTACACAAGGAATGAGATAGACTGCAGTTATGTCGAATGCATCCTTAGATGATAGATAAGTGGCAGTTATGCTTGCCAAGAAAACACATAGAAAACGTGCAGAAACTTGCTGACTGCCTTACATGACAATCATGGTTACTTAAGGTGTGAAAGAACATTCAGACTAGTGAGAGACTGCTTCTTTTGGCCCTGCAGGATACTGCCACTCATGCATACGGTGCATACAGAAGAAAATGTTACCCAGCAGAGCTGCTCCAATGGGCCACCTTCAAAGTCAAGGGCCAATGGAATTGGTGCGCATTGACTTTCTCTGCCTGGAGCCTGGCTCAAGGGGACTTTGAGAGTAGACTCATTAAAAGACAGCTAGACCTGTTAGCTGTAAAACTTTGCAAACAGCTAATTTTTCTCCTTCATTGATATGTGTTGATGAGGCTGCACTGATGGGCACTGATGGGCACTGATATGCTGCACTGATATGGAGGCACTGATGAGGCTGCACTGATATGCAATGATGGGCACTGATAGGCGGCACTGATGGGCAGCACTGAAGGGCACAAATTGGTGAGCACAGATTATCAGCACTGACAGGCACAGATTGGCAGCACTGCTGGGCACTTTTGAGGCTACACTGATAATCAGTGCCTTGATTATCAGTGTAGATGTGTCTCCTTTCACACTTGCCGTTTATCGGCAGTACTTTCCTCACGCTGTGACAGTCTGAAGAATGAAAATATGCACAACCAAGGAATGGGAGTGTATATGTCTGTGCATAAAAAATTGGGAATGCTTTCAGAAATAGAGGTGTCAATAGTTTATTTTTGTCAGTTAACAAAATGGAAAGAAAATTAACAGAGAAATCCAAATCAGATGAATGTTTGGTGTGAACACCCTTTGCCTTCAAAACAACATCAATTATTTTCGGTATAGTTGCACAGTTTTTGAAGGAACTCCGCAGGTAGATTGTTCCAAACCTCTTGGAGAATAAACTCCAATCGTCTGTGGATGTAGGCTGCCCCAAATCCTTCTGTACTTATGTAATCCCGGACTTGATGATGTTGAGATCAGGGCTCTGTGGAGGCTAAACTACCAGTTCCAGGACTCCTTGTTCTTCTTTATGCTGAGGATAGTCCTTAATGACATCGACTGTGTTTATGGGGTTGTTGCTCTGTGGCAGAATAATTTTGGGGCCAATCACATGCCTCCCTGATGGATAAATATCTGCATGTATTTCTCAGCATTGAGGACAACATTGTTCTTGACAAAATCTTCAACCCAATTTGCAGAAATGCAGCCCCATTCCAGTGCCATCTTAATAGTATAATGGGTCCCTGGGCATTGGGGCCCCTACCAGCCTGCATCAGGTGTCCCCATCACAGTGCCCCTTACATTAGAGTTGTGCCCCTTCCCCCCTGTATTCATAGATCTCAAATGCTATTCCCACTTTCAATTAAGGCAGCTCTTCCTCTAACATGCTGAGACTGAGGGGAGTTCTCAGTCTCAGTGCCAGCTCTCTTTCACCCCCTGCAAGAGGGAGAAGAAAGCTGAATGCATTCTCTATCAGAAGCCAGCCGCTGCTCCTTTGGTGTGACATTGCAGTTACTCCTGCCAAAGAGGAGCATCACAAGTGGCCAAATTGCCAGTACCCCCCCCCTTCAAACACAGTGCCCAGACCCCCTCTATGTCTTGGCCCTCAGGTACCTTGGGCCTCTGGCCAGTACCAGGTGTGCCCATTTATTAAGACGGCCCTGCCTCAAACGTGTAAGGAATCTCCACCATGTTTCACTGTTGCCTGCAGACACTCATTACTGTACTGATCTCCAGCCCTTCAGTGAACAAACTGCTTCTTGCTTCCTTTGTTTTTTTATGTATAGTTGAGGCGCTTAGCCTTGTTTCCACATCAGAGCTTTTTAGCCCTAATTCTTCCACGAAGACCACTTCTGGCTAGGCTTCTCTGGACAGTAGATGGGTGTATCTGGGTCCCACTGGTTTGTGCCAGTTCTGTGCTAATGGCACTGATGGACATTTTCTGATGTCAAAGAGAAGTAAGCATGATGTGTCTTTCATCTGCTGCATTAAGTTTCCTTGGCAGACCACTGCACGTATGGTCCTCAACTTCACCAGTTTTTTAGTGTTTCTTCAAAAGAGCTTGAGCAGCACATCCTGAAACCCCAGTCTGCTTTGAAATCTGTGCCTGGGAGAGAACTTGCTGATGCAGTATAACATTCTTGTGTCTTGTTGCTGTGCTCAGTCTTGTCATGGTGTATGACCTGTGATATAAAACAGTCTTCCACAACCTCACCTTAGTAACAAAGTTTGACTGTTCCTCACCTAGTTTGATGCCCCCTACACAGCTGTTTCTGTTTCAGTTAATGACTCTGTTTCAACCTACATATGAAATCGATGATCATTAGCTCCTGTTTGGTAAAATTGATTTATCATACTCCTGACTCAAATCCTAAAAAATCCCTGAATTTGTGGTGCAAGTATTAAACTATACATTTTGAAAACATTCTTAGGCTATTCCACTTTAGACAACATTGGTTTTCAAATTTCACAGTGCCTTAGGGTCACCCTGAAATCAAACTTGAGACTATATAGTAGATAATAGTGTGTATTATCTCTTGAAAGCAGATGCACAGGGTATATCAGTACAGTATATAATGACACAAGAACCACACTGGCAATGTGCACAGTTAGGAAGAACTAAACTTTGACCCAAACAAATTAACCTGTAGATTTCCCCACTAGGGTTGTAAGCAGGCAACAGATGGTTGAAGTAGCAAGAGTGTATGGCTAAGTTGCCTGGGTGTACCTGTGGTGGGTGGGCTAGGCCTAGACTTTCCTTCATAAACAGCCATAATCCTGCTGTGAAAACAGTTAAGCTAGATTGATAAACTAGGTGTCAACACCGCCTGGTGGTACCTCTAACGATCCACAGGACAGGACTCCCCAGGGCGCGGGGTCTAAGTCCCAGTCTGCTTGTTCACCAGGGCCCCTGATGGTGGGGATGGACTTGGAGCAGACAGTGACCAGGTCGCGGCCCCTGAGTACACCTGCCTGTGGTAGAGGGATCCACCAGAGGTATATACTGATAGAGAGCCTGACGTGAAGAGGCGGATAGGCCTGAGCAGCAGTGACCGGATCCGTACAGGATGGATGGATGGCAGGGTAGTGTAGTCAGACAGGCCGGGTCGGTTACAGTGGGGACAGCCCGGTACAAAGCAGCAGACAAAGAGTAGTCAGGTCACATGCAGGGTTCAGTAACAGAAGGTCTGATAAATAGGGATATCCAGGAGAGTAGTCAAACGAGCCAGGGGTCAGAGCAGGAGATAGTCAGCAAAGGTCAGGATCAAGCAGGGTCGGCAACAAATCAATCAGCAGGAACACACGAGCAGGAACAGGGTAATAAGACCATACGGCAACTAGTGTCTGTGCAGGGCTGGTTTAAATAGTGCGCCCTGCACTGTCATTGGTGCCAGGCGCACGTCCGCGATCACGAGTGCGCATGCGCGGACGCCGCTGCAGCTGCCTAGGACCTAGCGCCTAGTATGCATGTATCCAATGATGCATTTGTGCACTAAATAAAACGATATGCAAATAACTTAGGCCGGTGACTAGACAAGATGATACACAAACACTTATCTTAATACATACTGTGTATCTTCAAAAGCATAAATAATCAATGCAAATCAAACAACACATGTAACCAATCAGGTTACAAACAGGGTACATTAAAGGGAAAGCACATTTGACCTGTCTTTCATTATATAGGTCAATTTAACCACTTGCCATCCTGAGGATGTACCCCCCTTCCTGACCAGGCCTCTTTTTGCTATTCGGCGCTGCACTATTTCAACTGATAATTGCGCAGTCATGCAATGCTGTACCCAAATGAAATTTATGTCTTTTTTTTCACACAAATAGAGCTTTATTTCTGTGGTATTTGATCACCTGGGCGCTTTTTATATTTCACGCTATAAAACAAAAAAAGACCGAAAATTTGGAAGAAAAACAATATTTTTTACTTTCGGCTATAAAAAATATATAGAAACTCAAATTTCGTCACAAATTTAGGCCAAAATTTATTCTGCTACATGTTTTTGGTAAAAAAAAAAATCCCAATAAGTATATATTGATTGCTTTGTGTGAAAGTTATAGTGTCTACAAATTATGGTATAGATACTGCAATTTACACCATTTTTTGCTATATAGAGCTGCACTAGTTTAACTGACAATTATGCGGTCATGCAATACGGTACAAAAATTGAATTTACGTCTTTTTTTCACACAAATAGAGCTTTCTTTCATTGTCATTTAAAGTTTTCATTTAAATTATATATTGGTCACACAAGCCATGTGTATATGTGGAATTACACCCCGAAATACATTCTGCTACTTCTACCAAGTATGGGGATACCACATGTTTGAGGCTTTTTGGGAGCCTAGCCACATACAGGATCCTGAAATCCAATGACCACTTTGAAAGCCTGAAGGTGCGTAACTTCCTCATTTCACTTCCTTACTAACTATCACAGTTTAAGAGACCCTGAAATGCCAGGATAGCACCAAATACCCTCAAATGACCCCTTTTTGGAAAGAAGACACCCCAAGGAGAGGCAGGGTAAGTATTTTGCAGATCTCATTTTTCTCACAAGGTTATGAAATATAAAAAAAGAAAAGAAAATTTTTTTCTGTTTTCTTTCTTCATATTCCAAAAACTTGTGGCAACAAACGAGATCTGCAAAATATCATGCTTATCAAATTCCTTGGGTGTCTTTCCAAAAAGGGGTAAATTGGGGGGGTTTGGTGCTATCCTGGCATTTCAGGGCCTCCGAAATTATGATAGGTAGTCTGGACGTGTAATAAAGCCCTTTAAAAGCCTGAAGGTGCTTATTGGATTTTGGGTTCCTGTACTTGGCTAGACTGCCAAAAAGTCTCTCACATGTGGTATCCCCATACTCGGGAGAAGTAGCAGAATGTATTTTGGGGAGTAATTCCATATATACTAATGGCATGTGTGAGCAATAAATCATTTAAATAACAATTTTGTGTAAAAACAAAAAAATATATTTTTTTTTGGTCATTTTCCAAAAACTTGTGGTAAAAAATAAATTCTTCTATTGACTCAACATGCCTCACAGCAAATAGTTTGGGGTGTCTACTTTCCAAAAGGGGGTTGTTTTGTGGGGTAGGGACATTTTATGTTCAACATTAGAAGTTTATGCCACACATCATTCACTGTTCTAACCACCTGAAGACCAAGCCTTTTCTGACACTTTTTGTTCACATGAAACAAATCTGTATTTTTTGCTAGGAAATTACTTTGAACCCCTAAACAATATATATGTTTTTAAAGCAGACACCTTAGTAAATAAAATGGTGGGTGCTGCAATTTTTTTATGTCACATAGTACTCGCGCAGCGATTTTTCAAACGCACATTTTTAAAAAACAAATATACTTTTTTTTCTTTTAATGCACAAAAACACAATATATTGGGCAATTATTTGGTAAAATATAAAAGATGATGGTATGCCGAGTAAATAGATAGCAAACATGACATGCTATAAAACTGCACATGCCCCATGCAATGGTGACAAACATTTAAAGCCCTGATCAGTTTCACTTTTTATAAACTGTGTTTTTTGGCGCTCTTTCCACATGGATGATGTACTACTTTTATACCTAAATAAATCTGATAAATTACTACACTATGAGCACCTTCTTGCGGTCGACCTAAGCTGAAATAAACGAGTCAAAGCCGGTTGACAATCTGGAGTGAGACCACACTGTCCACATAAGTTTGGATGATTCAGATTTATTCTCATCGCAAGCAATCATCCGTTCCATATACTCAATCTTTTCAACCTCACAAGTCCATTCCGCTATAGCTGGAGCCTCAGTCTGACACCAATGCCTGGTGATTACAGAATGAGCTGCCGTAATAGAGTGTCGCACCAGACTTCTTTTAATTTGCTTATACGAACCTGGCAGCATAGACAATGTAGTAATCCTAGGCTCATTTGGAATAGAGTCTCCTATTAATGTAGTAAACAAATCTCCCAAAAAGGTAAAATTTTTGGGCAAGTGCAAGGGCCATGGTCCCAGGTTCTCCCAAACATCTCCAACATGTCTCAGGGATAGACGGGTCAATTTATTCAAAATCGTAGGGCAACTATACCATCTAGACAGGATTTTGTAATTGAGTTCATGAGCATAAGAAGATACAGATAATTTGTAGGATACAGCCGGATACTTGTCCCAGTCCAGTCCTTCCACTGACGTGTTTAATTCCTGCTCCCATTTAGAAAGGAACAGAGGGGGATTCGGACAGGTCTCTCCCAGGTATACTTGCGAAACTGTGTGTTCAGGTCTAGACGATTGGGATAGGAGAGATTCAAAAGCCGATGAAGATTGTGTCAAGCGATCCATACAATTCCGCTTACGCAGTGTTTCAATTGAGTGTATTCCAACCATGCTAGTGACGTACTATTATTATTTTTATTATTATTACACAGTATTTATAAAGCGCCAATAGTTCGCTCAGCGCTGTACATTACAAAGGGGGACAGAACATGTGACAGAACAATAACAATACAATGCAAAACATGAGGGGTTCGAGGGCCCTGCTCTTTCGAGCTTACAATCTAGACACAGGAGGAGAAAGCTGTGGGGGATGGAGTGGTAGGAAGAGTAGAGGAGGTCGGCAAGTTGGTGGGGTAGGCTTCCCTGAAGAGGTGGGTTTTCAGGGTGCGCCTAAAGGAGAGGAGAGTAGGTGATAATCTGATGGGTTGGGGCAGGGAGTTCCAGAGGATGGGTGACACCCTGGAGAAGTCCTGGAGGTGGGCATGGGAGGAGGAGACCAGGAAATTAGCGAGAAGGAGGTCTTGTGAGGAGCGGAGTGTGCGTGATGGGTGGTACTTGGATATTAGGTCGGTGATGTAGTTTGGGGCAGTATGGTGGACGGCTTTGTACGTCAGTGTTAGGATTTTGAATTTGATCCGTTGCGCAATCGGAAGCCAGGGGAGGGATTGGTAGAGGGGGGTGGCGGAAACGGAGTGGTTGGAAAGGTGAATGAGTCTGGCAGCCGTATTCAGGATCGACTGAAGCGGGGATAGCCAGCGGTGAGGCAGGCCAGTAAGGAGGAAGTTGCAGTAATCGAGTTGTGATATGATGAGGGAGTGAATGAGCTGTTTAGTGGTTTCTGGGGTTAGGAACGTGCGTATTTTGGCGATATTGCGGAGGTGGAGTCTGCATGAGTTTGTTAAAGATTGGACTTGGGGCTGGAAGGATAGGTTGGAGTCCAGAATGACACCAAGTACTTTGGCCTGCGGGGCGGGTTTGATGGTGACGTTATTGGACATGATGAAGAAGTCAATGCTGGGTGGGGTCCGGACTGGGGGGAAGACAAGAAATTCGGTTTGGAGAGGTTCAATTTAAGGAAGTGGAGCGACATCCAGTCTGATATGTCGCTCAGTAGGTGTGTGATTCGGGCGGAGACTGAGGGGGTGAGGTGGGGGGTTGAAAGATAGATTTGTGTGTCATCGGCATATAGGTGGTAGTTGAAGCTGTGAGAGTGTAAGAGTTGGCCAAGGGAGGAGGTGTAGATGGAGAAGAGAAGGGGACTGAGGACGGAGCCTTGAGGGACCCCAACAGAGAGGGAGAGTGAGGGGGAGGTGGTAGCATTATAGGTAACGCTGAAAGAGCGTTGTGACAGGTAGGATGAGAGCCAGGAGAGAGCAGAATCTCTGAGGCCGAGGGAGTGTAGTTTTTTGAGGAGGAGGGGGTGGTCGACTGTGTCGAAAGCTGCAGAGAAGTCAAGGAGTAGGAGCACTGAATAGCGGCCATTAGCTTTGGCGGTTAGCAGGTCGTTGGAGAGTTTGAGTAAGGCAGTTTCGGTGGAGTGTAGGGGACTTCCGTCTGTAGGGGAAACCGGACTGTAGGGGATCGAGGAGGTTGTTCTTGTTGAGGTGAGAGCTTAGGCGGGTGTAGACTAGGCACAAGAGTAGTACTATGTAGTACTATGTAGTACTATGACAAGAGGGGAAGAATGTGGGAAAGAGGCTTAAGAGTCCGGCCACACGACGTGTGGCCCAGTAGAGGCCCTGTCAGGGCAGGGGCCGAGGAACGGACAGGCAGGCCTAACAATGTAACGCACTGGCTGACGACAACCACCACCCACAGACCGAAGTCCCTCAGGGCGCGGAGTCTAAGTCCCAGGCTGCCCTTCACCAGGGCCCCTGATGGTGGGGATGGACTTCACGCAGCCAGGAACCAGGTCGCGGCCCCCGAGACACCTCAGCTGCGGTAATGGCCGCCGCCAATGGCATGTAGCTGGTGGAAGAAACAAAAGAGTAGTCAGACAGGCCAGGTCAACAACAACAGGACAAAACAGTACAGGACAGCAGACGAGAATCACAGGTCACGAGCCGGGTTCAGAAACAGAGGGTCAGATCAAAGGAGAATACAAAGAATAGTCGAGTCACAAGCCGAATCAGATAGCAGAAGAGTCACGAGAGTCAGAACAGAGTAATAGCAACACACAAGACACAAGTGCAAAGAGCATGTGCGGACCACAGGCTTATATGTCATCAGCCACACCCCTCTGGGGGATGGACCTCAGAGACCTGAAGGCATAAAAGGATTCCCACCATGCACAGCAGAAATCCAAGATGGACGCCAGCACATGGAGTAACATAACCTCAGGGAAAAGGTAGGACCTTGACAGGCCCATCCTGGTGACGCCAACATAGGAACCGTGAACACTGTTCCATGGCAGGGAATGAAACTAGCCTAAACAATTAAGCCTAGAGGACACTAGGCCCTTACCTAAGTAAGTATCCCAGGTTTGTAAGGTTGCATGGACCGTAAGGACTCTGAGGTCTCTATCCAGGTTCCAACCACAGCAAGGATATCAGAGCAGGGATGAAAAGATCATTCTCCAACTGAGCCCATAACTTAATGGATTGACCATGGAACCAGTCAGTCACTCTAAGCAGAGAGACTGCATGACAATAAAGAATTAAATTGGGCAGGGCAACGGCACCCCTACTTTTCGGCAAAGATAGAATAGTGGCTTGTGTTCTAGGTTTTTTATGGCCCCACAGAAAACCATGAATCACCCTGTTCAGAGACAAAAAGAAATCTGAGGTCGGAGGAAGTGGGATAGCCTGAAAGGTGTATAACAATTTTGGTAAGATGTCCATCTTGATAGCATTCACTCGACCAAACCAAAAGATGTGCGGTTTATCATATGTTTGAAGACAGGAGCGGATCGTTTGGAGAAGGGGTGTATAATTAAAGTCCACCATAATGGGCAATGAAGATGGGATTTTAATACTGAGATATTTAATAGCCGTCGGTTGCCATTTGAAGGGGAAGTTACAACAAAGCTGGAATACCAAAGACGGGGCAACAAAATGTTCAAAGCTTCTGTTTTATCATAGTTCACTTTAAAATTGCTTAATATCCCAAATTTTCCAAACCTCTGCATCAAGGAAGGATTGGATACAAGAGGGTTAGTAATATAGAGAAGGAGGTCATCTGCATACAAAGAAAGTTTATAGTCATAGCAGCCGACGGAGGTGCCATGGATATCAGGGCGTTGACGTGTAGCAACAGCAAGATGTTCCATGGTAAGAATATATAGTAACGGGGAGAGAGGGCACCCCTGGAGAGTGCTATGATCGAATCCTTGCGAAAGGACAGGTATATAAAGCCAGGATTTTAGTAATTAATGTGTGACCAACGCTATTGGAGCGTTTGGTGAAAGAAAGACCAGTGGACCCTATTGAACGCTTTTTCAACCAAGTTAAGACAAGCCGTAACATGGCATTTTTGAGCATATGTCATCAGAGTAATTGTTTTAAGGGTATTATCTCTGGCCTCCCTATTCAGGGTGAAGCCCACCTTTTCTAGATGTATAAGATCTGGAAGTAAGGGCGTGAGCCTGTGAGCAATGATTTTGGAGTACAGCCTAATAACTACATTTGTCAGGGACATGGGGCTGTAACTGCCACTTAAAGTAGTGTCTTTACTTGGTTTAGGCAATACTGTTATTACAGGGAATGGTTGGGAAAGAGGAATCTGCTGAAACGAAGTTAAATGTTCTTGTTAGAAAGGGGATCAGTAGATCACTAAATGTTTTATAAAAGCGAATGGAGTAGCCAACTCCCATATGGAAGAAAAATATATTTGAAATATATATTAAAAATATTCTTCCCAAATATATTGCCATATATTTGAAATGCTACAATTTTGTCCATATTCAGTATATTTCAATACATATAAATATATATATATTTGCATGTTGAAATGCGTTTTTATTACAAACTATATGAAAAAATATTTTTAAAAATACATTTCAAATATACTGTATGTCTTTAAAAATACAAATCTACAATTTTGGAATGCATTTACAGATATATGTAAAATATATGTTAAAATGACTATTATTATTATAATACAGGATTTATATAGCACCAACAGTTTGTGCAGCACTTTACAATACTGTATAACAGGAGACAATACAACAACAATACAGTTCAATACAAGAGGGATTTGAGGGCCCTGCTCTTTGGAGCTTACAATCTAGGAGGGAAGGGCTATTGGTACAAAAGGTAGTTGTAGCATTCGTACCCACAGAGATGGACGCGGTTCAATCATTTTGCTCCAACCTCCATCTTGGCAAAGGATCATCCATCTTGTACAAACATATCTTTCCTCATTCTCCCCCTCCCTCTCTGAGAGCCACAGTGACATTTGGTCGGTGTATGTGTTGGAAGTGTCACAGGCAGGCCAGGGCACAGCAGGGATCTTCGAGCTATAAAACATCTCTTAGCTGGGTGCCGGGCTGGCTGGGAAGCTGTGCAATCTGGCACCTTGTAAAAGGATAACCCAAACCTTCCCCTGAGTTCAAAGACATTCCAGAGGAAACTAAATTACACTTTTAAAATCCATTTTTCCCCTATGTCTCATATCTTGGAATCTGAGAGACTTACATAAAAACCAGGCATATCCTCAGATTGCTCACGATCAGACAAATCATTTGATAGGTCACACTCCCTGGCTGGAATACATAGGAAAGCAGAAAATTACATCTCTTGAACCATTCAAGTATGTATTTTATATTTCATACCTAACCGTTCCTCAGATGCTTCTGCAGATTAATCTACCCGTGGGTGGAATGTTATTGTGCCTAGGAAAAGTTATGAGCCAAAATATGAGCTAGGAGAGATTTTGGTTCTAGTTTGGGTCTCCGCCCAGACAACCCCTCCCCAAGTGAGGCATTGGTCCTTGGCTTCAGAGACACCCCCTGCTGTGGGAATACAAAATAGGCTGTCAGGCCTAAGAGTGTAAGTTGAAGAATTCTCCCGTTTAACATCCGAACCAACTTGGGAGACGGTGCCCTTTTGCTCTGAAACTTGATCTGCTTAACTCAAGGCTGATTGGCAAGTACTTTAATCCTTCAACCTTCCTTCTGTTATCTTTTTGCTGTGCTGTTGTTCTCTGTATATTTATATTGGTTACATCTTTTTTCTGTAAATATTTTATTGCACCCCTTTTTACCTTTTAGTAATAAATCTTTTTTTTTTCCCATAAAGTTTATTAATAAACTCAGAGCATACAATAGGTACAGGTAATGCAAGGTATCAGTCGGAAATACAATAGGAGGTAATACACATACAGCAAACAAACAGATACATAGCAATACATAGGCAAAGAATCAGACGTAAGTCATCCCAGGAAAAAGAAAACAGGAAAAATGAGGACATGCAAACGCAGGAACATTAAAGGCATATCTGGTCTCAAGCCCTTATTCAGCATATTGGAATCACAGCACTGGCAGGGTCGATGATATATAACCTCAGTTACTGAGCAGCAGCAAAGAGCAGGGCCAGTGAGTCAAAGGTACAGTATGCATTGGAAATCTATACAGTAGGTGTGGAGGGGGGGTGCAAGGGCTTGTAGGATAGGGCCTTTTACTTTTGATGAAACTGAGGTAACTCACTACAGGTTGCCAGCACGTGGCTAAAGGGTTCAGGAAAGGAAATATGTAAAAGTAAAATATATGTGCAGCTGGATTGCAGATAGGGAGTAAGGCTCCTATGCGTAGAGAAGTGTACCAAAATGGAAAGGGGAGAATGAAAGCTAAACTCTGAGTAGGAAAGCAAGGAAATGGGGATTAAGAATTTAAGAATAAGCATGAAAAAGAAGGGAAGAGAGGGGAAGAAGAAAAAGAATAAAAAAGAAAAAAAGGAGGAGGGTCGAACGGGGAGGAGGTGTGGAGGAGTAGTAGGGTAGGTAAGTCACCTTTACTCAAGACTCCCAGGACATGAGAGATACATGCAACTCTGGCAAAGAAGCGAGCTGGGGACAGTTGCAGGCATAGCAGGGTGCCAAGCGTAACTTGCTCCAAGCAGTACAGGACATCGAGACAAAGGACCTCAATCACAACCTTAAAAAAAACAGAGAGCCGATATATCACCAAAAACACTACGGGGTATCAGAGAGGTTCAGAATCAGTCAGCAAGGCCCATGAAAGAATGATATTCAGGGGTCGTTCGGAAGTGAATCCAACAGGACCACGTATGAGAAAATTTTGTAGGGTTATCCAGAGAAGAAGCAATCAGCTCTACCATTTCAGCAATTCTGTTCAAACGTACCAATCTCGCACTGTGGGGGGGGTGAACAGACCCCCAGAGAACCGGTAAGCAGAGTTTAGCCGCGTTAAGCATATGCATAGCCAGAGATTTGAAATAGACGTTTGGGAAGCGGAGTGTGGTGGAGGAGGAGTTGGGCCGGAGAGAACTCAATATCAAGAGTAGACACCGAAGAAGTAATCCGATGTACCTCCTGCCAAAAGGGCTGAACCATAGAGCAGTCCCACCAGATATGAAGAAGAGATCAAACAGGAGCCCCACATCTCCAACAATTACTAGGTCTGGATGGATCAAAATGATGGATTCTAGAAGGTGTATTGTACCAACGTGTCGCCAACTTGTATCCATTTTCTTGTGCCGAAACATTCAAGGAGCACTTATGAGAAAAGGTAAAGATTTGGTCCCAATCAGAGGAAGAATAGTCAATGTTTAAGTCTCTTTTCCAAGCTTTGCAGGTGGGAAGTGAATCAGAGGTTCTGTCACCAAGAAGAAGCAGATAGGTAAATGATAATAAATGCCTCCGTGGTTCAGCCTTTGAACAGAGTGACTCAAAGGAGGTGAGAGGGCGGACCCATTTATGGTGATATGCAGGAGAGAGAAGAAAATGTCTGATTTGAAGATAGGCCCAAAAGGGAAAGGTGAGATCACCCATAGTACTTGCCAGGGAAGAACAAGACTTCAGCTGACCTTTGAAAATGTGGTTCGCCAATACTTGACAGTGTGGCCAATGTGCTGATGGAAAGGACTTATGCATACCGGGAGGGAAGTCCAGATTGAGGCGAAGAGAAGTTAGTGGGTTGGGGGCATCGGAAATGGAAACCGATTTACAGCCTAAGCAAAAGGTTTTAAGGGAAGGACCGATTATTGGATGTAGGAGGAGGTCTTGAGGATTTGGGGAGCACAAGTTGGGAGAAAGAAATACGTGGCTGTTTATGATTCCAGAGAAAAAAGAGAGCACATTCCTCTGCATGAAATGAAAAAGGCGGGTGGCAAATGGATAGGCAAGGTTTGAAATACATAGAGGAGGTGCGGGAGGATATTCATTTTTAGTATAGCAGCCCTACTAAACCAGGAGAAGCATGGGCGATGCCACCTAGTTAGGTCTGCTCGGATGGCACCAAGGGTTGGAAGAAAGTTTTTGACATAAAGATCACAGAGGTTACTGGTAAGCTGTATTCCCAGATAGGTAAGGGAGTCCCTTTCCCATTGAAACGGGAACTGTGACTGACAAAAGGAAACCAGGTCTGGAGGAATAGTAATGTTTAAGGCATAGGATTTGGAATGATTAATTTTGAGGTTCGAGATATATTGAAAGAAGGAAAAATCCTTAAGTAGGTTGGGCAAGGTAATCCGGGGCTCCGTCAGAAACAAAATAATGTCGTCTGCGTAGGCAGCAAGTTTGTATTCTTTGTTCACCAGGGAAATACCCCTGATATCTGGGTTTAAGCAGAGTTTACGTAACAATGGTTCTAGGGATATCACAAAAAGAAGCGGGGATAGGGGGCAACCTTGGCGCGTACCATTCCCAAGAGGGAATGGATGAGATCCATGCCCATTCACATGGACCTGAGCCGTTGGACCAGAATACAGTGCCATAATGAAATTGAGCATGGTGTCCCATAAACCAATCGCCTGTAGAAATGCCTTTAAGTAATCCCAGACACCCTATCAAAAGCCTTCTCGGCATCTAGGGAAAGAATAAATCCTGGACTGCGAGAATCGTGAAGTCGGTGGAGAAGGTTAAGAGCCTTGATGGTGTTATCCCTTGCTTCCCTTCCTGGGTCGAAGCCCACTTGGTCAAGGTCAATCAGGGAGGGTAACAAGGGAAGGAGACGGTTGGCTAGGGTCTTTGCGTAGCTTTTGATGTCTACGTTCAAAAGAGAGATGGGCCTATAATTGGTAACCAAAGTGACATCTTTACCTTCTTTGGGGATGACAGTGATATGATCTTCCAGGAGGCGATGATGTTGCGTGGAGGGTGAAGAGAAAGTGTTGAAGGCGGAGGGGAAGGGTCCACTCAAAATATCTAGAAACTCCTTGTAATATGCCACAGAAAGACCATCAGGGCCCGGGCTTTTACCAGGTTTCATTCGCTGGACGGCTCGGGAGAGTTCCTCCGACGTGATATGATGTTCCAAAACCTGAACAGTATCATCCGGTAAAGTGGAAGGACTATAGAGGCAAAGAAAGTCAGAGATTAGGGTGTCTCTAGGCTTATTGGCCTCAGAAGGGCAACGTTCTGGAGGGAGATTGTATAATGTTTTGTAGTATTGCTCAAAGTGAGATGCTATATCTGCATTTGAGGTGGCCAAAGAGCCATCAGAGCCAGTAATCTTGTGAACCGTTAAACTTGACTTTTTTGTCTGGAGGGATCTGGCTAAGAATCTCCCGCTTTTGTTAGCAAACTCATAAAAAAGTTTTTGCGACAGAATGAATCTGCACTTAGCTGCCTTGCCTAGTTAGTTTAAGAGCTGTGTGCGGGTGTTCGTAAGATCACATAAAGTCGAGGCGGCCTGATTATGTTTGTGCGCCTTTTCCAGGAATTTAATGCGATCTAAGAGTTGTTGTAAGCAAGTCTGTCTCTCTTTTTTTCGTTTTGTGGCCATGGCTATTAGGACTCCTCGAATGACACATTTATGTGCCTCCCATTGAGTTAACGAAGAGGTATCTGGAGTTTGATTGTTCAAAAAGTAGTCCGTTAATTGGGAGCAAACCTCTGCTTCATTGGCCAAGTCAGAAAGAAGAGAGGCATCCAAACGCCATATCTTAGAACGGGAATGTTTCTCTGGAAATCGTAATGTCATAGTGATAGGGTGATGATCAGAGAGGATCATCGGTTCGATGGAGGAATCATGGAGGAAAGAGAGGTCAGCTTGCGTGATAAAGAGGTAATCGATTCTGGAATATTTGTTGTGTGGAGGAGAGAAAAATGTATAGTCTTTGACATTCGGGTGGAGGACTCGCCAAGAGTCGTGAAGTTGCAGATCTTGAAGTTGAGTGTGAATCTGTCTAATGGATTTATATGGCAAGAAAGAGCTTCCCGAGGAAGAGTCCAATAAAGGGCATAGGGGAACGTTAAGATCACCTCCCAAGATTAGGATACCCGTCTGGAAGGAGGAGAGTGAAGAGGTAATGGAGCGGAAAAAGGATACCTGTCTAGTGTTGGGTGCGTAAAGATTTGCTAAAGTGATGGGCCTACTGGCAAAATTAACTTTTAGAAACAGGAATCTACCATCCGGATCCGGAAGTGACTCCGAGATAGCCAGAGGGAGGTGCTTTGCAAGCAAAATGGCAACGCCTTTAGATTTAGCATGAGGGTTAGGAGCATGATACACTGTCGGAAAATGGGAGTTGGTAAGCTTGGGTATGGCATCACGACGGAAGTGCGTTTCCTGAAGAAAGACAATATCCGCTCTCTGTTTAAAAAGGTGCGAAAGCAGGAGAGAGCGCTTTTCAGGGGTATTCAGACCCTTCACGTTATTAGACAGAACTTTCAGCGAAAGATGTCCTGACGGAGTTGAGAGAAGGCATGTCCAGGAGAGTAAAGGGAACCTAAAGGGATGGGAAAAGGGAGTAAGAAAAAAAAAAAGGGGTGGAGGGGGAAGGGGAGAAGAAGGGGGGGAGAGGGGAAATAAAAGAAATGAAATGAAAAGGAAGAGGAAATGAGGGGAGAAAAGAGAGAGATAACCGCAGTGGGGGTAGACCAGCTGACCCACCAAGATGTGGGAAAGAGGAAAGAATAACAAGAAAGAAGAAGGGGTAGGAGGGAAATAGAAAGAGGAACAAGGAATGAAAGGAGATGAGAAGCAGAGTAAAGACGGCCGGAAAAAGTTCAGCGAGAGCTCTCAAAGCTCGCTGTGTGGGAAACGTGGTGAACTTAGATCCAAAATGAAAGAGTCCGCCGGGCCATGGACCTTAAAAAAATGCAAGAATCGGGGAGGGAGGGTGAGCACAATTCGTTTGAATGAAGATATAGATGGGGGCACAACCGCCATCATCCAGCATAATGGGTGAGGTAAGACACAGCAACAAGCTTAGGGATATCAGAAGGAAAATGTAACAAATGTCATGAGGGCAAGGAGACCGAATATATATCATTAGGGCGTATCGTGGTGGAAGCATTGTATGTAGGGAAATGAGAAAATGCACATCTAAGTGGAATGCAGTCGTGGCATGATCCTAAAGTTATGGGCAGAGTTGTGGCATCGTAGGTGTGCCGTGGTAGGGCCAGTGTGCGAGTCCATGCTGAAAATAAAACATCAGTGAAAGCCAGATGGAAAACCTGCATATCATTAAGATGAAAAGCAAATCGTATCATAATCTGTTTAGGGCAAAAACATTGCAACATCACAGAAACAGCAGGGCAACCATTCAGAAAAAAAAAAAAAAGCAACCATCAAAGGAAACAGTTGGGAAAAATGAGACATAGTGCACCATTTCTTTTTGGAACCCTGAGGTATCTCTCATCTGTCCTAACTCTACTCTTCCCGACTTCCTCCCAAAAACTCAAACCATCCATCTCCCACCCCGCTCTCGCAGGACTCCACGACATTCTAAAAATCAAGTAGCACCTCGTGTCTGAAAAGAAAAAATAGCGGTAGCTAGGCAGGTGGAGAGGACGGGACTAGGGGGGAGATCAGCCGAAGCTCCAAATGATGGTTTCAAAACCTGTAAGCAGTAAATGTGGTTTAGATGGGTGTTATGACATGAGGTGGAAGAGGGGGCCGGACCCAGCAGGGAACAACACCTGGAGAGTGTAACGAGGTGATACTTGATTTCAAACAGATATGTAACATAATAATAGTATGGAAATGACAGCCTAGGTCCCGGATCCCTTCCTCCCCCCAACCCAGTCCTCCCCCGCCATCCCACACTACCCCTGGAAAAGGTATAAAGGCGAGCTGGAGTATGAAGCCTCTCACAGTAAACTCTGATGAAGAACAGTAGGGATCATGGTCAGGGAAATACAGACAATATGTAATGGAGGGCATGGAAATCACCCCAGAAACCTATTAACATATAATGTTCTAAATATACCATTAAATATGAAGTATATAAAACTGGTGACTTCTGTGGTACATTCCTGGTTAAGGAACCGGAACAAAGTTCGTGACTCTTGTGTTGAACAAGCTGAAAGAAGTTTGCACTAACCAGATATCTCAGCAAATGGAGCATGGAGTAACTAGACAATCTACAATTTCTGGGGAAATTGTGTAAAGTGTTCTTGCCGCAACCTTTACCAAATGATTGATGAAATGTAAGCAGTGCACATTGCAAGCCTTATAGTGAGAAATGCATTTCAGCTTGTATTTTGAAGCTCACAGTCCAGCCTCGTGAGTCATCTGCCTCTTGAGTGACCTTTGGTTGCTGCACCTGGAGAGGGCGGAGTAGGCTAACTGTGCTGAGACAGCTGGGTTGCTATGACAACTCACTCTGAGAGGAATGTCAGCATGCCTGTTCTAAACAGGCTTTTTAAACTTGCCAAGTTCAATTGCGTGCTAAAATTAGTGTTAATTAAATATTAAAGAAAAGAAACATAGTGTCTTATCCGGAATATCAATTATTTATTTTTATTTTAATTTTTTTTTAATTTAAATTTTAATTTTTATTTTATTTTATTTTATTTTTAATTTTATTTTTATTTTAATTTTATGTTAATTTTAATTTTATTTTTATTTTATTTTAATTTTATTTTTATTTTAATTTTATGTTAATTTTAATTTTATTTTAATTTTAATTTAATTTTATTTTTAATTTAATTTTTATTTTTATTTTAATTTTATGTTAATTTTAATTTTATTTTTATTTTTTTTTTAATTTTATTTTAATTTTAATTTTATGTTAATTTTATTTTTATTTTAATTTTTTTTTTTAATTTAATTTTATTTTTATTTTAATTTTTATTTTTATTTTATTTTTAATTTTATTTTAATTTTAATTTAATTTTTATTTTTATCCAGACTGAATAATAATACCATCTCATTTATACAGAAGGAACTGTCATTCCCACTGCAAATATTTTTTATTTATTTTAATTTTAATTTTATTTTTATTTTTATTTTAATTTTATTTTATTTTTTTATTTTAATTTTAATTTTATTTTATTTTTATCCAGACTGAATAATAACACCATCTCATTTATACAGAAGGAACTGTCATTCCCACTGCAAATATTTTTTATTTTTTATTTATATTTTTCATTCATAGTTTTTGTTTTTTCACATTGATAAATTAATTTATTTGATATATTTACACAAATCATATATTTAAGTATAATTAATTGATGTAATTATTTGATTATCGGTGGTACACTTATGAATTCATTATATCACATAAGGTAGAATATATTGGAGCGCGGTACACTACTGGCATTCGTGAACATTTTTAGTGACAGCAGGGTTAGCTGAACGTTTTGATATAAGATATGTGTAGGTGGGCTTGAAAATGACACAGTGATGGCAGTTTACAAATCATGTTCTGATTTTTCCTTCCACACTGCAGCTTTCTCACTCTAATGTGACTCAGCTGCCCCCTGAGTGACCTTTGGTTGCACCTGTTACCTCAGTCAGTCACAGGTGTGTGACAAGCTCTGCTCTAAACAGGCTGTTTAAACTTGCCAAGTTCACTGGCGATTGCCATTTTCAAACGCTTGTAGTTTTAAAAGTATAAATGCTACCGTGAAAAGGTTTATATTGTGACAATCACAAGAAAAAGACCTAAATTTTGATATATAGTATGTCTCTGCAATATTAAAAATGAAGGCACAGTCGCAGTTTAAAAACGTCCCTTAAAATGTCAGGTATCTAGAGTGGAGTTTCAATGAAAGTCAATGGGAGGGGTGAGGTGCAAACACATGGTCATATTCTGAAAACTATCAGGAGTATGTCCTAGCCGTGAACATTTTTAGTGACAGCAGGGTTAGCTGAACGTTTTGATATAAGATATGTGTAGGTGGGCTTGAAAATGACATAGTGATGGCAGTTTACAAATCATGTTCTGATTTTTCCTTTCACACTGCAGCTTTCTCACTCTAATGTGACTCAGCTGCCCCCTGAGTGACCTTTGCTTGCACCTGTTACCTCAGTCAGTCACAGGTGTGTGAGGTGCTCTGCTCTAAACAGGCTATTTAAACTTGCCAAATTCACTGGCGATTGCCATCTTCAAACGCTTGTAGTTTTAAAAGTATAAATGCTACCGTGAAAAGGTTTATATTGTGACAATCACAAGAAAAAGACCTACAGTTTGATGTATAGTATGTCTCTGAAAGATAAAAAATGAAGGCACAGTCGCAGTTTAAAAACGTCCCTTAAAATATCTGGTGTTTAGAGTGGAGTTTCAATGAAAGTCAATGGGAGGGATGAGGTCCAAACAAATGGTCATATTCTGAAAACTATCAGGAATATGGCTTAGCTGTGAACATTTTTAGTGACAGCAGGGTTAGCTGAACGTTTTGATATAAGATATGTGTAGGTGGGCTTGAAAATGAAAGAGTGATGGCAGTTTACAAATCATGTTCTGATTTTTCTGATTTTTCCTTTGCACACTCTAGCTGTGCTGTGCTGCTCAATGCATTCCTATGGGAAAATTTCGCCACAAAAACCGCGATATTTCTTGAACGATTCGGCGAAACGTTCCACAAAGTAATAGCAATCCGATCGGGAACAATCCGCACGTTTTGATATATTACTTGTCTTTGTAGTGTAAAAACTGTGGGAGGAGTTAGCGTGGCAAATTTGGCTATAATAATAAGAATAAGAACTAGACAATCTACAATTTCTGGGGAAATTGTGTAAAGTGTTCTTGCCGCAACCTTTACCAAATGATTGATGAAATGTAAGCAGTGCACATTGCAAGCCTTATAGTGAGAAATGCATTTCAGCTTGTATTTTGAAGCTCACAGTCCAGCCTCGTGAGTCATCTGCCTCTTGAGTGACCTTTGGTTGCTGCACCTGGAGAGGGCGGAGTAGGCTAACTGTGCTGAGACAGCTGGGTTGCTATGACAACTCACTCTGAGAGGAATGTCAGCATGCCTGTTCTAAACAGGCTTTTTAAACTTGCCAAGTTCAATTGCGTGCTAAAATTAGTGTTAATTAAATATTAAAGAAAAGAAACATAGTGTCTTATCCGGAATATCAATTATTTATTTTTATTTTAATTTTTTTTTAATTTAAATTTTAATTTTTATTTTATTTTATTTTATTTTTAATTTTATTTTTATTTTAATTTTATGTTAATTTTAATTTTATTTTTATTTTATTTTAATTTTATTTTTATTTTAATTTTATGTTAATTTTAATTTTATTTTAATTTTAATTTAATTTTATTTTTAATTTAATTTTTATTTTTATTTTAATTTTATGTTAATTTTAATTTTATTTTTATTTTTTTTTTAATTTTATTTTAATTTTAATTTTATGTTAATTTTATTTTTATTTTAATTTTTTTTTTTAATTTAATTTTATTTTTATTTTAATTTTTATTTTTATTTTATTTTTAATTTTATTTTAATTTTAATTTAATTTTTATTTTTATCCAGACTGAATAATAATACCATCTCATTTATACAGAAGGAACTGTCATTCCCACTGCAAATATTTTTTATTTATTTTAATTTTAATTTTATTTTTATTTTTATTTTAATTTTATTTTATTTTTTTATTTTAATTTTAATTTTATTTTATTTTTATCCAGACTGAATAATAACACCATCTCATTTATACAGAAGGAACTGTCATTCCCACTGCAAATATTTTTTATTTTTTATTTATATTTTTCATTCATAGTTTTTGTTTTTTCACATTGATAAATTAATTTATTTGATATATTTACACAAATCATATATTTAAGTATAATTAATTGATGTAATTATTTGATTATCGGTGGTACACTTATGAATTCATTATATCACATAAGGTAGAATATATTGGAGCGCGGTACACTACTGGCATTCGTGAACATTTTTAGTGACAGCAGGGTTAGCTGAACGTTTTGATATAAGATATGTGTAGGTGGGCTTGAAAATGACACAGTGATGGCAGTTTACAAATCATGTTCTGATTTTTCCTTCCACACTGCAGCTTTCTCACTCTAATGTGACTCAGCTGCCCCCTGAGTGACCTTTGGTTGCACCTGTTACCTCAGTCAGTCACAGGTGTGTGACAAGCTCTGCTCTAAACAGGCTGTTTAAACTTGCCAAGTTCACTGGCGATTGCCATTTTCAAACGCTTGTAGTTTTAAAAGTATAAATGCTACCGTGAAAAGGTTTATATTGTGACAATCACAAGAAAAAGACCTAAATTTTGATATATAGTATGTCTCTGCAATATTAAAAATGAAGGCACAGTCGCAGTTTAAAAACGTCCCTTAAAATGTCAGGTATCTAGAGTGGAGTTTCAATGAAAGTCAATGGGAGGGGTGAGGTGCAAACACATGGTCATATTCTGAAAACTATCAGGAGTATGTCCTAGCCGTGAACATTTTTAGTGACAGCAGGGTTAGCTGAACGTTTTGATATAAGATATGTGTAGGTGGGCTTGAAAATGACATAGTGATGGCAGTTTACAAATCATGTTCTGATTTTTCCTTTCACACTGCAGCTTTCTCACTCTAATGTGACTCAGCTGCCCCCTGAGTGACCTTTGCTTGCACCTGTTACCTCAGTCAGTCACAGGTGTGTGAGGTGCTCTGCTCTAAACAGGCTATTTAAACTTGCCAAATTCACTGGCGATTGCCATCTTCAAACGCTTGTAGTTTTAAAAGTATAAATGCTACCGTGAAAAGGTTTATATTGTGACAATCACAAGAAAAAGACCTACAGTTTGATGTATAGTATGTCTCTGAAAGATAAAAAATGAAGGCACAGTCGCAGTTTAAAAACGTCCCTTAAAATATCTGGTGTTTAGAGTGGAGTTTCAATGAAAGTCAATGGGAGGGATGAGGTCCAAACAAATGGTCATATTCTGAAAACTATCAGGAATATGGCTTAGCTGTGAACATTTTTAGTGACAGCAGGGTTAGCTGAACGTTTTGATATAAGATATGTGTAGGTGGGCTTGAAAATGAAAGAGTGATGGCAGTTTACAAATCATGTTCTGATTTTTCTGATTTTTCCTTTGCACACTCTAGCTGTGCTGTGCTGCTCAATGCATTCCTATGGGAAAATTTCGCCACAAAAACCGCGATATTTCTTGAACGATTCGGCGAAACGTTCCACAAAGTAATAGCAATCCGATCGGGAACAATCCGCACGTTTTGATATATTACTTGTCTTTGTAGTGTAAAAACTGTGGGAGGAGTTAGCGTGGCAAATTTGGCTATAATAATAAGAATAAGAACTAGACAATCTACAATTTCTGGGGAAATTGTGTAAAGTGTTCTTGCCGCAACCTTTACCAAATGATTGATGAAATGTAAGCAGTGCACATTGCAAGCCTGATAGTGAGAAATGCATTTCAGCTTGTATTTTGAAGCTCACAGTCCAGCCTCGTGAGTCATCTGCCTCTTGAGTGACCTTTGGTTGCTGCACCTGGAGAGGGCGGAGTAGGCTCACTGTGCTGAGACAGCTGGGTTGCTATGACAACTCACTCTGAGAGGAATGTCAGCATGCCTGTTCTAAACAGGCTTTTTAAACTTGCCAAGTTCAATTGCGTGCTAAAATTAGTATTAATTAAATATTAAAGAAAAGAAACATAGTGTCTTATCCGGGATATCAATTATTTATTTTTATTTTTATTTTAATTTTTTTTTTATTTTAATTTTAATTTTTATTTTATTTTTAATTTTATTTTTATTTTAATTTAATTTTATTTTATTTTTAATTTTATTTTTATTTTAATTTAATTTTATTTTTATTTTATTTTAATTTTATTTTATTTTTAATTTTATTTTTATTTTTATTTTAATTTTATTTTATTTTAATTTTATTTTATTTTAATTTTATTTTATTTTTAATTTTATTTTATTTTTAATTTTATTTTTATTTTTATTTTATGTTATTTTAATTTTATTTTTATTTTAATTTTATGTTAATTTTATTTTTATTTAATTTTTTTTTTTAATTTTAATTTTATTTTTATTTTTATTTTTAATTTTATTTTATATTTAATTTTATTTTATTTTATTTTTATTTTAATTTTTATTTTATTTTTATTTTTATCCAGACTGAATAATATTACCATCTCATTTATACAGAAGGAACTGTCATTCCCACTGCAAATATTTTTTATTTTTTATTTATATTTTTCATTCATAGTTTTTGTTTTTTTACATTGATAAATTAATTTATTTTATATATTTACACAAATCATATATTTAAGTATAATTAATTGATGTAATTATTTGATTATCGGTGGTACACTTATGAATTCATTATATCACATAAGGTAGAATATATTGGAGCGCGGTACACTACTGGCATTCGTGAACATTTTTAGTGACAGCAGGGTTAGCTGAACGTTTTGATATAAGATATGTGTAGGTGGGCTTGAAAATGACACAGTTATGGCAGTTTACAAATCATGTTCTGATTTTTCCTTTCACACTGCAGCTTTCTCACTTCTCACTCTAATGTGACTCAGCTGCCCCCTGAGTGACCTCTGCTTGCACCCCAGACTCAGTCAGTCACAGGTGTGTGAGAAGCTCTGCTCTAAACAGGCTGTTTAAACTTGCCAAGTTCACTGGCGATTGCCATTTTCAAACGCTTGTAGTTTTAAAAGTATAAATGCTACCGTGAAAAGGTTTATATTGTGACAATCACAAGAAAAAGACCTAAATTGTGATATATAGTATATCTCTGCAATATTAAAAATGAAGGCACAGTCGCAGTTTAAAAACGTCCCTTAAAATGTCAGGTATCTAGAGTGGAGTTTCAATGAAAGTCAATGGGAGGGGTGAGGTGAAAACACATGGTCATATTCTGAAAACTATCAGGAGTATGTCCTAGCCGTGAACATTTTTAGTGACAGCAGGGATAGCTGAACGTTTTGATATAAGATATGTGTAGGTGGGCTTGAAAATGACATAGTTATGGCAGTTTACAAATCATGTTCTGATTTTTCCTTTCACACTGCAGCTTTATCACTCTAATGTGACTCAGCTGCCCCCTGAGTGACCTTTGCTTGCACCTGTTACCTCAGTCAGTCACAGGTGTGTGAGAAGGTCTGCTCTAAACAGGCTGTTTAAACTTGCCAAGTTCACTGGCGATTGCCATTTTCAAACGCTTGTAGTTTTAAAAGTATAAATGCTACCATGAAAAGGCTTATATTGTGACAATCACAAGAAACAGACCTAAATTTTGATGTATAGTATGTCTCTGAAAGATAAAAAATGAAGGCACAGTCGCAGTTTAAAAACGTCCCTTAAAATTTCTTGTGTCTAAAGTGGAGTTTCAATGAAAGTCAATGGGAGGTGTGAGGTCCAAACAAATGGTCATATTCTGAAAACTATCAGGAGTATGTCCTAGCCGTGAACATTTTTAGTGACAGCAGGGTTAGCTGAACGTTTTGATATAAGATATGTGTAGGTGGGCTTGAAAATGGCAGAGTGATGGCAGTTTACAAATCATGTTCTGATTTTTCCTTTGCACACTCTAGCTGTGCTCTGCTGCCACTCTAGATGCACCATTCATTCCTATGGGAAAATTTCGCCACAAAAACCGCGATATTTCTTGAACGATTCGGCGAAACGTTCCACAAAGTAATAGCAATCCGATCGGGAACAATCCGCACGTTTTGATATATTACTTGTCTTTGTAGTGTAAAAACTGTGGGAGGAGTTAGCGTGGCAAATTTGGCTATAAGAATAAGAATAAGAACTAGACAATCTACAATTTCTGGGGAAATTGTGTAAAGTGTTCTTGCCGCAACCTTTACCAAATGATTGATGAAATGTAAGCAGTGCACATTGCAAGCCTGATAGTGAGAAATGCATTTCAGCTTGTATTTTGAACCTCACAGTCCAGCCTCATGAGTCATCTGCCTCTTGAGTGACCTTTGGTTGCTGCACCTGGAGAGGGCGGAGTAGGCTCACTGTGCTGAGACAGCTGGGTTGCTATGACAACTCACTCTGAGAGGAATGTCAGCATGCCTGTTCTAAACAGGCTTTTTAAACTTGCCAAGTTCAATTGCGTGCTAAAATTAGTATTAATTAAATATTAAAGAAAAGAAACATAGTGTCTTATCCGGGATATCAATTATTTATTTTTATTTTAATTTTTTTTTTATTTTAATTTTAATTTTTATTTTATTTTATTTTTAATTTTATTTTTATTTTAATTTAATTTTAATTTTATGTTAATTTTATTTTTATTTTTATTTTTATTTTATTTTAATTTTAATTTTATGTTAATTTTAATTTTATTTTTATTTTATTTTAATTTTATTTTATTTTTAATTTTATTTTTATTTTAATTTTATTTTTATTTTATGTTATTTTAATTTTATTTTTATTTTTATTTTTTTTTATTTTAATTTTAATTTTTATTTTATTTTATTTTTAATTTTATTTTTATTTTAATTTTATTTTTATTTTTATTTTATGTTATTTTAATTTTATTTTTATTTTAATTTTTTTTATTTTAATTTTAATTTTTATTTTATTTTATTTTTATTTTATTTTTACTTTTATTTTAATTTAATTTTAATTTTATGTTAATATAATTTTTTTTTTTTTTTTAATTTTATTTTTATTTTAATTTTATGTTAATTTTAATTTTATGTTAATTTTGATTTTATTTTTATTTTATTTTAATTTAATTTTATTTTTAATTTTATTTTTATTTAATTTTTTATTTTAATTTTAATTTTTTTATTTTAATTTTTATTTTTATTTTTAATTTTATTTTAATTTTAGTTTTATTTTTTTTTTATTTTAATTTAATTTTTATTTTATTTTTATTTTTATCCAGACTGAATAATAATACCATCTCATTTATACAGAAGGAACTGTCATTCCCACTGCAAATATTTTTTATTTATTTTAATTTTAATTTAATTTTTATTTTATTTTTCATTTTATTTTTATTTTAATTTTAATTTTTAATTTTATTTTTATTTTAATTTTATTTTATTTTATTTTTTTATTTTAATTTTATTTTATTTTTATCCAGACTGAATAATAACACCATCTCATTTATACAGAAGGAACTGTCATTCCCACTGCAAATATTTTTTATTTTTTATTTATATTTTGCATTCATAGTTTTTGTTTTTTCACATTGATAAATTAATTTATTTTATATATTTACACAAATCATATATTTAAGTATAATTAATTGATGTAATTATTTGATTATCGGTGGTACACTTATGAATTCATTATATCACATAAGGTAGAATATATTGGAGCGCGGTACACTACTGGCATCCGTGAACATTTTTAGTGACAGCAGGGTTAGCTGAACGTTTTGATATAAGATATGTGTAGGTGGGCTTGATAATGACATAGTTATGGCAGTTTACAAATCATGTTCTGATTTTTCCTTTCACACTGCAGCATTCTCACTCTAATGTGACTCAGCTGCCCCCTGAGTGACCTTTGCTTGCACCTGTTACCTCAGTCAGTCACAGGTGTGTGAGAAGGTCTGCTCTAAACAGGCTGTTTAAACTTGCCAAGTTCACTGGCGATTGCCATTTTCAAACGCTTGTAGTTTTAAAAGTATAAATGCTACCGTGAAAAGGTTTATATTGCGACAATCACAAGAAAAAGGCCTAAATTTTGATGTATAGTATGTCTCTGCAATATTAAAAATGAAGGCACAGTCGCAGTTTAAAAACGTCCCTTAAAATGTCTGGTGTCTAGAGTGGAGTTTCAATGAAAGTCAATGGGAGGGGTGATGTGCAAACAAATGGTCATATTCTGAAAACTATCAGGAGTATGGCTTAGCCGTGAACATTTTTAGTGACAGCAGGGTTAGCTGAACGTTTTGATATAAGATATGTGTAGGTGGGCTTGAAAATGAAAGAGTGATGGCAGTTTACAAATCATGTTCTGATTTTTCTGATTTTTCCTTTGCACACTCTAGCTGTGCTGTGCTGCTCAATGCATTCCTATGGGAAAATTTCGCCGCAAAAACCGCGATATTTCTTGAACGATTCGGCGAAACGTTCTACAAAGTAATAGCAATCCGATCGGGATCAATGCGCACGTTTTGATATATTACTTGTCTTTGTAGTGTAAAAACTGTGGGAGGAGTTAGCGTGGCAAATATGGCTATAATAAGAATAAGAATAAGAATATATATGTGAGATAACAATAAGTGTTCCTTGCTATGCAAGAACACTTAACTAGACAATCTACAATTTCTGGGGAAATTGTGTAAAGTGTTCTTGCCGCAACCTTTACCAAATGATTGATGAAATGTAAGCAGTGCACATTGCAAGCCTGATAGTGAGAAATGCATTTCAGCTTGTATTTTGAAGCTCACAGTCCAGCCTCGTGAGTCATCTGCCTCTTGAGTGACCTTTGGTTGCTGCACCTGGAGAGGGCGGAGTAGGCTCACTGTGCTGAGACAGCTGGGTTGCTATGACAACTCACTCTGAGAGGAATGTCAGCATGCCTGTTCTAAACAGGCTTTTTAAACTTGCCAAGTTCAATTGCGTGCTAAAATTAGTATTAATTAAATATTAAAGAAAAGAAACATAGTGTCTTATCCGGGATATCAATTATTTATTTTTATTTTTATTTTAATTTTTTTTTTATTTTAATTTTAATTTTTATTTTATTTTTAATTTTATTTTTATTTTAATTTAATTTTATTTTATTTTTAATTTTATTTTTATTTTAATTTTATTTTATTTTTATTTTATTTTAATTTTATTTTATTTTTAATTTTATTTTTATTTTTATTTTAATTTTATTTTATTTTAATTTTATTTTATTTTAATTTTATTTTATTTTTAATTTTATTTTATTTTTAATTTTATTTTTATTTTTATTTTATGTTATTTTAATTTTATTTTTATTTTAATTTTATGTTAATTTTATTTTTATTTAATTTTTTTTTTTAATTTTAATTTTATTTTTATTTTTATTTTTAATTTTATTTTATATTTAATTTTATTTTATTTTATTTTTATTTTAATTTTTATTTTATTTTTATTTTTATCCAGACTGAATAATATTACCATCTCATTTATACAGAAGGAACTGTCATTCCCACTGCAAATATTTTTTATTTTTTATTTATATTTTTCATTCATAGTTTTTGTTTTTTTACATTGATAAATTAATTTATTTTATATATTTACACAAATCATATATTTAAGTATAATTAATTGATGTAATTATTTGATTATCGGTGGTACACTTATGAATTCATTATATCACATAAGGTAGAATATATTGGAGCGCGGTACACTACTGGCATTCGTGAACATTTTTAGTGACAGCAGGGTTAGCTGAACGTTTTGATATAAGATATGTGTAGGTGGGCTTGAAAATGACACAGTTATGGCAGTTTACAAATCATGTTCTGATTTTTCCTTTCACACTGCAGCTTTCTCACTTCTCACTCTAATGTGACTCAGCTGCCCCCTGAGTGACCTCTGCTTGCACCCCAGACTCAGTCAGTCACAGGTGTGTGAGAAGCTCTGCTCTAAACAGGCTGTTTAAACTTGCCAAGTTCACTGGCGATTGCCATTTTCAAACGCTTGTAGTTTTAAAAGTATAAATGCTACCGTGAAAAGGTTTATATTGTGACAATCACAAGAAAAAGACCTAAATTGTGATATATAGTATATCTCTGCAATATTAAAAATGAAGGCACAGTCGCAGTTTAAAAACGTCCCTTAAAATGTCAGGTATCTAGAGTGGAGTTTCAATGAAAGTCAATGGGAGGGGTGAGGTGAAAACACATGGTCATATTCTGAAAACTATCAGGAGTATGTCCTAGCCGTGAACATTTTTAGTGACAGCAGGGATAGCTGAACGTTTTGATATAAGATATGTGTAGGTGGGCTTGAAAATGACATAGTTATGGCAGTTTACAAATCATGTTCTGATTTTTCCTTTCACACTGCAGCTTTATCACTCTAATGTGACTCAGCTGCCCCCTGAGTGACCTTTGCTTGCACCTGTTACCTCAGTCAGTCACAGGTGTGTGAGAAGGTCTGCTCTAAACAGGCTGTTTAAACTTGCCAAGTTCACTGGCGATTGCCATTTTCAAACGCTTGTAGTTTTAAAAGTATAAATGCTACCATGAAAAGGCTTATATTGTGACAATCACAAGAAACAGACCTAAATTTTGATGTATAGTATGTCTCTGAAAGATAAAAAATGAAGGCACAGTCGCAGTTTAAAAACGTCCCTTAAAATTTCTTGTGTCTAAAGTGGAGTTTCAATGAAAGTCAATGGGAGGTGTGAGGTCCAAACAAATGGTCATATTCTGAAAACTATCAGGAGTATGTCCTAGCCGTGAACATTTTTAGTGACAGCAGGGTTAGCTGAACGTTTTGATATAAGATATGTGTAGGTGGGCTTGAAAATGGCAGAGTGATGGCAGTTTACAAATCATGTTCTGATTTTTCCTTTGCACACTCTAGCTGTGCTCTGCTGCCACTCTAGATGCACCATTCATTCCTATGGGAAAATTTCGCCACAAAAACCGCGATATTTCTTGAACGATTCGGCGAAACGTTCCACAAAGTAATAGCAATCCGATCGGGAACAATCCGCACGTTTTGATATATTACTTGTCTTTGTAGTGTAAAAACTGTGGGAGGAGTTAGCGTGGCAAATTTGGCTATAAGAATAAGAATAAGAACTAGACAATCTACAATTTCTGGGGAAATTGTGTAAAGTGTTCTTGCCGCAACCTTTACCAAATGATTGATGAAATGTAAGCAGTGCACATTGCAAGCCTGATAGTGAGAAATGCATTTCAGCTTGTATTTTGAAGCTCACAGTCCAGCCTGGTGAGTCATCTGCCTCTTGAGTGACCTTTGGTTGCTGCACCTGGAGAGGGCGGAGTAGGCTCACTGTGCTGAGACAGCTGGGTTGCTATGACAACTCACTCTGAGAGGAATGTCAGCATGTGTGCTCTAAACAGGCTTTTTAAACTTGCCAAGTTCAATTGCGTGCTAAAATTAGTATTAATTAAATATTAAAGAAAAGAAACATAGTGTCTTATCCGGGATATCAATTATTTATTTATTTTTTTATTTTAAATTTTTTTTATTTTAATTTTATTTTAATTTTAATTTTTATTATTTTATTTTATTTTTAATTTTATTTTTATTTTATTTTAATTTTATATTTATTTTAATTTTATATTTATTTTTATTTTAATTTTAATTTTATTTTAATTTTATTTTTATTTTAATTTTATGTTAATTTTAATTTTATTTTTATTTTTATTTTTATTTTATTTTATTTTTAATTTTATTTTTATTTTTATTTTAATTTTATGTTAATTTAATTTTATTTTAATTTTTATTTTAATTTTATTTTTATTTTAATTTTATGTTAATTTTATTTTGATTTTAATTTTTTTTTAATTTTTATTTTATTTTTATTTTAATTTTTATTTTTATTTTATTTTTAATTTTATTTTAATTTTAATTTTATTTTTTTTTTATTTTAATTAAATTTTTATTTTATTTGTTTTTTTTATCCAGACTGAATAATAATACCATCTCATTTATACAGAAGGAACTGTCATTCCCACTGCAAATATTTTTTATTTATTTTAATTTTTATTTAATTTTAATTTTATTTTAATTTTATTTTTATTTTAATTTTATGTTAATTTTAATTTTATTTTTATTTTAATTTTATTTTTATTTTTAATTTTATTTTAATTTTAATTTTTAATTTTATTTTTATTTTAATTTTATTTTATTTTTATCCAGACTGAATAATAACACCATCTCATTTATACAGAAGGAACTGTCATTCCCACTGCAAATATTTTTTATTTTTTATTTATATTTTTCATTCATAGTTTTTGTTTTTTCACATTGATAAATTAATTTATTTTATATATTTACACAAATCATATATTTAAGTATAATTAATTGATGTAATTATTTGATTATCGGTGGTACACTTATGAATTCATTATATCACATAAGGTAGAATATATTGGAGCGCGGTACACTACTGGCATTCGTGAACATTTTTAGTGACAGCAGGGTTAGCTGAACGTTTTGATATAAGATATGTGTAGATGGGCTTGAAAATGAAAGAGTGATGGCAGTTTACAAATCATGTTCTGATTTTTCCTTTCACACTGCAGCTTTCTCACTCTAATGTGACTCAGCTGCCCCCTGAGTGACCTTTGCTTGCACCTGTTACCTCAGTCAGTCACAGGTGTGTGAGAAGGTCTGCTCTAAACAGGCTGTTTAAACTTGCCAAGTTCACTGGTGATTGCCATTTTCAAACGCTTGTAGTTTTAAAAGTATAAATGCTACCGTGAAAAGGTTTATATTGGGACAATCACAAGAAACTGACCTAAATTTTGATGTATAGTATGTCTCTGCAATATTAAAAATGAAGGCACAGTCGCAGTTTAAAAACGTCCCTTAAAAATTCTTGTGTCTAAAGTGGAGTTTCAATGAAAGTCAATGGGAGGGGTGACGTCCAAACAAATGGTCATATTGTGAAAACTATCAGGAGTATGTCCTAGTCGTGAACATTTTTAGTGACAGCAGGGTTAGCTGAACGTTTTGATATAAGATATGTGTAGGTGGGCTTGACAATGGCAGAGTGATGGCAGTTTACAAATCATGTTCTGATTTTTCTGATTTTTCCTTTGCACACTCTAGCTGTGCTCTGCTGCTCAATGCATTCCTATGGGAAAATTTCGCCGCAAAAACCGCGATATTTCTTGAACGATTCGGCGAAACGTTCCACAAAGTAATAGCAATCCGATCGGGAACAATGTGCACGTTTTGATATATTACTTGTCTTTGTAGTGTAAAAACTGTGGGAGGAGTTAGCGTGGCAAATATGGCTATAATAAGAATAAGAATAAGAATATATATGTGAGATAACAATAAGTGTTCCTTGCTATGCAAGAACACTTAACTAGACAATCTACAATTTCTGGGGAAATTGTGTAAAGTGTTCTTGCCGCAACCTTTACCAAATGATTGATGAAATGTAAGCAGTGCACATTGCAAGCCTGATAGTGAGAAATGCATTTCAGCTTGTATTTTGAACCTCACAGTCCAGCCTCATGAGTCATCTGCCTCTTGAGTGACCTTTGGTTGCTGCACCTGGAGAGGGCGGAGTAGGCTCACTGTGCTGAGACAGCTGGGTTGCTATGACAACTCACTCTGAGAGGAATGTCAGCATGCCTGTTCTAAACAGGCTTTTTAAACTTGCCAAGTTCAATTGCGTGCTAAAATTAGTATTAATTAAATATTAAAGAAAAGAAACATAGTGTCTTATCCGGGATATCAATTATTTATTTTTATTTTAATTTTTTTTTTATTTTAATTTTAATTTTTATTTTATTTTATTTTTAATTTTATTTTTATTTTAATTTAATTTTAATTTTATGTTAATTTTATTTTTATTTTTATTTTTATTTTATTTTAATTTTAATTTTATGTTAATTTTAATTTTATTTTTATTTTATTTTAATTTTATTTTATTTTTAATTTTATTTTTATTTTAATTTTATTTTTATTTTATGTTATTTTAATTTTATTTTTATTTTTATTTTTTTTTATTTTAATTTTAATTTTTATTTTATTTTATTTTTAATTTTATTTTTATTTTAATTTTATTTTTATTTTTATTTTATGTTATTTTAATTTTATTTTTATTTTAATTTTTTTTATTTTAATTTTAATTTTTATTTTATTTTATTTTTATTTTATTTTTACTTTTATTTTAATTTAATTTTAATTTTATGTTAATATAATTTTTTTTTTTTTTTTAATTTTATTTTTATTTTAATTTTATGTTAATTTTAATTTTATGTTAATTTTGATTTTATTTTTATTTTATTTTAATTTAATTTTATTTTTAATTTTATTTTTATTTAATTTTTTATTTTAATTTTAATTTTTTTATTTTAATTTTTATTTTTATTTTTAATTTTATTTTAATTTTAGTTTTATTTTTTTTTTATTTTAATTTAATTTTTATTTTATTTTTATTTTTATCCAGACTGAATAATAATACCATCTCATTTATACAGAAGGAACTGTCATTCCCACTGCAAATATTTTTTATTTATTTTAATTTTAATTTAATTTTTATTTTATTTTTCATTTTATTTTTATTTTAATTTTAATTTTTAATTTTATTTTTATTTTAATTTTATTTTATTTTATTTTTTTATTTTAATTTTATTTTATTTTTATCCAGACTGAATAATAACACCATCTCATTTATACAGAAGGAACTGTCATTCCCACTGCAAATATTTTTTATTTTTTATTTATATTTTGCATTCATAGTTTTTGTTTTTTCACATTGATAAATTAATTTATTTTATATATTTACACAAATCATATATTTAAGTATAATTAATTGATGTAATTATTTGATTATCGGTGGTACACTTATGAATTCATTATATCACATAAGGTAGAATATATTGGAGCGCGGTACACTACTGGCATCCGTGAACATTTTTAGTGACAGCAGGGTTAGCTGAACGTTTTGATATAAGATATGTGTAGGTGGGCTTGATAATGACATAGTTATGGCAGTTTACAAATCATGTTCTGATTTTTCCTTTCACACTGCAGCATTCTCACTCTAATGTGACTCAGCTGCCCCCTGAGTGACCTTTGCTTGCACCTGTTACCTCAGTCAGTCACAGGTGTGTGAGAAGGTCTGCTCTAAACAGGCTGTTTAAACTTGCCAAGTTCACTGGCGATTGCCATTTTCAAACGCTTGTAGTTTTAAAAGTATAAATGCTACCGTGAAAAGGTTTATATTGCGACAATCACAAGAAAAAGGCCTAAATTTTGATGTATAGTATGTCTCTGCAATATTAAAAATGAAGGCACAGTCGCAGTTTAAAAACGTCCCTTAAAATGTCTGGTGTCTAGAGTGGAGTTTCAATGAAAGTCAATGGGAGGGGTGATGTGCAAACAAATGGTCATATTCTGAAAACTATCAGGAGTATGGCTTAGCCGTGAACATTTTTAGTGACAGCAGGGTTAGCTGAACGTTTTGATATAAGATATGTGTAGGTGGGCTTGAAAATGAAAGAGTGATGGCAGTTTACAAATCATGTTCTGATTTTTCTGATTTTTCCTTTGCACACTCTAGCTGTGCTGTGCTGCTCAATGCATTCCTATGGGAAAATTTCGCCGCAAAAACCGCGATATTTCTTGAACGATTCGGCGAAACGTTCTACAAAGTAATAGCAATCCGATCGGGATCAATGCGCACGTTTTGATATATTACTTGTCTTTGTAGTGTAAAAACTGTGGGAGGAGTTAGCGTGGCAAATATGGCTATAATAAGAATAAGAATAAGAATATATATGTGAGATAACAATAAGTGTTCCTTGCTATGCAAGAACACTTAACTAGACAATCTACAATTTCTGGGGAAATTGTGTAAAGTGTTCTTGCCGCAACCTTTACCAAATGATTGATGAAATGTAAGCAGTGCACATTGCAAGCCTGATAGTGAGAAATGCATTTCAGCTTGTATTTTGAAGCTCACAGTCCAGCCTCGTGAGTCATCTGCCTCTTGAGTGACCTTTGGTTGCTGCACCTGGAGAGGGCGGAGTAGGCTCACTGTGCTGAGACAGCTGGGTTGCTATGACAACTCACTCTGAGAGGAATGTCAGCATGCCTGTTCTAAACAGGCTTTTTAAACTTGCCAAGTTCAATTGCGTGCTAAAATTAGTATTAATTAAATATTAAAGAAAAGAAACATAGTGTCTTATCCGGGATATCAATTATTTATTTTTATTTTTATTTTAATTTTTTTTTTATTTTAATTTTAATTTTTATTTTATTTTTAATTTTATTTTTATTTTAATTTAATTTTATTTTATTTTTAATTTTATTTTTATTTTAATTTTATTTTATTTTTATTTTATTTTAATTTTATTTTATTTTTAATTTTATTTTTATTTTTATTTTAATTTTATTTTATTTTAATTTTATTTTATTTTAATTTTATTTTATTTTTAATTTTATTTTATTTTTAATTTTATTTTTATTTTTATTTTATGTTATTTTAATTTTATTTTTATTTTAATTTTATGTTAATTTTATTTTTATTTAATTTTTTTTTTTAATTTTAATTTTATTTTTATTTTTATTTTTAATTTTATTTTATATTTAATTTTATTTTATTTTATTTTTATTTTAATTTTTATTTTATTTTTATTTTTATCCAGACTGAATAATATTACCATCTCATTTATACAGAAGGAACTGTCATTCCCACTGCAAATATTTTTTATTTTTTATTTATATTTTTCATTCATAGTTTTTGTTTTTTTACATTGATAAATTAATTTATTTTATATATTTACACAAATCATATATTTAAGTATAATTAATTGATGTAATTATTTGATTATCGGTGGTACACTTATGAATTCATTATATCACATAAGGTAGAATATATTGGAGCGCGGTACACTACTGGCATTCGTGAACATTTTTAGTGACAGCAGGGTTAGCTGAACGTTTTGATATAAGATATGTGTAGGTGGGCTTGAAAATGACACAGTTATGGCAGTTTACAAATCATGTTCTGATTTTTCCTTTCACACTGCAGCTTTCTCACTTCTCACTCTAATGTGACTCAGCTGCCCCCTGAGTGACCTCTGCTTGCACCCCAGACTCAGTCAGTCACAGGTGTGTGAGAAGCTCTGCTCTAAACAGGCTGTTTAAACTTGCCAAGTTCACTGGCGATTGCCATTTTCAAACGCTTGTAGTTTTAAAAGTATAAATGCTACCGTGAAAAGGTTTATATTGTGACAATCACAAGAAAAAGACCTAAATTGTGATATATAGTATATCTCTGCAATATTAAAAATGAAGGCACAGTCGCAGTTTAAAAACGTCCCTTAAAATGTCAGGTATCTAGAGTGGAGTTTCAATGAAAGTCAATGGGAGGGGTGAGGTGAAAACACATGGTCATATTCTGAAAACTATCAGGAGTATGTCCTAGCCGTGAACATTTTTAGTGACAGCAGGGATAGCTGAACGTTTTGATATAAGATATGTGTAGGTGGGCTTGAAAATGACATAGTTATGGCAGTTTACAAATCATGTTCTGATTTTTCCTTTCACACTGCAGCTTTATCACTCTAATGTGACTCAGCTGCCCCCTGAGTGACCTTTGCTTGCACCTGTTACCTCAGTCAGTCACAGGTGTGTGAGAAGGTCTGCTCTAAACAGGCTGTTTAAACTTGCCAAGTTCACTGGCGATTGCCATTTTCAAACGCTTGTAGTTTTAAAAGTATAAATGCTACCATGAAAAGGCTTATATTGTGACAATCACAAGAAACAGACCTAAATTTTGATGTATAGTATGTCTCTGAAAGATAAAAAATGAAGGCACAGTCGCAGTTTAAAAACGTCCCTTAAAATTTCTTGTGTCTAAAGTGGAGTTTCAATGAAAGTCAATGGGAGGTGTGAGGTCCAAACAAATGGTCATATTCTGAAAACTATCAGGAGTATGTCCTAGCCGTGAACATTTTTAGTGACAGCAGGGTTAGCTGAACGTTTTGATATAAGATATGTGTAGGTGGGCTTGAAAATGGCAGAGTGATGGCAGTTTACAAATCATGTTCTGATTTTTCCTTTGCACACTCTAGCTGTGCTCTGCTGCCACTCTAGATGCACCATTCATTCCTATGGGAAAATTTCGCCACAAAAACCGCGATATTTCTTGAACGATTCGGCGAAACGTTCCACAAAGTAATAGCAATCCGATCGGGAACAATCCGCACGTTTTGATATATTACTTGTCTTTGTAGTGTAAAAACTGTGGGAGGAGTTAGCGTGGCAAATTTGGCTATAAGAATAAGAATAAGAACTAGACAATCTACAATTTCTGGGGAAATTGTGTAAAGTGTTCTTGCCGCAACCTTTACCAAATGATTGATGAAATGTAAGCAGTGCACATTGCAAGCCTGATAGTGAGAAATGCATTTCAGCTTGTATTTTGAAGCTCACAGTCCAGCCTGGTGAGTCATCTGCCTCTTGAGTGACCTTTGGTTGCTGCACCTGGAGAGGGCGGAGTAGGCTCACTGTGCTGAGACAGCTGGGTTGCTATGACAACTCACTCTGAGAGGAATGTCAGCATGTGTGCTCTAAACAGGCTTTTTAAACTTGCCAAGTTCAATTGCGTGCTAAAATTAGTATTAATTAAATATTAAAGAAAAGAAACATAGTGTCTTATCCGGGATATCAATTATTTATTTATTTTTTTATTTTAAATTTTTTTTATTTTAATTTTATTTTAATTTTAATTTTTATTATTTTATTTTATTTTTAATTTTATTTTTATTTTATTTTAATTTTATATTTATTTTAATTTTATATTTATTTTTATTTTAATTTTAATTTTATTTTAATTTTATTTTTATTTTAATTTTATGTTAATTTTAATTTTATTTTTATTTTTATTTTTATTTTATTTTATTTTTAATTTTATTTTTATTTTTATTTTAATTTTATGTTAATTTAATTTTATTTTAATTTTTATTTTAATTTTATTTTTATTTTAATTTTATGTTAATTTTATTTTGATTTTAATTTTTTTTTAATTTTTATTTTATTTTTATTTTAATTTTTATTTTTATTTTATTTTTAATTTTATTTTAATTTTAATTTTATTTTTTTTTTATTTTAATTAAATTTTTATTTTATTTGTTTTTTTTATCCAGACTGAATAATAATACCATCTCATTTATACAGAAGGAACTGTCATTCCCACTGCAAATATTTTTTATTTATTTTAATTTTTATTTAATTTTAATTTTATTTTAATTTTATTTTTATTTTAATTTTATGTTAATTTTAATTTTATTTTTATTTTAATTTTATTTTTATTTTTAATTTTATTTTAATTTTAATTTTTAATTTTATTTTTATTTTAATTTTATTTTATTTTTATCCAGACTGAATAATAACACCATCTCATTTATACAGAAGGAACTGTCATTCCCACTGCAAATATTTTTTATTTTTTATTTATATTTTTCATTCATAGTTTTTGTTTTTTCACATTGATAAATTAATTTATTTTATATATTTACACAAATCATATATTTAAGTATAATTAATTGATGTAATTATTTGATTATCGGTGGTACACTTATGAATTCATTATATCACATAAGGTAGAATATATTGGAGCGCGGTACACTACTGGCATTCGTGAACATTTTTAGTGACAGCAGGGTTAGCTGAACGTTTTGATATAAGATATGTGTAGATGGGCTTGAAAATGAAAGAGTGATGGCAGTTTACAAATCATGTTCTGATTTTTCCTTTCACACTGCAGCTTTCTCACTCTAATGTGACTCAGCTGCCCCCTGAGTGACCTTTGCTTGCACCTGTTACCTCAGTCAGTCACAGGTGTGTGAGAAGGTCTGCTCTAAACAGGCTGTTTAAACTTGCCAAGTTCACTGGTGATTGCCATTTTCAAACGCTTGTAGTTTTAAAAGTATAAATGCTACCGTGAAAAGGTTTATATTGGGACAATCACAAGAAACTGACCTAAATTTTGATGTATAGTATGTCTCTGCAATATTAAAAATGAAGGCACAGTCGCAGTTTAAAAACGTCCCTTAAAAATTCTTGTGTCTAAAGTGGAGTTTCAATGAAAGTCAATGGGAGGGGTGACGTCCAAACAAATGGTCATATTGTGAAAACTATCAGGAGTATGTCCTAGTCGTGAACATTTTTAGTGACAGCAGGGTTAGCTGAACGTTTTGATATAAGATATGTGTAGGTGGGCTTGACAATGGCAGAGTGATGGCAGTTTACAAATCATGTTCTGATTTTTCTGATTTTTCCTTTGCACACTCTAGCTGTGCTCTGCTGCTCAATGCATTCCTATGGGAAAATTTCGCCGCAAAAACCGCGATATTTCTTGAACGATTCGGCGAAACGTTCCACAAAGTAATAGCAATCCGATCGGGAACAATGTGCACGTTTTGATATATTACTTGTCTTTGTAGTGTAAAAACTGTGGGAGGAGTTAGCGTGGCAAATATGGCTATAATAAGAATAAGAATAAGAATATATATGTGAGATAACAATAAGTGTTCCTTGCTATGCAAGAACACTTAACTAGACAATCTACAATTTCTGGGGAAATTGTGTAAAGTGTTCTTGCCGCAACCTTTACCAAATGATTGATGAAATGTAAGCAGTGCACATTGCAAGCCTGATAGTGAGAAATGCATTTCAGCTTGTATTTTGAACCTCACAGTCCAGCCTCATGAGTCATCTGCCTCTTGAGTGACCTTTGGTTGCTGCACCTGGAGAGGGCGGAGTAGGCTCACTGTGCTGAGACAGCTGGGTTGCTATGACAACTCACTCTGAGAGGAATGTCAGCATGCCTGTTCTAAACAGGCTTTTTAAACTTGCCAAGTTCAATTGCGTGCTAAAATTAGTATTAATTAAATATTAAAGAAAAGAAACATAGTGTCTTATCCGGGATATCAATTATTTATTTTTATTTTAATTTTTTTTTTATTTTAATTTTAATTTTTATTTTATTTTATTTTTAATTTTATTTTTATTTTAATTTAATTTTAATTTTATGTTAATTTTATTTTTATTTTTATTTTTATTTTATTTTAATTTTAATTTTATGTTAATTTTAATTTTATTTTTATTTTATTTTAATTTTATTTTATTTTTAATTTTATTTTTATTTTAATTTTATTTTTATTTTATGTTATTTTAATTTTATTTTTATTTTTATTTTTTTTTATTTTAATTTTAATTTTTATTTTATTTTATTTTTAATTTTATTTTTATTTTAATTTTATTTTTATTTTTATTTTATGTTATTTTAATTTTATTTTTATTTTAATTTTTTTTATTTTAATTTTAATTTTTATTTTATTTTATTTTTATTTTATTTTTACTTTTATTTTAATTTAATTTTAATTTTATGTTAATATAATTTTTTTTTTTTTTTTAATTTTATTTTTATTTTAATTTTATGTTAATTTTAATTTTATGTTAATTTTGATTTTATTTTTATTTTATTTTAATTTAATTTTATTTTTAATTTTATTTTTATTTAATTTTTTATTTTAATTTTAATTTTTTTATTTTAATTTTTATTTTTATTTTTAATTTTATTTTAATTTTAGTTTTATTTTTTTTTTATTTTAATTTAATTTTTATTTTATTTTTATTTTTATCCAGACTGAATAATAATACCATCTCATTTATACAGAAGGAACTGTCATTCCCACTGCAAATATTTTTTATTTATTTTAATTTTAATTTAATTTTTATTTTATTTTTCATTTTATTTTTATTTTAATTTTAATTTTTAATTTTATTTTTATTTTAATTTTATTTTATTTTATTTTTTTATTTTAATTTTATTTTATTTTTATCCAGACTGAATAATAACACCATCTCATTTATACAGAAGGAACTGTCATTCCCACTGCAAATATTTTTTATTTTTTATTTATATTTTGCATTCATAGTTTTTGTTTTTTCACATTGATAAATTAATTTATTTTATATATTTACACAAATCATATATTTAAGTATAATTAATTGATGTAATTATTTGATTATCGGTGGTACACTTATGAATTCATTATATCACATAAGGTAGAATATATTGGAGCGCGGTACACTACTGGCATCCGTGAACATTTTTAGTGACAGCAGGGTTAGCTGAACGTTTTGATATAAGATATGTGTAGGTGGGCTTGATAATGACATAGTTATGGCAGTTTACAAATCATGTTCTGATTTTTCCTTTCACACTGCAGCATTCTCACTCTAATGTGACTCAGCTGCCCCCTGAGTGACCTTTGCTTGCACCTGTTACCTCAGTCAGTCACAGGTGTGTGAGAAGGTCTGCTCTAAACAGGCTGTTTAAACTTGCCAAGTTCACTGGCGATTGCCATTTTCAAACGCTTGTAGTTTTAAAAGTATAAATGCTACCGTGAAAAGGTTTATATTGCGACAATCACAAGAAAAAGGCCTAAATTTTGATGTATAGTATGTCTCTGCAATATTAAAAATGAAGGCACAGTCGCAGTTTAAAAACGTCCCTTAAAATGTCTGGTGTCTAGAGTGGAGTTTCAATGAAAGTCAATGGGAGGGGTGATGTGCAAACAAATGGTCATATTCTGAAAACTATCAGGAGTATGGCTTAGCCGTGAACATTTTTAGTGACAGCAGGGTTAGCTGAACGTTTTGATATAAGATATGTGTAGGTGGGCTTGAAAATGAAAGAGTGATGGCAGTTTACAAATCATGTTCTGATTTTTCTGATTTTTCCTTTGCACACTCTAGCTGTGCTGTGCTGCTCAATGCATTCCTATGGGAAAATTTCGCCGCAAAAACCGCGATATTTCTTGAACGATTCGGCGAAACGTTCTACAAAGTAATAGCAATCCGATCGGGATCAATGCGCACGTTTTGATATATTACTTGTCTTTGTAGTGTAAAAACTGTGGGAGGAGTTAGCGTGGCAAATATGGCTATAATAAGAATAAGAATAAGAATATATATGTGAGATAACAATAAGTGTTCCTTGCTATGCAAGAACACTTAACTAGACAATCTACAATTTCTGGGGAAATTGTGTAAAGTGTTCTTGCCGCAACCTTTACCAAATGATTGATGAAATGTAAGCAGTGCACATTGCAAGCCTGATAGTGAGAAATGCATTTCAGCTTGTATTTTGAAGCTCACAGTCCAGCCTCGTGAGTCATCTGCCTCTTGAGTGACCTTTGGTTGCTGCACCTGGAGAGGGCGGAGTAGGCTCACTGTGCTGAGACAGCTGGGTTGCTATGACAACTCACTCTGAGAGGAATGTCAGCATGCCTGTTCTAAACAGGCTTTTTAAACTTGCCAAGTTCAATTGCGTGCTAAAATTAGTATTAATTAAATATTAAAGAAAAGAAACATAGTGTCTTATCCGGGATATCAATTATTTATTTTTATTTTTATTTTAATTTTTTTTTTATTTTAATTTTAATTTTTATTTTATTTTTAATTTTATTTTTATTTTAATTTAATTTTATTTTATTTTTAATTTTATTTTTATTTTAATTTTATTTTATTTTTATTTTATTTTAATTTTATTTTATTTTTAATTTTATTTTTATTTTTATTTTAATTTTATTTTATTTTAATTTTATTTTATTTTAATTTTATTTTATTTTTAATTTTATTTTATTTTTAATTTTATTTTTATTTTTATTTTATGTTATTTTAATTTTATTTTTATTTTAATTTTATGTTAATTTTATTTTTATTTAATTTTTTTTTTTAATTTTAATTTTATTTTTATTTTTATTTTTAATTTTATTTTATATTTAATTTTATTTTATTTTATTTTTATTTTAATTTTTATTTTATTTTTATTTTTATCCAGACTGAATAATATTACCATCTCATTTATACAGAAGGAACTGTCATTCCCACTGCAAATATTTTTTATTTTTTATTTATATTTTTCATTCATAGTTTTTGTTTTTTTACATTGATAAATTAATTTATTTTATATATTTACACAAATCATATATTTAAGTATAATTAATTGATGTAATTATTTGATTATCGGTGGTACACTTATGAATTCATTATATCACATAAGGTAGAATATATTGGAGCGCGGTACACTACTGGCATTCGTGAACATTTTTAGTGACAGCAGGGTTAGCTGAACGTTTTGATATAAGATATGTGTAGGTGGGCTTGAAAATGACACAGTTATGGCAGTTTACAAATCATGTTCTGATTTTTCCTTTCACACTGCAGCTTTCTCACTTCTCACTCTAATGTGACTCAGCTGCCCCCTGAGTGACCTCTGCTTGCACCCCAGACTCAGTCAGTCACAGGTGTGTGAGAAGCTCTGCTCTAAACAGGCTGTTTAAACTTGCCAAGTTCACTGGCGATTGCCATTTTCAAACGCTTGTAGTTTTAAAAGTATAAATGCTACCGTGAAAAGGTTTATATTGTGACAATCACAAGAAAAAGACCTAAATTGTGATATATAGTATATCTCTGCAATATTAAAAATGAAGGCACAGTCGCAGTTTAAAAACGTCCCTTAAAATGTCAGGTATCTAGAGTGGAGTTTCAATGAAAGTCAATGGGAGGGGTGAGGTGAAAACACATGGTCATATTCTGAAAACTATCAGGAGTATGTCCTAGCCGTGAACATTTTTAGTGACAGCAGGGATAGCTGAACGTTTTGATATAAGATATGTGTAGGTGGGCTTGAAAATGACATAGTTATGGCAGTTTACAAATCATGTTCTGATTTTTCCTTTCACACTGCAGCTTTATCACTCTAATGTGACTCAGCTGCCCCCTGAGTGACCTTTGCTTGCACCTGTTACCTCAGTCAGTCACAGGTGTGTGAGAAGGTCTGCTCTAAACAGGCTGTTTAAACTTGCCAAGTTCACTGGCGATTGCCATTTTCAAACGCTTGTAGTTTTAAAAGTATAAATGCTACCATGAAAAGGCTTATATTGTGACAATCACAAGAAACAGACCTAAATTTTGATGTATAGTATGTCTCTGAAAGATAAAAAATGAAGGCACAGTCGCAGTTTAAAAACGTCCCTTAAAATTTCTTGTGTCTAAAGTGGAGTTTCAATGAAAGTCAATGGGAGGTGTGAGGTCCAAACAAATGGTCATATTCTGAAAACTATCAGGAGTATGTCCTAGCCGTGAACATTTTTAGTGACAGCAGGGTTAGCTGAACGTTTTGATATAAGATATGTGTAGGTGGGCTTGAAAATGGCAGAGTGATGGCAGTTTACAAATCATGTTCTGATTTTTCCTTTGCACACTCTAGCTGTGCTCTGCTGCCACTCTAGATGCACCATTCATTCCTATGGGAAAATTTCGCCACAAAAACCGCGATATTTCTTGAACGATTCGGCGAAACGTTCCACAAAGTAATAGCAATCCGATCGGGAACAATCCGCACGTTTTGATATATTACTTGTCTTTGTAGTGTAAAAACTGTGGGAGGAGTTAGCGTGGCAAATTTGGCTATAAGAATAAGAATAAGAACTAGACAATCTACAATTTCTGGGGAAATTGTGTAAAGTGTTCTTGCCGCAACCTTTACCAAATGATTGATGAAATGTAAGCAGTGCACATTGCAAGCCTGATAGTGAGAAATGCATTTCAGCTTGTATTTTGAAGCTCACAGTCCAGCCTGGTGAGTCATCTGCCTCTTGAGTGACCTTTGGTTGCTGCACCTGGAGAGGGCGGAGTAGGCTCACTGTGCTGAGACAGCTGGGTTGCTATGACAACTCACTCTGAGAGGAATGTCAGCATGTGTGCTCTAAACAGGCTTTTTAAACTTGCCAAGTTCAATTGCGTGCTAAAATTAGTATTAATTAAATATTAAAGAAAAGAAACATAGTGTCTTATCCGGGATATCAATTATTTATTTATTTTTTTATTTTAAATTTTTTTTATTTTAATTTTATTTTAATTTTAATTTTTATTATTTTATTTTATTTTTAATTTTATTTTTATTTTATTTTAATTTTATATTTATTTTAATTTTATATTTATTTTTATTTTAATTTTAATTTTATTTTAATTTTATTTTTATTTTAATTTTATGTTAATTTTAATTTTATTTTTATTTTTATTTTTATTTTATTTTATTTTTAATTTTATTTTTATTTTTATTTTAATTTTATGTTAATTTAATTTTATTTTAATTTTTATTTTAATTTTATTTTTATTTTAATTTTATGTTAATTTTATTTTGATTTTAATTTTTTTTTAATTTTTATTTTATTTTTATTTTAATTTTTATTTTTATTTTATTTTTAATTTTATTTTAATTTTAATTTTATTTTTTTTTTATTTTAATTAAATTTTTATTTTATTTGTTTTTTTTATCCAGACTGAATAATAATACCATCTCATTTATACAGAAGGAACTGTCATTCCCACTGCAAATATTTTTTATTTATTTTAATTTTTATTTAATTTTAATTTTATTTTAATTTTATTTTTATTTTAATTTTATGTTAATTTTAATTTTATTTTTATTTTAATTTTATTTTTATTTTTAATTTTATTTTAATTTTAATTTTTAATTTTATTTTTATTTTAATTTTATTTTATTTTTATCCAGACTGAATAATAACACCATCTCATTTATACAGAAGGAACTGTCATTCCCACTGCAAATATTTTTTATTTTTTATTTATATTTTTCATTCATAGTTTTTGTTTTTTCACATTGATAAATTAATTTATTTTATATATTTACACAAATCATATATTTAAGTATAATTAATTGATGTAATTATTTGATTATCGGTGGTACACTTATGAATTCATTATATCACATAAGGTAGAATATATTGGAGCGCGGTACACTACTGGCATTCGTGAACATTTTTAGTGACAGCAGGGTTAGCTGAACGTTTTGATATAAGATATGTGTAGATGGGCTTGAAAATGAAAGAGTGATGGCAGTTTACAAATCATGTTCTGATTTTTCCTTTCACACTGCAGCTTTCTCACTCTAATGTGACTCAGCTGCCCCCTGAGTGACCTTTGCTTGCACCTGTTACCTCAGTCAGTCACAGGTGTGTGAGAAGGTCTGCTCTAAACAGGCTGTTTAAACTTGCCAAGTTCACTGGTGATTGCCATTTTCAAACGCTTGTAGTTTTAAAAGTATAAATGCTACCGTGAAAAGGTTTATATTGGGACAATCACAAGAAACTGACCTAAATTTTGATGTATAGTATGTCTCTGCAATATTAAAAATGAAGGCACAGTCGCAGTTTAAAAACGTCCCTTAAAAATTCTTGTGTCTAAAGTGGAGTTTCAATGAAAGTCAATGGGAGGGGTGACGTCCAAACAAATGGTCATATTGTGAAAACTATCAGGAGTATGTCCTAGTCGTGAACATTTTTAGTGACAGCAGGGTTAGCTGAACGTTTTGATATAAGATATGTGTAGGTGGGCTTGACAATGGCAGAGTGATGGCAGTTTACAAATCATGTTCTGATTTTTCTGATTTTTCCTTTGCACACTCTAGCTGTGCTCTGCTGCTCAATGCATTCCTATGGGAAAATTTCGCCGCAAAAACCGCGATATTTCTTGAACGATTCGGCGAAACGTTCCACAAAGTAATAGCAATCCGATCGGGAACAATGTGCACGTTTTGATATATTACTTGTCTTTGTAGTGTAAAAACTGTGGGAGGAGTTAGCGTGGCAAATATGGCTATAATAAGAATAAGAATAAGAATATATATGTGAGATAACAATAAGTGTTCCTTGCTATGCAAGAACACTTAACTAGACAATCTACAATTTCTGGGGAAATTGTGTAAAGTGTTCTTGCCGCAACCTTTACCAAATGATTGATGAAATGTAAGCAGTGCACATTGCAAGCCTGATAGTGAGAAATGCATTTCAGCTTGTATTTTGAACCTCACAGTCCAGCCTCATGAGTCATCTGCCTCTTGAGTGACCTTTGGTTGCTGCACCTGGAGAGGGCGGAGTAGGCTCACTGTGCTGAGACAGCTGGGTTGCTATGACAACTCACTCTGAGAGGAATGTCAGCATGCCTGTTCTAAACAGGCTTTTTAAACTTGCCAAGTTCAATTGCGTGCTAAAATTAGTATTAATTAAATATTAAAGAAAAGAAACATAGTGTCTTATCCGGGATATCAATTATTTATTTTTATTTTAATTTTTTTTTTATTTTAATTTTAATTTTTATTTTATTTTATTTTTAATTTTATTTTTATTTTAATTTAATTTTAATTTTATGTTAATTTTATTTTTATTTTTATTTTTATTTTATTTTAATTTTAATTTTATGTTAATTTTAATTTTATTTTTATTTTATTTTAATTTTATTTTATTTTTAATTTTATTTTTATTTTAATTTTATTTTTATTTTATGTTATTTTAATTTTATTTTTATTTTTATTTTTTTTTATTTTAATTTTAATTTTTATTTTATTTTATTTTTAATTTTATTTTTATTTTAATTTTATTTTTATTTTTATTTTATGTTATTTTAATTTTATTTTTATTTTAATTTTTTTTATTTTAATTTTAATTTTTATTTTATTTTATTTTTATTTTATTTTTACTTTTATTTTAATTTAATTTTAATTTTATGTTAATATAATTTTTTTTTTTTTTTTAATTTTATTTTTATTTTAATTTTATGTTAATTTTAATTTTATGTTAATTTTGATTTTATTTTTATTTTATTTTAATTTAATTTTATTTTTAATTTTATTTTTATTTAATTTTTTATTTTAATTTTAATTTTTTTATTTTAATTTTTATTTTTATTTTTAATTTTATTTTAATTTTAGTTTTATTTTTTTTTTATTTTAATTTAATTTTTATTTTATTTTTATTTTTATCCAGACTGAATAATAATACCATCTCATTTATACAGAAGGAACTGTCATTCCCACTGCAAATATTTTTTATTTATTTTAATTTTAATTTAATTTTTATTTTATTTTTCATTTTATTTTTATTTTAATTTTAATTTTTAATTTTATTTTTATTTTAATTTTATTTTATTTTATTTTTTTATTTTAATTTTATTTTATTTTTATCCAGACTGAATAATAACACCATCTCATTTATACAGAAGGAACTGTCATTCCCACTGCAAATATTTTTTATTTTTTATTTATATTTTGCATTCATAGTTTTTGTTTTTTCACATTGATAAATTAATTTATTTTATATATTTACACAAATCATATATTTAAGTATAATTAATTGATGTAATTATTTGATTATCGGTGGTACACTTATGAATTCATTATATCACATAAGGTAGAATATATTGGAGCGCGGTACACTACTGGCATCCGTGAACATTTTTAGTGACAGCAGGGTTAGCTGAACGTTTTGATATAAGATATGTGTAGGTGGGCTTGATAATGACATAGTTATGGCAGTTTACAAATCATGTTCTGATTTTTCCTTTCACACTGCAGCATTCTCACTCTAATGTGACTCAGCTGCCCCCTGAGTGACCTTTGCTTGCACCTGTTACCTCAGTCAGTCACAGGTGTGTGAGAAGGTCTGCTCTAAACAGGCTGTTTAAACTTGCCAAGTTCACTGGCGATTGCCATTTTCAAACGCTTGTAGTTTTAAAAGTATAAATGCTACCGTGAAAAGGTTTATATTGCGACAATCACAAGAAAAAGGCCTAAATTTTGATGTATAGTATGTCTCTGCAATATTAAAAATGAAGGCACAGTCGCAGTTTAAAAACGTCCCTTAAAATGTCTGGTGTCTAGAGTGGAGTTTCAATGAAAGTCAATGGGAGGGGTGATGTGCAAACAAATGGTCATATTCTGAAAACTATCAGGAGTATGGCTTAGCCGTGAACATTTTTAGTGACAGCAGGGTTAGCTGAACGTTTTGATATAAGATATGTGTAGGTGGGCTTGAAAATGAAAGAGTGATGGCAGTTTACAAATCATGTTCTGATTTTTCTGATTTTTCCTTTGCACACTCTAGCTGTGCTGTGCTGCTCAATGCATTCCTATGGGAAAATTTCGCCGCAAAAACCGCGATATTTCTTGAACGATTCGGCGAAACGTTCTACAAAGTAATAGCAATCCGATCGGGATCAATGCGCACGTTTTGATATATTACTTGTCTTTGTAGTGTAAAAACTGTGGGAGGAGTTAGCGTGGCAAATATGGCTATAATAAGAATAAGAATAAGAATATATATGTGAGATAACAATAAGTGTTCCTTGCTATGCAAGAACACTTAACTAGACAATCTACAATTTCTGGGGAAATTGTGTAAAGTGTTCTTGCCGCAACCTTTACCAAATGATTGATGAAATGTAAGCAGTGCACATTGCAAGCCTGATAGTGAGAAATGCATTTCAGCTTGTATTTTGAAGCTCACAGTCCAGCCTCGTGAGTCATCTGCCTCTTGAGTGACCTTTGGTTGCTGCACCTGGAGAGGGCGGAGTAGGCTCACTGTGCTGAGACAGCTGGGTTGCTATGACAACTCACTCTGAGAGGAATGTCAGCATGCCTGTTCTAAACAGGCTTTTTAAACTTGCCAAGTTCAATTGCGTGCTAAAATTAGTATTAATTAAATATTAAAGAAAAGAAACATAGTGTCTTATCCGGGATATCAATTATTTATTTTTATTTTTATTTTAATTTTTTTTTTATTTTAATTTTAATTTTTATTTTATTTTTAATTTTATTTTTATTTTAATTTAATTTTATTTTATTTTTAATTTTATTTTTATTTTAATTTTATTTTATTTTTATTTTATTTTAATTTTATTTTATTTTTAATTTTATTTTTATTTTTATTTTAATTTTATTTTATTTTAATTTTATTTTATTTTAATTTTATTTTATTTTTAATTTTATTTTATTTTTAATTTTATTTTTATTTTTATTTTATGTTATTTTAATTTTATTTTTATTTTAATTTTATGTTAATTTTATTTTTATTTAATTTTTTTTTTTAATTTTAATTTTATTTTTATTTTTATTTTTAATTTTATTTTATATTTAATTTTATTTTATTTTATTTTTATTTTAATTTTTATTTTATTTTTATTTTTATCCAGACTGAATAATATTACCATCTCATTTATACAGAAGGAACTGTCATTCCCACTGCAAATATTTTTTATTTTTTATTTATATTTTTCATTCATAGTTTTTGTTTTTTTACATTGATAAATTAATTTATTTTATATATTTACACAAATCATATATTTAAGTATAATTAATTGATGTAATTATTTGATTATCGGTGGTACACTTATGAATTCATTATATCACATAAGGTAGAATATATTGGAGCGCGGTACACTACTGGCATTCGTGAACATTTTTAGTGACAGCAGGGTTAGCTGAACGTTTTGATATAAGATATGTGTAGGTGGGCTTGAAAATGACACAGTTATGGCAGTTTACAAATCATGTTCTGATTTTTCCTTTCACACTGCAGCTTTCTCACTTCTCACTCTAATGTGACTCAGCTGCCCCCTGAGTGACCTCTGCTTGCACCCCAGACTCAGTCAGTCACAGGTGTGTGAGAAGCTCTGCTCTAAACAGGCTGTTTAAACTTGCCAAGTTCACTGGCGATTGCCATTTTCAAACGCTTGTAGTTTTAAAAGTATAAATGCTACCGTGAAAAGGTTTATATTGTGACAATCACAAGAAAAAGACCTAAATTGTGATATATAGTATATCTCTGCAATATTAAAAATGAAGGCACAGTCGCAGTTTAAAAACGTCCCTTAAAATGTCAGGTATCTAGAGTGGAGTTTCAATGAAAGTCAATGGGAGGGGTGAGGTGAAAACACATGGTCATATTCTGAAAACTATCAGGAGTATGTCCTAGCCGTGAACATTTTTAGTGACAGCAGGGATAGCTGAACGTTTTGATATAAGATATGTGTAGGTGGGCTTGAAAATGACATAGTTATGGCAGTTTACAAATCATGTTCTGATTTTTCCTTTCACACTGCAGCTTTATCACTCTAATGTGACTCAGCTGCCCCCTGAGTGACCTTTGCTTGCACCTGTTACCTCAGTCAGTCACAGGTGTGTGAGAAGGTCTGCTCTAAACAGGCTGTTTAAACTTGCCAAGTTCACTGGCGATTGCCATTTTCAAACGCTTGTAGTTTTAAAAGTATAAATGCTACCATGAAAAGGCTTATATTGTGACAATCACAAGAAACAGACCTAAATTTTGATGTATAGTATGTCTCTGAAAGATAAAAAATGAAGGCACAGTCGCAGTTTAAAAACGTCCCTTAAAATTTCTTGTGTCTAAAGTGGAGTTTCAATGAAAGTCAATGGGAGGTGTGAGGTCCAAACAAATGGTCATATTCTGAAAACTATCAGGAGTATGTCCTAGCCGTGAACATTTTTAGTGACAGCAGGGTTAGCTGAACGTTTTGATATAAGATATGTGTAGGTGGGCTTGAAAATGGCAGAGTGATGGCAGTTTACAAATCATGTTCTGATTTTTCCTTTGCACACTCTAGCTGTGCTCTGCTGCCACTCTAGATGCACCATTCATTCCTATGGGAAAATTTCGCCACAAAAACCGCGATATTTCTTGAACGATTCGGCGAAACGTTCCACAAAGTAATAGCAATCCGATCGGGAACAATCCGCACGTTTTGATATATTACTTGTCTTTGTAGTGTAAAAACTGTGGGAGGAGTTAGCGTGGCAAATTTGGCTATAAGAATAAGAATAAGAACTAGACAATCTACAATTTCTGGGGAAATTGTGTAAAGTGTTCTTGCCGCAACCTTTACCAAATGATTGATGAAATGTAAGCAGTGCACATTGCAAGCCTGATAGTGAGAAATGCATTTCAGCTTGTATTTTGAAGCTCACAGTCCAGCCTGGTGAGTCATCTGCCTCTTGAGTGACCTTTGGTTGCTGCACCTGGAGAGGGCGGAGTAGGCTCACTGTGCTGAGACAGCTGGGTTGCTATGACAACTCACTCTGAGAGGAATGTCAGCATGTGTGCTCTAAACAGGCTTTTTAAACTTGCCAAGTTCAATTGCGTGCTAAAATTAGTATTAATTAAATATTAAAGAAAAGAAACATAGTGTCTTATCCGGGATATCAATTATTTATTTATTTTTTTATTTTAAATTTTTTTTATTTTAATTTTATTTTAATTTTAATTTTTATTATTTTATTTTATTTTTAATTTTATTTTTATTTTATTTTAATTTTATATTTATTTTAATTTTATATTTATTTTTATTTTAATTTTAATTTTATTTTAATTTTATTTTTATTTTAATTTTATGTTAATTTTAATTTTATTTTTATTTTTATTTTTATTTTATTTTATTTTTAATTTTATTTTTATTTTTATTTTAATTTTATGTTAATTTAATTTTATTTTAATTTTTATTTTAATTTTATTTTTATTTTAATTTTATGTTAATTTTATTTTGATTTTAATTTTTTTTTAATTTTTATTTTATTTTTATTTTAATTTTTATTTTTATTTTATTTTTAATTTTATTTTAATTTTAATTTTATTTTTTTTTTATTTTAATTAAATTTTTATTTTATTTGTTTTTTTTATCCAGACTGAATAATAATACCATCTCATTTATACAGAAGGAACTGTCATTCCCACTGCAAATATTTTTTATTTATTTTAATTTTTATTTAATTTTAATTTTATTTTAATTTTATTTTTATTTTAATTTTATGTTAATTTTAATTTTATTTTTATTTTAATTTTATTTTTATTTTTAATTTTATTTTAATTTTAATTTTTAATTTTATTTTTATTTTAATTTTATTTTATTTTTATCCAGACTGAATAATAACACCATCTCATTTATACAGAAGGAACTGTCATTCCCACTGCAAATATTTTTTATTTTTTATTTATATTTTTCATTCATAGTTTTTGTTTTTTCACATTGATAAATTAATTTATTTTATATATTTACACAAATCATATATTTAAGTATAATTAATTGATGTAATTATTTGATTATCGGTGGTACACTTATGAATTCATTATATCACATAAGGTAGAATATATTGGAGCGCGGTACACTACTGGCATTCGTGAACATTTTTAGTGACAGCAGGGTTAGCTGAACGTTTTGATATAAGATATGTGTAGATGGGCTTGAAAATGAAAGAGTGATGGCAGTTTACAAATCATGTTCTGATTTTTCCTTTCACACTGCAGCTTTCTCACTCTAATGTGACTCAGCTGCCCCCTGAGTGACCTTTGCTTGCACCTGTTACCTCAGTCAGTCACAGGTGTGTGAGAAGGTCTGCTCTAAACAGGCTGTTTAAACTTGCCAAGTTCACTGGTGATTGCCATTTTCAAACGCTTGTAGTTTTAAAAGTATAAATGCTACCGTGAAAAGGTTTATATTGGGACAATCACAAGAAACTGACCTAAATTTTGATGTATAGTATGTCTCTGCAATATTAAAAATGAAGGCACAGTCGCAGTTTAAAAACGTCCCTTAAAAATTCTTGTGTCTAAAGTGGAGTTTCAATGAAAGTCAATGGGAGGGGTGACGTCCAAACAAATGGTCATATTGTGAAAACTATCAGGAGTATGTCCTAGTCGTGAACATTTTTAGTGACAGCAGGGTTAGCTGAACGTTTTGATATAAGATATGTGTAGGTGGGCTTGACAATGGCAGAGTGATGGCAGTTTACAAATCATGTTCTGATTTTTCTGATTTTTCCTTTGCACACTCTAGCTGTGCTCTGCTGCTCAATGCATTCCTATGGGAAAATTTCGCCGCAAAAACCGCGATATTTCTTGAACGATTCGGCGAAACGTTCCACAAAGTAATAGCAATCCGATCGGGAACAATGTGCACGTTTTGATATATTACTTGTCTTTGTAGTGTAAAAACTGTGGGAGGAGTTAGCGTGGCAAATATGGCTATAATAAGAATAAGAATAAGAATATATATGTGAGATAACAATAAGTGTTCCTTGCTATGCAAGAACACTTAACTAGACAATCTACAATTTCTGGGGAAATTGTGTAAAGTGTTCTTGCCGCAACCTTTACCAAATGATTGATGAAATGTAAGCAGTGCACATTGCAAGCCTGATAGTGAGAAATGCATTTCAGCTTGTATTTTGAACCTCACAGTCCAGCCTCATGAGTCATCTGCCTCTTGAGTGACCTTTGGTTGCTGCACCTGGAGAGGGCGGAGTAGGCTCACTGTGCTGAGACAGCTGGGTTGCTATGACAACTCACTCTGAGAGGAATGTCAGCATGCCTGTTCTAAACAGGCTTTTTAAACTTGCCAAGTTCAATTGCGTGCTAAAATTAGTATTAATTAAATATTAAAGAAAAGAAACATAGTGTCTTATCCGGGATATCAATTATTTATTTTTATTTTAATTTTTTTTTTATTTTAATTTTAATTTTTATTTTATTTTATTTTTAATTTTATTTTTATTTTAATTTAATTTTAATTTTATGTTAATTTTATTTTTATTTTTATTTTTATTTTATTTTAATTTTAATTTTATGTTAATTTTAATTTTATTTTTATTTTATTTTAATTTTATTTTATTTTTAATTTTATTTTTATTTTAATTTTATTTTTATTTTATGTTATTTTAATTTTATTTTTATTTTTATTTTTTTTTATTTTAATTTTAATTTTTATTTTATTTTATTTTTAATTTTATTTTTATTTTAATTTTATTTTTATTTTTATTTTATGTTATTTTAATTTTATTTTTATTTTAATTTTTTTTATTTTAATTTTAATTTTTATTTTATTTTATTTTTATTTTATTTTTACTTTTATTTTAATTTAATTTTAATTTTATGTTAATATAATTTTTTTTTTTTTTTTAATTTTATTTTTATTTTAATTTTATGTTAATTTTAATTTTATGTTAATTTTGATTTTATTTTTATTTTATTTTAATTTAATTTTATTTTTAATTTTATTTTTATTTAATTTTTTATTTTAATTTTAATTTTTTTATTTTAATTTTTATTTTTATTTTTAATTTTATTTTAATTTTAGTTTTATTTTTTTTTTATTTTAATTTAATTTTTATTTTATTTTTATTTTTATCCAGACTGAATAATAATACCATCTCATTTATACAGAAGGAACTGTCATTCCCACTGCAAATATTTTTTATTTATTTTAATTTTAATTTAATTTTTATTTTATTTTTCATTTTATTTTTATTTTAATTTTAATTTTTAATTTTATTTTTATTTTAATTTTATTTTATTTTATTTTTTTATTTTAATTTTATTTTATTTTTATCCAGACTGAATAATAACACCATCTCATTTATACAGAAGGAACTGTCATTCCCACTGCAAATATTTTTTATTTTTTATTTATATTTTGCATTCATAGTTTTTGTTTTTTCACATTGATAAATTAATTTATTTTATATATTTACACAAATCATATATTTAAGTATAATTAATTGATGTAATTATTTGATTATCGGTGGTACACTTATGAATTCATTATATCACATAAGGTAGAATATATTGGAGCGCGGTACACTACTGGCATCCGTGAACATTTTTAGTGACAGCAGGGTTAGCTGAACGTTTTGATATAAGATATGTGTAGGTGGGCTTGATAATGACATAGTTATGGCAGTTTACAAATCATGTTCTGATTTTTCCTTTCACACTGCAGCATTCTCACTCTAATGTGACTCAGCTGCCCCCTGAGTGACCTTTGCTTGCACCTGTTACCTCAGTCAGTCACAGGTGTGTGAGAAGGTCTGCTCTAAACAGGCTGTTTAAACTTGCCAAGTTCACTGGCGATTGCCATTTTCAAACGCTTGTAGTTTTAAAAGTATAAATGCTACCGTGAAAAGGTTTATATTGCGACAATCACAAGAAAAAGGCCTAAATTTTGATGTATAGTATGTCTCTGCAATATTAAAAATGAAGGCACAGTCGCAGTTTAAAAACGTCCCTTAAAATGTCTGGTGTCTAGAGTGGAGTTTCAATGAAAGTCAATGGGAGGGGTGATGTGCAAACAAATGGTCATATTCTGAAAACTATCAGGAGTATGGCTTAGCCGTGAACATTTTTAGTGACAGCAGGGTTAGCTGAACGTTTTGATATAAGATATGTGTAGGTGGGCTTGAAAATGAAAGAGTGATGGCAGTTTACAAATCATGTTCTGATTTTTCTGATTTTTCCTTTGCACACTCTAGCTGTGCTGTGCTGCTCAATGCATTCCTATGGGAAAATTTCGCCGCAAAAACCGCGATATTTCTTGAACGATTCGGCGAAACGTTCTACAAAGTAATAGCAATCCGATCGGGATCAATGCGCACGTTTTGATATATTACTTGTCTTTGTAGTGTAAAAACTGTGGGAGGAGTTAGCGTGGCAAATATGGCTATAATAAGAATAAGAATAAGAATATATATGTGAGATAACAATAAGTGTTCCTTGCTATGCAAGAACACTTAATAAGAATATACTTGTGAGATAACAATAAGTGTTCCTTGCTATGCAAGAACACTTAACTAGACAATCTACAATTTCTGGGGAAATTGTGTAAAGTGTTCTTGCCGCAACCTTTACCAAATGATTGATGAAATGTAAGCAGTGCACATTGCAAGCCTGATAGTGAGAAATGCATTTCAGCTTGTATTTTGAAGCTCACAGTCCAGCCTCGTGAGTCATCTGCCTCTTGAGTGACCTTTGGTTGCTGCACCTGGAGAGGGCGGAGTAGGCTCACTGTGCTGAGACAGCTGGGTTGCTATGACAACTCACTCTGAGAGGAATGTCAGCATGTGTGTTCTAAACAGGCTTTTTAAACTTGCCAAGTTCAATTGCGTGCTAAAATTAGTATTAATTAAATATTAAAGAAAAGAAACATAGTGTCTTATCCGGGATATCAATTATTTATTTATTTTTTTATTTTAATTTTTTTTTATTTTAATTTTATTTTAATTTTAATTTTTATTATTTTATTTTATTTTTAATTTTATTTTTATTTTATTTTAATTTTATATTTATTTTTATTTTAATTTTATATTTATTTTTATTTTAATTTTATATTTATTTTTATTTTAATTTTAATTTTATTTTAATTTTATTTTTATTTTAATTTTATGTTAATTTTATTTTTATTTTAATTTTATGTTAATTTTAATTTTATTTTTATTTTTATTTTAATTTTATTTTATTTTTAATTTTATTTTTATTTTTAATTTTATTTTTATTTTTATTTTTATTTTAATTTTATGTTAATTTAATTTTATTTTAATTTTTATTTTAATTTTATTTTTATTTTAATTTTATGTTCATTTTATTTTGATTTTAATTTTTTTTTAATTTTAATTTTATTTTTATTTTAATTTTTATTTTTATTTTATTTTTAATTTTATTTTAATTTTAATTTTATTTTTTTTTTATTTTAATTAAATTTTTATTTTATTTTTTTTTTTATCCAGACTGAATAATAATACCATCTCATTTATACAGAAGGAACTGTCATTCCCACTGCAAATATTTTTTATTTATTTTAATTTTTATTTAATTTTAATTTTATTTTTATTTTAATTTTATTTTAATTTTAATTTTATTTTTATTTTAATTTTATTTTTATTTTATTTTTAATTTTATTTTTATTTTTAATTTTATTTTAATTTTAATTTTTAATTTTATTTTTATTTTAATTTTATTTTATTTTTATTTTTATCCAGACTGAATAATAACACCATCTCATTTATACAGAAGGAACTGTCATTCCCACTGCAAATATTTTTTATTTTTTATTTATATTTTTCATTCATAGTTTTTGTTTTTTCACATTGATAAACTAATTTATTTTATATATTTACACAAATCATATATTTAAGTATAATTAATTGATGTAATTATTTGATTATCGGTGGTACACTTATGAATTCATTATATCACATAAGGTAGAATATATTGGAGCGCGGTACACTACTGGCATTCGTGAACATTTTTAGTGACAGCAGGGTTAGCTGAACGTTTTGATATAAGATATGTGTAGGTGGGCTTGAAAATGGCAGAGTGATGGCAGTTTACAAATCATGTTCTGATTTTTCTGATTTTTCCTTTGCACACTCTAGCTGTGCTGTGCTGCTCAATGCATTCCTATGGGAAAATTTCGCCGCAAAAACCGCGATATTTCTTGAACGATTCGGCGAAACGTTCTACAAAGTAATAGCAATCCGATCGGGATCAATGCGCACGTTTTGATATATTACTTGTCTTTGTAGTGTAAAAACTGTGGGAGGAGTTAGCGTGGCAAATATGGCTATAATAAGAATAAGAATTAGATTTCAAATATGGCAGAGAAGAGCGGTTAAAAACAAACTGCTTCAAATTGCTCACTTCACTGGTGTCTTCACAATTTCTGTGGAAATTGTGTGGTGTTCTGGCCTCCACACACTGGAGTGGGTGGAGTAGCTTTTGTCTCTCTGCTTCCTGCTCACACAGCTGGGTTCCTATGGCAACTCCCTCCACACCAAGGGCAGAGTCATGGTTATAAACAAACTGCTCCAAGTTGCTGACATCACTGGCGATTGCCATCTTCAAACGGTTGTAGTTTTAAAAGTATAAATGCTACCGTGAAAAGGTTTATATTGTGACAATCACAAGAAAAAGACCTACAGTTTGATATATAGTATGTCTCTGCAATATTAAAAATGAAGGCACAGTCGCAGTTTAAAAACGTCCCTTAAAATTTCTTGTGTCTAAAGTGGAGTTTCAATGAAAGTCAATGGGAGGAGTGAGGTGCAAACACATGGTCATATTCTGAAAACTATCAGGAGTATGTCCTAGCCGTGAACATTTTTAGTGACAGCAGGGTTAGCTGAACGTTTTGATATAAGATATGTGTAGGTGGGCTTGAAAATGACATAGTGATGGCAGTTTACAAATCATGTTCTGATTTTTCCTTTCACACTGCAGCTTTCTCACTCTAATGTGACTCAGCTGCCCTCTGAGTGACCTTTGCTTGCACCTGTTACCTCAGTCAGTCACAGGTGTGTGAGGAGCTGTGCTCTAAACAGGCTGTTTAAACTTGCCAAATTCACTGGCGATTGCCATCTTCAAACGCTTGTAGTTTTAAAAGTATAAATGCTACCGTGAAAAGGTTTATATTGTGACAATCACAAGAAAAAGACCTACAGTTTGATGTATAGTATGTCTCTGAAAGATAACAAATGAAGGCACAGTCGCAGTTTAAAAATGTCCCTTAAAATGTCTGGTGTCTAGAGTGGAGTTTCAATGAAAGTCAATGGGAGGGGTGATGTGCAAACAAATGGTCATATTCTGAAAACTATCAGGAGTATGTCCTAGCCGTGAACATTTTTAGTGACAGCAGGGTTAGCTGAACGTTTTGATATAAGATATGTGTAGGTGGGCTTGAAAATGGCAGAGTGATGGCAGTTTACAAATCATGTTCTGATTTTTCCTTTGCACACTCTAGCTGTGCACTGCTGCCACTCTACATGCACCATTCATTCCTATGGGAAAATTTCGCCACAAAAACCGCGATATTTCTTGAACGATTCGGCGAAACGTTCCACAAAGTAATAGCAATCCGATCGGGAACAATCCGCACGTTTTGATATATTACTTGTCTTTGTAGTGTAAAAACTGTGGGAGGAGTTAGCGTGGCAAATTTGGCTATAATAATAAGAATAAAAATAAGAATAAGAACTAGACAATCTACAATTTCTGGGGAAATTGTGTAAAGTGTTCTTGCCGCAACCTTTACCAAATGATTGATGAAATGTAAGCAGTGCACATTGCAAGCCTGATAGTGAGAAATGCATTTCAGCTTGTATTTTGAAGCTCACAGTCCAGCCTCGTGAGTCATCTGCCTCTTGAGTGACCTTTGGTTGCTGCACCTGGAGAGGGCAGAGTAGGCTCACTGTGCTGAGACAGCTGGGTTGCTATGACAACTCACTCTGAGAGGAATGTCAGCATGCCTGTTCTAAACAGGCTTTTTAAACTTGCCAAGTTCAATTGCGTGCTAAAATTAGTATTAATTAAATATTAAAGAAAAGAAACATAGTGTCTTATCCGGGATATCAATTATTTATTTTTATTTTAATTTTTTTTTATTTTAATTTATTTTAATTTTATGTTAATTTTAATTTTATTTTTATTTTTATTTTATTTTTATGTTATTTTAATTTTATTTTTATTTTATTTTATGTTAATTTTATTTTTATTTAATTTTTTTTATTTAATTTTAATTTTATTTTTATTTTAATTTTATTTTTATTTTAATTTTATGTTAATTTTAATTTTATGTTAATTTTAATTTTATTTTTATTTTTAATTTTATTTTTATTTTTATTTTATTTTTATTTTATGTTATGTTAATTTTATTTTTATTTAATTTTTTTTTAATTTTAATTTTATTTTTATTTTTATTTTTATTTTTATTTTTAATTTTATTTTAATTTTAATTTTATTTTTTTTTATTTTAATTTAATTTTTATTTTATTTTTATTTTTATCCAGACTGAATAATAATACCATCTCATTTATACAGAAGGAACTGTCATTCCCACTGCAAATATTTTTTATTTATTTTAATTTTAATTTAATTTTTATTTTATTTTTCATTTTATTTTTATTTTAATTTTTATTTTATTTTTATTTTAATTTTATTTTATTTTTTTATTTTAATTTTAATTTTATTTTTATTTTATTTTTATTTTTATTTTAATTTTATTTTTATTTTAATTTTATGTTAATTTTAATTTTATGTTAATTTTAATTTTATGTTAATTTTAATTTTATTTTTATTTTTAATTTTATTTTTATTTTTATTTTATTTTTATTTTATGTTATGTTAATTTTATTTTTATTTAATTTTTTTTTAATTTTAATTTTATTTTTATTTTAATTTTTATTTTTATTTTTAATTTTATTTTAATTTTAATTTTATTTTTTTTTATTTTAATTTAATTTTTATTTTATTTTTATTTTTATCCAGACTGAATAATAATACCATCTCATTTATACAGAAGGAACTGTCATTCCCACTGCAAATATTTTTTATTTATTTTAATTTTAATTTAATTTTTATTTTATTTTTCATTTTATTTTTATTTTAATTTTAATTTTTAATTTTATTTTTATTTTAATTTAATTTTATTTTTTTATTTTAATTTTAATTTTATTTTATTTTTATCCAGACTGAATAATAACACCATCTCATTTATACAGAAGGAACTGTCATTCCCACTGCAAATATTTTTTATTTTTTATTTATATTTTTCATTCATAGTTTTTGTTTTTTCACATTGATAAATTAATTTATTTTATATATTTACACAAATCATATATTTAAGTATAATTAATTGATGTAATTATTTGATTATCGGTGGTACACTTATGAATTCATTATATCACATAAGGTAGAATATATTGGAGCGCGGTACACTACTGGCATTCGTGAACATTTTTAGTGACAGCAGGGTTAGCTGAACGTTTTGATATAAGATATGTGTAGGTGGGCTTGAAAATGAAAGAGTGATGGCAGTTTACAAATCATGTTCTGATTTTTCCTTTCACACTGCAGCTTTCTCACTTCTCCCTCTAATGTGACTCAGCTGCCCCCTGAGTGACCTTTGGTGCACCTGTGACTCAGTCAGTCACAGGTGTGTGAGGAGCTCTGCTCTAAAGAGGCTGTTTAAACTTGCCAAGTTCACTGGCGATTGCCATCTTCAAACGCTTGTAGTTTTAAAAGTATAAATGCTACCGTGAAAAGGTTTATACTGTGACAATCACAAGAAAAAGACCTAAATTTTGATGTATAGTATGTCTCTGAAAGATTAAAAATGAAGGCACAGTCGCAGTTTAAAAACGTCCCTTAAAATTTCTTGTGTCTAAAGTGGAGTTTCAATGAAAGTCAATGGGAGGGATGAGGTCCAAACAAATGGTCATATTCTGAAAACTATCAGGAGTATGTCCTAGCCATGAACATTTTTAGTGACAGCAGGGTTAGCTGAACGTTTTGATATAAGATATGTGTAGGTGGGCTTGAAAATGACATAGTGATGGCAGTTTACAAATCATGTTCTGATTTTTCCTTTCACACTGCAGCTTTCTCACTCTAATGTGACTCAGCTGCCCCCTGAGTGACCTTTGCTTGCACCTGTTACCTCAGTCAGTCACAGGTGTGTGAGGAGCTCTGCTCTAAACAGGCTTTTTAAACTTGCCAAGTTCACTGGCGATTGCCATCTTCAAACGCTTGTAGTTTTAAAAGTATAAATGCTACCGTGAAACGGTTTATATTGTGACAATCACAAGAAACAGACCTAAATGTTGATGTATAGTATGTCTCTGAAAGATAAAAAATGAAGGCACAGTCGCAGTTTAAAAACGTCCCTTAAAATGTCAGGTATCTAGAGTGGAGTTTCAATGAAAGTCAATGGGAGGGGTGAGGTCCAAACAAATGGTCATATTGTGAAAACTATCAGGAGTATGTCCTAGCCGTGAACATTTTTAGTGACAGCAGGGTTAGCTGAACGTTTTGATATAAGATATATGTAGGTGGGCTTGAAAATGACAGAGTGATGGCAGTTTACAAATCATGTTCTGATTTTTCCTTTGCACACTCTAGCTGTGCTCTGCTGCCACTCTAGATGCACCATTCATTCCTATGGGAAAATTTCGCCACAAAAACCGCGATATTTCTTGAACGATTCGCCGAAACGTTCCACAAAGTAATAGCAATCCGATCGGGAACAATCCGCACGTTTTGATATATTACTTGTCTTTGTAGTGTAAAAACTGTGGGAGGAGTTAGCGTGGCAAATTTGGCTATAAGAATAAGAATAAGAACTAGACAATCTACAATTTCTGGGGAAATTGTGTAAAGTGTTCTTGCCGCAACCTTTACCAAATGATTGATGAAATGTAAGCAGTGCACATTGCAAGCCTGATAGTGAGAAATGCATTTCAGCTTGTATTTTGAAGCTCACAGTCCAGCCTGGTGAGTCATCTGCCTCTTGAGTGACCTTTGGTTGCTGCACCTGGAGAGGGCGGAGTAGGCTCACTGTGCTGAGACAGCTGGGTTGCTATGACAACTCACTCTGAGAGGAATGTCAGCATGTGTGTTCTAAACAGGCTTTTTAAACTTGCCAAGTTCAATTGCGTGCTAAAATTAGTATTAATTAAATATTAAAGAAAAGAAACATAGTGTCTTATCCGGGATATCAATTATTTATTTTTATTTTAATTTTTTTTTTATTTTAATTTTATTTTAATTTTAATTTTTATTATTTTATTTTATTTTATTTTTAATTTTATTTTTATTTTATTTTAATTTTAATTTTATGTTTTTTTTTATTTTTATTTTAATTTTATTTTTATTTTAATTTTATGTTAATTTTATTTTTATTTTAATTTTTTTTTAATTTTAATTTTATTTTTATTTTAATTTTAATTTTTATTTTATTTTTAATTTTATTTTAATTTTAATTTTATTTTTTTTTATTTTAATTAAATTTTTATTTTATTTTTATTTTTATCCAGACTGAATAATAATACCATCTCATTTATACAGAAGGAACTGTCATTCCCACTGCAAATATGGCTATAATAAGAATAAGAATTAGATTTCAAATATGGCAGAGAAGAGCGGTTAAAAACAAACTGCTTCAAATTGCTCACTTCACTGGCGTCTTCACAATTTCTGTGGAAATTGTGTGGTGTTCTGGCCTCCACACAACTGGAGTGGGCAGGTTAGCTTTTGTCTCTCTGCTTCCTGCTCACACAGCTGGGTTCCTATGGCAACTCCCTCCACACCAAGGGCAGAGTCATGGTTATAAACAAACTGCTCCAAGTTGCTGACATCACTGGCGATTGCCATCTTCAAACGGTTGTAGTTTTAAAAGTATAAATGCTACCGTGAAAAGGCTTATATTGTGACAATCACAAGAAACAGACCTAAATTTTGATATATAGTATGTCTCTGCAATATTAAAAATGAAGGCACAGTCGCAGTTTAAAAACGTCCCTTAAAATTTCTTGTGTCTAAAGTGGAGTTTCAATGAAAGTCAATGGGAGGAGTGAGGTGCAAACAAATGGTCATATTCTGAAAACTATCAGGAGTATGTCCTAGCCGTGAACATTTTTAGTGACAGCAGGGTTAGCTGAACGTTTTGATATAAGATATGTGTAGGTGGGCTTGAAAATGACATAGTTATGGCAGTTTACAAATCATGTTCTGATTTTTCCTTCCACATTGCAGCTTTCTCACTCTAATGTGACTCAGCTGCCCCCTGAGTGACCTTTGCTTGCACCTGTTACCTCAGTCAGTCACAGGTGTGTGAGGAGCTGTGCTCTAAACAGGCTATTTAAACTTGCCAAATTCACTGGCGATTGCCATCTTCAAACGCTTGTAGTTTTAAAAGTATAAATGCTACCGTGAAAAGGTTTATATTGTGACAATCACAAGAAAAAGACCTACAGTTTGATGTATAGTATGTCTCTGAAAGATAACAAATGAAGGCACAGTCGCAGTTTAAAAACGTCCCTTAAAATGTCTGGTGTCTAGAGTGGAGTTTCAATGAAAGTCAATGGGAGGGGTGATGTGCAAACAAATGGTCATATTCTGAAAACTATCAGGAGTATGTCCTAGCCGTGAACATTTTTAGTGACAGCAGGGTTAGCTGAACGTTTTGATATAAGATATGTGTAGGTGGGCTTGAAAATGGCAGAGTGATGGCAGTTTACAAATCATGTTCTGATTTTTCCTTTGCACACTCTAGCTGTGCTCTGCTGCCACTCTAGATGCACCATTCATTCCTATGGGAAAATTTCGCCGCAAAAACCGCGATATTTCTTGAACGATTCGGCGAAACGTTCCACAAAGTAATAGCAATCCGATCGGGAACAATCCGCACGTTTTGATATATTACTTGTCTTTGTAGTGTAAAAACTGTGGGAGGAGTTAGCGTGGCAAATTTGGCTATAATAATAAGAATAAGAACTAGACAATCTACAATTTCTGGGGAAATTGTGTAAAGTGTTCTTGCCGCAACCTTTACCAAATGATTGATGAAATGTAAGCAGTGCACATTGCAAGCCTGATAGTGAGAAATGCATTTCAGCTTGTATTTTGAAGCTCACAGTCCAGCCTGGTGAGTCATCTGCCTCTTGAGTGACCTTTGGTTGCTGCACCTGGAGAGGGCGGAGTAGGCTCACTGTGCTGAGACAGCTGGGTTGCTATGACAACTCACTCTGAGAGGAATGTCAGCATGCCTGTTCTAAACAGGCTTTTTAAACTTGCCAAGTTCAATTGCGTGCTAAAATTAGTATTAATTAAATATTAAAGAAAAGAAACATAGTGTCTTATCCGGGATATCAATTATTTATTTTTATTTTTATTTTAATTTTTTTTTTATTTTAATTTTAATTTTAATTTTTATTTTATTTTTAATTTTATTTTTATTTTAATTTAATTTTATTTTTATTTTAATTTAATTTTATTTTTATTTTATTTTAATTTTATTTAATTTTATTTTAATTTTATTTTAATTTTATTTTATTTTTAATTTTATTTTTATTTTTATTTTAATTTTATTTTATTTTAATTTTATTTTATTTTTAATTTTATTTTTATTTTTATTTTATGTTTTTTAATTTTATTTTTATTTAATTTTTTTTTTAATTTTAATTTTATTTTTATTTTTAATTTTATTTTAATTTTAATTTTATTTTATTTTTATTTTAATTTTTATTTTATTTTTATTTTTATCCAGACTGAATAATATTACCATCTCATTTATACAGAAGGAACTGTCATTCCCACTGCAAATATTTTTTATTTTTTATTTATATTTTTCATTCATAGTTTTTGTTTTTTTACATTGATAAATTAATTTATTTTATATATTTACACAAATCATATATTTAAGTATAATTAATTGATGTAATTATTTGATTATCGGTGGTACACTTATGAATTCATTATATCACATAAGGTAGAATATATTGGAGCGCGGTACACTACTGGCATTCGTGAACATTTTTAGTGACAGCAGGGTTAGCTGAACGTTTTGATATAAGATATGTGTAGGTGGGCTTGAAAATGACACAGTTATGGCAGTTTACAAATCATGTTCTGATTTTTCCTTTCACACTGCAGCTTTCTCACTTCTCACTCTAATGTGACTCAGCTGCCCCCTGAGTGACCTCTGCTTGCACCTGTGACTCAGTCAGTCACAGGTGTGTGAGAAGCTCTGCTCTAAACAGGCTGTTTAAACTTGCCAAGTTCACTGGCGATTGCCATTTTCAAACGCTTGTAGTTTTAAAAGTATAAATGCTACCGTGAAAAGGTTTATATTGTGACAATCACAAGAAAAAGACCTAAATTTTGATATATAGTATATCTCTGCAATATTAAAAATGAAGGCACAGTCGCAGTTTAAAAACGTCCCTTAAAATGTCAGGTATCTAGAGTGGAGTTTCAATGAAAGTCAATGGGAGGGGTGAGGTGAAAACACATGGTCATATTCTGAAAACTATCAGTAGTATGTCTTAGCCGTGAACATTTTTAGTGACAGCAGGGTTAGCTGAACGTTTTGATATAAGATATGTGTAGGTGGGCTTGAAAATGACATAGTTATGGCAGTTTACAAATCATGTTCTGATTTTTCCTTTCACACTGCAGCTTTATCACTCTAATGTGACTCAGCTGCCCCCTGAGTGACCTTTGCTTGCACCTGTTACCTCAGTCAGTCACAGGTGTGTGAGAAGGTCTGCTCTAAACAGGCTGTTTAAACTTGCCAAGTTCACTGGCGATTGCCATTTTCAAACGCTTGTATTTTTAAAAGTATAAATGCTACCATGAAAAGGCTTATATTGTGACAATCACAAGAAACAGACCTAAATTTTGATGTATAGTATGTCTCTGAAAGATAAAAAATGAAGGCACAGTCGCAGTTTAAAAACGTCCCTTAAAATTTCTTGTGTCTAAAGTGGAGTTTCAATGAAAGTCAATGGGAGGTGTGAGGTCCAAACAAATGGTCATATTCTGAAAACTATCAGGAGTATGTCCTAGCCGTGAACATTTTTAGTGACAGCAGGGTTAGCTGAACGTTTTGATATAAGATATGTGTAGGTGGGCTTGAAAATGGCAGAGTGATGGCAGTTTACAAATCATGTTCTGATTTTTCCTTTGCACACTCTAGCTGTGCTCTGCTGCCACTCTACATGCACCATTCATTCCTATGGGAAAAGTTCGCCACAAAAACCGCGATATTTCTTGAACGATTCGGCGAAACGTTCCACAAAGTAATAGCAATCCGATCGGGAACAATCCGCACGTTTTGATATATTACTTGTCTTTGTAGTGTAAAAACTGTGGGAGGAGTTAGCGTGGCAAATTTGGCTATAATAATAAGAATAAGAATAAGAATAAGAATATACTTGTGAGATAACAATAAGTGTTCCTTGCTATGCAAGAACACTTAACTAGACAATCTACAATTTCTGGGGAAATTGTGTAAAGTGTTCTTGCCGCAACCTTTACCAAATGATTGATGAAATGTAAGCAGTGCACATTGCAAGCCTGATAGTGAGAAATGCATTTCAGCTTGTATTTTGAAGCTCACAGTCCAGCCTCGTGAGTCATCTGCCTCTTGAGTGACCTTTGGTTGCTGCACCTGGAGAGGGCGGAGTAGGCTCACTGTGCTGAGACAGCTGGGTTGCTATGACAACTCACTCTGAGAGGAATGTCAGCATGCCTGTTCTAAACAGGCTTTTTAAACTTGCCAAGTTCAATTGCGTGCTAAAATTAGTATTAATTAAATATTAAAGAAAAGAAACATAGTGTCTTATCCGGGATATCAATTATTTATTTTTATTTTAATTTTTTTTTTATTTTAATTTTAATTTTAATTTTTATTTTAATTTTATTTTTATTTTTATTTTATTTTATTTTAATTTTATTTTATTTTAATTTTATTTTATTTTAATTTTATTTTATTTTTAATTTTATTTTTATTTTTATTTTATGTTATTTTAATTTTATTTTTATTTTAATTTTATGTTAATTTTATTTTTATTTAATTTTTTTTTTTAATTTTAATTTTATTTTTATTTTTAATTTTATTTTAATTTTAATTTTATTTTATTTTTATTTTAATTTTTATTTTATTTTTATTTTTATCCAGACTGAATAATATTACCATCTCATTTATACAGAAGGAACTGTCATTCCCACTGCAAATATTTTTTATTTTTTATTTATATTTTTCATTCATAGTTTTTGTTTTTTTACATTGATAAATTAATTTATTTTATATATTTACACAAATCATATATTTAAGTATAATTAATTGATGTAATTATTTGATTATCGGTGGTACACTTATGAATTCATTATATCACATAAGGTAAAATATATTGGAGCGCGGTACACTACTGGCATTCGTGAACATTTTTAGTGACAGCAGGGTTAGCTGAACGTTTTGATATAAGATATGTGTAGGTGGGCTTGAAAATGACACAGTTATGGCAGTTTACAAATCATGTTCTGATTTTTCCTTTCACACTGCAGCTTTCTCACTTCTCACTCTAATGTGACTCAGCTGCCCCCTGAGTGACCTTTGCTTGCACCTGTGACTCAGTCAGTCACAGGTGTGTGAGAAGCTCTGCTCTAAACAGGCTGTTTAAACTTGCCAAGTTCACTGGCGATTGCCATTTTCAAACGCTTGTAGTTTTAAAAGTATAAATGCTACCGTGAAAAGGTTTATATTGTGACAATCACAAGAAAAAGACCTAAATTTTGATGTATAGTATGTCTCTGCAATATTAAAAATGAAGGCACAGTCGCAGTTTAAAAACGTCCCTTAAAAATTCTTGTGTCTAAAGTGGAGTTTCAATGAAAGTCAATGGGAGGGGTGAGGTGAAAACACATGGTCATATTCTGAAAACTATCAGTAGTATGTCTTAGCCGTGAACATTTTTAGTGACAGCAGGGATAGCTGAACGTTTTGATATAAGATATGTGTAGGTGGGCTTGAAAATGACAGAGTGATGGCAGTTTACAAATCATGTTCTGATTTTTCCTTTCACACTGCAGCTTTATCACTCTAATGTGACTCAGCTGCCCCCTGAGTGACCTTTGCTTGCACCTGTTACCTCAGTCAGTCACAGGTGTGTGAGAAGGTCTGCTCTAAACAGGCTGTTTAAACTTGCCAAGTTCACTGGCGATTGCCATTTTCAAAAGCTTGTAGTTTTAAAAGTATAAATGCTACCATGAAAAGGCTTATATTGTGACAATCACAAGAAACAGACCTAAATTTTGATGTATAGTATGTCTCTGAAAGATAAAAAATGAAGGCACAGTCGCAGTTTAAAAACGTCCCTTAAAATTTCTTGTGTCTAAAGAGGAGTTTCAATGAAAGTCAATGGGAGGTGTGAGGTCCAAACAAATGGTCATATTCTGAAAACTATCAGGAGTATGTCCTAGCCGTGAACATTTTTAGTGACAGCAGGGTTAACTGAACGTTTTGATATAAGATATGTGTAGGTGGGCTTGAAAATGGCAGAGTGATGGCAGTTTACAAATCATGTTCTGATTTTTCCTTTGCACACTCTAGCTGTGCTCTGCTGCCACTCTAGATGCACCATTCATTCCTATGGGAAAATTTCGCCACAAAAACCGCGATATTTCTTGAACGATTCGGCGAAACGTTCCACAAGGTAATAGCAATCCGATCGGGAACAATCCGCACGTTTTGATATATTACTTGTCTTTGTAGTGTAAAAACTGTGGGAGGAGTTAGCGTGGCAAATTTGGCTATAATAATAAGAATAAGAATAAGAATAAGAATATACTTGTGAGATAACAATAAGTGTTCCTTGCTATGCAAGAACACTTAATAAGAATATACTTGTGAGATAACAATAAGTGTTCCTTGCTATGCAAGAACACTTAACTAGACAATCTACAATTTCTGGGGAAATTGTGTAAAGTGTTCTTGCCGCAACCTTTACCAAATGATTGATGAAATGTAAGCAGTGCACATTGCAAGCCTGATAGTGAGAAATGCATTTCAGCTTGTATTTTGAAGCTCACAGTCCAGCCTCGTGAGTCATCTGCCTCTTGAGTGACCTTTGGTTGCTGCACCTGGAGAGGGCGGAGTAGGCTCACTGTGCTGAGACAGCTGGGTTGCTATGACAACTCACTCTGAGAGGAATGTCAGCATGTGTGTTCTAAACAGGCTTTTTAAACTTGCCAAGTTCAATTGCGTGCTAAAATTAGTATTAATTAAATATTAAAGAAAAGAAACATAGTGTCTTATCCGGGATATCAATTATTTATTTATTTTTTTATTTTAATTTTTTTTTATTTTAATTTTATTTTAATTTTAATTTTTATTATTTTATTTTATTTTTAATTTTATTTTTATTTTATTTTAATTTTATATTTATTTTTATTTTAATTTTATATTTATTTTTATTTTAATTTTATATTTATTTTTATTTTAATTTTAATTTTATTTTAATTTTATTTTTATTTTAATTTTATGTTAATTTTATTTTTATTTTAATTTTTTGTTAATTTTAATTTTATTTTTATTTTTATTTTAATTTTATTTTATTTTTAATTTTATTTTTATTTTTAATTTTATTTTTATTTTTATTTTTATTTTTATTTTAATTTTATGTTAATTTAATTTTATTTTAATTTTTATTTTAATTTTATTTTTATTTTAATTTTATGTTCATTTTATTTTGATTTTAATTTTTTTTTAATTTTAATTTTATTTTTATTTTAATTTTTATTTTTATTTTATTTTTAATTTTATTTTAATTTTAATTTTATTTTTTTTTTATTTTAATTAAATTTTTATTTTATTTTTTTTTTTTATCCAGACTGAATAATAATACCATCTCATTTATACAGAAGGAACTGTCATTCCCACTGCAAATATTTTTTATTTATTTTAATTTTTATTTAATTTTAATTTTATTTTTATTTTAATTTTATTTTAATTTTAATTTTATTTTTATTTTAATTTTATTTTTATTTTATTTTTAATTTTATTTTTATTTTTAATTTTATTTTAATTTTAATTTTTAATTTTATTTTTATTTTAATTTTATTTTATTTTTATTTTTATCCAGACTGAATAATAACACCATCTCATTTATACAGAAGGAACTGTCATTCCCACTGCAAATATTTTTTATTTTTTATTTATATTTTTCATTCATAGTTTTTGTTTTTTCACATTGATAAATTAATTTATTTTATATATTTACACAAATCATATATTTAAGTATAATTAATTGATGTAATTATTTGATTATCGGTGGTACACTTATGAATTCATTATATCACATAAGGTAGAATATATTGGAGCGCGGTACACTACTGGCATTCGTGAACATTTTTAGTGACAGCAGGGTTAGCTGAACGTTTTGATATAAGATATGTGTAGGTGGGCTTGAAAATGGCAGAGTGATGGCAGTTTACAAATCATGTTCTGATTTTTCTGATTTTTCCTTTGCACACTCTAGCTGTGCTGTGCTGCTCAATGCATTCCTATGGGAAAATTTCGCCGCAAAAACCGCGATATTTCTTGAACGATTCGGCGAAACGTTCTACAAAGTAATAGCAATCCGATCGGGATCAATGCGCACGTTTTGATATATTACTTGTCTTTGTAGTGTAAAAACTGTGGGAGGAGTTAGCGTGGCAAATATGGCTATAATAAGAATAAGAATTAGATTTCAAATATGGCAGAGAAGAGCGGTTAAAAACAAACTGCTTCAAATTGCTTACTTCACTGGTGTCTTCACAATTTCTGTGGAAATTGTGTGGTGTTCTGGCCTCCACACACTGGAGTGGGCAGGTTAGCTTTTGTCTCTCTGCTTCCTGCTCACACAGCTGGGTTCCTATGGCAACTCCCTCCACACCAAGGGCAGAGTCATGGTTATAAACAAACTGCTCCAAGTTGCTGACATCACTGGCGATTGCCATCTTCAAACGGTTGTAGTTTTAAAAGTATAAATGCTACCGTGAAAAGGCTTATATTGTGACAATCACAAGAAACAGACCTAAATTTTGATATATAGTATGTCTCTGCAATATTAAAAATGAAGGCACAGTCGCAGTTTAAAAACGTCCCTTAAAATTTCTTGTGTCTAAAGTGGAGTTTCAATGAAAGTCAATGGGAGGAGTGAGGTGCAAACACATGGTCATATTCTGAAAACTATCAGGAGTATGTCCTAGCCGTGAACATTTTTAGTGACAGCAGGGTTAGCTGAACGTTTTGATATAAGATATGTGTAGGTGGGCTTGAAAATGACATAGTGATGGCAGTTTACAAATCATGTTCTGATTTTTCCTTTCACACTGCAGCTTTCTCACTCTAATGTGACTCAGCTGCCCTCTGAGTGACCTTTGCTTGCACCTGTTACCTCAGTCAGTCACAGGTGTGTGAGGAGCTGTGCTCTAAACAGGCTGTTTAAACTTGCCAAATTCACTGGCGATTGCCATCTTCAAACGCTTGTAGTTTTAAAAGTATAAATGCTACCGTGAAAAGGTTTATATTGTGACAATCACAAGAAAAAGACCTACAGTTTGATGTATAGTATGTCTCTGAAAGATAACAAATGAAGGCACAGTCGCAGTTTAAAAATGTCCCTTAAAATGTCTGGTGTCTAGAGTGGAGTTTCAATGAAAGTCAATGGGAGGGGTGATGTGCAAACAAATGGTCATATTCTGAAAACTATCAGGAGTATGTCCTAGCCGTGAACATTTTTAGTGACAGCAGGGTTAGCTGAACGTTTTGATATAAGATATGTGTAGGTGGGCTTGAAAATGGCAGAGTGATGGCAGTTTACAAATCATGTTCTGATTTTTCCTTTGCACACTCTAGCTGTGCACTGCTGCCACTCTACATGCACCATTCATTCCTATGGGAAAATTTCGCCACAAAAACCGCGATATTTCTTGAACGATTCGGCGAAACGTTCCACAAAGTAATAGCAATCCGATCGGGAACAATCCGCACGTTTTGATATATTACTTGTCTTTGTAGTGTAAAAACTGTGGGAGGAGTTAGCGTGGCAAATTTGGCTATAATAATAAGAATAAGAACTAGACAATCTACAATTTCTGGGGAAATTGTGTAAAGTGTTCTTGCCGCAACCTTTACCAAATGATTGATGAAATGTAAGCAGTGCACATTGCAAGCCTGATAGTGAGAAATGCATTTCAGCTTGTATTTTGAAGCTCACAGTCCAGCCTCGTGAGTCATCTGCCTCTTGAGTGACCTTTGGTTGCTGCACCTGGAGAGGGCGGAGTAGGCTCACTGTGCTGAGACAGCTGGGTTGCTATGACAACTCACTCTGAGAGGAATGTCAGCATGCCTGTTCTAAACAGGCTTTTTAAACTTGCCAAGTTCAATTGCGTGCTAAAATTAGTATTAATTAAATATTAAAGAAAAGAAACATAGTGTCTTATCCGGGATATCAATTATTTATTTTTATTTTTATTTTATTTTTTTTATTTTAATTTTAATTTTTATTTTATTTTATTTTTAATTTTATTTTTATTTTAATTTAATTTTAATTTTATGTTAATTTTAATTTTATTTTTATTTTAATTTTATGTTAATTTTAATTTTTTGTTAATTTTAATTTTATGTTAATTTTAATTTTATTTTTATTTTATTTTAATTTAATTTTATTTTTATTTAATTTTTTATTTTAATTTTAATTTTTTTATTTTAATTTTTATTTTTATTTTAATTTTAGTTTTATTTTTTTTTTATTTTAATTTAATTTTTATTTTATTTTTATCCAGACTGAATAATAATACCATCTCATTTATACAGAAGGAACTGTCATTCCCACTGCAAATATTTTTTATTTATTTTAATTTTTATTTTATTTTTCATTTTATTTTTATTTTAATTTTAATTTTTAATTTTATTTTAATTTAATTTTATTTTTTTATTTTAATTTTAATTTTATTTTATTTTTATCCAGACTGAATAATAACACCATCTCATTTATACAGAAGGAACTGTCATTCCCACTGCAAATATTTTTTATTTTTTATTTATATTTTTCATTCATAGTTTTTGTTTTTTCACATTGATAAATTAATTTATTTTATATATTTACACAAATCATATATTTAAGTATAATTAATTGATGTAATTATTTGATTATCGGTGGTACACTTATGAATTCATTATATCACATAAGGTAGAATATATTGGAGCGCGGTACACTACTGGCATTCGTGAACATTTTTAGTGACAGCAGGGTTAGCTGAACGTTTTGATATAAGATATGTGTAGGTGGGCTTGATAATGACATAGTTATGGCAGTTTACAAATTATGTTCTGATTTTTCCTTCCACACTGCAGCTTTCTCACTCTAATGTGACTCAGCTGCCCCCTGAGTGACCTTTGCTTGCACCTGTTACCTCACTCAGTCACAGGTGTGTGAGAAGCCTCGCTCTAAACAGGCTGTTTAAACTTGCCAAATTCACTGGCGATTGCCATCTTCAAACGCTTGTAGTTTTAAAAGTATAAATGCTACCGTGAAAAGGTTTATATTGGGACAATCACAAGAAACAGACCTAAATTTTGATGTATAGTATGTCTCTGCAATATTAAAAATGAAGGCACAGTCGCAGTTTAAAAACGTCCCTTAAAAATTCTTGTGTCTAAAGTGGAGTTTCAATGAAAGTCAATGGGAGCGGTAAGGTCCAAACAAATGGTCATATTGTGAAAACTATCAGGAGTATGTCCTAGCCGTGAACATTTTTAGTGACAGCAGGGTTAGCTGAACGTTTTGATATAAGATATGTGTAGGTGGGCTTGACAATGGCAGAGTGATGGCAGTTTACAAATCATGTTCTGATTTTTCTGATTTTTCCTTTGCACACTCTAGCTGTGCTCTGCTGCTCAATGCATTCCTATGGGAAAATTTCGCCGCAAAAACCGCAATATTTCTTGAACGATTCGGCGAAACGTTCCACAAAGTAATAGCAATCCGATCGGGAACAATCCGCACGTTTTGATATATTACTTGTCTTTGTAGTGTAAAAACTGTGGGAGGAGTTAGCGTGGCAAATTCGCTATAATAATAAGAATAAGAATAAGAATAAGAATATACTTGTGAGATAACAATAAGTGTTCCTTGCTATGCAAGAACACTTAATAAAAATAAGAACTAGACAATCTACAATTTCTGGGGAAATTGTGTAAAGTGTTCTTGCCGCAACCTTTACCAAATGATTGATGAAATGTAAGCAGGGCACATTGCAAGCCTGATAGTGAGAAATGCATTTCAGCTTGTATTTTGAAGCTCACAGTCCAGCCTCGTGAGTCATCTGCCTCTTGAGTGACCTTTGGTTGCTGCACCTGGAGAGGGCGGAGTAGGCTCACTGTGCTGAGACAGCTGGGTTGCTATGACAACTCACTCTGAGAGGAATGTCAGCATGTGTGTTCTAAACAGGCTTTTTAAACTTGCCAAGTTCAATTGCGTGCTAAAATTAGTATTAATTAAATATTAAAGAAAAGAAACATAGTGTCTTATCCGGGAAATCAATTATTTATTTTTATTTTTATTTTAATTTTTTTTTTATTTTAATTTTATTTTAATTTTAATTTTTATTATTTTATTTTATTTTTAATTTTATTTTTATTTTTATTTTATTTTAATTTTATGTTTATTTTTATTTTAATTTTAATTTTATTTTATTTTTAATTTTATTTTTATTTTTAATTTTATTTTTATTTTAATTTTAATTTTATTTTTATTTTAATTTTATGTTAATTTAATTTTATTTTAATTTTTATTTTAATTTTATTTTTATTTTAATTTTATGTTAATTTTATTTTGATTTTAATTTTTTTTTAAATTTAATTTTATTTTAATTTTTATTTTTATTTTATTTTTAATTTTATTTTAATTTTAATTTTTTTTTTTTTTATTTTAATTAAATTTTTATTTTATTTTTATTTTTATCCAGACTGAATAAGAATACCATCTCATTTATACAGAAGGAACTGTCATTCCCACTGCAAATATTTTTTATTTATTTTAATTTTTATTTAATTTTTATTTTATTTTTAATTTTTATTTTGTTTTAATTTTAATTTTTAAATTTTATTTTTATTTTAATTTTATTTTATTTTTATTTTTATCCAGACTGAATAATAACACCATCTCATTTATACAGAAGGAACTGTCATTCCCACTGCAAATATTTTTTATTTTTTATTTATATTTTTCATTCATAGTTTTTGTTTTTTCACATTGATAAATTAATTTATTTTATATATTTACACAAATCATATATTTAAGTATAATTAATTGATGTAATTATTTGTACACTTATGAATTCATTATATCACATAAGGTAGAATATATTGGAGCGCGGTACACTACTGGTATTCGTGAACATTTTTAGTGACAGCAGGGTTAGCTGAACGTTTTGATATAAGATATGTGTAGGTGGGTGAAAATGAAAGAGTGATGGCAGTTTACAAATCATGTTCTGATTTTTCTGATTTTTCCTTTGCACACTCTAGCTGTGCTGTGCTGCTCAATGCATTCCTATGGGAAAATTTCGCCGCAAAAACCGCGATATTTCTTGAACGATTCGGCGAAACGTTCTACAAAGTAATAGCAATCCGATCGGGATCAATGCGCACGTTTTGATATATTACTTGTCTTTGTAGTGTAAAAACTGTGGGAGGAGTTAGCGTGGCAAATATGGCTATAATAAGAAAAAGAATTAAATTTCAAATATGGCAGAGAAGAGCGGTTAAAAACAAACTGCTTCAAACTGCTCACTTCACTGGCGTCTTCACAATTTCTGTGGAAATTGTGTGGTGTTCTGGCCTCCACACAACTGGAGTGGGCAGGTTAGCTTTTGTCTCTCTGCTTCCTGCTCACACAGCTGGGTTCCTATGGCAACTCCCTCCACACCAAGGGCAGAGTCATGGTTATAAACAAACTGCTCCAAGTTGCTGACATCAGTGGCGATTGCCATCTTCAAACGGTTGTAGTTTTAAAAGTATAAATGCTACCGTGAAAAGGCTTATATTGTGACAATCACAAGAAACAGACCTAAATTTTGATATATAGTATGTCTCTGCAATATTAAAAATGAAGGCACAGTCGCAGTTTAAAAACGTCCCTTAAAATTTCTTGTGTCTAAAGTGGAGTTTCAATGAAAGTCAATGGGAGGAGTGAGGTGCAAACAAATGGTCATATTCTGAAAACTATCAGGAGTATGTCCTAGCCGTGAACATTTTTAGTGACAGCAGGGTTAGCTGAACGTTTTGATATAAGATATGTGTAGGTGGGCTTGAAAATGGCAGAGTGATGGCAGTTTACAAATCATGTTCTGATTTTTCCTTTGCACACTCTAGCTGTGCTCTGCTGCCACTCTACATGCACCATTCATTCCTATGGGAAAATTTCGCCACAAAAACCGCGATATTTCTTGAACGATTCGGCGAAACGTTCCACAAAGTAATAGCAATCCGATCGGGAACAATCCGCACGTTTTGATATATTACTTGTCTTTGTAGTGTAAAAACTGTGGGAGGAGTTAGCGTGGCAAATTTGGCTATAATAATAAGAATAAGAATAAAAATAAGAATAAGAATAAGAATAAGAATATATTTGTGAGATAACAATAAGTGTTCCTTGCTATGCAAGAACACTTAATAAGAATATATTTGTGAGATAACAATAAGTGTTCCTGCTATGCAAGAACACTTAATAAAAATAAGAACTAGACAATCTACAATTTCTGGGGAAATTGTGTAAAGTGTTCTTGCCGCAACCTTTACCAAATGATTGATGAAATGTAAGCAGTGCACATTGCAAGCCTGATAGTGAGAAATGCATTTCAGCTTGTATTTTGAAGCTCACAGTCCAGTCTCGTGAGTCATCTGCCTCTTGAGTGACCTTTGGTTGCTGCACCTGGAGAGGGCGGAGTAGGCTCACTGTGCTGAGACAGCTGGGTTGCTATGACAACTCACTCTGAGAGGAATGTCAGCATGCCTGTTCTAAACAGGCTTTTTAAACTTGCCACGTTCAATTGCGTGCTAAAATTAGTATTAATTAAATATTAAAGAAAAGAAACATAGTGTCTTATCCGGGATATCAATTATTTATTTTTATTTTAATTTTTTTTTTATTTTAATTTTAATTTTTATGTTATTTTATTTTTAATTTTATTTTTATTTTTATTTAATTTTAATTTTATGTTAATTTTAATTTTATTTTTATTTTTATTTTAATTTTATTTTTATTTTAATTTTATTTTTATTTTAATTTTATGTTAATTTTAATTTTATGTTAATTTTAATTTTATTTTTATTTTATTTTAATTTTATTTTATTTTTATATTTATTTTTATTTTAATTTTAATTTTATTTATTTTTTTATTTTAATTTTAATTTTTTATTTTATTTTATTTTTAATTTTATTTTTATTTTTATTTTAATTTAATTTTAATTTTATGTTAATTTTAATTTTATGTTAATTTTAATTTTATTTTTATTTTATTTTAATTTTATTTTATTTTTAATTTTATTTTTATTTTAATTTTATGTTAATTTTATTTTTATTTAATTTTTTTTTTTAATTTTAATTTTATTTTTATTTTAATTTTTATTTTTAATTTTATTTTAATTTTAATTTAATTTTATTTTTATTTTAATTTAATTTTTATTTTATTTTTATCCAGACTGAATAATAATACCATCTCATTTATACAGAAGGAACTGTCATTCCCACTGCAAATATTTTTTATTTATTTTAATTTTAATTTAATTTTTATTTTATTTTTCATTTTATTTTTTTTTTAATTTTAATTTTTAATTTTATTTTTATTTTAATTTTATTTAATTTTTTTATTTTAATTTTAATTTTATTTTATTTTTATCCAGACTGAATAATAACACCATCTCATTTATACAGAAGGAACTGTCATTCCCACTGCAAATATTTTTTATTTTTTATTTATATTTTTCATTCATAGTTTTTGTTTTTTCACATTGATAAATTAATTTATTTTATATATTTACACAAATCATATATTTAAGTATAATTAATTGATGTAATTATTTGATTATCGGTGGTACACTTATGAATTCATTATATCACATAAGGTAGAATATATTGGAGCGCGGTACACTACTGGCATTCGTGAACATTTTTAGTGACAGCAGGGTTAGCTGAACGTTTTGATATAAGATATGTGTAGGTGGGCTTGAAAATGAAAGAGTGATGGCAGTTTACAAATCATGTTCTGATTTTTCCTTCCACACTGCAGCTTTCTCACTTCTCACTCTAATGTGACTCAGCTGCCCCCTGAGTGACCTTTGGTGCACCTGTGACTCAGTCAGTCACAGGTGTGTGACAAGCTCTGCTCTAAACACACTGCTCAAACTTGCCAAATTCACTGGCGATTGCCATCTTCAAACGCTTGTAGTTTTAAAAGTATAAATGCTACCGTGAAAAGGTTTATACTGTGACAATCACAAGAAACAGACCTAAATTTTGATGTATAGTATGTCTCTGCAATATTAAAAATGAAGGCACAGTCGCAGTTTAAAAACGTCCCTTAACATTTCAGGTGGCTGTGAGTGAAGTTTCAATGAAAGTCAATGGGAGGGATGAGGTCCAAACAAATGGTCATATTCTGAAAACTATCAGGAGTATGTCCTAGCCGTGAACATTTTTAGTGACAGCAGGGTTAGCTGAACGTTTTGATATAAGATATGTGTAGGTGGGCTTGAAAATGAAAGAGTGATGGCAGTTTACAAATCATGTTCTGATTTTTCCTTACACCCTGTAGCTTTGTCATTTCTCACTCTAGTTGCTCAATGCATTCCTATGGGAAAATTTCGCCACAAAAACCGCGATATTTCGTGAACGATTTGGCGAAACGTTCCACAAAGTAATAGCAATCCGATCGGGAACAATCCGCACGTTTTGATATATTACTTGTCTTTGTAGTGTAAAAACTGTGGGAGGAGTTAGCGTGGCAAATTCGCTATAATAATAAGAATAAGAATAAGAATAAGAATATACTTGTGAGATAACAATAAGTGTTCCTTGCTATGCAAGAACACTTAATAAGAATAAGAATATACTTGTGAGATAACAATAAGTGTTCCTTGCTATGCAAGAACACTTAACTAGACAATCTACAATTTCTGGGGAAATTGTGTAAAGTGTTCTTGCCGCAACCTTTACCAAATGATTGATGAAATGTAAGCAGTGCACATTGCAAGCCTGATAGTGAGAAATGCATTTCAGCTTGTATTTTGAAGCTCACAGTCCAGCCTCGTGAGTCATCTGCCTCTTGAGTGACCTTTGGTTGCTGCACCTGGAGAGGGCGGAGTAGGCTCACTGTGCTGAGACAGCTGGGTTGCTATGACAACTCACTCTGAGAGGAATGTCAGCATGCCTGTTCTAAACAGGCTTTTTAAACTTGCCAAGTTCAATTGCGTGCTAAAATTAGTATTAATTAAATATTAAAGAAAAGAAACATAGTGTCTTATCCGGGATATCAATTATTTATTTTTATTTTAATTTTTTTTTTATTTTAATTTTAATTTTAATTTTTATTTTAATTTTATTTTTATTTTTATTTTATTTTATTTTAATTTTATTTTATTTTAATTTTATTTTATTTTAATTTTATTTTATTTTTAATTTTATTTTTATTTTTATTTTTATTTTATGTTATTTTAATTTTATTTTTATTTTAATTTTATGTTAATTTTATTTTTATTTAATTTTTTTTTTTAATTTTAATTTTATTTTTATTTTTAATTTTATTTTAATTTTAATTTTATTTTATTTTTATTTTAATTTTTATTTTATTTTTATTTTTATCCAGACTGAATAATATTACCATCTCATTTATACAGAAGGAACTGTCATTCCCACTGCAAATATTTTTTATTTTTTATTTATATTTTTCATTCATAGTTTTTGTTTTTTTACATTGATAAATTAATTTATTTTATATATTTACACAAATCATATATTTAAGTATAATTAATTGATGTAATTATTTGATTATCGGTGGTACACTTATGAATTCATTATATCACATAAGGTAAAATATATTGGAGCGCGGTACACTACTGGCATTCGTGAACATTTTTAGTGACAGCAGGGTTAGCTGAACGTTTTGATATAAGATATGTGTAGGTGGGCTTGAAAATGACACAGTTATGGCAGTTTACAAATCATGTTCTGATTTTTCCTTTCACACTGCAGCTTTCTCACTTCTCACTCTAATGTGACTCAGCTGCCCCCTGAGTGACCTTTGCTTGCACCTGTGACTCAGTCAGTCACAGGTGTGTGAGAAGCTCTGCTCTAAACAGGCTGTTTAAACTTGCCAAGTTCACTGGCGATTGCCATTTTCAAACGCTTGTAGTTTTAAAAGTATAAATGCTACCGTGAAAAGGTTTATATTGTGACAATCACAAGAAAAAGACCTAAATTTTGATATATAGTATATCTCTGCAATATTAAAAATGAAGGCACAGTCGCAGTTTAAAAACGTCCCTTAAAATGTCAGGTATCTAGAGTGGAGTTTCAATGAAAGTCAATGGGAGGGGTGAGGTGAAAACACATGGTCATATTCTGAAAACTATCAGTAGTATGTCTTAGCCGTGAACATTTTTAGTGACAGCAGGGATAGCTGAACGTTTTGATATAAGATATGTGTAGGTGGGCTTGAAAATGACAGAGTGATGGCAGTTTACAAATCATGTTCTGATTTTTCCTTTCACACTGCAGCTTTATCACTCTAATGTGACTCAGCTGCCCCCTGAGTGACCTTTGCTTGCACCTGTTACCTCAGTCAGTCACAGGTGTGTGAGAAGGTCTGCTCTAAACAGGCTGTTTAAACTTGCCAAGTTCACTGGCGATTGCCATTTTCAAAAGCTTGTAGTTTTAAAAGTATAAATGCTACCATGAAAAGGCTTATATTGTGACAATCACAAGAAACAGACCTAAATTTTGATGTATAGTATGTCTCTGAAAGATAAAAAATGAAGGCACAGTCGCAGTTTAAAAACGTCCCTTAAAATTTCTTGTGTCTAAAGAGGAGTTTCAATGAAAGTCAATGGGAGGTGTGAGGTCCAAACAAATGGTCATATTCTGAAAACTATCAGGAGTATGTCCTAGCCGTGAACATTTTTAGTGACAGCAGGGTTAACTGAACGTTTTGATATAAGATATGTGTAGGTGGGCTTGAAAATGGCAGAGTGATGGCAGTTTACAAATCATGTTCTGATTTTTCCTTTGCACACTCTAGCTGTGCTCTGCTGCCACTCTAGATGCACCATTCATTCCTATGGGAAAATTTCGCCACAAAAACCGCGATATTTCTTGAACGATTCGGCGAAACGTTCCACAAGGTAATAGCAATCCGATCGGGAACAATCCGCACGTTTTGATATATTACTTGTCTTTGTAGTGTAAAAACTGTGGGAGGAGTTAGCGTGGCAAATTTGGCTATAATAATAAGAATAAGAATAAGAATAAGAATATACTTGTGAGATAACAATAAGTGTTCCTTGCTATGCAAGAACACTTAATAAGAATATACTTGTGAGATAACAATAAGTGTTCCTTGCTATGCAAGAACACTTAACTAGACAATCTACAATTTCTGGGGAAATTGTGTAAAGTGTTCTTGCCGCAACCTTTACCAAATGATTGATGAAATGTAAGCAGTGCACATTGCAAGCCTGATAGTGAGAAATGCATTTCAGCTTGTATTTTGAAGCTCACAGTCCAGCCTCGTGAGTCATCTGCCTCTTGAGTGACCTTTGGTTGCTGCACCTGGAGAGGGCGGAGTAGGCTCACTGTGCTGAGACAGCTGGGTTGCTATGACAACTCACTCTGAGAGGAATGTCAGCATGTGTGTTCTAAACAGGCTTTTTAAACTTGCCAAGTTCAATTGCGTGCTAAAATTAGTATTAATTAAATATTAAAGAAAAGAAACATAGTGTCTTATCCGGGATATCAATTATTTATTTATTTTTTTATTTTAATTTTTTTTTATTTTAATTTTATTTTAATTTTAATTTTTATTATTTTATTTTATTTTTAATTTTATTTTTATTTTATTTTAATTTTATATTTATTTTTATTTTAATTTTATATTTATTTTTATTTTAATTTTATATTTATTTTTATTTTAATTTTAATTTTATTTTAATTTTATTTTTATTTTAATTTTATGTTAATTTTATTTTTATTTTAATTTTTTGTTAATTTTAATTTTATTTTTATTTTTATTTTAATTTTATTTTATTTTTAATTTTATTTTTATTTTTAATTTTATTTTTATTTTTATTTTTATTTTTATTTTAATTTTATGTTAATTTAATTTTATTTTAATTTTTATTTTAATTTTATTTTTATTTTAATTTTATGTTCATTTTATTTTGATTTTAATTTTTTTTTAATTTTAATTTTATTTTTATTTTAATTTTTATTTTTATTTTATTTTTAATTTTATTTTAATTTTAATTTTATTTTTTTTTTATTTTAATTAAATTTTTATTTTATTTTTTTTTTTTATCCAGACTGAATAATAATACCATCTCATTTATACAGAAGGAACTGTCATTCCCACTGCAAATATTTTTTATTTATTTTAATTTTTATTTAATTTTAATTTTATTTTTATTTTAATTTTATTTTAATTTTAATTTTATTTTTATTTTAATTTTATTTTTATTTTATTTTTAATTTTATTTTTATTTTTAATTTTATTTTAATTTTAATTTTTAATTTTATTTTTATTTTAATTTTATTTTATTTTTATTTTTATCCAGACTGAATAATAACACCATCTCATTTATACAGAAGGAACTGTCATTCCCACTGCAAATATTTTTTATTTTTTATTTATATTTTTCATTCATAGTTTTTGTTTTTTCACATTGATAAATTAATTTATTTTATATATTTACACAAATCATATATTTAAGTATAATTAATTGATGTAATTATTTGATTATCGGTGGTACACTTATGAATTCATTATATCACATAAGGTAGAATATATTGGAGCGCGGTACACTACTGGCATTCGTGAACATTTTTAGTGACAGCAGGGTTAGCTGAACGTTTTGATATAAGATATGTGTAGGTGGGCTTGAAAATGGCAGAGTGATGGCAGTTTACAAATCATGTTCTGATTTTTCTGATTTTTCCTTTGCACACTCTAGCTGTGCTGTGCTGCTCAATGCATTCCTATGGGAAAATTTCGCCGCAAAAACCGCGATATTTCTTGAACGATTCGGCGAAACGTTCTACAAAGTAATAGCAATCCGATCGGGATCAATGCGCACGTTTTGATATATTACTTGTCTTTGTAGTGTAAAAACTGTGGGAGGAGTTAGCGTGGCAAATATGGCTATAATAAGAATAAGAATTAGATTTCAAATATGGCAGAGAAGAGCGGTTAAAAACAAACTGCTTCAAATTGCTCACTTCACTGGTGTCTTCACAATTTCTGTGGAAATTGTGTGGTGTTCTGGCCTCCACACACTGGAGTGGGTGGAGTAGCTTTTGTCTCTCTGCTTCCTGCTCACACAGCTGGGTTCCTATGGCAACTCCCTCCACACCAAGGGCAGAGTCATGGTTATAAACAAACTGCTCCAAGTTGCTGACATCACTGGCGATTGCCATCTTCAAACGGTTGTAGTTTTAAAAGTATAAATGCTACCGTGAAAAGGCTTATATTGTGACAATCACAAGAAACAGACCTAAATTTTGATATATAGTATGTCTCTGCAATATTAAAAATGAAGGCACAGTCGCAGTTTAAAAACGTCCCTTAAAATTTCTTGTGTCTAAAGTGGAGTTTCAATGAAAGTCAATGGGAGGAGTGAGGTGCAAACACATGGTCATATTCTGAAAACTATCAGGAGTATGTCCTAGCCGTGAACATTTTTAGTGACAGCAGGGTTAGCTGAACGTTTTGATATAAGATATGTGTAGGTGGGCTTGAAAATGACATAGTGATGGCAGTTTACAAATCATGTTCTGATTTTTCCTTTCACACTGCAGCTTTCTCACTCTAATGTGACTCAGCTGCCCTCTGAGTGACCTTTGCTTGCACCTGTTACCTCAGTCAGTCACAGGTGTGTGAGGAGCTGTGCTCTAAACAGGCTGTTTAAACTTGCCAAATTCACTGGCGATTGCCATCTTCAAACGCTTGTAGTTTTAAAAGTATAAATGCTACCGTGAAAAGGTTTATATTGTGACAATCACAAGAAAAAGACCTACAGTTTGATGTATAGTATGTCTCTGAAAGATAACAAATGAAGGCACAGTCGCAGTTTAAAAATGTCCCTTAAAATGTCTGGTGTCTAGAGTGGAGTTTCAATGAAAGTCAATGGGAGGGGTGATGTGCAAACAAATGGTCATATTCTGAAAACTATCAGGAGTATGTCCTAGCCGTGAACATTTTTAGTGACAGCAGGGTTAGCTGAACGTTTTGATATAAGATATGTGTAGGTGGGCTTGAAAATGGCAGAGTGATGGCAGTTTACAAATCATGTTCTGATTTTTCCTTTGCACACTCTAGCTGTGCACTGCTGCCACTCTACATGCACCATTCATTCCTATGGGAAAATTTCGCCACAAAAACCGCGATATTTCTTGAACGATTCGGCGAAACGTTCCACAAAGTAATAGCAATCCGATCGGGAACAATCCGCACGTTTTGATATATTACTTGTCTTTGTAGTGTAAAAACTGTGGGAGGAGTTAGCGTTGCAAATTTGGCTATAATAATAAGAATAAGAACTAGACAATCTACAATTTCTGGGGAAATTGTGTAAAGTGTTCTTGCCGCAACCTTTACCAAATGATTGATGAAATGTAAGCAGTGCACATTGCAAGCCTGATAGTGAGAAATGCATTTCAGCTTGTATTTTGAAGCTCACAGTCCAGCCTCGTGAGTCATCTGCCTCTTGAGTGACCTTTGGTTGCTGCACCTGGAGAGGGCGGAGTAGGCTCACTGTGCTGAGACAGCTGGGTTGCTATGACAACTCACTCTGAGAGGAATGTCAGCATGCCTGTTCTAAACAGGCTTTTTAAACTTGCCAAGTTCAATTGCGTGCTAAAATTAGTATTAATTAAATATTAAAGAAAAGAAACATAGTGTCTTATCCGGGATATCAATTATTTATTTTTATTTTTATTTTATTTTTTTTATTTTAATTTTAATTTTTATTTTATTTTATTTTTAATTTTATTTTTATTTTAATTTAATTTTAATTTTATGTTAATTTTAATTTTATTTTTATTTTAATTTTATGTTAATTTTAATTTTTTGTTAATTTTAATTTTATGTTAATTTTAATTTTATTTTTATTTTATTTTAATTTAATTTTATTTTTATTTAATTTTTTATTTTAATTTTAATTTTTTTATTTTAATTTTTATTTTTATTTTAATTTTAGTTTTATTTTTTTTTTATTTTAATTTAATTTTTATTTTATTTTTATCCAGACTGAATAATAATACCATCTCATTTATACAGAAGGAACTGTCATTCCCACTGCAAATATTTTTTATTTATTTTAATTTTTATTTTATTTTTCATTTTATTTTTATTTTAATTTTAATTTTTAATTTTATTTTAATTTAATTTTATTTTTTTATTTTAATTTTAATTTTATTTTATTTTTATCCAGACTGAATAATAACACCATCTCATTTATACAGAAGGAACTGTCATTCCCACTGCAAATATTTTTTATTTTTTATTTATATTTTTCATTCATAGTTTTTGTTTTTTCACATTGATAAATTAATTTATTTTATATATTTACACAAATCATATATTTAAGTATAATTAATTGATGTAATTATTTGATTATCGGTGGTACACTTATGAATTCATTATATCACATAAGGTAGAATATATTGGAGCGCGGTACACTACTGGCATTCGTGAACATTTTTAGTGACAGCAGGGTTAGCTGAACGTTTTGATATAAGATATGTGTAGGTGGGCTTGATAATGACATAGTTATGGCAGTTTACAAATTATGTTCTGATTTTTCCTTCCACACTGCAGCTTTCTCACTCTAATGTGACTCAGCTGCCCCCTGAGTGACCTTTGCTTGCACCTGTTACCTCACTCAGTCACAGGTGTGTGAGAAGCCTCGCTCTAAACAGGCTGTTTAAACTTGCCAAATTCACTGGCGATTGCCATCTTCAAACGCTTGTAGTTTTAAAAGTATAAATGCTACCGTGAAAAGGTTTATATTGGGACAATCACAAGAAACAGACCTAAATTTTGATGTATAGTATGTCTCTGCAATATTAAAAATGAAGGCACAGTCGCAGTTTAAAAACGTCCCTTAAAAATTCTTGTGTCTAAAGTGGAGTTTCAATGAAAGTCAATGGGAGCGGTAAGGTCCAAACAAATGGTCATATTGTGAAAACTATCAGGAGTATGTCCTAGCCGTGAACATTTTTAGTGACAGCAGGGTTAGCTGAACGTTTTGATATAAGATATGTGTAGGTGGGCTTGACAATGGCAGAGTGATGGCAGTTTACAAATCATGTTCTGATTTTTCTGATTTTTCCTTTGCACACTCTAGCTGTGCTCTGCTGCTCAATGCATTCCTATGGGAAAATTTCGCCGCAAAAACCGCGATATTTCTTGAACGATTCGGCGAAACGTTCCACAAAGTAATAGCAATCCGATCGGGAACAATCCGCACGTTTTGATATATTACTTGTCTTTGTAGTGTAAAAACTGTGGGAGGAGTTAGCGTGGCAAATTCGCTATAATAATAAGAATAAGAATAAGAATAAGAATATACTTGTGAGATAACAATAAGTGTTCCTTGCTATGCAAGAACACTTAATAAAAATAAGAACTAGACAATCTACAATTTCTGGGGAAATTGTGTAAAGTGTTCTTGCCGCAACCTTTACCAAATGATTGATGAAATGTAAGCAGGGCACATTGCAAGCCTGATAGTGAGAAATGCATTTCAGCTTGTATTTTGAAGCTCACAGTCCAGCCTCGTGAGTCATCTGCCTCTTGAGTGACCTTTGGTTGCTGCACCTGGAGAGGGCGGAGTAGGCTCACTGTGCTGAGACAGCTGGGTTGCTATGACAACTCACTCTGAGAGGAATGTCAGCATGTGTGTTCTAAACAGGCTTTTTAAACTTGCCAAGTTCAATTGCGTGCTAAAATTAGTATTAATTAAATATTAAAGAAAAGAAACATAGTGTCTTATCCGGGAAATCAATTATTTATTTTTATTTTTATTTTAATTTTTTTTTTATTTTAATTTTATTTTAATTTTAATTTTTATTATTTTATTTTATTTTTAATTTTATTTTTATTTTTATTTTATTTTAATTTTATGTTTATTTTTATTTTAATTTTAATTTTATTTTATTTTTAATTTTATTTTTATTTTTAATTTTATTTTTATTTTAATTTTAATTTTATTTTTATTTTAATTTTATGTTAATTTAATTTTATTTTAATTTTTATTTTAATTTTATTTTTATTTTAATTTTATGTTAATTTTATTTTGATTTTAATTTTTTTTTAAATTTAATTTTATTTTAATTTTTATTTTTATTTTATTTTTAATTTTATTTTAATTTTAATTTTTTTTTTTTTTATTTTAATTAAATTTTTATTTTATTTTTATTTTTATCCAGACTGAATAAGAATACCATCTCATTTATACAGAAGGAACTGTCATTCCCACTGCAAATATTTTTTATTTATTTTAATTTTTATTTAATTTTTATTTTATTTTTAATTTTTATTTTGTTTTAATTTTAATTTTTAAATTTTATTTTTATTTTAATTTTATTTTATTTTTATTTTTATCCAGACTGAATAATAACACCATCTCATTTATACAGAAGGAACTGTCATTCCCACTGCAAATATTTTTTATTTTTTATTTATATTTTTCATTCATAGTTTTTGTTTTTTCACATTGATAAATTAATTTATTTTATATATTTACACAAATCATATATTTAAGTATAATTAATTGATGTAATTATTTGTACACTTATGAATTCATTATATCACATAAGGTAGAATATATTGGAGCGCGGTACACTACTGGTATTCGTGAACATTTTTAGTGACAGCAGGGTTAGCTGAACGTTTTGATATAAGATATGTGTAGGTGGGTGAAAATGAAAGAGTGATGGCAGTTTACAAATCATGTTCTGATTTTTCTGATTTTTCCTTTGCACACTCTAGCTGTGCTGTGCTGCTCAATGCATTCCTATGGGAAAATTTCGCCGCAAAAACCGCGATATTTCTTGAACGATTCGGCGAAACGTTCTACAAAGTAATAGCAATCCGATCGGGATCAATGCGCACGTTTTGATATATTACTTGTCTTTGTAGTGTAAAAACTGTGGGAGGAGTTAGCGTGGCAAATATGGCTATAATAAGAAAAAGAATTAAATTTCAAATATGGCAGAGAAGAGCGGTTAAAAACAAACTGCTTCAAACTGCTCACTTCACTGGCGTCTTCACAATTTCTGTGGAAATTGTGTGGTGTTCTGGCCTCCACACAACTGGAGTGGGCAGGTTAGCTTTTGTCTCTCTGCTTCCTGCTCACACAGCTGGGTTCCTATGGCAACTCCCTCCACACCAAGGGCAGAGTCATGGTTATAAACAAACTGCTCCAAGTTGCTGACATCAGTGGCGATTGCCATCTTCAAACGGTTGTAGTTTTAAAAGTATAAATGCTACCGTGAAAAGGCTTATATTGTGACAATCACAAGAAACAGACCTAAATTTTGATATATAGTATGTCTCTGCAATATTAAAAATGAAGGCACAGTCGCAGTTTAAAAACGTCCCTTAAAATTTCTTGTGTCTAAAGTGGAGTTTCAATGAAAGTCAATGGGAGGAGTGAGGTGCAAACAAATGGTCATATTCTGAAAACTATCAGGAGTATGTCCTAGCCGTGAACATTTTTAGTGACAGCAGGGTTAGCTGAACGTTTTGATATAAGATATGTGTAGGTGGGCTTGAAAATGGCAGAGTGATGGCAGTTTACAAATCATGTTCTGATTTTTCCTTTGCACACTCTAGCTGTGCTCTGCTGCCACTCTACATGCACCATTCATTCCTATGGGAAAATTTCGCCACAAAAACCGCGATATTTCTTGAACGATTCGGCGAAACGTTCCACAAAGTAATAGCAATCCGATCGGGAACAATCCGCACGTTTTGATATATTACTTGTCTTTGTAGTGTAAAAACTGTGGGAGGAGTTAGCGTGGCAAATTTGGCTATAATAATAAGAATAAGAATAAAAATAAGAATAAGAATAAGAATAAGAATATATTTGTGAGATAACAATAAGTGTTCCTTGCTATGCAAGAACACTTAATAAGAATATATTTGTGAGATAACAATAAGTGTTCCTGCTATGCAAGAACACTTAATAAAAATAAGAACTAGACAATCTACAATTTCTGGGGAAATTGTGTAAAGTGTTCTTGCCGCAACCTTTACCAAATGATTGATGAAATGTAAGCAGTGCACATTGCAAGCCTGATAGTGAGAAATGCATTTCAGCTTGTATTTTGAAGCTCACAGTCCAGCCTCGTGAGTCATCTGCCTCTTGAGTGACCTTTGGTTGCTGCACCTGGAGAGGGCGGAGTAGGCTCACTGTGCTGAGACAGCTGGGTTGCTATGACAACTCACTCTGAGAGGAATGTCAGCATGCCTGTTCTAAACAGGCTTTTTAAACTTGCCACGTTCAATTGCGTGCTAAAATTAGTATTAATTAAATATTAAAGAAAAGAAACATAGTGTCTTATCCGGGATATCAATTATTTATTTTTATTTTAATTTTTTTTTTATTTTAATTTTAATTTTTATGTTATTTTATTTTTAATTTTATTTTTATTTTTATTTAATTTTAATTTTATGTTAATTTTAATTTTATTTTTATTTTTATTTTAATTTTATTTTTATTTTAATTTTATTTTTATTTTAATTTTATGTTAATTTTAATTTTATGTTAATTTTAATTTTATTTTTATTTTATTTTAATTTTATTTTATTTTTATATTTATTTTTATTTTAATTTTAATTTTATTTATTTTTTTATTTTAATTTTAATTTTTTATTTTATTTTATTTTTAATTTTATTTTTATTTTTATTTTAATTTAATTTTAATTTTATGTTAATTTTAATTTTATGTTAATTTTAATTTTATTTTTATTTTATTTTAATTTTATTTTATTTTTAATTTTATTTTTATTTTAATTTTATGTTAATTTTATTTTTATTTAATTTTTTTTTTTAATTTTAATTTTATTTTTATTTTAATTTTTATTTTTAATTTTATTTTAATTTTAATTTAATTTTATTTTTATTTTAATTTAATTTTTATTTTATTTTTATCCAGACTGAATAATAATACCATCTCATTTATACAGAAGGAACTGTCATTCCCACTGCAAATATTTTTTATTTATTTTAATTTTAATTTAATTTTTATTTTATTTTTCATTTTATTTTTTTTTTAATTTTAATTTTTAATTTTATTTTTATTTTAATTTTATTTAATTTTTTTATTTTAATTTTAATTTTATTTTATTTTTATCCAGACTGAATAATAACACCATCTCATTTATACAGAAGGAACTGTCATTCCCACTGCAAATATTTTTTATTTTTTATTTATATTTTTCATTCATAGTTTTTGTTTTTTCACATTGATAAATTAATTTATTTTATATATTTACACAAATCATATATTTAAGTATAATTAATTGATGTAATTATTTGATTATCGGTGGTACACTTATGAATTCATTATATCACATAAGGTAGAATATATTGGAGCGCGGTACACTACTGGCATTCGTGAACATTTTTAGTGACAGCAGGGTTAGCTGAACGTTTTGATATAAGATATGTGTAGGTGGGCTTGAAAATGAAAGAGTGATGGCAGTTTACAAATCATGTTCTGATTTTTCCTTCCACACTGCAGCTTTCTCACTTCTCACTCTAATGTGACTCAGCTGCCCCCTGAGTGACCTTTGGTGCACCTGTGACTCAGTCAGTCACAGGTGTGTGACAAGCTCTGCTCTAAACACACTGCTCAAACTTGCCAAATTCACTGGCGATTGCCATCTTCAAACGCTTGTAGTTTTAAAAGTATAAATGCTACCGTGAAAAGGTTTATACTGTGACAATCACAAGAAACAGACCTAAATTTTGATGTATAGTATGTCTCTGCAATATTAAAAATGAAGGCACAGTCGCAGTTTAAAAACGTCCCTTAACATTTCAGGTGGCTGTGAGTGAAGTTTCAATGAAAGTCAATGGGAGGGATGAGGTCCAAACAAATGGTCATATTCTGAAAACTATCAGGAGTATGTCCTAGCCGTGAACATTTTTAGTGACAGCAGGGTTAGCTGAACGTTTTGATATAAGATATGTGTAGGTGGGCTTGAAAATGAAAGAGTGATGGCAGTTTACAAATCATGTTCTGATTTTTCCTTACACCCTGTAGCTTTGTCATTTCTCACTCTAGTTGCTCAATGCATTCCTATGGGAAAATTTCGCCACAAAAACCGCGATATTTCGTGAACGATTTGGCGAAACGTTCCACAAAGTAATAGCAATCCGATCGGGAACAATCCGCACGTTTTGATATATTACTTGTCTTTGTAGTGTAAAAACTGTGGGAGGAGTTAGCGTGGCAAATTCGCTATAATAATAAGAATAAGAATAAGAATAAGAATATACTTGTGAGATAACAATAAGTGTTCCTTGCTATGCAAGAACACTTAATAAGAATAAGAATATATTTGTGAGATAACAATAAGTGTTCCTTGCTATGCAAGAACACTTAATTAAGACCTACTCCTGGTACTCTGAAAGAAAGCCACTGGAGAGGATGATGTCATCTGATCACTCGCCACTAGATGTCATGTTCCCAGAACAGCAGGACGATGATTCCAAAAATGCACATCAGCCAGTAAGGAGATGAATCCAGCAAGCCAGCCAGCATCACACAGGAGACCAAGAGAAACCAGGCACCTTCAAAAAGCCCAGGCTCCCTCCAATAAAGAGAGCCACAGGCCAGAAGCTTTGATAGTGTAGTATTGCATTTAATAAGTGGTAATTCAAATGACAAGAGAAACAACACTTACAAAATTGGTCACAGGAACAAGGGGCAGCTAAAGGATATGTCCAGACAGTGGGGGGGCACCTCCCTGCCAATCCCTAGAGTAGATGATCTCTTCCTCCCAATAAGCCATAAATAGATTAGCAAGGCTCGGCGCAAACTTTGCCCCCATTGCAACTCCAGTAATCTGAAGGTAATATTTATTGCTGAAGAAGAAGTAATTATGGCACATAGCAAATTTGAGGAGATCTATTATAAAACATTTCTGTAATGGGGGTATATCCACAGCACTTTTCAAGTAGTGATCCACTGCTTGGAGACCATCCTCATGTTTTATGTTGCTGTAAAGGGCGGAAACATCCGCAGTTACTAGATAAGTGGGTTTGGTCAATCTGATGTCCTTAATAATAGATAGCAATTGCTTTGAATCTTTTAAAAAGGCTGGGGTATTTATTACCAACGGTTGGAGGAAACCGTCTATATACTCTCCCACCCGTGCACATAGCGACCCTATACCGCTTACTATAGGACGGCCCGGGGGGTTGACTGGATCCTTATGGATCTTGGGAAGACAGTAAATTACAGGCAGCTTGGGAGCCATGGGACATAAATAGTCCTTCTCTCTTTTGCTTAAAATTCCCGTTTCATACCCTGTTTTAATCAAAGATTTTAGTTCTTTTTTATAGGCACATAGCGGGTTGCTGTTAAGAAGTCTGTAGGTTTCTTTGTCTTCCACGATATTATTTACTAATGTAAGGTAGTCGGGTCTATTCATTACAACTACCCCTCCTCCCTTATCGGCGGGTCTCACTACTAGGTCTTTTTCTTCTAGCAAATTTTTAATAGTGTTATCAATGTGTGACTGGTCGTGGTATTTTTTGACTTTGGTTTTTCCGAGGTCATTAAGAACCATATTTTTAAAAATAGTAATATGGGAATGTGCAGGAGGGTTAAAAAGGGAGGCATTTTTAAGGTTTGAAGATTTGTAGTTAACCTTTGCCGTTGAAGTAATGTCACTCTTAATGGGATTATTGATGAAATGTCTTTTTATTGCCAATTTTCTAGTAAACTTGTGTACATCTATGAATGTACCAAACTTGTTAAGTTGTGCAAATGGAGCAAATTTCAATCCTTTATTCAAAAGGGTCAGTTCGTTTTTTGTGAGGATTTGGCTGCTGAGGTTAAAAACACCAGATTCCACTAAACCCTTCTCCTTTTGTCTGTTAACCCTCGATCCTCCTCGTTTTCCTCTTGTCGCCAACTTCTTTTTCTCCCTGAACCCTGCTCTAAAAAATGGTCATATCCATTATGTTGGGGCTTTGGGTGCTGTATGTTGGCGGGAGGTCCTCTGTTATAGGCTTTATTAAATGTATGTGGATGAGGAGAGCGGTAGGGATGTGGGTTTCTGGAATAGCGAGGTGAATCATAGTGGGGTCTAGATTGTGGTTGGCGGATCTGACTCCTTGATGGAGTTCTATGGTAAGGACCCCCTGTTTGAGTGGGGTAGTCATAATGATAATCATTATGATAATAGCCATTACCCTCTCTCTCGTCTCTATATTGCGGATAATAATCCGGTGCAGGAGACTGGAACCTTGTTCTGGGTAAATGGTTATTGGTTCTGATGGGGGATCTGGAATAAGATCTCCGCCTGTACTGAGGATAGGCACCCGATGGTCTAATGTTATCACGAGGAGTATGGTGATAATTCATCAAAGGTGCAAATTTATTGGAAGTGGGAATATTGTAACTTGGTTTAGAGGCTGCGTGTCCCGGCGAAACCATTGAAGGGTTTCTATTCCTAGAAGTTGGTGTCTGCGGGGGTAAGGGTCCCTTTTTGGATTTCGGATTTTTAGAGGGTTGATGGTGGATAGATGGATGAACTACCTTAGACGCATCACCCGATACAAAATCATAATTAGCTGATTCCCATTTAAAAACAGATTTCTCTTTATAATCATAATAGTCTCTAGTGTATTTCTTCTTTTTCTTAATTTTTTGTTCTTTTTCTGTTTTTTCCAATAAACCTTTAAGTTTCTCAGACTCTGTTTTGTATTCTTCCCTATCCATATAGGGAACAAGTAAATCCTTAGTTTTGTTAATTTCTGTATCTAAGTACATCAATTTCTTTTTCTTCCTGGCTAACAGGAATTCAAGCAGTTCAAGCCCCTTAGTGTTAAAAAATATGTACCACTCGGATTCGCTATTAATATCTCCTACTTCCGGGGGGATATCCCATCTGAGAGATCTAGGGACCAGACCTTCTTTTAAATACTTTTCTAGACCCCACTATGATTCACCTCGCTATTCCAGAAACCCACATCCCTACCGCTCTCCTCATCCACATACATTTAATAAAGCCTATAACAGAGGACCTCCCGCCAACATACAGCACCCAAAGCCCCAACATAATGGATATGACCATTTTTTAGAGCAGGGTTCAGGGAGAAAAAGAAGTTGGCGACAAGAGGAAAACGAGGAGGATCGAGGGTTAACAGACAAAAGGAGAAGGGTTTAGTGGAATCTGGTGTTTTTAACCTCAGCAGCCAAATCCTCACAAAAAACGAACTGACCCTTTTGAATAAAGGATTGAAATTTGCTCCATTTGCACAACTTAACAAGTTTGGTACATTCATAGATGTACACAAGTTTACTAGAAAATTGGCAATAAAAAGACATTTCATCAATAATCCCATTAAGAGTGACATTACTTCAACGGCAAAGGTTAACTACAAATCTTCAAACCTTAAAAATGCCTCCCTTTTTAACCCTCCTGCACATTCCCATATTACTATTTTTAAAAATATGGTTCTTAATGACCTCGGAAAAACCAAAGTCAAAAAATACCACGACCAGTCACACATTGATAACACTATTAAAAATTTGCTAGAAGAAAAAGACCTAGTAGTGAGACCCGCCGATAAGGGAGGAGGGGTAGTTGTAATGAATAGACCCGACTACCTTACATTAGTAAATAATATCGTGGAAGACAAAGAAACCTACAGACTTCTTAACAGCAACCCGCTATGTGCCTATAAAAAAGAACTAAAATCTTTGATTAAAACAGGGTATGAAACGGGAATTTTAAGCAAAAGAGAGAAGGACTATTTATGTCCCATGGCTCCCAAGCTGCCTGTAATTTACTGTCTTCCCAAGATCCATAAGGATCCAGTCAACCCCCCGGGCCGTCCTATAGTAAGCGGTATAGGGTCGCTATGTGCACGGGTGGGAGAGTATATAGACGGTTTCCTCCAACCGTTGGTAATAAATACCCCAGCCTTTTTAAAAGATTCAAAGCAATTGCTATCTATTATTAAGGACATCAGATTGACCAAACCCACTTATCTAGTAACTGCGGATGTTTCCGCCCTTTACAGCAACATAAAACATGAGGATGGTCTCCAAGCAGTGGATCACTACTTGAAAAGTGCTGTGGATATACCCCCATTACAGAAATGTTTTATAATAGATCTCCTCAAATTTGCTATGTGCCATAATTACTTCTTCTTCAGCAATAAATATTACCTTCAGATTACTGGAGTTGCAATGGGGGCAAAGTTTGCGCCGAGCCTTGCTAATCTATTTATGGCTTATTGGGAGGAAGAGATCATCTACTCTAGGGATTGGCAGGGAGGTGCCCCCCCACTGTCTGGACATATCCTTTAGCTGCCCCTTGTTCCTGTGACCAATTTTGTAAGTGTTGTTTCTCTTGTCATTTGAATTACCACTTATTAAATGCAATACTACACTATCAAAGCTTCTGGCCTGTGGCTCTCTTTATTGGAGGGAGCCTGGGCTTTTTGAAGGTGCCTGGTTTCTCTTGGTCTCCTGTGTGATGCTGGCTGGCTTGCTGGATTCATCTCCTTACTGGCTGATGTGCATTTTTGGAATCATCGTCCTGCTGTTCTGGGAACATGACATCTAGTGGCGAGTGATCAGATGACATCATCCTCTCCAGTGGCTTTCTTTCAGAGTACCAGGAGTAGGTCTTAATTACTCCATGCTCCATTTGCTGAGATATCTGGTTAGTGCAAACTTCTTTCAGCTTGTTCAACACAAGAGTCACGAACTTTGTTCCGGTTCCTTAACCAGGAATGTACCACAGAAGTCACCAGTTTTATATACTTCATATTTAATGGTATATTTAGAACATTATATGTTAATAGGTTTCTGTGGATCTTGATACCTAATTTATGAGCGCTGCATATTTTATGACTTATTATTCGAAGTTTCTTGAGGTTTACTTTCTATGCTAGCAGCTTAACTAATCATCTTTATAATCCATATACCCATTCATCTGTACTATTATTAGACACCTAGCGCTGTTTCTTTCCCATTTTTTTATACCATTTTTACCTCATATACTAGCAGCAAGGTGTAGTTTGGATTAATATTCAATATTCGGAATGGATATTTTTGAATATAGATCAAATAGATCCATTATCACCGATGATGTGTTTACTCATGATAAACTATCCAATGACCTGCATGGTCTGTTCTTACATCTCTCCAATCATACAACTTCCGAGATCCGCACATTATGGGATATCTCCCTCCTAGAAAAGTATTTAAAAGAAGGTCTGGTCCCTAGATCTCTCAGATGGGATATCCCCCCGGAAGTAGGAGATATTAATAGCGAATCCGAGTGGTACATATTTTTTAACACTAAGGGGCTTGAACTGCTTGAATTCCTGTTAGCCAGGAAGAAAAAGAAATTGATGTACTTAGATACAGAAATTAACAAAACTAAGGATTTACTTGTTCCCTATATGGATAGGGAAGAATACAAAACAGAGTCTGAGAAACTTAAAGGTTTATTGGAAAAAACAGAAAAAGAACAAAAAATTAAGAAAAAGAAGAAATACACTAGAGACTATTATGATTATAAAGAGAAATCTGTTTTTAAATGGGAATCAGCTAATTATGATTTTGTATCGGGTGATGCGTCTAAGGTAGTTCATCCATCTATCCACCATCAACCCTCTAAAAATCCGAAATCCAAAAAGGGACCCTTACCCCCGCAGACACCAACTTCTAGGAATAGAAACCCTTCAATGGTTTCGCCGGGACACGCAGCCTCTAAACCAAGTTACAATATTCCCACTTCCAATAAATTTGCACCTTTGATGAATTATCACCATACTCCTCGTGATAACATTAGACCATCGGGTGCCTATCCTCAGTACAGGCGGAGATCTTATTCCAGATCCCCCATCAGAACCAATAACCATTTACCCAGAACAAGGTTCCAGTCTCCTGCACCGGATTATTATCCGCAATATAGAGACGAGAGAGAGGGTAATGGCTATTATCATAATGATTATCATTATGACTACCCCACTCAAACAGGGGGTCCTTACCATAGAACTCCATCAAGGAGTCAGATCCGCCAACCACAATCTAGACCCCACTATGATTCACCTCGCTATTCCAGAAACCCACATCCCTACCGCTCTCCTCATCCACATACATTTAATAAAGCCTATAACAGAGGACCTCCCGCCAACATACAGCACCCAAAGCCCCAACATAATGGATATGACCATTTTTTAGAGCAGGGTTCAGGGAGAAAAAGAAGTTGGCGACAAGAGGAAAACGAGGAGGATCGAGGGTTAACAGACAAAAGGAGAAGGGTTTAGTGGAATCTGGTGTTTTTAACCTCAGCAGCCAAATCCTCACAAAAAACGAACTGACCCTTTTGAATAAAGGATTGAAATTTGCTCCATTTGCACAACTTAACAAGTTTGGTACATTCATAGATGTACACAAGTTTACTAGAAAATTGGCAATAAAAAGACATTTCATCAATAATCCCATTAAGAGTGACATTACTTCAACGGCAAAGGTTAACTACAAATCTTCAAACCTTAAAAATGCCTCCCTTTTTAACCCTCCTGCACATTCCCATATTACTATTTTTAAAAATATGGTTCTTAATGACCTCGGAAAAACCAAAGTCAAAAAATACCACGACCAGTCACACATTGATAACACTATTAAAAATTTGCTAGAAGAAAAAGACCTAGTAGTGAGACCCGCCGATAAGGGAGGAGGGGTAGTTGTAATGAATAGACCCGACTACCTTACATTAGTAAATAATATCGTGGAAGACAAAGAAACCTACAGACTTCTTAACAGCAACCCGCTATGTGCCTATAAAAAAGAACTAAAATCTTTGATTAAAACAGGGTATGAAACGGGAATTTTAAGCAAAAGAGAGAAGGACTATTTATGTCCCATGGCTCCCAAGCTGCCTGTAATTTACTGTCTTCCCAAGATCCATAAGGATCCAGTCAACCCCCCGGGCCGTCCTATAGTAAGCGGTATAGGGTCGCTATGTGCACGGGTGGGAGAGTATATAGACGGTTTCCTCCAACCGTTGGTAATAAATACCCCAGCCTTTTTAAAAGATTCAAAGCAATTGCTATCTATTATTAAGGACATCAGATTGACCAAACCCACTTATCTAGTAACTGCGGATGTTTCCGCCCTTTACAGCAACATAAAACATGAGGATGGTCTCCAAGCAGTGGATCACTACTTGAAAAGTGCTGTGGATATACCCCCATTACAGAAATGTTTTATAATAGATCTCCTCAAATTTGCTATGTGCCATAATTACTTCTTCTTCAGCAATAAATATTACCTTCAGATTACTGGAGTTGCAATGGGGGCAAAGTTTGCGCCGAGCCTTGCTAATCTATTTATGGCTTATTGGGAGGAAGAGATCATCTACTCTAGGGATTGGCAGGGAGGTGCCCCCCCACTGTCTGGACATATCCTTTAGCTGCCCCTTGTTCCTGTGACCAATTTTGTAAGTGTTGTTTCTCTTGTCATTTGAATTACCACTTATTAAATGCAATACTACACTATCAAAGCTTCTGGCCTGTGGCTCTCTTTATTGGAGGGAGCCTGGGCTTTTTGAAGGTGCCTGGTTTCTCTTGGTCTCCTGTGTGATGCTGGCTGGCTTGCTGGATTCATCTCCTTACTGGCTGATGTGCATTTTTGGAATCATCGTCCTGCTGTTCTGGGAACATGACATCTAGTGGCGAGTGATCAGATGACATCATCCTCTCCAGTGGCTTTCTTTCAGAGTACCAGGAGTAGGTCTTAATTACTCCATGCTCCATTTGCTGAGATATCTGGTTAGTGCAAACTTCTTTCAGCTTGTTCAACACAAGAGTCACGAACTTTGTTCCGGTTCCTTAACCAGGAATGTACCACAGAAGTCACCAGTTTTATATACTTCATATTTAATGGTATATTTAGAACATTATATGTTAATAGGTTTCTGTGGATCTTGATACCTAATTTATGAGCGCTGCATATTTTATGACTTATTATTCGAAGTTTCTTGAGGTTTACTTTCTATGCTAGCAGCTTAACTAATCATCTTTATAATCCATATACCCATTCATCTGTACTATTATTAGACACCTAGCGCTGTTTCTTTCCCATTTTTTTATACCATTTTTACCTCATATACTAGCAGCAAGGTGTAGTTTGGATTAATATTCAATATTCGGAATGGATATTTTTGAATATAGATCAAATAGATCCATTATCACCGATGATGTGTTTACTCATGATAAACTATCCAATGACCTGCATGGTCTGTTCTTACATCTCTCCAATCATACAACTTCCGAGATCCGCACATTATGGGATATCTCCCTCCTAGAAAAGTATTTAAAAGAAGGTCTGGTCCCTAGATCTCTCAGATGGGATATCCCCCCGGAAGTAGGAGATATTAATAGCGAATCCGAGTGGTACATATTTTTTAACACTAAGGGGCTTGAACTGCTTGAATTCCTGTTAGCCAGGAAGAAAAAGAAATTGATGTACTTAGATACAGAAATTAACAAAACTAAGGATTTACTTGTTCCCTATATGGATAGGGAAGAATACAAAACAGAGTCTGAGAAACTTAAAGGTTTATTGGAAAAAACAGAAAAAGAACAAAAAATTAAGAAAAAGAAGAAATACACTAGAGACTATTATGATTATAAAGAGAAATCTGTTTTTAAATGGGAATCAGCTAATTATGATTTTGTATCGGGTGATGCGTCTAAGGTAGTTCATCCATCTATCCACCATCAACCCTCTAAAAATCCGAAATCCAAAAAGGGACCCTTACCCCCGCAGACACCAACTTCTAGGAATAGAAACCCTTCAATGGTTTCGCCGGGACACGCAGCCTCTAAACCAAGTTACAATATTCCCACTTCCAATAAATTTGCACCTTTGATGAATTATCACCATACTCCTCGTGATAACATTAGACCATCGGGTGCCTATCCTCAGTACAGGCGGAGATCTTATTCCAGATCCCCCATCAGAACCAATAACCATTTACCCAGAACAAGGTTCCAGTCTCCTGCACCGGATTATTATCCGCAATATAGAGACGAGAGAGAGGGTAATGGCTATTATCATAATGATTATCATTATGACTACCCCACTCAAACAGGGGGTCCTTACCATAGAACTCCATCAAGGAGTCAGATCCGCCAACCACAATCTAGACCCCACTATGATTCACCTCGCTATTCCAGAAACCCACATCCCTACCGCTCTCCTCATCCACATACATTTAATAAAGCCTATAACAGAGGACCTCCCGCCAACATACAGCACCCAAAGCCCCAACATAATGGATATGACCATTTTTTAGAGCAGGGTTCAGGGAGAAAAAGAAGTTGGCGACAAGAGGAAAACGAGGAGGATCGAGGGTTAACAGACAAAAGGAGAAGGGTTTAGTGGAATCTGGTGTTTTTAACCTCAGCAGCCAAATCCTCACAAAAAACGAACTGACCCTTTTGAATAAAGGATTGAAATTTGCTCCATTTGCACAACTTAACAAGTTTGGTACATTCATAGATGTACACAAGTTTACTAGAAAATTGGCAATAAAAAGACATTTCATCAATAATCCCATTAAGAGTGACATTACTTCAACGGCAAAGGTTAACTACAAATCTTCAAACCTTAAAAATGCCTCCCTTTTTAACCCTCCTGCACATTCCCATATTACTATTTTTAAAAATATGGTTCTTAATGACCTTGGAAAAACCAAAGTCAAAAAATACCACGACCAGTCACACATTGATAACACTATTAAAAATTTGCTAGAAGAAAAAGACCTAGTAGTGAGACCCGCCGATAAGGGAGGAGGGGTAGTTGTAATGAATAGACCCGACTACCTTACATTAGTAAATAATATCGTGGAAGACAAAGAAACCTACAGACTTCTTAACAGCAACCCGCTATGTGCCTATAAAAAAGAACTAAAATCTTTGATTAAAACAGGGTATGAAACGGGAATTTTAAGCAAAAGAGAGAAGGACTATTTATGTCCCATGGCTCCCAAGCTGCCTGTAATTTACTGTCTTCCCAAGATCCATAAGGATCCAGTCAACCCCCCGGGCCGTCCTATAGTAAGCGGTATAGGGTCGCTATGTGCACGGGTGGGAGAGTATATAGACGGTTTCCTCCAACCGTTGGTAATAAATACCCCAGCCTTTTTAAAAGATTCAAAGCAATTGCTATCTATTATTAAGGACATCAGATTGACCAAACCCACTTATCTAGTAACTGCGGATGTTTCCGCCCTTTACAGCAACATAAAACATGAGGATGGTCTCCAAGCAGTGGATCACTACTTGAAAAGTGCTGTGGATATACCCCCATTACAGAAATGTTTTATAATAGATCTCCTCAAATTTGCTATGTGCCATAATTACTTCTTCTTCAGCAATAAATATTACCTTCAGATTACTGGAGTTGCAATGGGGGCAAAGTTTGCGCCGAGCCTTGCTAATCTATTTATGGCTTATTGGGAGGAAGAGATCATCTACTCTAGGGATTGGCAGGGAGGTGCCCCCCCACTGTCTGGACATATCCTTTAGCTGCCCCTTGTTCCTGTGACCAATTTTGTAAGTGTTGTTTCTCTTGTCATTTGAATTACCACTTATTAAATGCAATACTACACTATCAAAGCTTCTGGCCTGTGGCTCTCTTTATTGGAGGGAGCCTGGGCTTTTTGAAGGTGCCTGGTTTCTCTTGGTCTCCTGTGTGATGCTGGCTGGCTTGCTGGATTCATCTCCTTACTGGCTGATGTGCATTTTTGGAATCATCGTCCTGCTGTTCTGGGAACATGACATCTAGTGGCGAGTGATCAGATGACATCATCCTCTCCAGTGGCTTTCTTTCAGAGTACCAGGAGTAGGTCTTAATTACTCCATGCTCCATTTGCTGAGATATCTGGTTAGTGCAAACTTCTTTCAGCTTGTTCAACACAAGAGTCACGAACTTTGTTCCGGTTCCTTAACCAGGAATGTACCACAGAAGTCACCAGTTTTATATACTTCATATTTAATGGTATATTTAGAACATTATATGTTAATAGGTTTCTGTGGATCTTGATACCTAATTTATGAGCGCTGCATATTTTATGACTTATTATTCGAAGTTTCTTGAGGTTTACTTTCTATGCTAGCAGCTTAACTAATCATCTTTATAATCCATATACCCATTCATCTGTACTATTATTAGACACCTAGCGCTGTTTCTTTCCCATTTTTTTATGGAAATCACCCCTGACCACTGCAAGACCAACAAAAGACCCTTGGGAGGCCATACAACCAAACAGGGGCCGGGCATAGAGGGTCTGGAGATCTATACTCTCCAGAGACTTTATGCAGCGGACAAATCAGCATATACATTACAAACAGGGCTATAGAAAGACTGTAGGACCATCCCCCAGGCTTCCATCAGAGGTAGTGGAAATACAGCAATAAAAAGGTTGGTGACATGGAGGGTGCCTGCGGAGGTACATCAGGACTGGCGGTCCATTGGAGAAGCTGAGACGGAGAGGGAAAAGGTCTTCATGATCGACGAGGTGAATTTGGCAACATCTGCAGGAGCATTAAAAGACCTGGACCAGGGCAGATGGGTTAGAGAGCAGAAAATGAGAAATGTGAAGTTGTACAGTTAAGGGGCCAAATAGGACCCGAGGTGCTACCGGCATGGCCCTGGAGTCGGATGGGAGGGATCTGGTAAGATCATAGTCTGGATAAGTATTGCTGATAAGAGAAAGTCAGGGAAGAGATCGAAGAAAGGCCTTTAGGCATCATGGCGGGGTCTGAGATGTGCAGGAGAGAGGTCGTCGGGCTGTTGTTGGTAGTGGAGCCTCTGGCAGGAAGTCTCGGAGGAGTGGAAGGGACCGATCGGCAGCGGCGGAGATGGGGGCCTTGCCAATCCATGTCACTTGGTACTCGACCAGATTCAGTAGCATTTGGAAGACGCAGAGATCTGTACCAATCTGGAAGCTCAACTAGAGGAATGTCTAGTGCGGAACAGAAGCTGGGGAGATCCTCTGGAACTCGCAGGTAGGCTGTGCGCCCCTGAGCTTGAGCAAAGAGACAGAATGGAAATCACCACCTGTATGGCATGTTATGAGAGCAAACTGTGTCCAGCAGGGGGCGAAGTTCTCGCCTTTGTTGCAAGGTTATGGAGGAGAGGTCCTGGAACAGGTGTATTTCATTACCCTGAAATAAAAGGCGTCTTCTTTCTCTGGCCCTTCTGAGAATGTCTTCTTTGATTGGAAAGCTGACCAAGCAACACACCACATCTCTTGGGGGGGGGGGGGGGTCAGAATCTCTGCCTTTGGAGCGAAGGTGTATTTAAGGAATGGCCAGACCTGCAGTCAGTGCCTTGGTGTATTGTTTCCCATGAGCCCCTGTACTTGGTATCCTGTGTTCCTGCCTATCTGCCTAATTGCTGACCCTGATTTGATCCTGACCTCTGCTGACCATCTCCTGTTTAACCCCTGGCTTGCCTGACCATCCTTCTGCCTGATCCTCTGTACCGCGCTGCCCGTGAGTTACTGAACCCGACTTGTGACCCTGACTATTCTCTGCCTGCTCCTCCGGTACCTTGCTGCCCGCACGTGGCTGACCTGGCCTGCCTGACTACGCCTGACGCTACCCAGACGATCCATCCATCCCGCACGGATCTGTCCCTGTTACCAGGTCTGCCAGCCTCTTCACGTCAGGCTCCTTCCCCCGCACACCTCTGACGACGCTCTTTACCATTGCCGGACGTACTCAGGGGTCACGACCTGGTCTCAGTCTGCTCCAAGTCCATCCCTACCATCGGGCCCTGGTGAATAAGCAGAATGGGACTTAGACCCCGAACCCTGTACAGTACCTAACGGCCTGCCTGACCATTCCACCTCTCCAGCCCTGACTACGCCTGTGTTCCCACACATTTCTGGTCATACCCGGATCCCTAACAGTTGCATTAGAGCTTCAGTGCATTGGTAGGAATTAGCTCTGCACTGAAGGATTTTAACCTTTGTGGAAACAGCCTCAACAAGCGGTGTATATTTTTTATATATATACACAGGTGAAACTCAAATTAGAATATCGTGCAAAAGTTCATTTATTTCAGTAATGCAACTTAAAAGGTGAAACTAATATATGAGATAGACTCATTACATGCAAAGCAAGATAGTTCAAGCTGTGATTTGTCATAATTGTGATGATTATGGCTTACAGCTCATGAAAACTCCAAATCCACAATCTCAGAAAATTAGAATATTACATGCAATCAATAAAACAAGGATTGCACATAGAACAATATCGGACCTCTGAAAAGTATAAGCATGCATATGAACTCAGTACTTGGTTTGGGCCCCATTTGCAGCTTTTCTGTAAGCTCGAGAAGTGTGAATTTCACCGATCCCAGGTTGCCTTTTTGGGCTACATCATTTCCGTTGTGGGATTTTCCATGGACCCTCAGAAGGTTTCGGTGGTTCTGCAGTGGCCTCGTCCCAGTGGTCTTCGGTCCATTCAGCGCTTTTTGGGATTTGCCAACTATTATCGGAAGTTTATCAGGAACTTCTCCACGCTGGCCAAGCCTCTCTCAGATCTAACCAAGAAGGGCAGTAATCCCCACAAGTGGTCACCCGAGGCCATCTTCGCTTTTGAAGCTCTGAAATCCCCCTTCGCTTCAGCTCCGAAACTGTCTCATCCCAATCCTGGGTTGCCTTTTGTCCTCGGTTGATGCATCTGAGACGGGAGTAGGCGCCTTCCTCTGTCAGCGTCGGTCGCCTGATGGACCCCTATTTCCCTGTGGGTTCTACTCCAGGAAGCTTTCCTCCGCAGAATGCAACTACCAGATTGTAGACAGGGAGGTGTTGGCCATTATTCAGGCTCTCAAGGAATGGAGGCACCTGCTCGAGGGTTCTGCGGTTCCGGTCCTCATTCTCACTGACCACAAGAACCTGACGTATCTCTCGGAAGCTAAGAGGTTGACGCCCCATCAGGCCAGATGGGCTCTGTTCTTGTCGCGTTTTAGCTATGTGGTCTCCTATTTCCCTGGCTCCAAGAATGTCAGGGCTGATGCCTTGTCGCGGCAATACTCTGAGCTGTCTAGGGAGGACTCTGAGCCGACCTCGGTCATACCTCCGGATCAGATCCTGGCTGCCATTCGTACCACCCTGACTTCTCCCCTTGGGGAGCAGATTTTGGTGGCTCAAACTGATGCTCCCTCTGAGAGACCGGCTGGTAGATGTTTCCTACCTGAGAGATTGTGCCCCGCTTGCTGCGTACCTACCATAATTCCAAGACTGCCGGTCTTGCTCTTCCTCCTGGGATGCGTATCTCCAATGTCTTCCACGTATCCCTGTTGAAGCCTCTGGTCTGTAATCACGTTACTGCCTCTCCGCCTCGGCCTCGTCCTATCCGGGTTGATGGTCATGAGGAGTATGAGGTGAGCCGCATCCTGGACTCTCAGTTGGTCCGAGGTCGGGTGCAGTTCCTGGTCCATTGGCGTGGTTATTTTCCCGAGGAGCGTTCCTGGGTTCCTTCCGCGGATGTTCATGCTCCTGCCCTCCTCCGCACTTTTCAAGCCCGCTTTCCCCAGAAGCCTTATGTTGAGCCACGGAGGAGGAGGTAATGTCAAGGTCCTACCTTTCCTCAGGGCTTGTGCTGCTCCATGTGCTGGCATCCATCTTAGGTGTCTGCAAAGCATTGTGGGATCCTTTATGCTTACAGCCCCCTGCAGCTCCTCCCCCAGGAGGTGGCGGCTTATCACATATAAGTCTGCTGTTTGTAGCTGTCCATTGCATTCGTGTCCTGTCTGTTGCACAGCAGCAGGCTCCTGTTTAGTTTCTCATTGCTCTCCTGGATACCGACTCGGCTTTGGCAAGACTCCTTCCTGGCTTCTGACCCCGGCTCTGGCGACCATTCTTCCTGGCTTCTAACCCCGGCTCTGGCGACCATCCTTCCTGGCTTCTGACCCTGGCTCTGGCTACTGTTCTACCAAGTCATTCGCTGTTGCTGTTGGACTTGCATAGACTGTCTTGTTTTGTATAATAAACCTACCTTTAATTGCACCTCCTTGTGTGTCTGGCTCCTCACTCCCTGACACTGTGGCACTGCTGAGGTGTTATGGAAGACCAGGATGCTTCAATAGCGGCCTTCAGCTCTTCTGCATTGGTCGGTCTTATGTCTCTCATCTTTCTCTTGGCAATGCCCCATAGATTCTCTATGGGGTTCAGGTCAGGCGAGTTTGCTGGCCAATCAAGCACAGTAATCCCACGGTCATTGAACCAGGTTTTGGCGCTTTTGGCAGTGTGGGCAGGTGCCAAGTCCTGCTGGAAAATGAAGTCAACATCCCCATTAAGCTCGTTTGCAGAAGGAAGCATGAAGTGCTCCAAAATCTCCTGGTAGATGGCTGCGTTGACCCTGGACTCAATGAAGCACAGTGGACCAACATCAGCAGATGACATGGCTCCCCAAATCAACACAGACTGTGGAAACTTCACACTGGACTTCAAGCATCTTGCAGTGTGTGCCTCTCCATTCTTCCTCAATACTCTGGGTCCTTGGTTTCCAAATGAGATGTAAAAGTTGCTCTCATCATAAAAGAGGACTTTGGACCACTGAGCAACAGACCAGGTCTGTTTTTCTTTAGCCCAGGTAAGACGCTTTTGACATTGTTTGTTGTTCAGGAGTGGCTTGACAAGAGGAACATGACATTTGAAGCCCATGTCCAGGATCCGTCTGTGTGTGGTGGCTCTTGATGCACTGACTCCAGCCTCAGTCCACTCCTTATGAAAGTCCCCAACACTTTTGAATGGCCTTTTCCTGACAATCCTCTCCAGGCTGCGGTCATCCCTGCTGCTTGTGCACCTTTTTCTTCCACACTTTTCCCTTCCACATAACTTTCTATTAATGTGCTTTGATACAGCACTTTGGGAATATCCAACTTCTTTTGCAATTACCTTTTGAGGCTTTCCCTCCTTATGGAGGGTGTCAATGATGGTTTTCTGCACAATTGTCAGGTCAGCAGTCTTTCCCATGATTATGATTCCTACTGAACCAGACTGAGAGACCATTAAAAGGCTCAGGAACCCTTTGCAGGTGTTATGGCTTAATTAGCTGATTGGAGTGGGACACTTTGAGCCTAGAATATTGCACCTTTTCACAATATTCTAATTTTCTGAGATTGTGGATTTGGAGTTTTCATGAGCTGTAAGCCATAATCATCACAATTATGAGAAATCATGGCCTGAACTATCTTGCTTTGCATGTAATGAGTCTATCTCATATATTAGTTTCACCTTTTAAGTTGCATTACTGAAATAAATGAACTTTTGCATGATATTCTAATTTTTTGAGTTTCACCTGTGTGTGTGTGTGTGTGTATATATATATATATATATAGAGAGAGAGAGAGAGAGAGAGAGAGAGAGAGAGAGAGAGAGAGACAGCTCCTTCCTTTTTCTGCTTCCTATTCTATCTTTGCTTGCAATTATGCCTGGTGACGCAGAATACAAGAAAATGGGCAAAAGTGATTTGAGTGCGGAATGTACCTCACGAGGAATGGACGTCGGTCGCAAAACTCGTGAAGATTTGATTCGTGACCTACAGGAGCATGATATTCGAGCAGATCAGAACTCGGGGGAACTTGACCATGATGGGGTTCCCGCTACCTACGTTCCCAGTGGTTTAGAGATGGCCTCGCAGGATGGGCCTACATAGACTGACACTGGAGGATCACCGAATGGTATCGTCACACCACCGCCTGAGCGGGCCACACATCGGAGTGCCTGTAACCAGCAGAGACTCTCCTCAGATTCAGGAAGCCCTGAAACGCATCATGGAGACAGATCCTGGGGCATACCTGTGGTTCCTTGAACGCCAGGCTGACAGAGAGGTTGCGGAACGGCATGCAGCGGCGGACAGAGCAGAACGCCAGGCTGACCGAGAGGCGGCGCAGAGGGAAGCTGATCGTCGGCACGAGATGGAGATGGCGAGACTCTAGCAGCAACAACAGGTTCAGAACCTCGGGTCCTTAGAGCATAGGGCCGTGCGCACAGCAGCCAAGGAAAAAGTGACATTGACACGTATTTACTGTCATTTGAAAAAACGTGCCATCATGTACCATCTGCCCCAAGCTCAATGGGCTCGGTACCTGACACCCGGGCTACGAGGCAAGGCCCTGGACGCGTTTGTCGAATTGGCAGAGGTGCAGGACAACGATTTCGAAGCTCTAAAAATGCCATCATCCGGAAGTACCAGATGACCCCGGAAGTGTACTGCAAGCGGTTCAGGTCCTTGCAAAAGGGACCTGGGGACTCTTACACGGATGTGGCGAGTCGCTTACGCACCACATTCCGGGCAGTGGACTAAAGGACTGAAAGCTGACTCCTACTAGACTTTAGAGGATCTCATGATACGAAATCAACTCCTGCATATCTGCCCGGCAGACATCAGTTTGTCTTGGAGAGAGAGCCAGCATCTGCTAAAGCTGCAGCCGATTTGGCAGATACCTACATCCACACTCCGGTGTCTGACCCTCGCAAGGCTCCTCCAAATGGCTGGAAAGGAGGGAAATCACCCATAGCAACCCCTCCTACGCCGGTGAGTTAAGCTCCCCCTCAACCAACACCTGCAGCACTTGGAGCCAAGCCATCCCTGCCTGACAACCGCAGATGTTCCACCTGTGGGAAAGCCGGATATCTCAGGACGCAGTGTCCTGAGCAGAAGCAGATGACATCATCTGGCCAGCCGGCCAGCAACTCTTCTTCCGTGCTGTTTGTCTGTAGGAAGATGTAGGTAAACCCCGCCAACTTGCAGCCAGTCACTGTGGGCAACCGGTCTGTAACTGGTTTCCGTGACACCAGGGCAGAAGTAACCTTGATCAGGCCAGAGGTGATTGAGCAAAGGAACCTCATCCCAGGAAAGTTCCTTACCCTAACTGGAGTTGGGGGGACCCATTCACGCATACCCTGTGCAAAGGTATTCCTAGATTGGGGTGCGGGAAGGGGGATGAGGGAGGTGGGGGTCTCGGATGAAATTCCCACACCTGTTTTGTTGGGTGCCGATTTGGGTACTCTTGTGTCCTATTACGCCCCTGCTGAGAATGCCCGGAAGGTCCCCCTGGAACTGTCTGGACATGCCAAGGTACTTGGTGCAGATGTTGGGGTAATGTCTGGGCAACCTGTGGATGGACAGAGGGAGGGGACTGGGAATGGAGTGGGGTTGCAAGATTCTCCATTAGCTGGAGAACGAGAAGAAATCCCCTTGCCTGGGGAGGTATTGAACTCATGTGTCATTGATATTATAAACGTACTGTAACTGTTGATAATGATGATAATGATGACGATGATGCTCATATTGATAATGTCAATAACGTTGATGATAATGTTGGTAATGCTAATGATGATGATGGTCATGATGATAAAAATGATGCAGTCTCATTGTTGGGGGTCACCCACAGTGCTGTGAAGGGAGCAGAGGTACAATCTCTGGTGGCTGAGCAAAGGGATGCTCTGGATAGGCCTGTTCTTTGCCCAGGCCCAGAGGGTTCTACCTTGATAAGTGCCCAGCTGTTGTCCTTGTATGGTACTGGACAGCCAGCTGGGACTTGTAGTTCCACGTGTTATGCAGCACTGAAAAGCAATCCACACAGGGACTTCAGCGGCCAGCTAGCTGTGAGCTTCCCTGCTGATACAAGTAAACAGCTGGCTAGTACTTGTAGTTCCACGTGTAAGGCAGCACTGAAAAGCAATCACCACATGGACTTCAGCCACCAGCTAGCTGTGAGCTTCCCTGCTGAGAAGGGTAAACAAAGGCCTGACAGGGAGGATGGAATGAATGGTCTACCAGCAGGCAGCTTGGAGACTGAAAGCATGTCATCCAATGCAGTTGCTATTGGTAACCCAGATGTAGTGCAATGTACATTGCAGCCATTCATGAAGTTGTGACCTGGTGCAGGAGACAGGTCCTCTAATAGTGAGGAAGGTGGTGATATGGTTCCCTCCCCAGCACAGTTTCCCAAATCAACTAAGACTGAACCCGCATTACAGATACCCACAGCTTGGCCACATGGTACAGGAGAAAAGAAAGCGTTAAATGCATGCATGAATTCCATGCTAGGTGCACGGCGGGACCCCCTTCTGTCACTAGGTTTGAGGTGTCAGAGGTACACCAGACTGGTGGAGAGGGCATAGGCTCAGCAGCGTACCTCCTAAATGCAACCATTCACGGACAAGGTGTGTAGTGACACAGGACAGCATTCTGTAGAGGGAAATTAATTGCAGCACACAGTGTACGGCTCATCTCTAAGTTGGGGGCAGGGGCGGACTGACCATTTGAGCACCCGGGCACTGCTCGAGGGCTCGGGGTCAGTAGGGGGCCCCATGAGATGCCCCTGGTACCTTTCATTGGCTTTTTCATAGGCTTTTGTGGGTGCTGGTGAGGACACAGGGGCCCCATGATCCCCTATTGCCCGGGGGTCCCATGAGTTGTCAGTCCGCCCCTGGTCGGGGGACCGCCATAATGTTTGATTCTCACATGACCATGGTCCTCTCCTGGTACTGAGCATTGATGAGAGCACACACCTGCAAAAAGGTACCTACACGTGCAGTGTGAGTGGCCCTGCCCACAGGTGAGAACCCCTGAATGGACCAAAATCCAAATAACAGGGAAACTGTCAGGAACCATAAACCAGACAGAGACAGTAAGTGCAGTTAAAATCACACGTTTAATGAAATAGCAAAAATAACACAGATCAGGAATGTAGTGGAAACAGATGCCAGGGTTTGGATGCCAGAGCGGGTAGGCAGATGAGCCAGAGTCAAAAAAACAGAAGTCAGCATAGTCAGGAGCCAAAAATCAGGAACAGAAATCGGAAGAGAAGTCAGCCAGACTGAATTGTACACAGAAACACAGGCAAAAACACACTGGAGATAATAGATCACACAAAGGCAAGGAGGAACTGAGCTAAGATGCTAAAAAAGCAAAAAACACTGACTGTAGGATGGACTAATGAGGCAGCTAATGGTATCCAGGTGAGTCACTGTGGAGACAAACAAGTGGCTGGTAGTTAACCGACAGCTGAGCAGCTTCTGAGCACTGAAAGAAAAAAGCTGCTTATTAAGTAGCAGGAGCTCAGCCCTGACAGAAAGATATCTGGCTTCCAGGACCCATCTCTGGTTTCCTGTACCTTACCTTACCCCCTGTCTTGACATGGAGGTGTCAGAGGTACGGTTGAACACCCTATGGTGTACCCAAGAGAGTACATCAGTATTCTGGTGTTGCTCTTTAGGTCTGTGTTCCACCACAAATTTGAACTCTTATAATGCCAAGAACCATCTAGTAACCCATACAGTTGTAAGCTTGTTCTGTCTCATGTAGGTCAGCGGGGCATGGCTCAACAGCAAAAAACCCCCAAAACTTCCCGTCAAGGAGAAAAAAAAAGGAATCTAATGGCGAGGCACCCTTGCACAGGGCACCCTCATGAAGTCTGTTTCTGATTGTTTGGTCTGAGACATTCACACCAGTGGCCTGCTTAAAGTCATTTCGTATGGCTCTGGCAGTGCTCATCCTGTTCCTCCTTGCAGAAAGGAGCAGATACCGGTCCTGCTAATGGGTTAAGGACCTTCTACAGCCCTGCCCAGCTCTCCTAGAGTAACTGCCTGTCTCCTGCAAACTCCTCCATGCTCGTGATGTGCCATTCTGGAGGATTTGGACTGCCTGTGCAATCTCTGTAGGGTCCAGGTATCACCTCGTGTTACCAGTAGTGACACTGACTCTAGTCAAATGTAAAACTAGTGAAAAACAGTCAGAAAAGATGGAGTAGGGAAAAAATGTCAGTGGCTTTCACTTGTAAAAATATTCCTGTTTTGCGGGTCATCTCATTGTTGCCCATCTAGTGCACATGTTGTTAATTTCATTAACACCAAAGAAGCTGAAACTGATTAACAACCCCCTCTGCTACGTTACTGACCAGATCAATATCCCAGGAGTTTGATTGACTTGATGCTATACTCTTGATTAAAAAGTGTACCTTTAATTTCTTTTGAGCAGTTATATATATACATAGATATATATATACAGTATATACACACTATACTGGCAAAAGTATTGGGACGCCTGCCTTTTACACACGCATGAACTTTAACCACTTGCCTACTGGGCACTTATACCCCCTTCCTCCCCAGGCCAATTTTCAGCTTTCAGCGCTGTCGCACTTTGAATGACAATTGCATGGTCATGCACAATTGTACCCATAAGAAATGTTTTACAATTTTTTCACACAGAGCCTTCTTTTGGTGGTATTTAATCGCCACTGGGTGTTTTATTTTTTGCACTATAAACAAAAAAAGTCAAACAATTTGAAAAAAAAAGTTTCTTTTGTTTCTATTATAAAATTTTGTAAACAGGTAATTTTCTCCTTCACTGATGTGCGTTGATGAGGCTGCACTGATAGGCAGCACTGATGGGCACAGATAGGCAGCACTGATGAGGTGGAACGGATAGGAAGCACTGATGAGGTGACACGGATAGGCGGCACTGATGCTGCTGCACTGATATGCAGCAATTATGGGCACTGATTGGCAGCACTGATGGGCCATTGATGACCATTCTTTGTGAGGTCAGTCACTGATGTCGGATGAGAAAGCCTGGCTCGCAGTCTCCGCTCTAATTCATCCCAAAGGTGAGGTTGAGGTCAGGACTCTGTGCAAGCCAGTCAAGTTCCTCCACCCCAAACTCGCTCATCCATGTCTTTATGGACTTTGTGCACTGGGGCGCAGTCATGTTGAAAGAGGCAGGAGCCTTCCCCAAACTGTTCCCACAAAGTTGGGAGCATGAAATTGTTTTGGTATGCAGATGCCTTAAGAGTTCCCTTCACTGGAACTAAGGGCCAAGGCCAACCCCTGAAAAACAACCCCACACCATAATCCCCCTCCACCAAACTTTACACTTGGCACTTTACACAATGCAGTCAAGCAAGTACCGTTCTCCTGGCAACTGCTAAATCCAGACACGTCCATCGGATTGCCAGACAGAGAAACGTGTTTTGTCATTCCAGAGAGTACGCCTTCACTGCTCTAGAGTCCAGTGGCGGCATGCTTTACACAACTGCATCTGATGCTTTGCATTGCACTTGGTCATGTAAGGCTTGGATGCAGCTGCTCGGCCATGGAAACCCATTCCATGAAGTTCTCTACGCACTATTGTTGTGCTAATCTGAAGGCCACTTGAAGTTTGGAGTTTTTTAGCTATTGACTCTGCAGACAGTTGGCAACTTCTGCACACTTTGTGTTTCAGCATGTGCTGACCCCACTCTGTCATTTTACGTGGCCTACCACTTCGTGGCTGAGTTGCTGCTGTTCCCAGTTGCTTCCACTTTGTTATAATACCACTAACAGTTGACCATGGAATATTTAGTAACAAGGGAATTTCACGGATGGACTTATTGCACAAGTGGCAAGCTATCACAGTACCATGCTTGAATTCACTGAGCTCCTTTCATGGAACTCCTCACTGAGCTCCTTTCACAAATGTTTGTAGAAGGAGCCTGCATGCCTATGTGCTTGACTTTATATACCTGTGGCCATGGAGGTGATTGAAACACCTGAATTTAATGATTTGGAGGGGGTCCCAATACTTTGGCAATATAGTGTGTGTGTGTATATATCTCAAAAAGTTGCCGCACTTTTATATACTGTATATAACAGAGTTTAAAAAAACTGCAGAAACTTTTTGAATATATATATATATATATATATATATATATATCTACACAGTATGTATCCCAACAATAACAAAATATTGCTTTTTATAAGTAGGCTACACATCCAAATACCTTTTTTAAAGTACCTTATTAAGAATAAGTATGTAAGTGCTGCCTCCTTGATATCTTTGAAGACTTAGATGTCTCCTCGGTGACCAAGCATTTCCTTCAGCTTCTCCTTTGTTGTGCCAGGAAGGTGATTGTTCTAAATTGGATTCGCACCTTATTCTCACCTTATTGGTGTATGGAAAAAAATTGATAAATCAAAATTTACCCCTTTATAAACTCACATATGAAGCTAAGGGGTTCCAGAGGAAGTTTTTCAAGATCTAGGGCCCTTGGTAAGCTACCCAAGATACCAGTGATTCTTTGCTCTCAATGATTTCTGTTAGGGGTGAACCAAAATTTTGGTGGCCAAAACGTTTCGGCCAAAAGCACCCCTATCGGCCATTGGCCGATCTGAAAATAAGCACCGATACAGGTGCCGAAAATAACACAGCCACCAGCTGCTGCTGCCCCCTCGCCGCCCACCGCTGCCGCCACCCGGTGCCGCTCGGTAGTCCTCCGCATTAGCTGAAAAACCACCGAACAATGGCCTCTACTAATCTCTTGGAGGACCGGAGCGATGTCACTGCCGGTTCCAGTGCCTTGTAAACAAGGCCTTTCCTTTTTTTTTTTTTTTTTTTTTTTTAAAGCATGAGATCAATGCTTTTTTGATAATTAATGACAGGTCCTCTTTAAGACCCCACATCTCTCCTCAGCAATGTAAAGCATTAGTGTCTAAAAAGCATCCCTTTAAGTCAAGAGCGGTTTTAGACCAGCTAGAGAACAGCGATAGTAAATATACTGTACATTGGGCATATTAGTATAAGGCTGATTTCACACTGATGTGCTGAGGTTTACCCACACCTCAGGTGCAGTGCAATGTACCTGCAGCTTTCCTGTGGGTTTGCTGTGTTTAGCCATAGATATCTATTTTATCCTGTGGGTTTGGTGCACTTTCAGAAAGTGCACCACACCTGCAGGATAAAATAGAAGTCTATGGCAAAGTGCAGCTAACCCAGGAACGTCACAGATGCACTGTGCTGCGCCTGCAGTGAAGGTAAACCGCAGCACATCTGTCAGGGGCCGGTTGTTCTGCCGCAATGCGCCGGGTGGTGCATGCGCAGAACACTGACACACTCTAGCCTACGGGACCTGGGCAATCGCGACGGCCGCACATACGCGATCGCGGACACGCGCCTGGTACCAATGACAGGTCAGGGCGCGCTATTTAAACGGGACAGGAGGTATGTCAATTGCCATTTGATCTTTATTTGTCCTGTTCCTGTTATCTGATCCTGTGAAGCTTCCTGTTGCCGACCTTTGCTTTGATCTTGACCCTGCTGATTGTCTCCTGCTTGACCTGACCATTCTTCTGCCTAATCCTCTGTACCGCACTGCCCGTTAGTTGCTGAACCCGGCTCGTGACCCTGACCATTCTCTTCCTGCTCCTCCGGTACCTCGCTGCCCGCACGTTGCTGACCTGGTCTGCCTGACTACACCTTACGTTACCCTGACGATCCATCCCGCACGGATCTGTCCCTGTTACCAGGCCTGCCAGCCTCTTCACGTCAGGTTCCATTTCCCGCACACCCCTGACGGAACAGAGCAGGACTACGTGAGTCCTTGGCTCATGTAGTCCCAAAGTTCAACAAATAGAGGCCAGTCGCTTCCAATATTAACATCATGGTCAGGTACCACCCCAACTTCAAGTTGGGTGCTCCTTGGTGTTCCCGTGTCCCCTTTTATGCACACCACCCTCAGGGTTCTTGCTACCGGACCCACCTCCCCAGCTACCCTGGTACCCTGGTACCCACAAGTGTTAGCCCAAAAGCTCTCGGCCACAAAGCTGGTTCACCCAAAGGTCACATTCAAACCACCCCTCAGTCAGGTCCAGGGGGGCAACATGGCACACCCTCATTTCTTTGTGCTGAAGCAATGACTGCAATGTCTCTACAACTGTCCCCCATAAAGGGACCACAACCTAAATATTGTATTAGGGAAAGGTACCTGCAATCCAGGACACATTCCCAGTGTCCTTTACATGAGATATATAATATAAATCACCAATAATATGGTAATCTTTTAAAATAAACTTGATTTATTTCACCACTTCTAATATATATGTTTACTGAAGTTTTTTTTTGGCTTAACATTTTACTGTTTAGATGAATAATTATAAAGGTCTGCAAATTGCTGGCACAAAACACACTAAAAATAATAATAATAATAATTGCCATAGCTTGGTCTTTAGTGCCAGCTATGGTATATATTTCTGTAGCTGATTTAATGACTGCCAAAGCTATGGAATATTTACATATAGTATGCCTCAGCTGAATTAAGTCACATTTTTTTTCTGATAAATTATTTATTCTGTTACTGTCGCTAATAACAAATTTAATGCTTATCTTGTGTTTTCTAGGTCAGTGGGGATTGCCTTCAATTACCATTGCTGGTGTTCTAGGTATGTTTAGTGCTACACTGGCTGGAATCATTGAATCTATTGGGGACTACTATGCCTGTGCTAGATTATCAGGAGCTCCTCCTCCACCTGTTCATGCGATCAACAGGTATAATTCCACCACTTCACACGAAAAGCAATAAAAAAAGTTTTATTTTTCTCTCTAAAAAAAAAATCACCTGTTTCCAAAATCAACATTATTCCTATTTACCAAAATAAACACCACCTACTGCTGCAGTAAATATGTTAAAGCAATAAATATATTTTATGAATTGCAATATTCATCTTGCGCATATAAAAAAAAAAGTGTATAGTTACTTAATCCTATGTCATTAACCTCAACATATCTAATATTCAGTGCAGATTCATAAGTACTGTATGCCCAAATAAAATGAAAAAACATTTCAATTCATAAATCAAAAAAGTGAATCCAACACATCACATCCAGTTCTTAAGGCAGAGCTCCACCCAAAAGGGGAAGTTCCGCTTTAAAGACTGGTCCCCCGCTCCCCATTAAGGATAGGCACCTTTGGCGAGTGGGGGGGGGGGAGCGGGTACCTGAATTTGACAGGTACCCGCTCCCACTTCTGCTGTGATCGTATAGGCGATCGGAAGCGGAAGTTGTCCTCCTACCCTCCCTCCTTGTAGTCTTCGGGGTCACGTGACAGGTCCCAGAGGACTATGGAGCCATTCAAGAAGCTCAGCAGTACTCAAGCATGCACAGTGGGCACCCGGCTGTGAAGCCGCAAGCTGTCATAGCCGGGTGGCCCACACTGAAGATGCCGGCACCTGGAACACCAGACGGCTGTTGAAATGGGCTGCGGGGAGAACACCGTGGGATCGTGGGACAGGTGAGTGGCTGTTTTTTAAAAGTCAGCATATACAATTTTTGTAGCTGCTGACTTTATTTTTTTACAGTGTGAGTGAACTCCACTTTAAGGAAGTGTTCCATGTGCAGAGCACTATTTATTCTCCTTCTTAATTCAAACACTCCTTGTGCCGTAACCCATTCCCAATAGGAAAATCACTCACCAAATATGCTGTACATGCCTTTCTTAACTAACAGATCGGCAAGAGCAGTTTATTTCACTCCACAGTTAGGGGCTGTTCACAGGTCTCCGGCCAGCAGTCCACCTCCAATATGTAAATTAGACAAAATACCAAACAGGTGAAGCGCTTCTCATAATACCATATCCATTAAAAGTGCCACACACTTAATAAAGCATTATACAGGTGAAACATACAAGTGAAACAAATATAACGGAATATTATCAGATACTTAATGTAATTTTCCTTTCCTGGCCTATTTACACACTTTTCTCCCGTCTTTAGACCTTTGCAAGTACACTGTTAATAACTTGACCATGTGTAAGGAACTGAAGTCTCCCTGCTTAGTGACTCTTGTGCGAAAGTTCCTGGAAACTGGATACCAGTTTAGAATTGAGCTTCGGAGATAGATGTAGTATCCCTATGTCTGATAAATAGACACAAAAGGGATCTTTGCAGGAAAGTGCTGCAATCTGCAACATCCTTCTGTCTGAAGCAATTGCTATCAGAAGAACTAGTTTATCATGAGGAACCTCAATGGAAATGAAGCTACTGGAGCATAGGGTGCCAGCATCAGTGATTTCAGAATCAATCCTAAGTCCTATGAAAGGTAAAATGATTCTCTTGGGAGTCGTATATGGATTATCGCCTGCATGAAGCATCTGCTCAATGGCTCTTCCGCCCATCTGTATCCTGCGGATAAAGCAGAGATCTGAAATTTAATGTTATATGCCAGAACAACCTCTAGCACTGATTGTAAAAATGTCCAGGATATTGGCTAAAGCTGGGGACACAGGAGAGAAATAATTTGCTGAGCAAACAATACAAACTTCCTTCATTATTATTATTATACAGTATTTATATCCTCCTTCATATCCTCTCTTATGTATCATTGATGATCTCTTGGCCTTCACTAAAGTCTGAACCACCTCGAATGAAACTTACTGCACCTCTAGTTTGGCCAATTCAATAGCCAGGCTGTTAAAAGTAATCTCATTGGATTGGGGTGCTGCCATTGACATTGGCATAAAAGATCTCATTTGATCAGAAATTGGATTGGTGGTGCTGATGACATCTAGAGGAGCAGCAAAAACCAAGGCCTCCTTGGCAGGTGGAAAGCACTGTCCAAATTTTCAGAAGCACCTTCATAATCAAGGACACAGGAAGACAATGACCAACGGAAAATCCCATGGCACTGTAAACCCATCTTGTATCATCGAGTCTTCTCCTTTTGTACCTTGTTGCAAATACCGGAAGCTGAACGCTCAGTGGAGTGTCTATGAAAATTACCAAAAAATGTCAGTGAGCGCTTTTGAAAGAAAGCTGCTAGCACCAAAGAGGTGACACACGAACCTTATAGCAGAGTACAGAGGAAAGAAAAGTGCAGCGCTAAATCATACTGAATAAAATTACCTTATACATGCAAAATCATCAATACATGATGAATGTGCAAAGAAAATCACTCCCAATTGTTATAATCAATTCCTAAATGAAATATCAATCCATACATCACATATGGACCAATACTACAAATAATAATCAAACGGCAGTAACAAATAGTCCAATCAATGAAGTGCATGTCCAAATTCATATAGTGTCTAAAACAGTGCAAAGCGAAAGGACAAAAAATCTTCACCGTGTCACCAGCAGTGTGCACTCATCCACCCATCTACACTCACCAGAGGGCTAGAGTACAAGTACATGTATCATAGCCAGCGTAGTAGTTCCAGTTCACCTATTCAGAAGTCCTAGATGGAAAGGAGCTCACACCACAGAGCCCAGAAGGTATGTAGTCTAGTATATTTTATTAAAACTTCTATTATACAAAGCTGAAAACAACCACGAGGAAAGAATTCCCCTTGGACTTTTTACTGCAGCATAAGTATTTCAAGAAAAAAAACACAAAATGGTATTAAAAGAGATTACATATTTATTTGTACACCAATCATAGAAAATACTTAAAATATGAGCTCTGATACATAAAGAAAAATCCCATTATTGCAGAGACACCCTGTTCGGCAAAAAACATATGACCATTTTTTACAAAAGAATTTCATATATGAGTTCATCTCTATGAAAACCCCCAACACGTTTCAATATACAGCTTTACAATCTTCCTCAAGGGGATCAGGAATTGTCTGAACTAGAAAATACATACATGTTAGTGCAAAACCATTATATATTAACATATAGAACCAAACTACACTTGGGGAAAATTACCATCCACTTAACGAGATACTGAGTAACAACCCAGAGCAATTAAAAAAGGTTTGTTTCCAAACACCCCTCTTCATGAATCCAAAAAGAGGGACAGACCTGGTACTGGGCCTGCAGAAGGTCATCAGGCGAACCACATCAGGAAGTAAAGGAGTTCCACACCTGTGCAAGGGAAATTAAGTATGTTTGTATATAGAGGGAAATGAAGTATGAAGTTGAAGTTTAGGCCAGTAGATTACTAATACTAACCCTCTTGGGGCACAGAAGAGGTTGACTGTCAGAATCTTACTGTGTTTGAAAGACCACAATAATCATCAAAGGCCACTGCGATTAAAGTGTCTAAAAGGTAAAAAGATTTCTTTATAGCGTATCTGTATGTCCAAAATACCCAGCCCCTTGTTCTGTCCCAGAGAAACACAATAATAATCACCCTAATCGGACAAACAGCACATAGCCGTTGTATCATTCATATAGGAAAGAAATCACATGTTGATAATGGTAAATTGGTCAAAATAGTAATTGGTTCCCGAAAAAGTTGGCTGTAATTAACCACTTGAGCCCCAGAGGATTTACCCCCCTTAATGACCAGGCCTTTTTTTGCTGTTTGGCGCTGCACTAATTCAAATGATAATTGCGCGGTCATGCAATGCTGTACCCAAACGAAATTTACGTCCTTTTCTTCACACAAATAGAGCTTTCTTTTGGTGGTATTTTATCACCTGTGCGCTTTTTATTTTCTGCGCTATAAACAAAAAAAACACGAAAATTTTGAAAAAAAACAATATTTTCTACTTTCAGCTATAAAAAATATATCGTAAACTCAAAGTTAGTCATAAATTTAAGCCAAAATGTATTCTGCTACATGTTTTTGGTAAAAAAAATCCCAATAAGTGTATATTGATTGCTTTGTGTGAACGTTATAGCGTCTACAAACTATGGTATAGATTACTGTAATTTATGCCTTTTTTTGCTATACAGCGCTGCACTAATTCAAATGATAATTGCGCGGTCATGCAACACTGTAACCAATCAAAATTTACGTCCTTTTTTCACACAAATAGAGCTTTCTTTTGGTGGTATTTGATCACCTGTGCGCTTTTTATTTTTGGCGCTATAAACAAAAAAAACACGAAAATCTTGAAAAAAAAACAATTTTTTCTACTTTCAGCTATAAAAAATATATCGTAAACTCAAAGTTAGTCATAAATTTAAGCCAAAATGTATTCTGCTACATGCTTTTGGTAAAAAAAATCCCAATAAGTGTATATTGATTGCTTTGTGTGAACGTTATAGCGTCTACAAACTATGGTATAGATACTGTAATTTATGCCTTTTTTTGCTATACAGCGCTGCACTAATTCAAATGATAATTGGGCGGTCATGCAATGCTGTACCCAAACAAAATTTACGTCCTTTTTTTCACACAAATAGAGCTTTCTTTTGGTGGTATTTGATCACCTGTGCGCTTTTTATTTTTGGCGCTATAAACAAAAAAAACACGAAAATCTTGAAAAAAAAAACAATTTTTTCTACTTTCAGCTATAAAAAATATATTGTAAACTCAAAGTTAGTCATAAATTTAAGCCAAAATGTATTCTGCTACATGTTTTTGGTAAAAAAAATCCCAATAAGTGTATATTGATTGCTTTGTGTGAAAGTTATAGCGTCTACAAACTATGTTATAGATAATTTGAAATTTACACAGCTTTTACTTTCTGACCGCCCATCACATCTCTTGAGGTGCTAAAATACCAGGATAGAACAAACACCCCGAAATGACCCCTTTTCGGAAAACAGACACCCTAAGCTATCTGCTGAGAGACATATTGGGGTTTATTTACTAAAGCTGGAGAGTCCAAAATCAGACTCCCTTCTGCATAGAAACCAATCAGCTTCTAACCTCAGCTTGTTCAATAAAGCTTTGGCAATGAAACCTGGAAGCTGATTGGTTTCTATGCAGAAGTGAGTCTGATTTTGGACTCTCCAGCTTTAGTAAATAAACCCCATTGTGTCCATGGAAGATTTATTTTTTTTCCACAAGTTTCTGGAAAATGACAAAAACTTTTTTTTTTGTTTTTTTTGCACAAAATTGTAATTTAAATGATTTATTTCTTGCACAAGCCATGGGTATATGTGGAATTATACCCCAAAATACATTCTGCTACTTCTACTGAGTATGAGGATACCACACGTGTGACACTTTTTGGGAGCCTAGCCACATACAGGAGCCTGAAATCAAATGAGCACTTTGAAAGCCTGAAGGTGTGTAACTTCTTCATTTCACTTCCCCACTACCTATCACAGTTTTGGAGGCCCTGTAATGCCAGGATAGCACCAAACCCCCCCCCAAATGACCCCTTTTTGGAAAGTAGACACTCCAAGGAATTTAAAAAGAGGCATGGTAAGTATTTTGCAGATCTCATTTTTTCTCACAAGGTTTTGAAATATAAAAAATAAAAGAAAAAATATATTTTTATTTTCTTTCTTCATTTTCCAAAAACTTGTGGTAAAAAAATAAATTCTTCTATTGATTCAACATGCCTCTCAGCAAATAGTTTGGGGTGTCTACTTTCCAAAAAGGGGTCATTTTGAGGGGTGGGGGCATTTTATGCCCAGCATTAGAGGTTTATGCCACACATCACTCACTCTTCTAACCACCAAGCCTTTTCTGACACTTTTTGTTCACATTAAAAAAATCTGTATTTTTGCTAGGAAATTAAAGTGAACCCCCAAACATTATATATTTTTTTAGAGCAGACACCCTAGTAAATAAAATGGTGGGTGGTGCAATTTTTTATCTCACATATTACTTACACAGCAATTTTTCAAACGCAATTTTTTTGAAAAATATACACTTTTTTTAATTTTAATGCACAAAAACACAATATATTGGCCAATTATTTGGTATGATACCAAATAATTGGCCAATATATTGTGTTTTTGTGCATTAAAATTAAAAAAAGTGTATATTTTTCCAAAAAATTGCGTTTGAAAAATCGCTGTGTAAGTAATATGTGAAATAAAAAGATGATGCTATGCTGAGTAAATAGATACCAAACATGACATGCTTTAAAATTACGCATGCCCTGTGCAATGGCGACAAACTGCATACATTTTTAATATCTATAGGCAACGCTTTAAAAGCCTTTACAAGCTACCATTTTAGATTTACAGAGGAGGTCTAGAGCTATAATTACTGCCCTTGATCTGACGTTCGTGGCGATACCTCACATGCATGGTGCAATCGCTGTTTCCATACTGGCAAAGGGTCAACGTCACGACCGCAGGTGTGCGCGTGCGCGGATGGGCGAGGGTCCTTTTTTTTTTTTTTTTTTATCTGATTTATTTAATTATTTTTACACTGTCCCTTTAATTTTTTTTTTTTTTAATCACTTTTAATGCTATCTCAGGGAGGGGGAGGGGGGGGCATTTTCTCCCGCTGCTTGTAAAGGCAATTCTGCAGCTAATTAACCACTAGGAATGCTTTTACATGAAAGCCCATTGCCGGCTGAAAAAAATGATACCAGGATGATGCCTGCAGCTGCAGGCATCACCCTGGTATAACCATTCAAAGTCCAGTGATGTACCAGTACGTCACTGGTCCTTGTTGGGTGTATATGCTATGTTCTTTTTTTCTTTATGCAGCCTGTGGGCTGAATGAAAAAAAGAGAAGAAATCTCTCCCAGAAAAAGTGTGTGGTATGCCCACCATTAGAAACCTCCCTCAATCCACCCACTTCTAATGGTGGGCACATATGAAATGTGCCAACAAATATAAAATATATATGCCGAAGCATGGGGGCCATCCACCCACTGGCCACCCCAGGCCCCCATGCTTTGGTATATATTCTCTTTTTTTTAACTGCGGATGAAAAATCTCATCCGACAGCACTGCACACACCTACTTATGTCTATTCTGAAAGCAAGACACTGTTGCTGTCAGAATAAACAGGTCAGTGCTGCAGTTTGACGTTCCTGCAAAGAAATCAACAATGGTTAACAATAAAACATAAACTCAATAAAACAACTTTATAAGGAAAAGTGTGTGGTGGTATGCCCACCATTAGAAACCTCCCTCAATCCACCCACTTCTAATGGTGCGCACATATGAAATGTGCCAACAAATATAAAATATATATGCCGAAGCATATAATTATAATAAAGTACTACACTATTAAGCACCTTTCTGGCTCCTGTGGCTGAGCTAAATCCTACTCAGGACCATTTTGGCACCCACCCTGATGGATAGATGGATGGAGCTGGATGACTAACCCATAACTGCCAGCATACTGCTGCACCCCCAGATGTGTGATGTGTATAACCAATGCGCATTAATACTTTTGTTCTGGTGAGTGTACACACGTCCCAAGGGTGGATTACCTTTCACGAGTTCATGCACTACTGTTCGTCACGGATAAACCACACGTGCCATTCATAGGCACTCTCTGAGTTGGTACTCTCACACGAAGGACATTCCAATATTCAGAAATGATTATATGAACTTTTTTTAGCACCATTTAGCAGTTTACATCATTATTGCACTTATTTGCACTTTTTTTATTTTACATGCGTTTATGATTGGGGTCTGGTTGTCCTGCTTTCTTGAAGATTTCTTCGCCTGGCTACCCTACTTTCTTTCCTCTGAACTACCCACTATCATTCTCGGAGATTTTAACATCCCTATTAATGTGAACAACCCGGCTAAATCCAAACTCTTCAACATAGCCTCATCTTTTGCATTAGCACAATGTATACAGTCTAATGTGAATACATTAGACCTTATTTTCTCCCATCTTTGCACTCCCTGCAACCTCTCTCTGATCACAATCTCATCTCCTTCACAGTCTCCTCATCTTCAAACACCTATCCCTCCAAGTATCAAACAAATACCCGCAGAAACCTTCACAATTTGAACCCTGCTCCTTTCCACTGTGCAACTGACCAACTCTATGACAGAATCTCTCCCCTGTCCTGACCTGACCTGGCCACTGCTGTCTATAACAATTCGCTTTCATCCACATTAGACTCACTTGCTCCTCCAACAACACGAAGCTTCAGGCCCAGACCATTACAACCTTGGCAGACTGACGACACCAAAAATCTTAAACGACATAGTCGAGCGCTGGAGCGATTGTGGCATAAAACCAAATCGCAGCAAGCATTCACCCTATATAAATCTGCTTTCTTAACATACAATTCCTCCCTCCATGCTGCCAAACAAGCCTACTTTGTCACTCTTATTAATACCTTGTCATCCAGTCCTTGTTGTCTCTTCTCTACTTTTAACTCTCTACTTTCTCCACCTCCACCTAGTACCTCACTCACTGCTCATGAGATTGCAAATCATTTCAAAAACAAGATTGACGCAATTCGTAAGGGCATCGCCACTGCACAGACATCCATCCCACTTAGCATACCTTATCCCTCAACACTTTCCTCTTTTGACCTTGCTACTACCGAAGAGGTCAATAAGGTTTTCTCAGAAGCCCATCTCACTACCTGCCCCCTGGATCCTGTCCCCTCACAACTACTACGGTCACCCTCTTCTTCCATCCTATGCTCCCTCACTCACATCTTCAATCTTTCCCTCTCTACTGGTGCCTTCCTCTCCCCTCTAAAGCATGTGCACATCACTCCCATACTTAAAAAGCCCTCCCTGGACCCCGCCAACATGAACAACTTAAGACCCATCTCCCTGCTGCCATTTACCTTTAAACTCCTAGAACGCTTGGTCTACAATCGCCTGAGCTCCCACCTCACCGACAACATTCTTGACCCTTTACAGTCTGGCTTTCACTCACTCACTCCTGGTTCTCCTCCTACCTATAGCAGCGCTTCTTCAGCGTTACCTATAACGCTGCCTTCTCCTCTTCACTCCTTCTTTCTGTAGGGGTCCCTCAAGGTTCTGTCCTTGGACCCCTTCTCTTCTCCATCTACACCTCCTCCCTTGGTCACTTGATAAACTCCCATGGCTTTAAGTACCATCTCTATGCTGATGACACACAAATCTATCTTTCTTCCCCTCACCTCACCCCTTCAGTCTCCTCTCACATTACTAACCTACTAAGCGACATATCGGCATGGATGTCACTCCACTTCCTCAACCTCAGTCTTTCCAAAACTGAGCTCTTAGTATCCCCCCCAGCCCGTGCCCCCTCCCCTGACTTCTCCATCAAGATCAATAACACAATCATCATTCCCACCCCTCATGTCAGGGTACTAGGTGTAATCCTAGACTCCCATCTGTCCTTTCAGCCCCAAATCCAATCCCTGTCCAAATCTTGTAGACTTCACCTCCACAACATCTCCAAGATCCGCCCGTTCCTAACCTCGGAAACCACTAAGCAACTTATTTACTCCCTTGTTATATCTCGCCTTGACTATTGTAACTCCCTCCTCATTGGCCTAACGAATCGCAGGTTATCCCCTCTTCAGTCTATCATGAACGCTGCTGCCAGACTCATCCACCTTACTAACCGTTCTGTATCTGCCACCCCTCTCTGCCAATCCCTCCACTGGCTTCCTATTGCCCAACGGATAAAATTCAAAACATTAACAATAACCAACCAGTTCATCCCTTACAGTTACTACCTTTTGTACCACTAGCCCCTCCTTCCTAGATTGTAAACTCCAAGGAGCAGGGCCCTCCTTTCCCTTTTGTATTGAACTGTATTGTCTCCCGTTATATTGTAAAGCGCCGAGCAAACTGTTGGCGCTATATAAATCCTGTAGAATAATAATAATGATAACATGCATTTATAGCGCTGCACTATTACTTTAACATATTTCTATTCTGGGACTGTTGCCAATACCCTGAGTGCTAGCTGCTACCTTCATATCTGTACCTATATTTATATTTATCTTGTGTAATACCATTTTAGTAGTCTATATAATTTTACCAGCGCTCGCTTTATCATTATTTTTAAACAATGTAACTATTCTACTGTCAGGGATCCCCTCGATCCCCGCCGCGTTGGTCCCGGCGCAGGCGCAGTATGCCGCCCGGCGCAGGGACTCGAGCACTGGTTCCGGGCCGGCCGCGGCGCCCGCTGGGCACCAATGGCAGCGCAGGGCGGGATATTTAAACGACCCTGAGCTGTCATTCAGTGCCTTCTGGTCTTTCCTGCATTCTGAATCCTGTGAACCTGTACCCTGTAAGTTATTGACCCGGATTGTACCTGACCTTGCTGTTTTCTCCTGTTCTGACCCTTGCTTTGCCTGACCTCTCTCCTGAATGCCCCCTATTGGATTTGACCTGCTGTTGCTGACCTGGCGTGTGACCCGACCATTCTATGCCCGCTGCCTTGTACCTTGCCGCCCTCTCTGTTACCGACCCGGCCCGTCTGACCCTGCTCATCCATCCATCCATCCCGTGCAGTGGGGTCTTCTGACCTCCTCACATCAGACTCTTCCCCGTGGGAGCCCCTTGCGCATACTACTACCACTGACGGACGCACCCGGTAGTCACGACCTGGTCTCAGGGAGCTCCAAGTCCATCCCCACCATCAGGGGCCCTGGTGAACAAGCACCCTGGGACTTAGACTCCGTGCGCTGGGGACGCCTATTCAGTGGAGTGCTAGTAGTACCGCCGGGCGGTCCCTTACAGTACCAGAAGGCCATGACTGAGTCTAGAGGAGGTCCCTCGCCGCTGGAGGAGATCTGCAGGCACCTATCCAATTTGACACAGGCCGTATCGGCCCTGCAGGATAGATGTCAGCAGATTGAAACTCAATTCCAGGCCTGCACTATATCCGTTCCTGCCCCACAGGCCGCGGTCCCCACACCTCCAGCTGTAGCAGTCCCTGTGCTGGTGTCTGGGGCATCCGCACCACTCCCGGCGGCCGACCCCCGAGTACCCTTACCAGAACGTTTCCACGGGGACCGCACTCGGTTCAGATCATTCCGCGAGTCCTGCCTCCTCTATTTTGAGCTACAACCCCGAACCTTCGTGACTGAATCCGTGAAGGTGGGGTTCGTCATATCCCTCCTGCAGGGTGAACCCCAAGACTGGGCCCATCGATTACGGGGAAAAAATGACCCTCACCTTGGTTCGGTTGACAGTTTTTTTGATGCTATGGCCATCCTTTATGATGACCCGCAGCGGGCAGCTTCTGCTGAAGCTACTCTGTACACACTCCGGCAAGGCCGCCGAGCGGCGGAGGAGTACGCATCTGAATTTAGGCGGTGGATGGGGGATACTCGCTGGAACGAGTTCGCACTCCTGCATCAGTTCCGTGTTGGCCTATCAGACGGCCTGAAAGACGAGCTCGCCCGGGTGGAGGTACCTGAGACTTTAGAGGACCTAATAGCACTGACCATTAAAATTGACCGTAGACTGCGGGAACGCAGGTTTGAGAGGTCCGGCCAGGGTCACGGAAATCCCTGGGGATCATTTCAGGGTCCCAGTCAAACACCTAGGCCAGTCATCCAAAACCGGCCACCTGGAGACAACCCCGAACCCATGCAGCTCGGCCTGGCACGGCCTAAACTATCCCCAGAGGAACATCTGCGCAGACGATCCCAGAACCTGTGCCTCTATTGTGGAGAAGCTGGTCATATGGCGCGTTCCTGCCCGCAGAAACTGAGTAAGTGCACCTCTTCTTCCTTATCCCTTGGCAATGTTGGTCCATCCCAATACTTAGTGGTGCCCCTTTCCTTTCAGCTTCCAGAAAGGACCGTGGAAGTATCGGCCATAATTGACTCTGGGGCATGCAGCTGCTTCGTGGATATTAATTTTGCTCACCAGCAGGGTATTCCCCTTCACTTGAAACAGAAGGGGTTCAATATTTATTTGGCCGACGGTTCCCGAATAAAATCGGGGGTAGTGAACCAGGAAACCCCCTCCATCACCACTGTCATTGCCGGCCAGCACCAGGAACTCCTCCGCCTGGATGCTATAGCTTCACCCCTCTTCCCAGTCATTCTGGGGCTCCCATGGTTACGGGCCCATAACCCCCAGATTGACTGGGAGACCGGAGTAATCACGTTCCCTTCCCCATACTGTCGAATATACTGCCGCACTTCGGGCCCGGGGACCCCCCAAATCCTCCTGTGCTCTGAGGGGGAAGCTGAATTAAAACAAGTAATCCCTGCGGCCTACCATGGGTTTCTAGATGTGTTCAGCAAACGGGGAGCTGATACTCTACCCCCCCACCGCCCTTATGACTGCCCCATTGACCTGTTACCCGGCTCAGAAATTCCTTTTGGGCGAATCTTCCCCCTTTCAGAGCCCGAATTGGGGGCCCTAAAGGAATATATCGAGGACAGCCTCCAGAAGGGGTTCATCCGCCACTCCACTTCACCGGCGGGGGCGGGAATCTTCTTTGTTGAAAAGAAGGACAAAACCTTAAGGCCATGTATCGATTACAGGGAATTGAACAGGGTCACGATAAAAAACCGTTACCCACTACCGTTAGTACCTGAGCTGTTCCAAAGTTTAAAGTCAGCAGTAGTTTTTACCAAGCTGGATCTGAGGGGGGCGTACAACTTGATTCGCATAAGGGAGGGGGACGAGTGGAAGACGGCCTTCCGCACCCGCTTCGGTCATTTTGAATATCTGGTCATGCCGTTCGGGTTGTGTAATGCTCCGGCCACATTTCAACATTTTGTAAATGATATTTTTAGGGACTTTCTGGATGTCTTTGTGATCGTTTATTTAGACGACATTCTGATTTTTTCCCCGTCTCTGGGGGAACACAGAATACATGTAGCAAAAGTATTGGGGCGGTTGCGGCAGCATGGGTTGTACGCCAAGGCAGAAAAATGTTGTTTTGAACAATCCAGCATTGCCTTCTTGGGCCTGATTATCTCCACCGCGGGGGTCGCGATGGATCCCCAGAAGGTCGCTGCAATACTGGATTGGCCTGAACCCACAGACAGGAAAGGCGTCCAGCGATTCATCGGCTTTGCAAATTTTTACCGGAAGTTCATCAAGAACTTCTCGGGTCTGGTCTCCCCCATTACTCAGCTAACCAAGCTGGGAACCCGATTCAGATGGACACCAGAAGCGCAGGGAGCTTTCGAAGCCTTAAAGAAACTGTTCACTTCGGCACCCATTTTGGGTCACCCAGACGCCGCTCTGCCCTACATCTTGGAGGTAGATGCATCGGAGAATGCGGTAGGCTCCATCCTCTCCCAACGAAAAGGCACCAAGGAACTGCTCCACCCGGTAGCGTTCTTCTCACGGAAGCTGACCCCAGCGGAGAGGAACTATGATATCGGTGACCGTGAGCTACTAGCGATCAAAACGGCGTTAGAGGAATGGAGGTACCTGCTGGAAGGTGCGGTGCACCCCATCTTAATATTTACTGACCATAAGAACTTAGAGTATCTGAGAACTGCCAAGCGTCTACGCCCGCGACAGGCGAGATGGGCACTATTCTTTTCAAGATTCAACTTCCATATTACGTACCGGCCGGGATCAAAGAACACTAAGCCGGATGCGTTATCACGGATGTACGAAGACGCCAAAGAGACCCCAGTACCTGACACCATCCTGTCCTCGGGTAACTTCTTGGTCCTTCAGTCGGACCTTCGTTCCAGGCTAATGGAGGCATCCACAAACTTCTCTACCCCAGGCGGAGGGCCGCTCCAGAACAAGGGGGGACTCCTATGGAGGGAAGATCGAATTGTGGTGCCGGAAGAAGCTCGAACCCTGGTCTTGGGGCATTGCCACGACCACCCAATGGCGGGGCACTTTGGCCCAGAAAAGACCCTGGAACTTCTCCGACGCTCATTCTGGTGGCCAGACATGGCTAAAGATTGTAAGGGCTATGTCAGGTCCTGTGTCACCTGCCAGAAGAACAAGCCCTCAAGAAACAAGGTTTGGGGTCTGCTGCGACCCTTACCTATTCCTGAACGGCCTTGGCAAAAGATCTCACTGGACTTTATAGTCGAGCTTCCGCCATCCCGAGACCACACGGCAATCCTGGTAGTCGTGGACCGCTTGTCCAAGATGGCCCACTTCATCCCGTTGAAGAAGACCCCCTCGGCGGCCGAGACCGCGCGAGTCTTCATTCGTGAGGTAGTCAGGTTGCATGGGGTCCCCGAAGACATTGTCTCGGACCGAGGGGTCCAGTTCACGTCCAGATTCTGGAGAGCACTGTGCAAAGCCCTGGACATCAAATTATCTCTCTCTTCTGCGTTCCACCCTCAAACTAACGGTCAAACCGAAAGGACCAATCAGACCTTAGAGCAATATTTAAGATGCTATACCTCGCTTACTCAAGATGACTGGCTGCCACTTCTTCCTTTAGCAGAATTTGCGTATAACAACGCCCGCCACTCAGCAACAGGGCAGTCCCCGTTCTTCGCCAACTATGGCTTTCACCCAGTCTTCCTCCCGGATTTGGTGTCGGAATGCCCAGTACCAGCAACACAAGATGTGGTAACGTTCTTCGCTGCGAACAATAAGAAGCTTCAAGTGGCCATCAGTCGGGCCCAGGAAAACTACAGGAAAGCATTCAACAGGAAACGGAGAGGAGATCTGGTATTGCGGCCTGGGGAGAAGGTTTGGCTGGCGACGTCCAATCTAAAGATGCTTTGCCCGTCAAAGAAATTGGGACCCAAATTCATAGGCCCCTTCTGCATTAAACGGATGGTTAACGAAGTAGCCTATGAACTCGCCCTCCCTGACACGCTCAAGATCCACCCGGTCTTTCATGTATCCCTTCTGAAGCCTGTGGTCCCAGACGCCTTCCCTGACCGGGAATCTAGACCCCCGGAAGCGGTAACGGTCAAAGGAGAAGAAGAATTTGAGGTTGAAACTATCCTGAAGTGTCGAAGGAGGGGAGGCCAGACCCAATTCCTTATCAAATGGAAGGGCTATGGTCCTGAGGACAATTCTTGGGAACCAGCCCATAATGTCCATGCACCCAGACTTGTCCGGAGGTTCTTTCGCGATCACCCGTGGTGGAGAGATCGGGTGGGCATCCGGAGGTTGCCCGTAGGGGGGGGGCAATGTCAGGGATCCCCTCGATCCCCGCCGCGTTGGTCCCGGCGCAGGCGCAGTATGCCGCCCGGCGCAGGGACTCGAGCACTGGTTCCGGGCCGGCCGCGGCGTTCGAGTTCGCGCATGCGCAGTAGAAGCCGCGGCCGCCCGCTGGGCACCAATGGCAGCGCAGGGCGGGATATTTAAACGACCCTGAGCTGTCATTCAGTGCCTTCTGGTCTTTCCTGCATTCTGAATCCTGTGAACCTGTACCCTGTAAGTTATTGACCCGGATTGTACCTGACCTTGCTGTTTTCTCCTGTTCTGACCCTTGCTTTGCCTGACCTCTCTCCTGAATGCCCCCTATTGGATTTGACCTGCTGTTGCTGACCTGGCGTGTGACCCGACCATTCTATGCCCGCTGCCTTGTACCTTGCCGCCCTCTCTGTTACCGACCCGGCCCGTCTGACCCTGCTCATCCATCCATCCATCCCGTGCAGTGGGGTCTTCTGACCTCCTCACATCAGACTCTTCCCCGTGGGAGCCCCTTGCGCATACTACTACCACTGACGGACGCACCCGGTAGTCACGACCTGGTCTCAGGGAGCTCCAAGTCCATCCCCACCATCAGGGGCCCTGGTGAACAAGCACCCTGGGACTTAGACTCCGTGCGCTGGGGACGCCTATTCAGTGGAGTGCTAGTAGTACCGCCGGGCGGTCCCTTACATCTACATTCCAGCTCTGTCTCCTTAGTGGTTAGAACTCAGAATTTACAGCACTTGGGTCATGGGTTCTAATCCCAGTCATGGCTGCACCTGTCTGCATCCCAATTTGCATGCTTTCTCTGCATGGGTGTGTTTCTGCCAACACTCCAAAGACATGCTGTTAGTTTAATTGGGCCTAGTATATGTCTGAGTTTCTGGTCTTAGATTGTAAGCTCCTTGACATTTGTGAATGCCCAAAATATGGAGATCAATTTCCAGGGTTCTGTCAGTGCCAGGAATATGGATCAATCAATTAAGAATTTGGCTACTGACTAGAAAGTAGAAAGGGAGTGAATCTTACCTGCGTCCTGTTCTTTTGGCCAGTTTGAAACTTTCAATTTTTCTTCTGTTTATATTTCATTACAACTTTGTTTATCTTCTCTAAGGCTACGTTCACACTAGCTGTGTCAGCAGGCGTCAGACAGGAGGTTGAGAAGCGTTTTTTACGCTTCTCAAATGCCTATGAAAATTCTGCACATGGCAGCACACAGTGCTGTTCACACTGAAGCGTTAGCATTGTGTCATGGCAAAACTGGCACCTCATGTCGAGTCAGGAGTTGAAGCCTCCCATTCAAGTCTATGGTGCCGCTCCTCAAGTGCCTGGCAGATGTTTGCGGTGCGGTTGCGACGCAGTTGCGAGACATTTTTGGAGCGTTAATACCATTTAACTTCATTACAGACATTTGTGGTGCAGTTTTAACGCTTGGTAAACGCTTATCACATGCCTCAAAACCACGCTTAGGGTGTTTGGGGAGCATTTGAGGAGCGTTAAAAACGCTTTCCAAACACCTGTCAAATGCTATAGGGCCGTTTGGCAAGAGTTAGAAATAAAATCAATTGTGAATGAGCCCTTAAACCTCTCTGCTTATACAACTTGACCCCCTCCCCCACCACAACCTGTCATCACCTGTTCCATATGTATCACCGCCCCACTCTTTTTTATTTAAGTATTTATATACTGATCAAGTTAATGTGTCTCATTTCCTATCACCTACAGCTCAGATCTCGCATTATTATATGATTCCTGATTGTATCTCACCATTAGTCTGACTGAATTCACAATTCCTGGTCAGTCCAGTTCCCTTACCTATAATAACCTTTAGGGCCAGTTCACACTACATGTGTTTCAGTTGCTTTTTTGGAATCCAAAACGCATAGAAAGAAGGTTATATGGTTGTTAATGTCATAGTTAATATCAGTGCTTGCAGTTCCAGTGCGTTGCAGGTGCTGCCAAAAAAGTCGAACAGGCTACATTGTTTATGCATAGAACTGTACTGGTATGTAGTAAAACACCCTGGAACGCACTAAAACACATATGTCCCTAATTAAATTGAAGAAAAAGAGAGGGGAAAAAATTTACTAGAATGCATAAAAAAATGCACTGGAACACGTCAAATACGTATCGTAAATGCACTGGAACACACCAAAAACGCATCCAAAATGCACTGGAACACATAAAAAACGCATCCAAAATGCACTGTAACATGTAAAAAATGCATCCAAAATGCAATGGAACACACCAAAAACGCATCCAAAATGCACTGAAACACGTCAAAATTGCATCCAAAATGCACTGGAACACATCAAAAACGCATCCAAAATGCTCTGGAACATGCTAAACATGCATCAAAAAAGCGCATTGCAAAAACACATCTGGAATATATCTAGACTGTGTTTCTATAGTGTGAACTGGCCCATAGGACTTGTTCACATCATTTGTGGTGCAGAAACGCATGCAAGAGCACATTTTTTCCAGCAAAGAAATGCAATGCCCTCTGCAGATGTGTGCAGGTACCATGATGAAAACTTAATTGCACCTCCACACATCTAGTAAACACAGACGCATTCACAGCCACCAAACCGCATGGCACCACACTACTGTGCGGTTAGGTGCAACACACTTTTAAAATAATATGCCTGCAGTATTTTTGCATGTTCCCACACATTAGGCAGCCCATTGAAATTAATGAGCAGAGGAAAAAAAGTAAAAAATGCCACATCTGCACAGGTCCTCTGGCCTGTACAGCATGAATGAGTGGGTTGTTCATGTGGCTGGAGCCACCTGTTACACTATGGGGACAAAGCAGCTGTATGAACACAGGTGTGAAGGCGTGGGGAAGTGGCCCTGAATGATCACTGTCTGTGTTCAGGGCTGTACACCTGCACCCATATGCTTGTCAAATTAGGACCTGCAGCATTTCCATAGTGTAACATAGGTTGTCTGCAAACGGCGACAGCCACAAAAACAAACCACTGATTCACACTCTACAGGCCACAGCACCGATGTGAATGAGCCCCAAGACCTCAATTACACACTCAGTTTTATTTATGAACTCAGTACAGTTTTATCATTTAGATTTCACAGGAATATGGTTTGGATTATGTCAATTAATAATGTTTTTAGTGTATTTTTGCCATAAATATAATTTGGATATTTTCTCTGGCGGTGGGGGGTAGTCAGGTATGCTGTACGGGGCCCCGTGATATCTAACAGTGGCCCTGGGTGTATGCTTGTGTCTGTGCCACCTGTATAGTTAGGAAGAACAATAACTTCTTCTATGGAATACCTTGAACTTCTGCTATGTACCTCAATGTATCTAGGAATTGGACATGTTTTCAACTGAAAATACAATAATTAGTAATGTTTCCCCTGCAAATGAGGATCAGCTCTTTGGTCGAGAACATCGATCTCGCCATGTCCAGATGTGGTCTGGAATTCCACAAAAGAACAATTCACAAAGCTAAAAAATAGACTTGCAAATTACTAAACTCTCCTAACTACACTCCCATCCACTAACACTCCCAACTACCACTTCCGCGTGGGCGCGAAAGTCCTTCCACAAATGTCATGACGTATTTCCAGTATGACAGCTGCTCTAGCGCCTCACAACACACACAATCATTGTACAATAATACACAAACACACCTTAGAAGGAAAAAAATGCAAAACATTTACAGCCCACATCAAAACACAGCGTGGTCTGGGGCAATTCAGCACAATATATCTTACTCTCCAAACCACCACAGACAAGGACTTGCAGAAAATAACCTGGCCTCTTCCAAGGCAAAAATCACCCACTACTGCAACTTTTTATATAACATAGGCCACACCCACCACTGTCATTCATTTGGTCAGAGAAAGTGTTTGCACCTGATTAATCCTTTTCCCACCTGCGTTAACCCTTGATATACAGGCCCCACAAATCAGAGTCAGAAAGAAAGCCACAGTGAAGTGTACCTGTGCAGCATACAACAGAACATTGAAAAGGGATGTGAAGGGGAACCCCACTGGCAATATTTATTGGCATTATGGGCACAATTTACTCCAGATTATCGCATGAGTTAAGGCAGTCACATAACCACACCTCGCATGCAATATTGAAAATGTCAATTCACTTTTGCTAGTATCCGGGATGTCCCATAAATCAGAAAAACACTCAGGAAATCAAACATAAAAATGCCTTACACCCCGGTCACATCAAAGCCGGTTTAGAAATCGTGCGACTTACAGTGAAAATTACTGACACATATCTATGCAAATCGCCACAAAAGTAGTACATGTACTACTTTAGAAATCAGTGTCGGAAACGCACCTATGTGACCGCTCTAATAATAGCAGACAATAGGGTGCGACTTGGCATACGATTTGCAAGTCGCATGTCATGCAAATCACATGCCAAGTCGCACTCAATGTTAGAGCGTTCATATTGGTGTGCTTCTAAAGTAATGAATACACTATTTTTCATGCGATTTGCAGAGAGATCTATGTCCGATGTCTTGCAAATCGCACTTTAAATCAGCATTTTCCCTCGACTTTGAAATCATGCAACTTCACTGTAAGTCACATGATGTGACCGTAGTGTAAGTTGCACCACTTCAAAATCTGCTTTGATGTGACTGGGGTGGCCTCCGGTCACATCGGGTGCAATTTGGCATGCAATATGCATGCCATTCGACTTGAAAATCGTAGGCCAGGTCGCACCCTATTGCCCACTATTGGCTCCATTCACATCCAAACTGATTTTGAAATTGTGCGACTTCACTGTAAGTTGACCAATTTCCAAATCGGATTAGATGTGACTGTGGTGTTAGCCCCCATCACATCGGGTGCAATTTGGCATGCAATTTGCAAGTCGCAGGGTATGCAAATTGCTTGCCAAGTTGCATCCAGGGTGCACGATTTCAGGTGCGATTTGGGAATTGAAATTGTACCTGACATCGGATCTAATGAATGTGGATGTGAGAGTCTTAACATACGCGATTTGCTGCAGCACAATTTCAAAAGTAGTTCTTGTCTAACTTTTTCTGCATTTTGTAGCGATTTCACATATAGACTACAATAGAAATCGCAATGCAAAACAGCATTGAAAATGCAATAACTCATTGGTAAATCTTCAGAAAACATGGTGAAATTGCCAACAAAAAGCACAATTATATATTGCATCTAGTGTGAACCAAGCAGGCAATTTAACAAACGAAATAAATCTTTGAAGGCAACGGTATCTGCATGCTCGGATAAGGGTCCGTTATGGAATTGGGGGGGGGGGGGACTCCATGCCATTATTTTATTAATTTTTTTTCTTAAATCCTTTTCTCTCTCTCTTAGCTCTTGGCTTGACAAACCCTTCCCAAAAGGGGTGCAATGCAAACCAGCATTATCAAACCAATCATTAGTCCAGGCCCTTATCTCACCCCATCATTTGACATTCACATAAGGTGCAACATTCAAGGTGTTTGAACAGACAAGGCCTCATTCTAATTCACATTCTAGAGATCATTTAGACAGAAAGCAAAGATGCTGCCACCAGCACATCTATGTTAGGCTAGCCACCCAGGAAGATCATGCAACTTCATTGCCGTGGTTGGGATTCAAACCGACAACCCTAGCACTATGAGGCAGCAGTGATAACCACTCATCCATGGAGCTGTAACACTAATCCAGCCTGTATTTCTGTGGTGTGAATCAACCCTAAGTCCCTGGGCAAGGTCAGTGTAACTAGCCAGATATCTCAAATGTGGCACAAATGTTGTACTATGTTGCCAATTCAGATGTATCTATCTGTTCTATGTATCCCAATACAAAGGATTTTTAGATTTTTCTTTTATTAAAGGACTTGTCAAAGACAGTGTCCAGTGTTTTTTTACACTACACTTTTTGTTTTTTTGTGAATTAGTAGTGGTACTATGTACCCCATACTCATTCACGTAGGCGGGGCGGGATCTGGGGGCCCCCTTGTTAAAGGGGGCTTCTAGATTCTGATAACCCCCCGCCCGCAGACCCCCACAACCACCGTCCAGGGTTGTGGGGAAGAGGCCCTTGTCCCCATCAACATGGGGAAAAGGTGCTTTGGGGGGAGCCCCCCTGCCCCAAAGCACCCCCTCATGTTGAGGGCATGTGGCCTGGTATGGTTCAGGAGGGGGGGGCGCTCGCTCATCCCCTCCCTTTCCTGACCTGCCGGGCTGCATGCTCGGATAAGGGTCTGGTATAAATTTGGGGGGGGACCCCACGCCATTTTTTTTAAATTTTTAATTTTAATTTTCATACCAGACCCGAAGGGCTTGATATGGCTGGAAGGGGGGACCCCACGCCGTTATTTTTATTTTTTTTTAATTGCGAACCTTTATATTTAGATTCAGCTGTCAAAATATATATTATCTAGACCTTCAAAATATGTAAAATCATTACAGAAATAATTATAAAGGATAAGAAACAAAAACAGAATCAATAGAACTAAGGAAATCAAATTAGAATACATAAAGGTATGCCTAGCTACAAATAGTGCTGTTTGTTAAACACAGTAGACGCGATCGAGTGCCATCTGTCAGAGGACTCCACACAGAGATTTACTATTAAACAGTGTCTAAATAGAAAGCGCCCACGGCAGATGGGTAAAATGTGTTCAGCACATGGGCATTTATATCCATCCATAGACGCTGGAAAAGCGTCTAGTTCTTCGTTGTCATGACTTCCTTTAAAAAACTATTTTTTACACATTTAAATTTTTTTTTGAAATGTAAGATATTGTTTAAAGTGAAGTCCTGATATTTGGGAAAGCAAATTTCAATGTGAACATGTCTCTGCAGTGATTTTTCGTGGTGTTAGACGTGTTTCTTAGCAAGTCTTCTTTTTGAGACTGATTCCTGGATTGTGCCTGGTTAGTAAATTCGATTTTGCGTCTACTTGTTGACGCTTTCTTTAGTTAATGTCTTTGCCGTCTAAAAGTAGACGGTCGCTATTAACAAGTAGACGTTAGTCCATGGAAATGCGCCTAGGCACATTAGTAAATCAGGGCCAATGAGTTTTTTGAACATGTAATTTTTTTCCACAAGTTTTTGAAAAATGTGGAAAGGAAATGAAAACATTTTTTTATATAGCATGTACATACCAAGAATTACACCCCAAAATACATTCTGCTGGGGGGGGCGTGTCCAAGATGTCGATCGGAGCAGACGCATAATCTAGAGCTCCGACTCCTCATCATCTAATCTGCTGCCATCTGGGTGGCAGCGGACCCATGGTGGGCACCGGAGGACCTACCATCCCTACCTGCACCCAGAAGAGGGGAGCTGAGCAACTTTGACCCCTGTCCGCGGCAACGATCGTCCACGGCCTATTGAGGCCTACTGCGGCATCGCCCATCTCCATTTTGGGCACCATCCATGCCTCACTGTGAGTACAGCCTGCCGGGGTGAGGGCGGTTGGCGACCATTGGGTCCCCCATTCGTGCTTCAGAGACTGTAGCCTGCAATTGCGGGCCCGGAGGCCCTTCCTCTTAGAAAAGCGGCCCCTACTGGGCCTGCAGGCCTGCTGTGCCCTGCGGCCACCTGGGAGTGAGGAACCTGGGCTTCCTACACCCTCTCTGGTGGGCTCTAGAGTCAAAATCCCAGATCTATACAATAATGACCCCTGTGCCCTGTCTGACCCCATAACAGGGGTTGGGGCCTGCATCTGGGTCTCTGGTCTCCATTGAGAGTACTTTACCACAGCTTATATCCACTCATCCCTTCCTCACGGTGATAATAATTTTTACAATATACAGATTGTGTTGGGACGCCTGATTTCACCTATGTAGCTGTAACTTTACATCTGCACCGGGCGTTATAGGTCCCCTGGGGTTATTATCATCCTTGGCTATACAAATTGCAGTCGATCACCCCCAGGAGACTTCCTGCATGCCGTCCACCAAGAAAAAAGTAGAGGTAATACTCAAAAATCCCTTACAACATATTTTTTTTTCTCCAAAAATATTTTATTAATATAAGAATTGACAGGATAACATATAGAGCATATACAGCTAGAATGCACAGTCAGAACACAGACATGAAATATTGCTTTCCGTTTCGCAGACGGGATTTAGTGTAAACCATAATACAAAGCAAAGTGGTATAGAACAATACATCAAGGTTACAATTCAAACCAATGAATAATTAGAGGAAAGTAGGTACAACACTATGTCATCTCGTCTTGAGTATCAGCAATGCTTAAAGATGAGGTGATATGAAGATAAGAGCCTGGACGGCAGTAGATGTTATTAAAGTCATGGTTTACAAGTTTATAGTTTAAATGTATAATATAGATGAAGTGAGTCCTATCTGTGTGAGGGTGAATGCACTATTTGGGTGGTGAAGAATAACTGATAAGGTGGTATAACGGGTGTGGACAAGAAGAGAGATCAGAAAGAAGAACAGCAAGAAGAAGAGATGTAGGATGAGAGGATAGGTGGGACAAAACAAAACAAAAAAATGTTATTTATATATGGGGGGGGGAATGGGTTGAGTGACAGTGGCATATAGAGGCAATAAAAAGTTAAACTAGGTCACCTCCCCGAGTATTAGCCAAGCCAGCAAAGTAATATAGCTTAGTATATGTTACATGCAAGATCCGACAGTGGGGTAACACATGGATTAGAAACCCCACAAAACATATCATGATATAGCACTACAGTCTATCTTTACGTGTGAGAAAAGCGTCTTCAATGAACCGGGTATTTCCCGAGGAAATTCAATCCGGAGATCGAGATTGCTCATTTACTATTCTGTGATAAGGAGACCTTACAACATATTTATAGAAAATGCAGGAGATTTGCAGCATGTCCCAAGATAATACAGACCGAGCATACAGACTCTGTCTCACGCAGGATACTGCAGCTCGTTTATCTGCACAGGACAGTGAATATGCACAGCAACTTACAAAGGGGGATTTGGAATCTTGTCTGGAGACTATGTACACCAAGTTAGCCACTAAATTCCAATCAGAACTCCACAAGAGTACAAACGTCCTCTCTCAGGAAATAGCTGCGCTGGGCTCTAGAAAAGACCGTTTAGAGACAAAACATGAGCTCAGCTTAGCTTATGGCGAGCTCTCCAGAGATCACGATCATCTACAAACGGCCTTTATGCAGTTGAGGGCACAGGTTGAGGATCTCGACAATCGCAACTGCAGGAATAATCTGCGAGTTCGGGCAGTTCCGGTGACTGTGACTGACCTTTCACAAGCCAGAACCAAATTATTTAAGTCTCTCCTTCGGACCACAACCCTAGATCCTTTGCTTGTGACCACATCCATAGAGCTCTACGTCCAAAACCTCCTAATGATAAACTGCCTCGGGACATTGTTTTGTGTATGAAAGATTTCCTGACCAAAGAAGACATACCCAGGGCTGCTCGTAATACCCCAATGATCGCTTTTGAAGGTTCAACTTTGCAAATATTTCCGGATGTCTCTACGGCTACAATGGAGAAGCGTAGAAAAATGAAGGAAATCACATCTGCCCTTTTTTCAGCTCGTATCCGCAACAAATGGGGCTTTCCCTTTAAGTTGATAGTACCACACAATGGTAGCATATACACAGCCACATCTCTTGAGGACCAAAAAATCCTGGCTAAATTAGGCCTGGTGTACGCTCCCTCACCTCAGCGTTCACCTTCCACCCCTCGGGTATCTCCCATTTGGCATATTCCTTCTCCATGAAGGGAAAGGAGGAAAGTCAGACAAGAGCCAGGATGAAAGGATTTTGCTCATTTAAAACTGTTTTGATAAGCCATTGAGACATGCTGTGGATTTATCATATTAATATGTGTCTGCTACTTTTGATTTATTCTTTAGCTACCTGGTCGCGCAAAAGTTTAGCATGGGTCTTCGGACCTTTACTTTACTGCCCGTATGCTAATGCTATAGGACTCTTTGATACATGAACCCACCCTGCTACCAAACATGGCCGAAGATGCCACTGCCCAGACGTGTTTTAAGGTGGTGGGGTTTGGGCCCGGTTGGCCCTTTTGATGTTAAGTTTTTCTGTCTTTTCAGGAAAGGCAGCTAGCCTACCCGGTCCATGGTTTATTGTGATTTCTTTAGTTGTAGGGGCTCCTAAGGCCCCAATTCTGTTGTTTTATGTTTTTGTTTTTTTGATTTTGGTACATGATGTTATTCATACACAATTTTGTGGACATCCCGGCCACCACCTTGGGACTTGGATGCTCCATAAAATTATATTGACAGATTTCACCTTACCTGATATAGATCCGGATGTTCCACTGACTAGACAAATGATTTTTGATACTTTTCAGATGGTTACAATAATGCTGACTGATACTATCTTTTTTTGCCATGGTTGTCCATTGCATCTCACATAATGTCCAGGGTTTCAACTCTCCAAATAAGCGTAAACTTCCTTCCTCCAGTATAAATGCCTAGTTGTGAAAATTATTTTATTACAGGAATCACATTTTGCAGACGCTAAAACCTCACATGATATTCAACATGTCCATCGTGATCCTGAGAACAGGATTTATCATTATTAAAGGCACCCTTTCGGGTCGTGAACTCACGATCGCTAATGTTTATGCACCAAATTCGGTGCAAGCATCCTTCTTTTCCCATTTCTTCAAAGTACTTAATAGGTTTCTGTCCCCTCATTTATTGGTGGGAGGTGATTTTAATTTGGTAGCTAACCCCCTCCTAAACAGAAGCTCTTCTTCACCCTCCTCCCAGGCCTTCCCAAAATCCCTTACCAAAAAATTAGAAACCCTTTAACTGGTAGACTCCTGGAGGGCACACAGTGTAGGAGCTAGGGATATCTATTGCTCCCCCATTCTGCTAGCTAACTCTAGGAAGGCATGCATATATTTAAATCCTTGTTCGGATCACAATATAATGGCACTATCACCTTCATAGGTCTAGCACCCACTCCCTACTCCGGGCGACTTTAACGACTCTATGCTTCTGGATGTTAACTCCCACCAAGAAGTAGTTACTTCCATCCAGGAATACTTTCAGCTGAACACAACTCCTGACATTTCCCCGGCTACTTTGTGAGTAGCCCATAAGGCAGTCCTGCGAGGCCACCTTATCTCTATGGTGTCATCTAAGGAGCATTGGAAACAAATTCAGAAACTTACCCGATAATTAGAAACACATTATAGAACTCATGTTGGCAATTCATCCCTCCTGAACAAAACAATAATATCACAAAAGCGTCTGGAATTGAACACTTTGCTATCCCAAAAAACTGAAAAGCTCTACGCTGATCAAAGGCCTTTTTTTTATTACTTAGCAACTCAGCGTCTACTATGTTCATACGGAAATGGAACCATTCTATACGACCCCCACATATCTATAAGTTGCGAACTAAAAACGGCAACATCTCCCCTCTACCTCATGAAGTCCTGGGTATTTTTGAAAAATTTTATTCCACCCTATTAGCTCCCCCACAAACAACTTCCACTCCCCCAAACGGCTCATGGCTTGATTCTCTACTCCTCCCTGTTCTCACATCCTCTCAGATATCCTCCCTCAACGCCCCATGTACCTTGGAGGAAATAACTTGTGCGATTAGTGCACTGAGAACTTCTACAGCATCGGGCCCAGATGAGTTCACAGCTAGTTATTATAAACATTTTGCTCCTACATTGGCTCCTTTTTTGATGTCGTTATTCAACGATATTTTGCAGGGCGGCAGGTTTCCTGAGGAGATGCTGTTGGCTAACATGTTTCTATTAAGTAAACCCCTAAAAGATCATCATCTACCTCAAAACTATAGACCAATCTCAGTGATGAACAACGTTCTTAAAATATTTAGCCGTATTCTGGCAAATAGGTTGGCCCTTATTATCTCCTCTTTGGTCTCACCGGACCAATCAGGATTTATCCTGGACAGACTTATCACAGACAACATTCGTCTCACACTAAATGTTATTCAGGATGCCAATTTACATTCTAAAGAAGTTTTGTTACTAAGCCTGGACATTAACAAGGCCTTTGGTAGTGTCCTCTGGCCCTATTTATTTTCACTACTGCAGAAGATGGGCTTCAATGATTAATTTCTGTCAGGTGTACATGCTTTGTACGCCTCCCCCCAAGCAAGAATTAGACTCCCAGGCTGCAATTCTGATTTTTTTACACTGGGCAGGGGTACCCGTCAGGGCTGTCCACTTTTGCCCTTACTATTTGCGCTTGTTTTGGAACCCTTGGCAATTGCAATAAGAACACACCAAGACATTTCTGTATATCCACTATTTGTCTCACAATTCAAATTATGTATGTATGCAGATACCGTTAGTGTCATTGCCTAATTTATGCACATTATTGAATGAATTTGCAACCATATCGGTTCTCACTGTAAATTTTACCAGATCAGTAGTCATGCCTATTATTGTTACTGATTTCCTGAGTGCATCTCTCCGCAGTTCTTTTCCATTTCAGTGGGCCACAGACTGGATCTCATACCTAGGTATCTACCTCACTCCCAGCTATTTCAAACTATTTGCAGATAATTAACCCCATGTATGTCACTCCTCTCTACTCTGTTGAAGATCTGGCATGGATACCCCATCTCATTTTTGGGCGGAGTCCAAAAAAATGAATGTTTTGCCAAAATTACTTTACTTATTCCGAGCACTCCCAATCCCGGTCTCGAAAACGTTCCTAGATCGCTTTCAACGGATGATTAACAATTTTATTTGGCATAACAAACATCCTCGTTTTACTTCATCAGTCCTATACAGGTCGCAATGGGCGGGAGGCCTCGAACTCCCCAATTTCTGGCTTTATTACCTGTCGGCCCACTTCGCACAGCTATCACAATGGGCCTTGGAACAGATTTGAATCTCAGTCTATACGTCCGTTCTATCAACCAGGCATATTATGACAAAAATGCTCGTTATTGACCTATAATTCCATTGTTGCCCAATCATTGATGCTTTGGTTCCGATATAAGCTTAAACTAAATCTTGTCTCCTCTGTCTCACCTGGTTCATTTTTTGGAGACCCAAATTTTATTACAGCATTCTCATCTCCACAGGCACTCCGTTGGTGGTATGATCAATCCTTTATCAGGTTATCTTATTTTCAAAGAGGAGGGTCTTATATCACTTTTGAGTTGCTACGCATACTTTTTGATAATCCACTTCGTGAATATTATCGTTATAAGTAGATTAGACATTTTTTCAATTCACATTTTGGTCTGACACCTTCATCTCCGATCTCATTTTTCGAACGTATTAGCCGTGATTCTTCTAGGGGCAGGGGTCTTATTCCAGATTTGTATTGCCATTTTTTAGTAACTATTCTTCCCTCACCCCTCCTTTATAGACATAAATAGGAGACGGATAGTGGTGTCACTTTTTCTGAAGAGGACTGGGATCCCATGGTGGATAATATACATAAGAGCTTTAGATCTATTTCTGTTCGTGAGACGGCCCTCAAAGTATTAACCTGATGGTATTATACCTCTGTTAGACGACATGTCATGTTTCCAGGGATGTCCCACCTTTGTTTTTGGGGCTGTGGCTTTGCTGGTACCCTAGTGCATATATTTTGGGCCTGCCCAAGCCTCTCATTGGTGTGGCTCAAAATCTCTGAAGTGGCCTCTGCTATGGCAGATGCCCCGGCGCATCTGTCTATGCAGTCCTGCCTACTGGGAACCCGTATCTTGGGAGTACAGACTGAAGCTATGAGGCTAATCCATACCATCTGTGTATCTACCCTATGGGCTATTGCCCTACATTGGAAATCCCTCACGGTACCATTGGCCACAGTTCTGTGTAGAGTTGATGCGGTGATGATCATGGAAAAAATTAATTATACATTATTGGATGACGCATTATTTGACAGAAAATGAGAAATTTGGAAAACTCATAGGCATTGACTGTATGACTAATGACCACTTATGATTTGATTGATTGAGTTACTCTATTGGTAGCAATATTGCTCTGCCTACCTCCCTACCTATTTTGCTAATGTACTTAATTTCTTTTCTCTCTTTTTACCTTACATGATTGTTTCTTTTGAAATGAATACTACAGATGTGCCTTGTTTCTGTTGTATATTCTACTTGATGCTGTAATGCCATTTTTGCAGACTATTTCTTAAAAAATAAAAATGTTTGTAAACAAAAAAATACATTCTGCTACTTGTCCTGAATATAATGATACCACATGTGTGAGAGTTTTACACAGCCCGGCCATATACAGAGGCCCAACATCCAAGTAGCACCATCAATTATTCTAGGGGCATAATCTAATTTCCTGACTACCTATCACATTTATGAAGGCCCTGGAGCACCAGGACAATGGCATTACCCACAAAATGACCCCATTTTGGAAATCAAACACCCCAACGTATATTCTATGAGGCATAATGAGTATTTTGAACATGTCATTTTTTTCCCCAAGTTTTTGAAAAATGTGGAAAGAAAGTGAAATTTTTTTATTTTTTTTTTTACACAAAGTGGTCAATTTATGATATTTTTAAAAACACAGCATGGACATAGCAAGAATTACACCCCAAAATACATTCTGCTACTCCTCCTGAGTATGATGATACCACATGCATGAGATTTTTTCACAGCCTAACTAAATAAAGGGTAAACAGAAGATTACCTGTAATTATAGTAGAGAAGTTGTCTGCAAAGGAGAGCAGTGGTGCAGGAAGCAGGTAGAGATGTGGTCAGCAATAGCCAAACAAATAGTCCAGGCAGCAGGCAGGAACATAGTCCAAAAAAAGTCCTGGTTCATTACAGGCAGCAGGCAGAGATATAGTCAGCACAGTATTGGTCAAGGCAGGAAGGAACATCAGGCTTAGGGCCTCGGTCAGGTAAGACCTGGCCATAGGGGTAGAGGCTTCGTCCCACCCAATCTCTTCGAAGCCTCCGGACTAACAGACCCTGATCCGAGAATTACAAAACCAGGTGAAAACCAAAAACTGTTGGACCAGAGGACTATGGCTATCAGGGACAAGATGCGCAAACTGTGCTATGTGGAGGCTAACAAACCGTGAAGGATGCCTGCCAGGGCGTTACATGCCAGGAATAGCATTTCTTCTATTACCAAGCTCTAGCGCCCTGATGGTTGACTTATGCATCTTCCAAAAAAAATTAATGACATCTTCAGATCTTTATATGAAGGTCTATATGGTTTGCCTTCCTGTCCGGTGAGCATGTCCTCTGAAACCCACGATTCCAAAATAGGGGAATATATTGTTAATACCGCTCTTCCAACTTTGTCTCCAACTATGATACAAGATCCAGATCAACTTTTTAAGGCAGATGAACTTGCTTGTGCGCTCTCTTCTTTCAAACCTAACAAGAGCCCTGGTCCAAACGGTTACACTATTCACTTTTATAAAACATTTGGTGATCTGTTGACCCCCTTTCTAACCAGAACATTTAACTCTGTTTCTGTAGATTCTTCTTTCCCGACCCATGCCCTACAGGCTCACATCGCAGTATTGCCCAAACTGGGTAAAGACCTTACTTTAAGTGACAGTTACCATCCCATTTCACTGACAAATGTGGATATTAGGCTGTACTCTTAATATTATTGTTAACAGGCTCACGCCCTTACTGTCAGAGCTGATATATCTTGATCAGGTAGGCTTCACCCTGGATAGAGAGGCTTGAGTCAATACCCTTAAAACAAGTACCTTGATGGAATATGCTCAAAAATGCCATGTTCCGGCGTGTCTTATCTCGGTGGATACTGAAAAAGCGTTCGATAGGGTCCACTGGTCTTTTCTTTGCAAAACACTTCAACAGATTGGCATTGGCTCTACGTTATTGACTAAAATCATGGCTTTATATACCTGTCCTTTTGCATGGATTCAGTCCAATGGTCTCTTATCTGATCATATATGGATTCGCAATGGCACTTGCCAGGGATGCCCTCTATCCCCATTACTATATATTCTTAACATGGAACATTTTGCTGTGGCTATATGTCAACACCCAGATATCCATGCTATTTCTGTCAACCGCCGTGATTATAAGCTTTACTTATACGCTGATGATCTCCTCCTCTATGTTACTGACGGAAACCCAAAGAACCCATGGGTTTCATTAACATTTTGACTACTGAAGCCAGATTGAAAACTAGATGTGTTTATGTTATAAGCATGTAGTTGGATCTTCATGCAGGGAGAGCAGAACAATATATGGTATGGAATCAAAGTAATGCTGTAACTGCCTTGGAAAGCTAGTACAGTTTATATGTCCTAAGATGGGTGGGAACCTAGCTATCTGACTCCTTTGAAGTTACATTCTGGAGATTCACACAAATATGTTACTTCCCATAGCTTCTTTAGATGGCAATCTTCCCAGCTGGAGGTGTAAATAGCATTCTAATACAAGAAATACAGCTGTTACACGAAATATACATTCAATATATATTCACTTAATCAAAACAAAATGTTTGATATATAAAATGGCTGTTCCACTTTTCCCTCACGTTTCTAACCCTCTTGTATCCATTCCTTCTTTGATGTGGGCGTTTGGAGAGTTTGAGGTATTAAGCAATTTTAAAGTGAACTATGGGGGCGCATGCGCGGCCGGCTACGGGATGGATGCATACTAAGCACAGCTCCGTCCATCCACCAGTAGTAAAGCGGCACATACCGACCCTGAGGGATAAAAAATACCCCTCTGCCTAGCTGACCTGTGCCCGCACCTCCACAGATATGCCCCGCAGAAGAAAAACCCCGGAGCAGTTGGGGAAACTTACTAAATTATTCCCGGCCGTCCTGTCGGGAATCCAAGATGGCGCCCGCAGCAGCACACAGGGAGATGGCAGCGGCCACGAGGAGGACTACAGGGCCCAGCACAGGGATCCTAGGCTGCAACATTCACTATATCCAGGGGACCCTGGTGAGTTGTCACCCCCACTGTCCCCCACAACTAGCAGCCCAGCCAAGTCTCAGCCACGACTTGACCAGGACCCTGACCCCTTTTACCAGGCCCTAAATATCCCACCTCAACCACCTCCTACAGCCTTGCCAGACATAGACACCTTTCCTGCCATGGACCAGCCACTGACGGAAGTATCTATGAAAAGCATGCTTACTGCACTACGGCAAACTCTGCATAACGACATTTTCACATCATTAAACCAAATATCTAGCGTGGTACAACAGCAAGAACGCAGAATACGTGACATTGAAAGTAACATGGGAGACATAATAACGGCACATAATGATTTGATTGACGCTCACGCGGATCATTCATCTGACATTGAACAAATCAACTTAAAATTAGCCGACTTAGAAGATAGATCACGCCTCAACAACATTAAAGTCAGAGGGATCCCTGAATCAGTTACTAACGAGACACTGCTACCCTACCTGCAACAGTATTTCAAACTCCTCTTTCCATCACTCTCTGACTTAGAGCTTGCGATCGATCGAGCCCATCGACTACCTAGACCATCATTTTTGTCGGCATCTATCCCAAGAGATGTATTGATCTGCATACATTTTTACTTCATTAAAGAGAAAATTATGACGGCGGCTAGAAACCCAGTGCCACTCCCGCCATCACACACAAATCTCCGCTTGTATGCGGATTTATCCAAAGCCACGCTCCTTAACAGGAAAGAAATGGTCTCCATTACTAAGGCCCTAAGAAACCATGGCATTGCCTACCAATGGGGTTTCCCCACAAAGTTACTAGTACGGCTACAAGGCAGAATTCTCACCATTAAAACCCTAGAAGCAGGCCTGGATCTGCTCAAAGCCTGGAACATCCTCCCTGCAGATACACAAGACGCTGCACCTAACTCCGTCCATCATATGGAGGCATCATAGTTCATAACGCAGCACACTCCGTGCTCAGGCACATCCATGCCCTCCCTCAGAGGTCACTTTTCAAGATACAAATTTCTGGCGCTCGGCCCAGACCCGATGAAGTTTACTATACCTGCTTCCAGGTAGCATGACCACTTTGGTGGTCAAAGCCAGTTCAAAACCCCCGGTTCTGAAGTAAAAATGTTAGCTGCTCGGCTTACTTGCGTTTTTTGCAAGTGTGTTTTTATTACCCTTTGTGTCCCTACCTCCCTTTTACTACGGCACCACCAGTTATCTACCTATACCTCAAAATATGGAAACCTTGAGTCAACATGGAATACTCACCCTACACCCCCATTCGAGCCCAATCTACACTGCAGCTGCGATACTACTTTCCTTCTCAGAGAGACTACCGAGTCCCGACTCTCTCAAACAACAACCCAACTAATAATATACCTCAATAAAACCCATACCAATGATTACTATTACCTCTCTTAATGCCAGAGATCTAAACTCTCCTTTCAAGAGATCGCTACTCTCCAAAGAAGCCCGGAAATCCCGAGCCGACATACTTTTTATACAAGAAACCCACTTCGCTACAAACAAAACACCCAATCTACATCTCCACCATTTCTCCCAAATATTTATGGTGAACAATCCCAAAAAGAAGAATGGTGTCATTACGGCCATTCACGACTCTCTCATTCCGCACCATTTTAACAGCAACAGAGCCACACGGACGCTACCACATCTTAGTATGCCAGATAAACGACATAATCCATACTCTGGTGAACGTGTACGGCCCGAACAGCAAACAGCTGCAATTCTACCGCAAGCTCTACAAAACCATCTCTTACTATCAACAAGGCAGACTCATCATTGGCGGAGATTTCAACGTTACGAGCAACCCAACCATAGATTCGTCTTCCAACAAAAAATCCACCAAACCTATCCTTACCCATTTCTTGCATAACCATGATTTGTATGACATTTGGAGGTGCCAACACGGCACCAAGAGAGACTGTACCTACTACTCCCCCCCTCACCTCTCATATTCAAGAATAGATATGTTCATTACCGACAAATGGACGCTACAACAAGTGTCTTCATCCACCATTGGAACTATAACCTGGTCAGACCACGCTCCAATCCACATATCCTTGGACGATGATCAACGATCGGTAATCCTGCCCATTTGGAGATTTAACTCTTCACTCCTGAAAATTCCAGAAAATCAGAAACATATCCTAGAAGCCCACAACCTCTTCTTTACTACTAACGCCACTCCTGATATCTCTGTTACTGCACTTTGGCAAACATACAAGGCTTACATGATTATCCTCATACAACTAAACTCCCGTATTAAAAGACAGAGATCCCCAAAAATTTACCAACTCTTGACCTCCATCCACCTCAACGAAGAGATTAACAAAAAAAACCCAAATCCCTCCACGTCCGAGGCCCTAAACCTAGACAGAAACAAATTACGTACCATTTTACTCCACACTTATGACACAAATCCCTTAAAAACGAAGACCAAATTCTATGCACTCGGCAACAAAGCAAACTCACTTCTCACTAAAATCATCAAACAAAAGCGGCTTAAAAACAAAATTTCCACAATTCAACACCCCACCACACACTCTCCCCTTACAAACCCCCAGGATATAGCCAACGCCTTTGCGTCCTATTACCAAAACCTCTATAACATAAAAGACGACCCAAACACAACCCAACCTACAGTTCTCTCTATTGAAAACTTTCTACATGACACCAACCTTCCCCGTATTACTACGTCTCAACTTGAATCTCTCTCCATGCCGATCTCACCCACAGAAATTGAAAAAATCATAAACACCCTACCCTTAAACAAATCACCAGGGAACGATGGCTTTACCAATGAATTCTACAAAACATTTGCACCTAATCTTAAATCACACCTTTCTGCCCTTTACAATCATGCCGCCTCTAATGGGGAATTCCCCCCAAACATGCTACAATCAATAATCATCACTATCCCGAAACCAGGCAAAGATCCCCAATTAGCCCAGAATTACAGACCGATCTCACTACTTAACACGGACATAAAAATATATGCCAAAATAATTGCCCAAAGGTTACTCCCATATCTACCTACATTAATCCACCCAGATCAAGTGGGATTTATACCCGGTAGACAGGCTCCCGACGCTACTAGGCGAATTGTATCACTGCTACATCACCTTGAATCCGACAACCGACCCTCCCTCCTTCTGTCACTAGATGCAGAAAAAGCATTCGACCGAATTCACTGGCAATTTATGACACTTACACTCCAAAAATTTGGCATAACAGACTGGATGCTTTCAGCGATCCTATCCCTCTACTTCAAACCTACTGCCAGAGTACTAACTAACGGCACACTTTCGCAACCCTTCCTTATATCCAATGGAACCAGACAGGGTTGCCCCCTATCCCCCATAATTTTCGCCTTACTAATTGAACCACTAGCAACAAACCTCAGAAACGACCCAAATTTCACGGGAATTGAAATTCTCAGCAATGAACACAAAATTAGTCTCTTCGCAGACGACATTATTCTAATGATAACGAATCCACATAAGTCACTCCAAGCGATACGTAAACATATCCACAGTTACGCAGCAGTCTCATATTATAAACTCAACAAACCCAAATCATCAATATTAAATCTGCATACACCCACAGCAACCCAAAACCTACTTTCCAAACATTTCCCTTTTACGTGGGAAAAACACAGTATCCCCTATTTAGGGATTAAACTCACCGCCAATACTAACCAACTTTACACGGCTAATTACACACCATTACTTGAGACTATCCCACAAGAACTTAAGAGCTTACGCACAACCACCTTGTGGACACTAGGCAGAATAGCATCTGTGAAAATGTGCATACTAACTAAAATACTCTACATTTTTTTACACTCCCTATCCCAGCTCCTCACACCTTCTTTTCTAAACTCCAAATGATACTGAACAAATTTCTATGGAATTCAAAAAGACCTAGATATACCGCAAATCTCCTAATACACCCACCCTCCAGAGGTGGAGCTGATCTCCCACACCTAAAATCATACTACCAAGCTGTCCTACTAGACCAACTCTTCTTCTGGTGGCACCCCACCACTGAAAAAATTTGGACCGTCATGGAAACTTCCTTGTGCCTACCACATACTATAACAGATATGTTATTTATACCCTGATCAGCTCAAGCTAAAACCCTACATAAACACCCCTGCATACGAGCCTCTTTAACGGCCTGGCATGACTTCGTAGCTTACAACCAACTGCATAAAGACAATCTGCAAATCCCTATTCCACTCTCATCCGTGCACTTTATCATTCCTCACTTAAACCTAACAAGGTGGGAAAAAATTTGCATACTCCATATTCAGGACATTTATACTATATGTAAATTAGACTCCTTCTATGCTACCCAAAAGAAATTCCATCTTCCTGACAATGAACAATTCACCTATATGCGCATAGTCCACTCACTCCACAAAACAAATATGCCACTCAAAATGGGAATCCCTGCAACTGCACACCAATTTTTCCATAGGACAACCTACCCAAAGAAAGGAATCTCGACTTTCTACTCAATTTGCTACATATACTTCATCCTTAACCAACTGGGAAAACAATCTTCACCCACCACTAGCCCCACATATCTGGGAAAAAGCTTTCACCATCACATTCAAAGCCTCGAAATGTTCCTCCCACTGGGAAACATACTTGAAAATCCTCCATCAATGGTATCTAACCCCTGCTAAATTATCCTTATACTACCCGCAAGACTCACAGGCTTGCTGGAGACACTGTGGAGAGATTGGCTCGCTTCTTCACTTACTCTGGACATGCAAGTCACTTAAATCCTATTGGAACAAAGTTTTCCAAATAATCCCCTCAATTACGAGAACGCCAGTAACACCAAATTCCGCCCTAGCCCTCCTACACATCGGCATAGATAAATTCCCCACGAACTGACGCACCTTTATTATACACATTTAGCAGCTGCAAAAACTAACATTACCAAATTATGGCGATCTATCACCACTCCTTCTCTATCCCGCCTCCTATCGGACCTCAATCTTCAATGTGAGATGGAAAGAAGAATAGCCTTCCACAACTCCTCCTACCATAAATTTACAGTCCAATGGTCTCGTTGGTTAAAGAACCCCAATTGCACAATAAACTGATTACTGATATATACCACAGTAACATACTCTACCCCCTACTACACTGGTGCCTTCCCTTCTCCCCGTTTCCCCCTACCCGTGTTCCTCCCTTTTTACACCGTACCAATATCTAGCAAGGTTCACGAGACACCGAGTATACCTCTCATGTAAATATAATTAAAAACTTACAGCTTCCCTAGCCAATTGGTGGGGATCCCGCACTCTTATCTTTCCTCTTTCATGCATGATGCCTATCAAATGTGACCCATTTCATTTTCATTCCATGGGAATGTTCATATACGCTTTTTTTTTGTAACCTTTCAATAAAAATATTTGAATATAAAGTGAACTATGATAAAACAGAAGATTTGAACATATCATTGCTCCCATCTTTGGTATCCCAGCTTCGATGTAATTTTACACAGGATGGGCCTCTACTACGTTACACATTGTGTGGTCGGACCCTTATGCCTCTTTCCCAAATACTTCCCTCTTGTCATAGCAAGTCATTAGCATGGTTGGAATACACTCAACTTAAAACATTATGTGAGTAAACAGCACTGTACAAATCTCCTGACACATTCTTCCTCGGCTTTTGAATCTCTTCTGTCCCAATCATCTAGACCCGAACATGAGCTTTCGCAGGTTTACCTGGTTTTACTGCAAGAGATTTGATCCGAATCCTTCTCCTTTCTTTCAAAATGTGAGCAGAAATTAAACTTATCCGTGAAGTTGGACTGGGACAAGATACTGGCTGTATCATACAAATTATCTGTTTATTCTTATGCTCATGAACGCAATTACAAAATCCTGTCTAGTTGGTATCGATGCCCTACGATTTTGCATAAAACTGACCCATCTATTCCTGAGTTATGCAGGAGTTGCTTAGGTGCACCTGGTACTATGACCCATATTTGGGGCACTTGCCCAAAAATTCTTTTTTTCTGGGAGAAGATTCTCAATTTGTTTACTACATTAGTGGGTGACTACATTCTGAATGAGCCTAGGATTACTATATTGTCTATGTTGCAAGTTTCGTAAAAGCAAATTAAAAGAAGTCTGGTGCAACACTTTATTACGACAACTCTTTCTGTAATTGGCAGGCATTGGTGTCAGACTAAGGCTCTATCTATGGCTGAATGGACTTGTGAGGTTGACAGGATTGAGTATATGGATTGGGATGGGATGAGAATAAATCCGAATTATTCAAACTCATGTGGACAGTATGGTCTCACTTCAGATTGTCAGTGGGTTTTGACTCCTTTATTTCAGCTTAGAGCAACATTCCTTTTATTGATTGACTTTTCTCCCTTGTTCTCTATCCTCCCCCCCTGCCATCCTTGGGGGTGTCTGTTCCCTTCTCCCTCCCCCCTGTTTTTTTTTTTGTTCTTTTTCTTTCTCTTACTTCTCTTTCTTTTTTCCCTGTTCTCTACATTTTTGTCCTTTCCATCCGTAGCTTCTTGGTGCTCTGACATTACTTATTTACGGGACGCTTTGATGCTTTATACTTTCCGGAAATTATTTTCCACACTAGTTTTGGATATGATACCATAATTTATATCAAGAAGTTGCACATTATATTGGAATTTGTATGTGAGGATGTTATACTTTTGCACAGTTAGTCTTCTGTTTTATTTTAAAATGTATTGTACTTCTGCATTGTGGTCAAATCCTTCATACTTTCTAATAAAAAGAGATTAAACATAATTTTCATAACGTAACTGATATCAGAGTTCATTATTTGCACTAATTTGAAGACAAAATAAAAAGCAATAATATGCAAAAATATATATTAATAATAAAAATCTGTGCAAAATGGTAATGAAATATAATAGGTGATGATAAATAATAAACAAATCAAAATAGCAGTACAATAATCTGATCCAAAATAATGGTTAGAAATTCAAACCAGCAATTACTTTCAAATATTAATGAATTTAAATCAGCTGTCTAGAAATTGCAGCAGGTGACTTTCAGGAATTCAACATGTGACAACGGCTATGCAAATCAACCACGTGATCTCTCTAGAACCAGATATTCAAAGCTCAACCAGTACCTTGGCATGAATTGATTTGGAATACCATGCACAAGCCAATCCAATCAGCTTAGAATCTATCTGAGGTCAAGATCAAATGTTCCACTAAGTTGTCTACTATATATATATACACAGTATATCTCCAGCTAAACCATTGACCTGAAGCTGAAATGAAAATAATTTATTACTTCACATTGGAGACGTGGTTTAGCTATAGCGGCGTGAGGAAGCTCCAATGCTGAGCCGAAGCGGGGGGATATTTCGGCAATCCACTTAATCTGCTAGCCTCAATCACGGACACACCTGGCACCCCCAATAACCAATATATCACCTGCTACATCTCTGTACAGGAAGACTCAGGCACTGCCATGAGTTCCATTGTACAGAGAGGTAGTGGGTGATATATTGGCGATTGGGTGTGCCAGGTGTGTCCTTGCTTTTTCCTCGCTTCAGCATATCACCCACTACCTCTTTGTACCGTGTTGCCACTGATGGACTCCCCTTGGATGACTCCACCAGACCCAGCAGTCTCATGAAGCTTTCTCCCACGGATGACCAGGATATCCGCCGGCTCCTACAAGCTCTCCCCACAAAGGGAGACATTCGGCAGATGCTTGACCAGCTCTCGGGGACTTTACGAGGTGAGATTGCGGACCTCCGCTCTACTACTTCAGCGGCTGAACAGAGGCCCAGCAGGAGGGTACAGTCTTCCATATCTCTGCCATGGAAAACCTACTGCACCAACACCAAGGCCTGCTTACCCTGCAGCTGCAGCGAAGAACAGGAGCAGACAAAATAAATGTCAGGCCGGAGCTGACCTGAGAACAATGGTAACAAGCATCTTTAACCGCCTCCAGCCCTCCATATAAGGAAATGACAGGACCACGGCGGTTCTCTTGTTCTGGGAGGACGTCATATGATGTCCTCCCACTCTAACTGTGTGTGCACAGGGCACTGATGATCAGTGTAGCCCCATCAGTGCCACCTGTCAGTGCCCATCAATGCCACCTATCAGTGCCCATCAATGCCACTTGTCAGTGCCCATCAATGCCACCTGTCAGCGCCTACCAGTGCACATCAATGCCACATATCAGTGCCAGTCAATGCTGCCTATGAGTGCTGCCAATCAGTGCCAGTCAGTCCCACGTATCAGTGCCTGTCAGTGCCACCTAACAGTTCCCATCAGTGCCGCACAACAGTGCCAGTCAGTACAGCCTATCAGTGCCAGTCAGTGCTGCTTATCAGTGCCATATATGAGTACTGCCTTTCAGTGATGCCTGTCATTGCCCATCAGTGCCTCCTCATCAGTGCCCATCAGTGCAGCCCATCAGTGCCCGTCAGTGCAGCCTATCATTACCCATCACTGCAGCCTCATTAGCACACATCAGTGAAGGTGAAAAATTACTCATTCACAAAATGTTATAACAGAAACTAAGGAAAAAACTTTTTTTTTCAAAATTTTTAGTTGTTTTTGGTTTGTTTAGCAAAAAATAAAAAACCCAGTGGTGATTAAATACCATCAAAAGAAATCTATCTGTCTCAAAAAAATTCTAAAAATTCCATATGGGTATGGGTGTTGCATGACCGAGCAATTGTCATTCAAAGTTTGACCGCGCTAAAAGCTGGAAATTGGCCTGGGCAGGAAGTGGATGAAAGTGCCCAATAGACAACTGGTAATATTCTGTTGAGAAACCCCACAGATACTCATATCGAGCTGGATTGGGTGCACAGAGTTCCGGCAACTACTCGCCCCTCTCAGTTGGAGCCAAGAGACGGGTACACTTCTATACAATTAAAGAGGACATTTTACAAGCAGCGTGGCAAAGAGGTTCTCTAGATTTTTATGGAGCCACAGTGCAACTCTTTTTGGACTCTGCCCTCAAACACTTTACCGCCGGTGCCAGATGAGGCCTCTGCTAGACCATTTGTGAGCTCAAAGGGCAACTTACAGATGGGGCTTCCCTCTATCTCTCACGGTCAAAAAAGATCATCGCAAATTTTCAACTCCAACACCCTGCTCAACTGCAGCAGCTATTTCAGTTCCTGGATTGTGAGGCAGTGGTGGTCCCCGACTGGCTGGACCTTCCGGAGCCTCGAAAAGCTTTCTCCGGATTTTGCCTGAGGCCTCAAAGACAGAGACGCCTATGCTCCAGATGCCCGAGTTCCGCTTCTGCTCACCCAGATCCAGCAGTATCCAGAAGACTGGTCACCGGTACTACACCTAAGGTACAAACCAGACTCTGGCCTTTGTGAATGGACTCACCTCCTCTCTTCTCCTCTACCCTCCTACCTTGCCTGTCTTGGTCATTGAAGATGACTATATTGTTCTAGCTAACGGAGCCGATAAGGTAAATGGACCTTCCTGTTAAATGTAAAAGACTTTGACATATAATACTACGTACCCCATGAGCTCTAACCGTTGCCAGCTCAACCACCTCAGGTACTCGCCAGTAGCTCTATAGATGCAGCAGGGCCAGGCATTCAGATATTGACTGACTTGCCTTGCATTACTTGTTCTAGTTTTTTTTACTCAGGTGTTTATTCTCCACACACTCATTAAAGTGTGGGGAGTTCACCCCCTCTTTCGGATCCCTTGAGTAAGCTAGTGGCAACATGCTGCTTTGCACCTTCTAATGTGTGACGTTCTGAGGGAACCCATCAGAGGAGGATATCTCAGGAATATCACGGTGTTGTTTGAGGGATAATCTGACTGTTCATGGTTTGTAAGATAGGCAGCCGTATTGTTATGGTTATGAGGCTCAATACTTAAAGGCACTCTGGAATTGTCTTGTTTAGAAGACTGAGGCACTGGTCTGTTAAAATGTCCATGTGGTGCAGCGAACAACTGCCCCGTTGGTTACCTGCACCCAGTCCTCAACTACCTCGGTCCTTCATCATTCACGAGAAAGATACCGGTCTCTATCACCAGGCACATTCTCCTAGAGAATCATGGTATGGGGGCTACCGAGGACAGCGTCCACTTGCGGCCTGAGACTCTTTTTCCACCCCCCCTTACCCCCCATCCTCTTTTCCTCCCCTTTGCCCTTCCCTTCCTCTTCCCTTTGCCCTTCCCTTCCCCTCCTCTTTCCTTTGCCCTTCCCTTCCCCTTCTCGTCCCTTTCCCCTTCCCTTCCCTTCCTCCACCCTTTCCCCTCCTATATACCTCCCTCTCTACCCCCCTTCCCATAACCCCCCCCAAAGATGATAAGGTACTTTTATGTCTATCAGGAATTACAGACCTCTGAATTTATGGGTTCTTTGTATGGTACCTACCCAGCCACGCTGGGATCCTACGGCCACGTTATGCATAATGCTAGCAGATTTTTTCTTTTATATTTTTATTCCACTTGTTAACCCCTCCCATTTATTGGGCACACTTCAGTACACTGTCCTAGTCAACCACTTCCCCAATACAAATGCTTCTGCCCCACTTGGGGGCTTAGTAAGGGGTGTTTCAGAACCCCAGGTTCTACATTGCAGGTGAGGCCCATGCGTAGCATCTGACCTGCTTCTCCTCTTCTCGTTTCTCTCTCTCTTCTTTTTACCTTCTCAACTCCCTCTTCTACTCTCACACCTTTTCCTTAGTCCACCCCCCCCCTCCTATTTTTTCTTTTCTTCTCCACCTCTCCTCCTGGCAGCAACTCACCATGCCCAAGGTCACTTTCACAACATATAACATGAAGGGCTTGAATAGCCTGGAGAAACGCAGTAAGCCATTAAGCAAAATGTGGCACTATAGGTCTCATATTGTTTTCCTCTGGGAGACCCACTTTCCATAAGGACAAGATTCGAAACTGGACAATTTCAGATTTCCTACAGCATACCACAGCGCCTCCTTGTCCTCTAAGTCTAAGGGCATGACGATTCTTATTTCAAAACAAGTACAGTGGGTTGAAAACCAAATTGTTACTGATAATGAGGTTTGATTTGCTCTGATCAGGGGAGACCTTTGTGGGCAGCAGGGGCAGACTGACCATTCTGGCATTTGGGCATTGCCTGAGGGCCCAGGGTCAGTGAGAGGATCACTATCCAGTGACAGTGTGGGGAACGAAGGAGGCAGTCTCATATCCTGACCCAGCAGTAAATCACCTGTCACTTCACGTGGTGGCGGAGTGAGTCGGGTGACAGGTCTGGACACTGTGCTGGTGATGGAGATGGTGGGCGGTGGGAAGGTGAGAGGCATCTCATCCAAGTGCAGGGTGTTCACTGCACACACCCCTCCCCCATGGATGTTATGTAGCAGGAACAAAGTCGGAGGTGATCGGTGCAATGGAGGGACAGTGACAGCACCGATCTCCCTCCATGGATTTCAATGAACATGAATGAAAGCCGTGGGAGGGAGAGGCTTCCAGCTGCCTCATTGAAATCCATGCAGGGAGATCAGTGCTGTCACTGTCCCTCCCCTGCACCGATCATCCCTGACTGTGCATTGGATTTCCTTCCTGGACCCCCCCTCTGTGCTCCTCAGCAACCCCTCAGGAACAGAGGAGGGAGCAGTTGCTACAGAGGACTTCTTTACAGGATTAAAGGCAGCTTAGGTGCAGCGAGTGGGAACAGGGTACTGACATGTGGTAGATAACAGGGTATACTGGGCTGTAACTGGGGGTGCTGTGGGAAATGGAGGAAGAGAGCTCTGAGCAGAGCAATAATTAGAAGCAGGACTGTGTTGTTGCAAGCTGACTGAGGCTGGGTGTAACAAATCTGACCATGTCTGTAATACCGGTTGAACAAAGCTTAACTTACACGTAGCCTGTCTAAAGACTGCACTGCATTTATGCAATCCATAAGCACATGTGATGGACAAGCTGCATAATGGAAGCAATCTGGATCATGCTCATGGAAGCAATCTGGATCATCCTCCAACAACCATACCAGTGATTCCACCTGATCTGCACTAAATGGTGGAAAAAAGTCATCCCTGCTTCAGGGGTACAGGACAGAGCCAATTCAGCACAAACCTGGATCAATGGCTGCACCTCAAAAAACAACCTGCCCTGATCTACTAGGGAATGAGCAACCCGCATGCACTCTAGCAGCTGATCCCTGGCATACTTCTTCAGAATCTGATAGCCGTATACTCTGTCTTCCAAGACTAGCAGGGAGAGGTACTCAACTTCCTTAGGATGCATCCTTCGCAAACAACAAGCCAAGATGGCTTCCCTGTGCAGCCACTTCTGGTCAGGAATGGCCTTGGTGTTATGTCAGGGATCCAGGTATGATCAGAGATGTGTGGACTGACACAGGGAAACAGCAGGCTTCTGGAACACAGGCGTAGTCAGGCTGGAGAGGTGGAATGGTCAGGCAGGCCGTAAGGTACCGTCAGGCACCGCCCGGCGGGATCTCTGGGGACCCACAGAACAGGATTCCCCAGGGCGTGGAGTCTAAGCTCCAGACTGCCTTTTCACCAGAGCCCCTGATGGTGGGGATGGACTTGGCGCAGGACTGAGACCAGGCGGCCCCTGAGTGCACCAAACTGTGGTAGAGGGGTCCGCTGAGGGTATGTACCGGGGGAAAACCTGATGTGAAGGGGCTGGCAGGTTCGGACAGTAGTGACTGGATCTGTGGATGGATGACAGTATGGAGTGTAGCATTGCCAGACAAACCGGGTTGGTAACAGTGGAGGCAGATCAGTACAAATCAGCAGGCAAAGAGTAAACGGGTCACGAGCCAAGGTACAGCAACAGGAGGTCAAACAGCATAGGAGTAGGCAGAAGAATAGTCAGGGACGAGCCAGGAGTCAGAGCAGGAGAAGTCAGCAGAGGTCAGGATCAGGCAGGGTCGGCAACAAATCAGATAGGCAGAGGAACAGGAACACAGGATACAGGGTACAGGGGCTTATGGGAAACAACACCAAGGCACTGATCACAGGCCTGGTCCTGCTTAAATACACCTCCTGCAATCAGCCTCAGGTGATGGCCTGATTGCAGGAGTGAGATTCTGGCTGCTGAGAGCACCCGCTGGCCAGCCTTGGTACTGCAGCCCACAAGGCAGGTGAGTCCCACCACCATTGGCGAGTCCATTCCTGACACCTCCATTCCCTCCCTCCCTCCCTTTTCTTCCTTCCCTCTCATTCCTTCCTCGATCCATTCCCTCTCATTCCTTCCTCGATCCATTCCCTCTCATTCCTTCCTTGATCCATTCCCTCCCTTTTCTTCCTTCCTCCATCCCCTCCCTTCATTCTTTCCTTCCTTCCTTTTGCTCTCCCTCCCTCCCCTACCCTTCTTTCCTTCCTTCCTTCATCCATTTCCTCCCTCCTTTTTCTTACTTCCTTCCTCCCTCCCTACCTTCCTTCCCTCCCCTTCTGTCCTTCCTTCCTCCATCCATTTTCTTCCTTCCTTCCTCTATCCTCTCCCTTCACTTTTTTCCTTCCCTCCCTCCTCATCCTTCAACCATTTCTTCCTCCTTCCCTTCATTCCTTCCTTCCTCCATCCCCTACCTTCATTCTTTCCTCCCTCCCCTGCTTTCATTTCCTTCCTTCCTTCCTTCCTTCCCTGCTTTCATTTTCTTCCTTCCTCCCTCCCCTACTTTAATTTCCTTCCTTCCCTCCCTTTCCTTCATTCCTTCCTCCATCCTTTCCCTCCCTTTTCTTCATTCCTCCATCTCCTCCCTTTATCCCTTCCCTCCCTTACCTTATCTTCCCTTCCCTTCCTTCCTTTCTCTATCCATCCATTCCCTCCCTTCCTTTTCTTTCTTCCTCCATCCCCTCCTTTCATTCTTTCCTCCCTCCCCTCCTTTCCTTACCTCCCCTTCTTTCTTTCCTTCCCTCTCTCTCTCCCTTCCTTCCCTCTCTCCCTCCTCTCCCCTTCCTTCCTTCATCCATTTACTCCCTTCTTTTTCTTCTTTCCTTCTCATTCTTCCCTTCCTACAGTCCTTCCTCCATCCATTTTCTTCCTTCCTTCCTCCATTCCATCCCTTTCTTTTATTCCTTACCTTCATTCCTTCCTCTATCCTCTCCCTTCATTTTTTCCTTCCCTCCCTCCTCGTGCCTTCTGTGTCATGTCAAAAGTTGACCTTTAACCTTGGCTAGTAAGAATATCATGAATATTAGAGATAACTGCTTTTCTGACAGGCTAGTTTCAGATAGACTAGTACCCATCTCACTGCAAATAATGTATTACCTAGGTGATTCTGGAGAAAAAAAATCTACCTATATGTCTTACAAGACATTGAGGTCATTTTACTGAAACTTCTTATCTCACGTCTTCTGTAACATACCAATGTTGTAATATAATGAACTCAAACTAATTCTTTATCATTTTAAAGACATAATATTCACAATATACCAATATGTATTAATTGTTCAAACTAATTTTATATAGAAAAAATATACAGTATATGTATATGGAAATTGAATATAGTAATATAAAACCTGAATTACTTAAGTAAGCAAGAATTCATTTCATGTAATACTAATGATAATACAATGCAATTGACATTTTTGGTTAAAATATGCCTGTCAAATAATAATAACACCATATACAATGTAAAGTTTAATATGCACTCTTTTTCTAGCGGTTCATGGAGAAAAAATAATTGTGAACAGTTCTTTTGTCCTTTGTTCAGTCTAGACATGGACTCATCCATTTATCTTACAACTTGGTATCATGTCTAGTCTTTATCTTGTAGCTGTCTGATACCACCATACCTCCCCTAAATGTATAACTTGGGAACATAAGCTGTAATGATTTTGGAATGTTTGCTCTTAAGGGTTGTGTTCAGACATCATGAAAATAGAATATGAAGCACTAATGGCTTACAGCATGCCCATGTAGAGATGATAAGTTCAGGACCTCCGGTTTCATTTTGTGAGCCCAGAATATCCAACAGGGGTTACCTGTTTTTTTATGTCCTTCAGAAGTTTTGGTTTGGCTCCAAATTCCTGAATCTGCTACACACACAAAATCTACAGTAAACCCACAGCCCATCTCCAGATTAAGGTTTACAGCTCCCCACGTCTATTAATTGTCAGGGGCATGCCTCAGAGATGCCCTTGTTCTGCCCTGCTGTTCATTCTAGCAGTACAGCCCCTAGCCATTAGTATACGAGAAAATAAAAACATTCAGGGTATCCCCTGTGGTGGACAGACACACAAATGCGCATTATTTGCAGATGATATTTTATTGCTTCTCTTCTCCCCAGTCACCTCTATTCCTAACCTGTGTATAGACCTGAAATCCTTCTCCTCGATATCTGGCCTTTGCATTAATCATCATAAATCTCCGACAATGAACTTTTCACTGGATCAGAGAACTGTCCAGGCCAGTCAAAGCACCTTCCCATTTAAGCAGCAACCACTTGCTCTCCCCTACTTGGGAATCAAGTTGACCCCAAATTTTCAAGGTCTATACAAACAAAATTACCCTCCCCTATATAAAACATTTTCTGAAGATATGAGATGCTGGTCGACTAGCCCCCCCCTCCTTTGGTTTGGCAGACTGCACTCGCTCAAAATTAATGTTTTACCCAGGTTGCTATATATCTTTCGGATGCTTCCAGTGCCTCTAAATACGTCTGACCTGAAAAAGTTTCAATGCACAGAATCAGTGTAAGTTTGGGCCTAGGGTGAATAAAAAAAACTCTCCCTGCCAACAGGTTGACTGGGGGTCCCTGACGTGTTATGTTATTATCAGGCATCTAGAATCACTTAACATACGAAACACAGTCATCCAATTTGGCTGTGGCATGAATTTTCTATTATGCCTACAACCCCAGTCTGCCACTTGCTCAGAACTCTTAGAGACAAACTAAACTCCCTGTTCATAGATAGGGCCAAGGTGAAATTGGTACATTTTAGGCAGGCATCGTAAGAGTGTTTTGAGTTAAACTCCCCCCCCTCCCCTAGCCAGGAAAGATAAACAGTACCTAAATTGGTGGAATAAGGAAGCATTCACCTGGTTTAGTCAGAATAATATATTCAGAATGAATATTTTTTTTTTATTTAAATATTTATTAGTTTTTCATTTTTTACAAAAAAAATTCCATAAGAAGAGATAACAATACATATAAATATTCCATACATTTCTACCTTGCCCCTTCTAATAAATCTTTTCTTTCCCTCCCCTCCCAACCCTTTCCCACCCCCCTTCCCCCTCCCTCCCCTTTGCACGTTCTATACTCTCTCGAGGCCCAATAGTTTCTTAATTTATAGTTTTCTATACTTCTCTTTCAGTCCTGATTTTTCCTATTTTTCCCATCTTGTATAGTATATTCCCATCCTATCTTCCTGCATATTGTAAGATTTTTCCATTCTACTTATCTGATTTACTCTGTTGATCCAGTCTTCCTCCTTCGGCACCTCTGATTTTTGCCAGAACTTGGGTATCAACCCCTTTGCAGCATTTAAATAGTAATAGTGCCTGATTCTTTATACTTATTTACTGTGATCCCAACATTATGTAGGAGACACATCGTTGGGTCTAACCCTATGTCATTTCCAGTTATTATTTCTATTGAATTAACTATTATCTTCCAGAAAGCCTGAATTTTCGGACATTGCCACCAAATGTGAAACACCGTGCCCTCCTCCCCACAACCTCTCCAACACATTTTAGAATTCTCCCCCCTCATCTTGTGCTCAATACTCGGTGTAATATGCCATCGTGTCAAACATTTATAGTTAGTCTCCACGTCTCTCATACTAACATTCTCGTGTATCAATCTATATATCTTGTTCTATTGGTCCTCGTCTATCACCACCTCCATATCTCTTTCCCATTTCGTTATAAAAATTAACTTTGTGTCTGTGTCTAATTCTGTGAGTATTCTATAAACTTTGGCTATACCGTGTTTCCCATCTCTACGTGTTTCCAACAACCTTTCAAACATATTCCAATCCTTTTTTAATCTCAGGGGTTTTGGTAGTTTTCCAATAAAGCATTTTAACTGATGATATTTCCACTCGTCTATTCCAATAAAACTTTCTCCCTTCTTCTCTTTTAATTCTTTAAATGGTCTCAATTCCCTCTCTACCAGTACATCTCTCAGTTGGATAGCCAGAATAATATATTCAGAATGAATATTTTGCCACAATTACTGTATTTTTTCCAAGCCCTCCCAGTGAAATTACCAGTTTGGCAGGTGTTTGGGGCTTTTTCACCCAATCAGTGGTTTCCAGAAGGTCCTGGCAGTCTCTTTCTCTGTGGATCCCCCATCCACCCCACAAGTTCTCCGATCTCCTTGCAGTGCTCCATCCGGTCATCACGCTCCGGGTGACCTGCTGGCAGACTGTCTTGCTGAACAGGATGGCAAGGCTAGCGGTCAGCGACTTCTCTTTGCCTTTTATCTCTCTAACTCTGTGGCCTGGTCTAGTTCTATGGCGGTCCGCACAGATCTCTCCCCTCTCACTTCCTGTCCAGTTTCCCAGGCTTCTGTATATGAATGCCCCTGCCCACACGCCAGCTCCTATGGGAAATCTAGTCCTCTGATACACTACTCCTCAGCAAAGTCTTGCGGTTCAGCATACAAGGTCCATGGGGCTTTTCTGCAGAGTGCAAGTGTCACTGAGTTGCAGGACACTTCCACCTTGTGATTCTACTAACATCCTGCAACTTGCAATTTTAGCAGGGTGTTAACATTGGAAAGCCAGCTAGGCTAAAGAGATCCATCTTGACCCTGCCTCAGTTAAAAGGAGTCATAGGCTTTCTGGACCCAGTCAAATACTACAAGGCAACTCACCTATCTAGATTAGTAGAGTGATGCACACAGTACAGCATAACTCTGTAAGCTAGATTGCTTTAATAAATGTTGTAAAAGTGTACAGCACCTTCAAGGTTGCAATGGTTCAATAAGGTTAATGAATCCAACATATGACCATAAAAGATCAGGCATAAAAATACTGGAAAATCTGGACCCCATAGTTTCTTTATAGTGATCAAAGTGAGTGAGACATACAGGTGAAACTCAAAAAATTAGAATAGCATGCAAAAGTTCATTTATTTCAGTAATGCAACTTAAAAGGTAAAACTAATATATGAGATAGACTCATTACATGTAAAGCAAGATAGTTCAAGCCGTGTTTTGTCATAATTGTGATGATTATGGCTTACAGCTCATGAAAACCCCAAATCCACAATCTCAGAAAATTAGAATATTACATGCAATCAATAAAACAAGGATTGTACATAGAACAATATCGGACCTCTGAAAAGTATAAGCCTGCATATGTACTCAGAACTTGATTTGGGCCACTTTTGCAGCAATTGCTGCCTCAATGCGGCGTGGCATGGAAGCTATCAGCCTGTGGCACTGCTGAGGTGTTCTGGAAGACCAGGATGCTTCAATAGCGGCCTTCAGCTCTTCTGCATTGGTCGGTCTCATATCTCTCATCTTTCTCTTGGTAATGCCCCATAGATTCTCTATGGGGTTCAGGTCAGGCAAGTTTGCTGGCCAATCAATCCCACAGTAATCCCACGGTCATTGAACCAGGTTTTGGTGCTTTTGGCAGTGTGGGCAGGTGCCAAGTCCTGTTGGAAAATGAAGTCCGCATCCTCATAAAGCTCGTCTGCAGAAGGAAGCATGAAGTGCTCCAAAATCTCCTGGTAGATGGCTGCGTTGACCCTGGACTTATTGAAGCACAGTGGACCAACACCAGCAGATGACATGGCTCCCCAAATCAACACAGACTGTGGAAACTTCACACTGGACTTCAAGCATCTTGCAGTGTGTGCCTCTCCATTCTTCCTCCATACTCTGAGTCCTTGGTTTCCAAATGAGATGCAAAAGTTGCTGTCATCAGACTTTGGACCACTGAGCAACAGACTAGGTCTGTTTTTCTTTAGCCCAGGTAAGACGCTTCTGACATTGTTTGTTGTTCAGGAGCGGCTTGACAAGAGGAATACGACATTTGAAGCCCATATCCAGGATCCATCTGTGTGTGGTGGCTCTTGATGCACTGACTCCAGCCTCAGTCCACTCCTTGGGAAAGTCCCCAACACTTTTGAATGGTCTTTTCTTTACAATCCTCTCCATACTTCGGTCATCCCTGCTGCTTGTGCACCTTTTTCTTCCACACTTTTCCCTTCCAAATAACTTTCTATTAATGTGCTTTGATACAGCACTTTGGGAACATCCAACTTCTTTTGCAATTACCTTATGGAGGGTGTTGATGATGGTTTTCTGCACAACTGTCAGGTCAGCAGTCTTTCCCATGATTGTGATTCCTACTGAACCAGACTGAGAGACCATTTAAAGGCTCAGGAACCCTTTGCAGGTGTTATGGCTTAATTAGCTGATTAGAGTGGGACACTTTCAGCCGATAATATTGCACCTTTTCACAATATTCTAATTTTCTGAGATTGTGGATTTGGGGTTTTTCATGAGCTGTAAGCCATAATCATCACAAGTATGAAAAATCACGGCTTGAACTATCTTGCTTTGCATGTAATGAGTATATCTCATATATTAGTTTCACCTTTTAAGTTGCATTACTGAAATAAATGAACTTTTGCACAATATTCTAATTTTTTGAGTTTCACCTGTACATGAGATGCCATCTCTTTAAAATACTGGAAAACTTAAGTAAAGGAGATACTGCATATGTTCATTGGGCAGGTAATAGTACATGTACATAAGAAGGTGATAAGTAGAGAACATAACAAGTAACAAAAGGGTCACAATAGGTTGATAAATACTGAAACTACTACCGGTATTACAGGATGCCAGTCAATTCCAAAAGGAGCCAGAAGAAAATATGACTTTTTTATTGTAGGAGGCATTTTTAATTGCACAACTTTGCAATAACCTTTACAGCACAGGAGTGAGCGTCTATGAAACAGCGTCAACGGCAGAGACAGGTCAAATTACTATGCTTTTTCTTTTTCAGGGGTATATGCATTGAAGGAATTTGCTGTGTTATTGCTGGCTTACTTGGCACAGGAAATGGTTCTACTTCTTCAAGCCCAAACATAGGTGTCTTGGGAATTACTAAGGTAAACTTATAATGAATAGAGTGGTCACTGTTTTTACAATATCTATTAGAATAATAAAATTATTCTTCCGTATAAAAATATAAACAAAATAATTTCCAGGATGATTGATGCATTTTTTTTATTGTACAGAGCAAAATCCAGAGGTTGAGCTACTGGTTCAGATTGGTCACTCATGTAAAGTCAAATTGTTAAAAATGATAAGACGAGTACCCAAACCCATGTCTCCTTAACTACTTGCAGACCTACATGGACACAGTGGGAATTTGCAGGTTTCAGCCAATGATTTATGGCTGAGACCTTCTGATCGGCTGTGTCCAATCACAGCCCAGAGTTGAAAACACACAGGACTCTGCACAGAGAAAACAATCTGTTTCCTCTCCCTGCAAAGCAGGGAGAAGGAACAAGCAGATTTTTAGTTTAAAGCAGCACATATTACACACATTAACATCTGTTAGGCACACATTTAACCCATTGATTACCCCAAGATGATAACCTCTTCCCAGCAAGTGTCATTAGTACAGTGACATTTTATAGTTCTATCACTGATGACTGTATTAGTGTCACTGGTGATGTCATTGTAAGGTAGTCAGTCTGTCTATCTCCCACCCAGTGTCAGTTAGTGTCAGATTTCCCCCATCACTGATCACCGCTATTACTATGATAAGAAAAGAAGGAATACAAATTCCAGTATACATACCATAGTTTGTAAATGCTATAACTTTCACACAAACCAATCAATATGCACTTATTGGGATATTTTTTTGACCAAAGACATGTAGCAGAATACATTTTGGCCTAAATGTATGAAGAAATGTTTTTTTTTGTTTGTTTGTTTGTTTGTTTTTATTATTGGATATATTTTATAGTGGGAAAAACACCCAGTGGTGACAAAATACCACCAAAAGAAAGCTATATTTGTGTAAAAAAAAATTATATAAATAAATAACCCAGGGGCAGGCTGCACAGTGACTGATCACTGTGATAGCCAATCAAAGGCTATCACAGTGATCAGGTGATCAGGAACTGGGATTCCCAGATCCTGATTGCTAGTAGGAGTCCCAGTGCTCTCAACAAGAGCTCAGTCTGTGTCAGTGTGCTGGGAGAGTGTGATTAAGCATGCTCTCAAAACAAACACAGGAACACATATACATGGTGCTCAGGTTTCAAGCCCACTTCCTGGATGCTGCATATATGACAATAGCACAATAAGAGCAAGCAGGAGCATAGTCAGTGATCAAGCTGAAGCCAGTAGCCAAAGATATCAGATTAAGGGCTTGTTCATATGGTGCAGAGAGGTCGGTTTTTCTGCATGCGGTCAAGCTTCTCTCCCAAACATTAATCTGTAGTGGGAATACCACGTAGCATCATTAGTCAGGCTGTTGTAGGCATGAACTACAGCTGCAATAAGGTTTCCCCAATGCAGTTTCTTCTCTGGGGGCAAAGTTCCCAGTATATTCAACAGAGTGTGGTTGAACCATTCAAGTTGAGAATCTCTCTGGGAGGAATAACTGCAACCTTTTTTCTAAATCTTCTGAAGGACCCCTCCGATAAATTGTGCTGTCCCATACGTGCAGTCAGTCCCATTCTTTGTAGACTCTTTGTAGACGGAACTATTTAGTAGCAGGCTGGGATCTTGTTTGGTCAGAGCTTTATTATTAGATAGCTGTGGGGGATGGAGCAGTAGGAAGAGTGGAGGAGGTCAGCAAATTAGCAGGGGGTGGGGTAGGCTTCCCTAAAGAGGTGGGTTTTCAGGGTGCGCCTAAAGGAGAGGAGAGTAGGTGATAGTCTGATGGGTTGGGGCAGGGAGTTCCAGAGGATGGGTGACACCCTGGAGAAGAAATACTGGAGGCGGGCATGGGAGGAGGAGAACAGGGAACTAGAGAGAAGGAGGTCTTGTGAGGAGCGGAGTGTGCGTGTTGGGTGGTACTTGGATATTAGGTCGGTGATGCAATTTGGGGCAGTATGGTGGACAGCATTGTACATCAGTGTTAGGATTTTGAATTTGATCCGTTGCGCAATCGGAAGCAAGTAAAGGGATTGGCAGAGGGGGATGGCTGAAACAGAGCGGTTGGTAAGGTGAATGAGTCTGGCTGCCATATTCAGGATCGACTGAAGGGGGGATAGCCAGTGAGGAGGGAGTTGTAGTAATCGAGTCGTAATATGATGAGGGAGTGGATGAGCTGGGGTTAGGAACGTGCGCATTTTGGCGATGTTGCAGAGGTGGAGTCTGCATGAGTTTGTTAATGATGGGACTTGGGGCTGGAAGGATAGGTTGGAGTCCAGAATGACATCAAGTACTCTGGCCTGCGGGGCGGGTCTGATAGTGGCATTGTTGGACATGATGGAGAAGTCAAAGGGGGGTGGTGTGCGGGCTGGGGGGAAGACTAGGAGCTCGGTTTTGGAGAGGTTCAGTTTTAGGAAGTGGAGCGACATCCAGTCTGATATGTCATTCAGTAGGATTGTGATTCGGGCGGAGACTGAGGGGTTGAGGTGGGGGGTTGAGAGATAGATTTGTGTGTCGTCGGCATAGAGGTGGTAGTTGAAGCCGTGAGAGTGTATGAGTTGGCCAAGGGAGGAGGTGTAGATGGAGAAGAGAAGGGGCCCGAGGACGGAGCCTTGAGGGACCCCAACAGAGAGGGGAAGTGAGGGGGAGGTGGTAGCGTTCTAGGTAACGCTGAAAGAGCGTTGTGACAGGTAGGATGAGAGCCAGGAGAGAGCGGAATCTCTGAGGCCGAGGGAGTGTAGTTTTTTGAGGAGGAGGGGCTTCAGTGTGAGGAATGTTGGGTGGGGTGGAGGTCAGAGCAGTGGTGGGGCCGTGGGAGAGGGGTGATGAGGGGGAGGCTGTGTGAGAGGGGACGGGGTTTCATGTTCTTCCAAAGTCTAACTGAAAATGATTATGCCATCCAAGTACACCAAGTCCTCAGTTAGATTCATGTCTCCCACTGTGCGCTGCATCAGCCGTTGGAATGTGGAAAGAACAAAGAGAGGGCGCACAGGCTTAGTGCATTACCATAAAAAATGTTCAATAAGAAATAAAGTAGGTGTTGTACTCACAAACGACAATAAAGTCAAGCCACGTCATAAAAGAACAGCTGGGTCAACACCGCGCTGAGTAACAGTCCACAATAGGGAGTGTAGACATCCAATAGGCTGACACGTTTCGAGGACTTGCCTCTTCCTCAGAGCCCTTTTATGATGGGCCTTGACTTTATTGTCGTTTGTGAGTATTATTATTATTATTATTATACAGTATTTATAAAGCACCAATAGTTCGCTCAGCGCTGTACATTACAGAGGGGAACAGAACATGTGACAGAACAATACCAATACAATGCAAAACATGAGGGGATCGAGGGCCCTGCTCTTTCGAGCTTACAATCTAGGAGGGAGGGGATGGTGGCACAGGAGGAGATAGCTGTGGGGGATGGAGTGGTAGGAAGAGTGGAGGAGGTCGGCAAGTTAGCAGGGGGCGGGGTAGGCTTCCCTGAAGAGATGGGTTTTCAGGGTGCGCCTAAAGGAGAGGAGAGTAGGTGATAATCTGATGGGTTGGGGCAGGGAGTTCCAGAGGATGGGTGACACCCTGGAGAAGTCCTGGAGGCGGGCATGGGAGGAGGAGACCAGGGAACTAGAGAGAAGGAGGTCTTGTGAGGAGCGGAGTGTGCGTGCTGGGCGGTACTTGGATATTAGGTCAGTGATGTAGTTCGGGGCAGTATGGTGGACAACTTTGTACGTCAGTGTTAGGATTTTGAATTTGATCCGTTGCGCAATCGGAAGCCAGTGGAGGGATTGGCAGAGGGGGGTGGCGGAAACGGAGCGGTTGGAAAGGTGAATGAGTCTGGCAGCCGTATTCAGGATGGACTGAAGTGGGGATAACCAGCGGCGAGGCAGGCCAGTGAGGAGGGAGTTGCAGTAGTCGAGTCGTGATATGATGAGGGAGTGGATGAGCTGTTTAGTGGTTTCTGGAGTTAGGAACGTGCGGATTTTGGAGATGTTGCGGAGGTGGAGTCTGCACGAGTTTGTTAAAGAGTGGACTTGGGGCTGGAAGGATAGGTTGGAGTCCAAAATGACACCAAGTACTCTGGCCTGCGGGGCGGGTTTGATGGTGGCGTTGTTGGACAAGATGGAGAAGTCAATGGGGGGTGGTGTCCGGGCTGGAGGGAAGACAAGAAACTCGGTTTTGGAGAGGTTCAGTTTAAGGAAATGGAGCGACATCCAGTCTGATATGGTGTGTGATTCGGGCGGAGACCGAGGGGGTGAGGTGGGGGGTTGAGAGATAGATGTGTGTCGTCGGCATAGAGGTGGTAGTTGAAGCCGTGAGAGTGTATGAGTTGGCCAAGGGAGGAGGTGTAGATGGAGAAGAGAAAGGGCCCGAGGACAGAGCCTTGAGGGACCCCAACAGAGAGGGGGAGTGAGAGGGAGGTGGTAGCATTATAGGTAACGCTGAAGGAGTGTTGTGACAGGTAGGATGAGAGCCAGGAGAGAGCAGAATCTCTGAGGCCGAGGGAGTGTAGTTTTTTGAGGAGGAGGGGGTGGTCGACTGTGTCAAAGGCCACAGAGAGGTCAAGGAGTAGGAGCACTGAATAGTGGCCATTAGCTTTGGCGGTTAGCAGGTCGTTGCAGAGTTTGAGTAAGGCAGTTTCGGTGGAGTGTAGGGGACGGAAGCCGGACTGTAGGGGATCGAGGAGGTTGTTGTCGTTGAGGTGAGAGCATGGGCGGGCGTAGACTAGGCGCTCGAGGAGTTTAGATGTAAATGGGAGCAGGGAGATGGGTCTGAGGTTGTTCGGGTCATTGGGGTCCAGGGAGGGATTTTTAAGTATGGGGGTGATGTGTGCATGTTTCAGAGGGGAAGGGAAAGTGCCGGAGGAGAGGGAGAGATTGAAGATGTGGGTGAGGGAGCGTAGGATGGAGGGGGAGGGAGGTTGTAGGAGTTGTGAGGGGATAGGGTCGAGGGGGCAGGTGGTGAGGCGGGCATCAGAGAGGATCTTGAAGACTTCTTCGATGGTAGTAAGGTGAAAGGTGCTGAGTGTTGGGGGAGCTTCAGTATGAGGAATGTAGGGTGGGGTGGGAGAGGAGGTCAGAGCAGTGGTGGGGCCGTGGGAGAGGGGTGAAGAGGGGGTAGCTGAGTGAGGGGGAAGGGGGTTGGAGGGAGTTTGAGCAGCGACGAAGTCCCTGTGGGTTATGTCGAGGGGGAGGGGGGATGAGGGGGTAGCTGTGTGAGAGGGGACGGGTTGAGAAGGCGTGTGAGTTGCGGCAATGTCCTTGCGAATTGTGTCAATCTTGTTTTTGAAGTGATTGGCAATCTCAAGGGCAGTGAGTGAGGTGCTGGGTGGAGATGGGGGTGGCGAGAGTAGAGAGTTGAAGGTGGAGAAGAGTCGGCAAAGATTGGAGGAGAGGGCCTTGATGAGGGTCAGGAAGTAGGCTTGTTTGGCAGTATGGAGGGAGGAGGTGTAGGTGTGGAAGGTAGATTTGTAGCGGGTGAAGGCTTGTTGGGATTTGGTTTTGCGCCATAGTCGCTCCAGGGCACGACTGTGTCGTTTGAGGGTTTTGGTGTGATCAGTCTGCCAGGGCTGGAGCGGTTGGGGTCTGATGTTGCGTGTGGTTAAAGGCGCTAGTGAGTCAAGGGCTGTTGACAGCGCATTGTTGTAGGCGGTCATAGCCAAGTCGGGGCAGGACAGGGGGAGGATGCGGTCATGGAGTTGATCAGCTGCGGAGTGGAGGGAGGCAGGGTTAAGGTTGCGGAGGTTACGGCTGGTAGAAGTGTGACATTTGGAGGGGTAGGCGTTGGAGGATGAGGAGATAGAGAGGGTAATCAGGTTGTGGTCAGAGAGAGGGAAGGGGGTGTTAGTGAGGTTGTGGGGAGCGCAGCGGTTGGAGAAGACAAGATCAAGGATATTACCGTCGGAGTGGGTGGTGGATTGTATGCACTGTGCAAGTGCAAAGGAGGAGGTTAAGTGGAGGAGACGGGCTGTGTCCGGGTTGTCGAGGTTGACAGGGATGTTGAAATCCCCAAGGATGATAGTGGGTAGCTCACAGGAGAGGAAGAAGGGTAGCCAGGAGGAGAAGTCTTCCAGGAAGCGGGGTATGGATCCAGGAGGCCGGTATATCACAGCAATCTTCAGGGGGGTTGGGGAGAATAGTCGGACGCAGTGGGCCTCGAAGGAGGAGAAGGATAGGGAGGGGGGGTTTGGGAGGACTCGGAAGGTGCTCAGCGGTGACAGGAGCAGGCCAACCCCACCACCTTTACGACCAAAGGCCGCAGAGAGGTCAAGGAGTAGGAGCACTGAATAGTGGCCATTAGCTTTGGCGGTTAGCAGGTCGTTGCAGAGTTTGAGTAAGGCAGTTTCGGTGGAGTGTAGGGGACGGAAGCCGGACTGTAGGGGATCGAGGAGGTTGTTGTCGTTGAGGTGAGAGCATGGGCGGGCGTAGACTAGGCGCTCGAGGAGTTTAGATGTAAATGGGAGCAGGGAGATGGGTCTGAGGTTGTTCGGGTCATTGGGGTCCAGGGAGGGATTTTTAAGTATGGGGGTGATGTGTGCATGTTTCAGAGGGGAAGGGAAAGTGCCGGAGGAGAGGGAGAGATTGAAGATGTGGGTGAGGGAGCGTAGGATGGAGGGGGAGGGAGGTTGTAGGAGTTGTGAGGGGATAGGGTCGAGGGGGCAGGTGGTGAGGCGGGCATCAGAGAGGATCTTGAAGACTTCTTCGATGGTAGTAAGGTGAAAGGTGCTGAGTGTTGGGGGAGCTTCAGTATGAGGAATGTAGGGTGGGGTGGGAGAGGAGGTCAGAGCAGTGGTGGGGCCGTGGGAGAGGGGTGAAGAGGGGGTAGCTGAGTGAGGGGGAAGGGGGTTGGAGGGAGTTTGAGCAGCGACGAAGTCCCTGTGGGTTATGTCGAGGGGGAGGGGGGATGAGGGGGTAGCTGTGTGAGAGGGGACGGGTTGAGAAGGCGTGTGAGTTGCGGCAATGTCCTTGCGAATTGTGTCAATCTTGTTTTTGAAGTGATTGGCAATCTCAAGGGCAGTGAGTGAGGTGCTGGGTGGAGATGGGGGTGGCGAGAGTAGAGAGTTGAAGGTGGAGAAGAGTCGGCAAAGATTGGAGGAGAGGGCCTTGATGAGGGTCAGGAAGTAGGCTTGTTTGGCAGTATGGAGGGAGGAGGTGTAGGTGTGGAAGGTAGATTTGTAGCGGGTGAAGGCTTGTTGGGATTTGGTTTTGCGCCATAGTCGCTCCAGGGCACGACTGTGTCGTTTGAGGGTTTTGGTGTGATCAGTCTGCCAGGGCTGGAGCGGTTGGGGTCTGATGTTGCGTGTGGTTAAAGGCGCTAGTGAGTCAAGGGCTGTTGACAGCGCATTGTTGTAGGCGGTCATAGCCAAGTCGGGGCAGGACAGGGGGAGGATGCGGTCATGGAGTTGATCAGCTGCGGAGTGGAGGGAGGCAGGGTTAAGGTTGCGGAGGTTACGGCTGGTAGAAGTGTGACATTTGGAGGGGTAGGCGTTGGAGGATGAGGAGATAGAGAGGGTAATCAGGTTGTGGTCAGAGAGAGGGAAGGGGGTGTTAGTGAGGTTGTGGGGAGCGCAGCGGTTGGAGAAGACAAGATCAAGGATATTACCGTCGGAGTGGGTGGTGGATTGTATGCACTGTGCAAGTGCAAAGGAGGAGGTTAAGTGGAGGAGACGGGCTGTGTCCGGGTTGTCGAGGTTGACAGGGATGTTGAAATCCCCAAGGATGATAGTGGGTAGCTCACAGGAGAGGAAGAAGGGTAGCCAGGAGGAGAAGTCTTCCAGGAAGCGGGGTATGGATCCAGGAGGCCGGTATATCACAGCAATCTTCAGGGGGGTTGGGGAGAATAGTCGGACGCAGTGGGCCTCGAAGGAGGAGAAGGATAGGGAGGGGGGGTTTGGGAGGACTCGGAAGGTGCTCAGCGGTGACAGGAGCAGGCCAACCCCACCACCTTTACGACCGATGGGCCTGGGTGAGTGGGTCCAGGTGAGACCTCCGTAGGAGAGTGCAGCAGGGGAGGTAGAGTCAGTGGGCTGGATCCAGGTTTCCGTAATCGCCAGGAGGTTGAGGGAGCGGGAAACAAAGAGGTCGTGGATGGCGGTAAGCTTGTTGCACACCGATCGGACGTTCAGGAGTGCACATGAAAATGGGGGGGAGATTTTAGGGAGCAGGGGGACAGATACTAAGGTGCGGGGGTTGCGGCAGGACGTGGAGGTGGGAGGGTTTTGTGCGGGTGAGGGAGGTGGTGGAGGGCCAGGATTCGGGGAGATGTCCCCCGCGGTTATGAGGAGAAGGGTGAGAAAGGTGGCATGGGAGCGGGATGTGCAGGAGCGTGAGAAACTACTAGTGGAGGTGTAGGGGTCAGTGGGAGAGTGGAGTAATAGGAGGAGGTGGTGGGTGCCGTAGAGGGGCGAAGGAAGCAGTGAGGACACAATATACAAATGTTTGGGAGGAGCAGAGGGATATAGTGAATGGATTTTGGGAACAGAGGAGAGGAAAATGAGGAGGATTGGAAGAGGCATTTTGGGGAGGTGATGAAAGCAATAGTAGGGAGATGATAGCAATGAGGGGTAGATGTACAAGTTTTGGGGTGGAGCAGAGGGGTAAAGAAATGAGATTTGGGAACAGAGGATAGTAATATGAAGAGGAGAAGAGGGGTGTATTATATAAAAGGTACATGGAGTGGGACTCAGGTATGTAAAAGATGTTTCCTTGCAGTCTGTCCAGCATGCAGTAGAGTTTCTTGCTGTTGTTGTGTCTTCCTGCTGCTTAAGTTCTCCTGCTTTAGTTCAACTGCTGCTGAGTACAACACCTACTTTATTTCTGGGCTCTGAGGAAGAGGCAAGTCCTCGAAAAGCGTCAACCTATTGGATGTCTAAATAATTACCGCGCTCTAATATCATCAAAAAAGTGTAAATCAAAAAAGTGCAAAGTGCTTGTAAATAAATAAAATAAAAAATATATAAGTAATATTTGATATACCGTAACTCATTAAATAAATAAAATTAAACTTGTGAAAAATAAATTCATAACATATTAGCATGTCACTATATATGCAATCCTTATAACAATGTGCAAATCTTCCATTGGTGAACCTCAAAAAAATTCATCATATAAAGATGCAATAATTTGATAAAATAAGAAATAAATACATTTAAAAATGAAAATTAAATAATAAAAAAAGTCTAATGTGAAAAAACGACAATAATGTCCCAATGTGCAAAGATGAATATCCAGCCTAGATAGATATACTCTCCTTCAGTATGAAGATATGGTCTTTGCAGTGATGCTGAAAACCTGTGTGACTGCAGGACTGTGAGGGATACTCCCTCCTTTGATCCACTCCTTAGTCCTCTGCCTTTGTATTCTTCGTATGTCTCATGCAAAAAAGAGATAAAAGATATGGTGTCTTATCCCAGGGGTAAAACAGCTTTTAATGTGCTTCCATATTGCACTCACATTTAAAATAATACATTTGCACTTTGTATATGTATAAGATCCCACAGCTTGCAGCTGAATCAGAACGAAGGGTGTGTGTCCACACACCTTCAGTACTCGCCGTATCGTAGATAGAATGCGCAATGACGTCACTGCCCCTCCCCAAAATTAAAATTGAAGAAAAGTGAAAAATAGAAATAAAAACAAGTTTAATTTTATTTATTTAATGAGTCATGGTATATCAAATATTACTTATATATTTTTTATTTTATTTATTTACAAGCACTTTGCACTTTTTTGATTTACACTTTTTTGATGATATTAGAGCGCGGTAATTATTTAAACTTTTTTTTTATAAACGCACATCACACGAGAGTGGGCATAATAACCAGCGATCTAGTACACATATTTTTATAATATACCTTGGTGGCTCGCAAGTTTATTTCTTTGTATTAACCTATTGGATGTCTACACTCCCTATTGCGGACTGTTACTCAGCACGGTGTTGACCCAGCTGTTCTTTTATGACGTTCCTTGACTTTATTGTCGTTTGTGAGTACAACACCTACTTTATTTCTTATTAAACATTTTTTATGGTACTGCATTAGGCCTGTGTGCCCTCTGTTTGTTCTTTCCTCATTCAGTATATTTGGATTTCCCCGGTCTGTTGAGGGCAGCAAGGTGTGCAAGTTCCAGGACATTCTTAATGGGGTTGTAGCCTGCATCGAGTCCATCCCCAAGTGCAGGAGAATTTGTGTTAGCCGTTTGAATGTGGCAGGAGCCCCTGATAGTCCTTAAGGCATCCTACTGAACTTTAAGAACCCTAATGGGCAGATGAATGACGTCTTTTCTCAATCATCCGGATGCATGGGAATCTGATAGTACCCACTTTTCAGATCTAGGATACTGAACCATTTCACTCCTGACAGACATTGAAGGGTATCTTCAGTTCAAGGAATGGTGTACTGATTGGGAATGGTTCTTCTGTTCAGAGTTCTGTAGTCAATATACATCCGCAGGGTCCCATTTTTCTTCCCTACTACTACTGCTGGATAAGGACTCCTGGTTTCCCGAACAACTCCTGACTTCTTCAGCTCAGCAAGTTGTTCTGTGAGGTATTCTAGGTCAGCCAAAGATATTCGCCTTGCTCTCTCTCTAAATGGCCTGTCTTCTTGCATCCACTATGGTGAGCCCTTTTTGCACATCCCACATCAAATTAATTAATGGAAAACATATTTTCCCACCTTAACAACTGATCCTTGACTTTTTTCTCCTACGTAGGATATAGTGGGGTATGCAAGGAAGAAAACTCCCCTTCTGAGTTTTCTCTGGACTGCCCCTACACCAAATCAGTAGGTGTTACGAAAGTAGCTGAACTCTCTTGTCCAATCAACATTCCGGGCTTTAACCTGATAGGGGACTTCCAGAGACTAACTGGCACCATCCCTCCATCCCAGGAAAGGGCTATTGTGGGTACTATTTCAGGGACCATCTCCACTCCCCACTCTCCTTGTCTCGAATCAGTCTCCAAGACAATGAAGGGTCCCAGCTGATCCCAAATCAACTTGACTGTGGCCTTTATACAGACCATTTCACCAGGCTGCAGCACTCTTTCCCTGGCTCCTAGTCTCCACAATCTTCCCACTCCTTCTGTTGGGGCTGTTCCAAACCACTCGTTAAAAGGCTTGATGCAATTGAGAGTGTATTCCCTTGAGTGTGAGGTCTTCATTCTCAGCTAGCAGAAAAAGCAACATTCTCACTAGGTCAGTCATGGTTCCAATTAACAGAGGGTTTTGTCTCGTCCCTGGCAGTCTGGAACATACAACTGCTAACGAATCAAATGGATCAGGCAACTCAGGCTGTGAAAAAATGAATTGTCCCAGAAGTAGTCCAGAGACAGAGAAAGAGAGTGAAAGTCTCAGAGGGCCCACAGCTGTAGTGATTTACAGTCTCAGGATGGGAAAGCAGGATTGCGTAGCAATGGACTATATTGATGCTTTATATGCTATGTTCAGCCAAGTGGATAAACTTCCAGACCTTTTGTATAAGTTTGAGCACACTCATCAGCTGAAGGGTGAGAGACTTTCTGAACACATTACTCGAGTAGATAAAACTCTACATCAGATTATTCTAAAGAAAGGGATCGATCCTTAGGATGCTTATAAAGTTTGCCTGGAGTGGATTCTACAAGGTGCCTGACCTAATCATCCAATTGTGCTGAAACTATTACTCAAGGGATCACAAGCAACTCTCACTTTTCCTGAATTAGTGAGAGAGGTGAGAAGGGAGGAAGCTATATAAGAGGTGAAGAATCAAGAACCGAGAGAACTGCCAAAATCTGCTTCCAAGGAAGAAAAAGTGTTGACTCGGGTGGTACAGGTAGATAAGTATTTCACTGTTGAGGATAGTGACGGGGAGACAGAAGCAGATGAACTCTCAAGCTCGTCCTTCACCAAAACTGTCAGTAAAGCAGCCCCTGCCAAACTGCTGATTTAAGTTGCTCAGGTTTAGAATCAGATACAGCACAGCTTTCTATGGGTAATGGAGACACAAATGAAAATGCAGACAGCCAAACCAGATCAGAGGGGAGCCCATGCTTCAGCCTGTGAAGAGCGGAAGTACTTCCGATGTGGAGAACCTGGACATTTTAGGGCTTAGTGCTGCAGGAAAAAGACTGTGTAAGAACAAACGTCTGAAGTGCTAAGGCCAATACAAAAGCTTCTTCTCACTAAGAAAGGGGGGTAAGGAGAAAGCAGGGAGCATGGCTGGCTCTTTACCACTTCAATTCACTGCTGCCTCTGTTCCTGCCCACCTCACTCGACTTGCTTGCAGCTGACAATGAAGCTGTGTTGAGGATGGTTGGATGTAGAGGTGCTGCCTTCCTCCCATGAATGCTGTGCCTGGGTTAGTAAGCTCCTCCCCCAAACCTTGGACGGTACTCAGCTTCAACAAAGGTCATGCAGGAGAGCTGCCCCTCATGACACTGAGCACAGCTGAGATCGGATTCTTCTACAGACACAACCCCAAACTTAACAGTGTGTTGCTGGCTGTTGCAGCTCTGACCTGTGAAATCCTCAGACAGGCAACACGGCTGCAACAGCCAGCTACACGCTGTGCAGTTTGGGGTTGTGTCTGTAAAAAAATCCGATCTCAGCAGTGTGGGGAGGAACAGCTCTGATGAGTGTCCTGCCAGTAGTCACCACATCCTTGGCCCTGCTTGTGCCTTGCTTTTCCCTGCTACCCCATCCTATGCCCCGATGATCCAATCCTGTGCCCTGCTGATGCTATCCTATGCCCTACTGATGTCATCCTATACCCTGCTGACTCCACCCTCTGTCCTGCTGGGCCCATCCTATGTCCAGCTGACACCATTTTCTGCCCCATTGACCTCATCCTCTGCCTTGTTGACCCTGTGCTATGTCCCGCTGATGACTGTCCATGTCCTGCTGATCCTATACTAAGCCCCACTGACCCCATCCTCTACCCTGATGACCCCTGTCCTCTACCCTGATGACCCCTGTCCTCTACCCTTCTCATCCCTGTCCTCTTCCCCACTGACCCCATCCTTTGCCACGCTGACCATGTCCGGATGACCCCCATCCTTTGGCCCAATGACCCCTGTCCTCTACCCTGCTGACCCCTGTCCTCTACCCTGCTGACTCCTTCCTCTGCCCTGCTGACCCCATCTTCCACCCTGATGGCCCCTCTCGTATGCCCTGCTGACCCCATCCTTTGCACTACTAACCCATGTCCTCTGCCTACTGACCCCTGTCTTCTGCCCTGCTAACCCCTGTTGATGCCTGTTCTCCACCCTACTGGCCCCTGTCATACACTCCCATGCTGACCTCCTATTGTCTGCCCTGCTGGCCTCTGTACATTGCCCTAAAAACTTCGGACCTCCTCTGCCCCGATATTATTTACCGCACCCTCACATCAGACAGGCTGGATCGGGTCCTGGTGCTGAGTCAGATGCACTGCTCTGCCTGCTTTAATTTTGCACTGGTATTTAGCCAGTTATTTGGAACTGCTAATTTAGAAGTGTAGGAATTGGGCTGATCTGATTTGCGAAGGTGCAGAAATTGGGATGATCTGAGGTCTGAAAGTGTAGAAGTTGGGCTGATATGAGGTGTGAAGGTACAAGAATTGTACCTGATTTGCAGTGTGATGCAGCTGACTTGTGATGTGAAGTTGAGGGATTTAGGGTGATCTGAGATGTGAAGCTGCAGGAATTGGGATGATCTGAGGTGTAAATGTGCAGGAATTGTGGCTGATTTAAGATATGAAGGTGTAGAAATTGGGATGATCCGAGGTGTGCAGGTGCAGAAATTGGGATGATCTGAGGGGTGTAAGTGTAGGTACTGAGGCTAGTCTGAGATGTGAAGGTGCAGGAATTGGGGTAATCTGAGGTGTGAAAGTACAGGAATTGGGGTTATCTGAGGTATGAAGGTGCAGGAATTGAGTCTCATCTGAGGTATGAAGGTGTAGAACTCTGTGCCACCTGAAGAGTATTTTCTATCCCATCTTTTGGCATTTGTTCTTGAGGCAGGATTTCTGGGCAGAGTAAAATATGCTCTCCTGTGGTTTTGAGAAAGTCCGTCTCAACCCCTTCTACCATATTGGGAGGAAGGGCTGGAGTCCACCACTATACCCACCACATTTCCTGATTACTCATTTTCTGAGATCTACAGTTATTAGAGAAAGAAAGACAGTGGTGTAACGTAATGAATATACATGGGCAATTATTGACAGCATGTATTTTTGCATTTCATTTTCATTGCATTTTCTTGTACATGTATTAGTTTGATTTTAGGATTTGCTCATTAACAGGACTCTAGACAAAGACTTGTTATAAAATGCAATTTTCTATTAAAGTAAAATCATTCTGGAAAAAAAAACTAATTCCATCAAAATACATGCCCTTTCAAATTTTTGAAAATATGCAGGTTTGTAGTGACACTATCTTTCTTGATCTTGTGAACATAACTAAGCACTGCACATTGGGATTTAGATCAGTATGTACACTCATGTACACTGCAGCTCAAAGAAGCTGCTCATACAGGCGTTTGAGCTGTTTTGAGCTTTTACTTTTTTCTGCCTCTTAACTCTCCTCCATGTGCCCATGCACACTTTAGAAGTTATCAGGCATATAAGCTTACAGGCATAAATAAAATCCAGGCTCTTTGGGTTTTTCTTTCTGCCTGTAAACGTATATGCCTGTAAATTCCTGGAAATGGTTATAGTGTGCATGGACACATAAGCTGACATGGAGGAGAATTAACAGGCAGAGAAAAGTAAAAGTTTGAAACAGTTCAAATTTGTGTAGGAGCAGCTTCTTTGAACTGCAGTAGGCATGAGGCCTTAAGGAACAATAACAGTCCACACCATCATGTGCAGCTGATCTGAAAATGTGACAATAACTAATTTCAAATTAATGACTTTTATATTTTGCTTTTCACAGGTTGGCAGCAGACGAGTAGTCCAGTATGGTGCTGGAATTATGTTTATTTTAGGAACAATTGGAAAGTTTACTGCCTTGTTTGCATCGATTCCAGATCCCATCCTTGGTGGAATGTTTTGTGCTTTATTTGGTAAGAAAAAGGCACAATTAAATGTATTATTAGTGTTATTACCTGTTTTTTTTTCAGATGTTATTTTATTTTTTTCCATAACACATATAAAATGAGAAAACACAACTAAAAACAAGCAATTTCGCTATTATGACAAAAGCGTCATCAGTTCATCGGTTCATTGTCAACAAGTATTCCAAACGTTCCAAGAATTCTAAAGTAATAAACAAAAATAAAACAAAGGCATATTATTCTATTATTCTTACTATTATATTAATATTATTCTATTATTTTATTACGGTATTATTATTCCAGGGCAACTGATACACTGTATCATCAACAGTATATAAAATAATTTTTCAAGATATGCCAACCCACTTCACATATACTCCCACTTTTTATTGTAGACTTAAACTAGAGCATGGAGCGTCTATCTATTTTCTCCATATTTTTTCAAACTTCCAAAAGGCATTTCATTGAGCATTAGTATATTTCTTGAACACTACGTATTTATCCATTTCCCGAATCCAGTCACCAAGGGTTGGGTGAGATTCAAGGAGAATCTATTAACCTGTGGCCCATAAAAGTAATTTCCTGGTATTTAAACAACAGTGATAAATATACAGTAAACAGGTCCCCAATAGCATCAGTCACAGTTCATATAAAACTCACCTATAACATATGATAAATGTGATTACAAACATGCACATAATGTTCCTCAACAATATATAAGGTAAGGATTAAATAATAAGGGAATGGTAAGGATAAAACCAAAAGAATTAGAAACTTCAACAGTAACCAGTTCTTCATTACTTCATAACTTTGGTAAATCTACACTCAAAATATGCATTTAGGAATAAGCTGAAGATCACTGCCAATGTTTTGGCAAACTTGTTGTATTTATTATTTTTTGTTGCCAACATCCTTTCCGTGGAACAGTGATAGTTAAGGTCTTGCTTTACCCTCCCTTTTTCTATGGGGTAGATCAGCCTTTTTCAAAAAGGGGGCCACCATAGGTTGCCAGGTGTGCCGCTGCTGTCCGATCCCCAGCCGAACTGTAAATCAGCAGTGGAGAGCTTGGTCAGGCTGATTTCACATACGAAAGTGAAAGGGAAAGGGAGAGCTGTCTTGCGAGTATGTGCTCTGCTTTCTGTCTCTCCCTACAGTGGAGTACCCGGCAGTTAGAAGGTACAGTACTGCTGATTTTATTTATATATATTATATATATATATATTTATTTATATTATGTAACAGTGCATGGCCCTGTCACAGGATCAAAACAGAAAACAGGTAGAAGTGGTCTGGTAATGGACACAGAGTGTAGATTGTGAGTGGAGAAAACTGCTGATGCAGGTTTCTCCTGATTTTGATATTTCTGGATGGGGCTCCGTAGCTTGGAGATTTCAAAGTGCCTTGGGAGGAAAGAAATCTCCAATCCGGTGTCCAGAGTTTGAAGTCAACCAGCAGGGTTTGGGCCCAGGTGCTCACAGCCCATATAATGATGGTTTGAAGAGCGTTGCAAGGGAGGAGTGCAGTGGCTGTCATTGAGTGTCTAGGTGTGAGACAGAAGATGTGTGCATTGAAGAGCTCAAAGCTGTGTGCGTTGAAGGGCTCAAAGCTGGGTGCATCAAAAGAGCTCAATGCTGTGTGCGTTAAAGGAGTCCAACGCTGTGTGCTGGGACTAGCCAGTGGTCTGGAAGACCCATATTAGCAGAGGTACTGCTAACCAGCAGGGCTGATGTGGAGTAGCCAGGAGGCTTGGTAACTTTTCAATTGTCTTTACCATTGAAGAAGAACCCCTGCGTGGGAAAGCTGTTTTCAGGGCTTGGTTTTATTAAAAGGCACTTTTATTAAGAAGGCAAGAAACAAAATCTCAAAAGTCCAAAATAAGCTTTCCCACACAGGGGTTCTTCCCAATGGTAAAGACAAATTAAAAGTTACCAATCCTCCTGGCTACTCCTTATCAGCCCTGCTGGTTAGCAGTACCTCTGCTAATATGGGTCTTCTAGACCACTGGCTAGTCCCAGCCCCAGGGGCGTATTTGCCGCGAGGCAAACAAGGCATTTCCCTAGGGCGGTACTTTTTAGGGGGGGCGGTGCGGTGCCCCCCCTTCCAACAGAAGCGACACTAAGTACAGGGGCGGGCAGGGGGCTGCTGTGTCTTACCTGGCTCCAGTCCCAGTCCCACGACGATTCAGTCCAGGAAGCGCTGCTCCTTCATTCACTCCGGCTGTTCCCTCACTCGATGTTCGCGCTGCCGCTCGGCTCCACCTCCTCACCGGTGATTGGGCACCAGAACTGTAGCTCAGGAAAGGCACACAGGCGGCCAATCACCTGCAAGGAGGCGGAGCCGAGTGGCCCCGCAAACATCGAGTGAGGGAGCGCCCGGAGTGAATGAAGCAGGACAGCTGACCGCCCGGTAAGTGTGCTGTGCTCATGGTGCTGCTGCAACCAGGTATGCTGCCTGCAGCAGCACCTAGGCTGGAGCAGGGGTCAGCAAGTTAAGTGTCATTGGTGTCAGTGGGAGGAATAGTGCCCCATCATTGGTGTCACTGATACTAATGATGGGGCATTATTCCTCCCACTGACACCAACGATGGGGCACTATTCCTCCCCCCACTGACACCAACAATGGGGCACTATTCCTCCCCCCACTGACACCAACGATGGGGCACTATTCCTCCCCCCACTGACACCAACGATGGGCACTATTCCTCCACCCACTGACACCAACGATGGAACACTATTCTTTCCCCCACTGACACCAATGATGGGGTACTATTCCTCCCACTGACACCAATGTTGGGACACAATCCCCCCCCACAGACACCAATGACGGGGCACTATTCCCCCCCACTGACTCCAATGACGGGGCACTATTCCTCCCACTAACACCAATGACGGGGCACTATTCTTCCCACTGACACCAATGATGGGGCACGATTCTTCCCACTGACACCAATGATGGGGCACTATTCCTCCCACTGACACCAATGATGGGGCACGATTCTTCCCACTGACACCAATGATGGGGCACGATTCTTCCCACTGACACCAATGATGGGGCACAATTCCTCCCACTGACACCAATGATGGGGCACGATTCCTCCCACTGACACCAATGATGGGGCACGATTCTTCCCACTGACACTAATGATGGGGCACTATTCCTCCCACTGACACTAATGATGTGGCACTATTCCTCCCCCCACTGACACCAATGATGGGACACTATTCCTCCCACTGACACCAATGATGGGACACTATTCCTCCCACTGACACCAATGATGGGGCACAATTCTTCCCACTGACACCAATGATGGGGCATTATTCCTCCCACTTACACTAAATGATGGGGCACTATTCCTCACACACTGACACTAATGATGGGGCACTAATGAGTGGGAGGAATAGTGCCCCATCATTAGTGTCAGTGGGAGGAATAGTGCCCCATCATTGGTGTCAATGGGAGGAATAGTGCCCCATCATTGGTGTCAGTGGGAGGAATAGTGTCCCATCATTGGTGTCAGTGGGAGGAATAGTGCCCCATCATTGGTGTCAGTGGGAGGAATAGTGCCCCATCATTGGTGTCAGTGGGAGGAATAGTGCCCCATCTTTGGTGTCAGTGGGAGGAATAGTGCCCCATCTTTGGTGTCAGTGGGAGGAATAGTGTCCCATCTTTGGTGTCGGTGGGAGGAATAGTGCCGCATCATTGGTGTCAATGGGAGGAATAGTGCCCCGTCATTGGTGTCAGTGGGGGGGAATAGTGCCCAGTCATTGGTGTCAGTGGGAGGAGGAATAGTGCCCCGTCATTGGTGTCAGTTGGAGGAATAGTGCCCCGTCATTGGTATCAGTGGGAAGAATAGTGCCCCATCATTGGTGTCAGTGGGAGGAATAGTGCCCTATCATTGGTGTCAGTGGGAGGAATAGTGTCCCATCATCGGTGTCAGTGTGAGGAATCGTGCCCTATCATTGGTGTCAGTGGGAGGAATAACGGCCCATCGTTGTCAGTGGGCGGGGCTCTAATAGGAAGAGGTGGAGCCTAAAGAGGAAGGGGTAGAGTTTGCAGGTGAAAGGGTGGGGCAAATTTAGATGCGGGGGGTGCCCAATTTTAGTCTTGCCTAGGGCAGCACAAAACCAAAATACACCACTGCCTCTGCACACAGCGTTGGACTCTTTTAACGCACACAGCATTGAGCTCTTTTGATGCACACAGCTTTGAGCCTTTCAACGCACACAGCTTTGAGCTCTTCAACGCTTCTGTCTCACACCTAGACACTCAGACCCTGATTTACTATTGTGCCTAGGCGCATTTCCGTGGGCGAACGTCTACTTTTTACTAGCGATCGTCTACTTTTATCCCGCTAAGAGATTTACTAAAGAGAAGCGTCAACAAGTAGACGCCAAACCAAATTTACTAACGAGACACAGATCAGGAATCAGACTCAAAAAGCAGACTTGCTAAGAGGCACATCTAACACCATGAAAAATCACTGCAGAAACATGTTCACATTGAAATTTGCTTTGCCAAATATCAGAACTTCACTTTAAACAATATCTGCCATTTCCAAAAAAATGTAAAATGTGTTAAAAAGTTTTTTTTTAAGCAAGTCGACACAATGAAGAACTAGGCGCTTATGCAGCATATTTGGCCGATATAAATGCACATGTGCAAAACACATTTTAGACGTCCTCTGTGGGTGCTTGCTTTTTAGCCGTTGTTCAATAGTAAATCTCTGTGTGGAGTCCTCTGACAGATGGCACTCGGTCGCGTTTACTGTGTTTAACAAACAGCACTAGGCATATCTTTATGTATTCTAATTTGATTTCCTTAGTTCTATTGATTCTATTTTTGTTTCTTATCCTTTATAATTATTTCTGTAATGATTTTACTTATTTCGAAGGTCTAGATAATATTTATTTTGACAGCTGAATGTAACAATAAAGGTCAGCAATAAAAAAAAAAAAAAAACAGCGTGGGGTCCCCCCTCTCATCCATACCAAGCCCTTCTTCAGGTCTGGTATGGATATTAAGGGGTAACTCCACGGCGAAATTAAAAAAAAAAAAACAGCGTGGAGTCCCCCCCCAAAATCCATACCAGACCCTTATCTGAGCATGCAGCCCGGCATGCCCTTAACATGGAGGGGTGCTTTGGGGCAGGGGGGCTCCCCCCACCAAAGCACCTTGTCCCCATGTTGATTGCGCAGATTTTTTATCGGTAAAAAGATCGGCCGATTTGCCGATCATTGCCGCGAAAATCGGCCGATTCGCAAAATCGGACGATTTTTATCCAAATTTACAGATAAGAAAAAGTGCCAAAATCCCTAAAAACAGCCGACCAATCAACCAACTAACGGCCCGAAAATCAGCCGATTTTTGTTTCGGCCGAAAAATCGGCCGATTTTAGACCCATCTAAAGCAGGCCATAGATGGGTCTAAAATCGGCCGATTTTTCAGCTGAAAAAAAAAAAATTGGCCGATTTTCAGGCCGTTAGTGGGTTAATTGGTCGGCCGTTTTTCGGGATTTTGGCACATGTTTGTTTTTCATCGGTAAATTTGGCGAAAAATCATCCGATTTTGCCAACATGCCAATTTTCACGGTAATGATAGTCAAAATTGGCCGATTTTTTTTCCAGCTGAAAAATCGGCCGATTTTAGACCCATCTAAAGCAGGCCATAGATGGGTATAAAATCAGCCGATTTTTCAGCCGAAAAAAAAAATCGTCTGATTTTCGGGCTGTTAGTGGGTTAATTGGTCAGCCGTTTTTCGGGATTTTGGCACATTTTTACTATCAGTAAATTTGGAAAAAAATCAGCCAATTTTGCCGATCATTGCTGCGAAAATTGGCCCATCACCAAAATCGGTCGATTTTTTGCCAAATTTACTGATAAAATGTGCCAAAATCCCAAAAAACGGCCGACCAATTATCCCACTAACGGAAGAGGCCCTTGTCCCCCATCAACATGGGGACAAGGTGCTTTGGGGGGAGCCTCCCCTGTCCCAAAGCAGCCCCCCATGTTGAGGGCATGTGGCCTGGTATGGTTCAGGAGGGGGGGTGGCGCTCGCTCGTCCCCCCCCATTTCCTGACCTGCCGGGCTGCATGCTGAGATAAGGGTCTGGTATGGAATTTGGGGAGAACCCTGTTTTTAATTTAATTTCGGCGTAGAGTTACCCCTTAATATCCATGCCTGACCCGAAGGACTTGGTGTGGATAGGAGGGGGGACCCCACGCCATTTTTTTTACATTTTGGTGTAGAGTTACCCCTTAAGATACATACCAGACCCGAAGGGCTTGGCGTGGATGGGAGGGGGGACCCCATGCCGTTTTTTATTTATTATGGTGCTGGTTTTTAAACGTAATTTTCCTTTTTTTTTCTTCACTATAGTTTAGAAATTCAGCTGTCACTTCCCCCAGCTAAAAGAGAAAGTTTTCTTGGAATTTATATCCCTAAAGGAAACAATGTTTACTTTGAGTTTGTTAAAAGATACAAAGTTTTCTGTAACTTTGGGGAAAGTGACTTCTAAGCTTGTGAACTATAGTGAAGAAAAAAAAAAGGCTGGCATTTGCATTTGAAAATCAGCGCCAACATACACATTGTATTGCGAAAAAAAAATTATTAATAATTGTGTAAACCGAGGCATTATTTTCAATGGATTTTCATTTGTAAACCGAAAATTATGTTAACCGAGGCATTGGAAAACTGAGGTACGCCTGTATTAGTATTGTAATCCTTTGTATTGGGATACCGAGAACCAACATACATCTGAATTGGCAACATAGCACAACATTTGTTGCACATTTGAGATATCTGGCTAGTTACACTGACCTTGCCCAGGGATTTAGGGTTGATTCACACCACAGAAATACAGGCTGGATTAGTGTTCAACAGCTATGTGGATTAGTGGTTAGCCCTGCTGCCTAGGGTTGTCGGTTTGAATCCCAACCACTGCAATGAATTTGCATGATCTCAGTTTGACTACCCTAACATACATGTGCTGGTTGCAGCATCTTTGCTTTCTGTCTAAATGATCCCTAGAATGTGACTTAGAATGAGGCCTTGTCTGTTCAAACACCTTTAAAGTTGCACCTTATGTGAATGTCAAACGATGGGCTGAGATAAGGGCCTGGACTAATGATTGATTTGATAATGCTGGTTTGCACTCCACCCCCTTTTGGCAAGGTTTGTCAAACCATGAGAAGAGTGAGCGAGAGAGAGAAAAAAAATTAATAAAATAATGGCATGGAGTCCCCCCCCCCAAATTCATAACAGACCCTTATCCGAGCATGCAGATACCGCATGCCTTCAAATATTTATTTCCTTTGTTGAATTGCCTGCTTGGTTCACACTAGATGCGATTTAAAATTGTGCTTTTTGTTGGCAATTTCACCGTATTTTCTGTAGATTTACCAATGAGTTATTGCGTTTTCAATTGTGTTTTGCATTGCGGTTTCTATTGTAGTCTATTTGTGCCATCGCTACAAAATGCTGAAAAAGTTAGGCAAGAACTACTTTTGAAATTGTGCTGCAGCAAATCGCTTACGTTAAGACACTCACATCCACATTCATTAGATCCGATATCAGGTACAATTTCAATTCCCAAATCGCACCTGAAATTGTGCACCCTGGATGCAACTTGGCATGCGATTTGCATGACATGCGACTTACAAATTGTATGCAAAGTTGCACCCTATTGTCTGCTATTAGAGCAGTCACATCTGTGCGTTTCCGCTACTGATTTATAAAGTAGTACATGTACTACTTTTGTGGCAATTTGCATAGATATCTGTGTCAGATGTCTTGCAAATCGCAAGGAAATCAGCATCTTCACTGTACGTCGCACAATTTCTAAATCGGCTTTGATGTGACCAGGGTATAAGGCCTTTTTATGTTTGATTTCCTGAGTGTTTTTTCCGATTTATGGGAAATGCCGCATACTAGCAAAAGTGAATTGACATTTTCAGTATTGCATGCGAGATGTGGTCATGTGACTGCCTTAACTCATGCGATAATCTGGAGTGAATTGTGCCCATAGGGCTAAGAAATATTGTCAATAAGGTTCCCTTTTACATCCCTGTTCAATGTTCTGTTGTATGCTGCACAGGTACACTTCACTGTGGCTTTCTGACTCTGATTTGTGGGGCCTGTATACCAAGGGTTAATGCAGGTGGGAAGAGAATTAATCAGGTGCAAACACTTTCTCTGACCAAATGATTGACAGTGGTGGGTGTGGCCTACCTTATATAAAGAGATGCAGTAGTGGTTGAATTTTCCTTGTACAGGCCACATTATTTTCTGCAAGTCCTTGTCTGTGGTGGTTTGGAGAGGAAGAGATATTGTGGTTGCCCCAGGCCACACTCATGCTGTGTTTGGATGTGGGCTGTAAATGTTTTGCATGTTCTTCCTCCTAAGGTGTGTTTGTGTGTTATTGTACAATGATTGTGTGTTTATTATCTTTGCATTGTAATCCTAACACATGTCAATTTCTCTGCTCTTCCAAGTTTGCTTTAGTTAGAATGAAATGCAGTTTTCAGACAAACATGATGAGAAATGTATGTGTGGGGGATTTGGGGAGGTGGGAGGTGTTTTATTTTGGCATGTATGTATATTTGTATTGATATTTTGATCTGCAGCTTGTTTTGTGGATAAGCCTAAGTGATTCATATTAACCGTTTGTTTCCTGCTGTAACCAGTGAAAGCACAGTTCATTAGAAGTATAATCTTTTAGATTGTAAGCTCTTATGACCAGGACCGTTCTATTTTAGCAACATCAATCCTGCTTTTTTTTTTTTTTTTCACCAAGATATTGAATGTACCTACTTGTTGTTGCTGTCCAAATAAATGTGGAATGAGTATTTGATCAATAAACATTTGGACTATGTATTTTTTAGGGGGATTATTTCATGTTCTAGTTGAATGTAGCACAGTGTCTAAATGGTTAGCACTTCCACCTGGCAGTACTAGGGTCGTTGGTTCGAATCCCAACCATGGCACCTCCTGCCTGGAGTTTGCATTTTCTCCCTGTGCCTGTGTGTTTCCTTCAACACTCTAAAGACATGCTGGTAGGTTAATTGGATCCTGGCAAAATTGGCCCTAGTATATGTATGAATGTAAGTTAGGGACCTTAGTACGCCCCTCGAGGGTTAGGGACTGATGTGAATTTACCACATATATGTAAAGCGCTGCATAAATTGACAGCGGTATATGCAAGTATGCCCAAACTAACAAACCAAAAGCCCCCTATTGCACCACAAGACCATGTTATGTACCAATGAATAGGTCGTGTTCAATGTGCAGCTAGTTATCCTTTTTCTACAATCCTCTTAACAGTAATAAATTGGGGCCCCCCAATTTATGTTAACTTTGGGCCTTTACCGGCAAATATATATTCACCAATGCCAAATCCACAATAGAGCTGCAAACATATATTTGCGAATGTCATATACACAATGGAGCCGCATGTAAAATTGCTATGGTGCACAAATAAATGCACCAAGATGGCTGTTGGAGGAGGCGCTAGAGCAGTTGTCATACAGAAGGACGTTTGCACACACCCGGAAGTGTTAGTGGATGGGAGTGTAGTTAGGAGAGTTTAGTGGTAATTTGTAAGTCTATTTTTTAGTTTTGGAATTGTTCTTTTGTGGAATTCCAGACCACATCTGGACATGGCGAGATCGCTGTTCTCTACCAAGGAGCTGATCCTCATTTGCCGGGGAAACATTACTAATAATTGTTGTATTTTCAGTTGAAAACATGTCCAATTCCTAGATCCATTGAGGTACATAGCAGAGGTTCAAGGTTCTTCCTAACTATACAGGTGGCACAGACACAAGCATACACCCAGGGCCACTGTTAGATATCACGGGGCCCCATACAGCATACCTGACAGCCCCCCACCGCCAGAGAAAATATCCAAATTATATTTATAGTAAAAATACACTAAAAACATTAATGGACATAATCCCAAGCATATTCCTGTGAAATCTAAATGATCTGTGTGTGTAATTCAGGTGTAATTGAGGTCTTGGGGCTCATTCACATGGGTGCTGTGGCCTGTAGAATGGGAATCAGTGGTTTGTTTTTGTGGCTATCGCCGTTTGCAGGCAACCTATGTTACACTATGGAAATGCTGCAGGTCATAATTTGACAAGCATATGGGTGCAGGTGTACAGCCCTGAACACAGACAGTGAGCATTCAGGGCCACTTCCCCACACCTTCACACCTGTCAGATTAAAACCTGTGTTTATACAGCTGCTGTGTCCCCATAGTGTAACAGGTGGCTCTAGCCACATGAACAACCCACTCATTCATGCTGTACAGGCCAGAGGACCTGTGTGAATGGGGCATTTTTTACTTTTTTTTTCCTCAGCTCATTAATTTCAATGGGCTGCCTGACAGGTGAGAACATGCAAAAATACTGCAGTCATATTATTTTAAAAGTGTGTTGCACCTAACCGCACAGTAGTGTGGTGCCATGCGTTTTGGTGGCTGTGAATTGGTCTGTTTTTAATAGACGTGTGTAGATGCAATTACATTTTCATCATGGTACCTGTGCACATCTGCAAAGGGCATTGCATTTCTTTGCTGTGCTGGAAAATATGTGTTCTTGCATGCGATTCTGCACCACCAGTGGTGTGAACAAGTCCTAAGGGCCAGTTTACACTATAGAAACAGTCTAGATGTGTTCCTGATTTGTTTTTGCATGCCCTTTTGGCATGCATGTTTAGTGTGTTCCAGTACATTTTGGATGCGTTTTGGACACATTGCATTGCATTTTTGTATCCCTTCCAGTTAGTTTTTTCTACTTTCTTTTTATTCAATTTAATTAGGGACATGTGCATTTTAGTACATTCAAGGGCGTTTCAACGCGTTCCAGTACAGTTCTGTGCAGAAACAATGCAACGTGGTCAACTTTGTTTACAGCACATGCAATGCACTGAAAATGCAAGTGCTGATGTGAATTATGACATTGACAACCATATAACCTTCTTTGTGATGCCGAAAAAGCAACTGCCACACATGTAGTGTGAACTGGTCCTAAAGATTATTAGAAGTAAGGGAACGGGACTGACCAGGAATTGTGAATTCAATCAGACTAGTGGTGAGATACAATCAGCAATTGTATAATAATGTGAGATCTGAGCTGTAGATGATAGAAAATGAGACACATTCACTTGATCAGTAAATAAATAGTTAAAAAGAGTGGGGCGGTGATCCATAGATTTGCATATGGGACAGGTGATAATGGGGTGGGGGAGGGGGTCAAGTTGTATAAGGAGACAGGTTTAAAATAAGATAAAAAAGTTACAATGAAATATACACAGCATGAAACGTGCACATTTCCAATTGTCAGAAGAACAGAACGCAGGTAAGGACCCCCTTTTCACTTTCTAGTCATTAGGCAAAATCTTAATTGATTGATCAATATTCCTGTCACAACACAGAAAATTGATCTCTATTTTTTTAACATTCATAAATGTCAAGGAGATTATAATCTAAGGGCAGAAACTCAGCCATGTACTAGGCCCAATTAACCTAACAGCATGTCTTTGGAGTGTTGGCAGAAACACATCCATACAGGGAAAGCATGCAAACTGGGATGCAGCCATGGCTGGGATTAGAACTCATGACCCAAGTGCTGTAAATTCTGAGTTCTAACCACTAAGCCACTGTGGGAGACAGAGTTTGAGCTCCAATGTAGAATAGTTACATTGTTTAAAAATGATAAAGCGAGCGCTGGTCAGATTATATAGACTACTAAAATGGTATTACACAAGATAAATATAAATATAGGTATAGATATGAAGGTAGCAGCTAGCACTCAGTGTATTGGCAACAGTCCCAGAATAGAAATATGTTAAAGTAATAGTGCAGCGCTATAAATGCATGTTATCAATCATAAATGCATGTAAAATCCAAAAAGTGCAATAATTTATTTCAGGTACTTATATAGCGCTGTCAATTTACACATATATTGTACATTCACATCAGTCCCTAACCCTCAAGGGGTGTACAATCTAAGGTCCCTAACTCACATTCATACTTACACATAGTAGGGCCAGTTTGGACAGGAATCAATTCACCTACCAGCATGTCTTTGGAGTGTGGGAGGAAACTGGAGTACTCTAGGAGGAAACCCAAGCAAGCACAGGGAGAACATGCAAACTCCATGCAGGAGGTGTCATGGTCGGGAATCAAACCCATCACCCATTTACTGCAAGGCAGATGTGCTAACCATTAAGCCACTGTGCCGCCCATTAAAAAATGATGTAAACTGGTAAATGGTGCTAAAAAAAAGTTAATATAATCATTCCTGAATAATGGAATGTCCTTCATGTTTACCTTTCACGAGTTCATGCACTACTGTCCGTCACAGATTAACCGCAGGTGCCATTCCTAGGCACTCTCTGAGTTGGTACTCTCACACGAAGGACATTCCATTATTCAGGAATGATTATCTGAACTTATTTTAGCACCATTTACCATTTTACATCATTATTGCAGTTATTTGCACTTTTTGGATTTTACATGCGTTCATTGATCACATGCATTTATAGCACTGCACTATGACTTTAACATAGAATAGTTACATGATTAAAGAGAAGGAAGCTATATCATTATATTGGGAACTTAGAACTAGACATTCCAAATTATTTGAGATATAAGTGTGAAAATGTTTAACATTTGAAAATAGAATGTATGACTTTCATTAGTAAATGCACTAGTTGTTTGATCATTTTAGAGAAACAGCAAAAAAAAAAAAAAAAATTATAATATAGCTGTACTTTTTATTTTGCATTCTAAGTATTCTCATATGCAAACAGAAAAACGCCAACGGGACAAAGCCCGCGCTTGTGCGCCACCTAGCGAACATATCCGGTATTGCACCTAAAAATGTGCTAGACGCGATTCCACATTTACTAACAGCAAAGTAGACGGTTTTCAATGAGATTGCTAGACGCCTCTCAGAAGACTGACAGGTCTTAATTGATTTAATTGAGTCTGCCTGAATGTTCAGAGTCTGCTGGTAGACTCAGTTCTTAGTAAATCAGGGCCTCAGTGACAGCCACTGCTCTCTCCCCTTGCAACTCTCAGCAAACTATCATTATATGGGCTGTGAGCACCTGGGCCCACACCCTGCTGGTTGACATCAAACTCTGGACACTGGATTGAAGATTTCTTCCCTTCCAAGGCACTTTGAAATCTCCAAATTATGGAGCCCCATCCAGAAATATCAAAATGTGGAGAAACCTGCAATAGCAGTTTTCACAACTTACAATCTTAACTCCGTAGTTCTGCACTTCGCACATGTGCAGACCCTGTGTCCATTACCAGACCACTTCCACCTGTTTTGATCCTGTGACAGGGCCATGCATGTATATATATATACACACACTATATTGCCAAACGTACTGGGACACCTGCCGTTACACACACATGAGCTTTAATGGAATCCCAGTCTTAGTCTGTAGGGTTCAATATTGAGTTGGCCCACCCATTGCAGCTATAACAGCTTCATCTCTTCTGGGAAAGCTGTCCACAAAGTTTAGGAGTGTGTCTATGGGAATGTTTGACCATTCTTCCAGGGGCGCATTTGTGAGGTCGGCAACGGTTGTCAGACAAGAAGGCCTGGCTCACAGTCTCCGCTCTAATTCATCCTAAGTGTGTTCTATTGGGTTGAGGTCAGGACTCTGCATAGGCCAGTCAGGTTCCTTCACCCCAAACTCACTCATCCATGTCTTTATGGACCTTGCTTTGTGCACTGGTGCGCAGTCATGTTAGAACAGGAAGGGGCCATCCCCAAACTGTTCTCACAAAGCTGAGAGGATGAAATTGTCCAAAATGTCTTGATATGCTGATGCCTTAAGTGTTCTCTTCAGTGGAACTAAGAGGCCAAGCCCATCCCCACACCATAATCCCCCATCCACCAAACTTTACACTTGGCACAATGCAGTTGGGCAAGTACCGTTTTCCTGGCAACCGCCAAACCCAGACATGTCCATCGGATTGCCAGACAGAGGAGTGTGATTTGTCACTCCAGAGAACATGTCTCCACTGTCTAGAGCATTATCAAGACTCTAGAGGTCCAGTGGTGGCGTGCCTTACACCACTGAAGCCAGTGCTTTGCATTGCCCTTGGTGATGTAAGGCGTAGATACAGCTGCTCAGCTATGGAAACCCATTCCATGGAGATCTCTACGCACTTTTGTTGTCCTTATCTGAAGGCCACATGAAGTTTGGAGGTTTTTAGCTGCTGACTCTGCAGACAGTTGGCGATTTCTGAGCACTGTGCGCTTCAGCATGTGCTGACCCTGCTCTGTCATTTTATGTGGCCTACAACTTCATGGCTGAGTTGCTGTTGTTCCCAGTAGTTTCCACTTTGTTACAATACCACTGACAGTTGACCGTGGAATAATTAGTAGCAAGGAAATTTCACATATGGACTTATTGCACAGGTGGCAGCCTATCACGGTACCATGCTTGAGTTCACTGAGCTCCTGAGAGCGACCCATTCTTTCAAAATGTTTGTAGAAGCAGTCTGCATGCCTAGCTGCTTGATTTTTTACACCTGTGGCCATGGAGGTGATGTGAACACCTGAATCAAATGATTTGGAGGGTGTCCCAACACTTTAGGCGATATGATGTATATATGTGTGTGTGTGTGTGCGTGTGTGCGTGCGTGCGTGCATGCGTGTGCTGTTTAGACGTTCAGTTTGTTTCGTTATTCGGACATTTGGATGTCTCTGAAACTAAACAAAGTTCAGATGAAATTTGAATACAAAAAGATTAGAATAGAACATAAAGAACAGAATAAAATAAATAGGAAAATAATAGAATAGACAATAAAAGAATAGAACAGAATAGAATAGAAAAGACTAGAATTAATCAAGTAGAAAGAATGTAATGGTCTTTCAAAATTTTAAATTCAAATTAAAAATTAAAATAGAAAAACAGACTAGAAAAGCTACAATTTCTGGGGAAATTGTGTGAAGTGTTCTTGCCTCCACCAGTAGTCTACAACTGGAGTGGGAGGAGTAACTGGGTGGAGTGGCTTGAGTAACTGTTGTGTGGTTGGAGTGGTTGGAGTAACTGTGAAAAGGTTGGACTGGGCGGAGTAACTTTATGGAGTGGGCAGAGTAACTGTGTGGAGTGTTTGGAGTGAGTAAAGATAGTAAACATTACACTAACCAATTGATTGATCAAATTTAAAAAGTGCACATGGCAAGCTTGATAGAGTGAGAAATGCATTTCAACTGTTGTAAGTGGTCTTGCCATGCAAGAACACTTAAATATAACTGTCTTCCGAAATACAAATAGAATAAATTTGCATTCAAATAGAATAGTATAGCAAATAAGATGGAATAAAATAGAAAATAAGAGAATAGAAAAAACTGTTGAATAGAATACAATGGAATATAACTGTCTTCCGAAATTTGAATTTCAAATAGAATAAATTGAAATAGAATAGAAAAACAATAGATTATAACCATCTTCCGAAATTCAAATTTCAAATAGAATATGTTCAAATAGATTAGAAAACAATAAGATAGAAAAGAATAGAAAATAATAAAATAGAATAGAAAAAACATTGTAATAGAATCTGAAACTAAACAACTTCTGAAAACGAATTAAATGAATTAAACAAATTTAATGAAACAAAATTATTTCAATAACGAAACGTTACAAAACACGTTTTTATATTCTCCACATGTCTAGTACTGTGTGTGTGTATGTTTTTGCGTACATACATGTTTATATGTGCATGTATTACTTTTAATCCTGACCACCTGTTCCTGCAGGATCAGAACTGTTTTTTTTAGGGCTTGTATATAACCTCTTCCCACCCGGCCTGTGGCGGCTGGCAAAAACACTAACCTTTCCAGGTGGACGCCATATGGCGTCATTTCGGGCATGTGCAGTTTGCGTACCTGCAGAGCCACGCAGCGGCGCGATCTGTCACCGGCCGTGTACCTCGGACACGGCCGATGACAGATCTGAGTACCGGCCCCGTTGCTGGTACCATGTGACCTGCTGTGACCAATCACAGCAGGTCACATGACAGTTGTATACAATGGATGGCTTCATTCATGCCATCCATTGTATACTAGCGTGTCTAGCTGTGAATGGTCACAGCGATGAAATGCACAAGCTGGGCCAATCACAGCCCAGCTGTTTCATGTGATTAGCCGTGGCCAAATCACAGCTAAGCACAAAAAAAAAAAAAAACCCTGAATGAATCGATGTCATTCAGGTAAATGCTTGCTTATAGCAAAGTAATTCTTTGCTATAAGCAAATTGTATAAAAAAAAAAATACTGATTGTGACGGGCGCGGCGTCAGACCCCAGCCCTTCTCACCAAACTCGTGACCAAAGGACTAGCCAATCTAAAACCGCGCCGTCACGTGCGTAACAATGCCACACATTGAACCCTGCACAAAGATTTTCCAGCTAATTGGACCACAATCGATGTACTGGCAGCCTGAATGCGCTTGTTACTGGGTCAGGTTAATTACACAATTAACCCTTCACACTGCCACCACCTCCTTTTTATACAGAGAAAGAGGAAACTCAGCAATACACTAGGATGATTGGTTAATCGACAGTATACCGCTATCTCTACAGACCAATTATACAGGGGGTTAAACACTCATAGTAGCGTTCTTCAGCGGTAGGGACTCGTAAGTTACCTTCAAGAGCTATAGAAACGCTTTCAGAAAGTAATATTTATTACCAAAAGGTTATAGGGGTGCAGAAGAAATATTTACAGAAGGAAGATGTAACCAATATATATATATATATATATATATATATATATATACACACACACACAGTGGGGATCGAAAGTTTGGGCACCCCAGCTAAAAATTTGTATTAACATGCATAAAGAAGCCAAGGAAAGATGGAAAAATCTCCAAAAGGCATCAAATTACAGATTAGACAGTCTTATAATATGTCAACAAAAGTTAGATTTTATTTCCATCATTTACACTTTCAAAATAACAGAAAACAAAAAAATGGCGTCTGCAAAAGTTTGGGCACCCTGCAGAGTTAATACCTTGTACTGCCCCCTTTGGCAAGTATCACAGCTTGTAAACGCTTTTTGTAGCCAGCCAAGAGTCTTTCAATTCTTGTTTGAGGTATCTTTGCCTATTCCTCCTTACAAAAGTCTTCCAGTTCTTTGAGATTTCAGGGCTGTCTGTCACGCACTGCTCTTTTAAGGTCTATCCATAGATTTTCAATTATGTTGAGGTCAGGAGATTGTGAAGGCCATGGTAAAACCTTCAGTTTACGCCTCTTGATGTAATCCCCCATGGATTTCGAGGTGTGTTTAGGATCATTATCCATTTGTTTCTACCATCCTCTCTTTAACTTCAGCTTTTTCACAGATGGCATCAAGTTACCATCCAAAATTTGCTGAAATTTTATTGAATCCATTTTTCCTTCTACTCGTGAGATGTTCCCTGTGCCACTGGCTGCAACACAACTCCAAAGCATGATTGATCCAACCCCATGCTTAACAGTTGGACAGAGGTTCTTTTCATTAAATTCTGTGCCCCTTCTTCTCCAAACGTACCTTTGCTCATTCCGGCCAAAAAGTTCAATTTTAACCTCATCGGTCCACAGAACTTGTTTCCAAAATGCATCAGGCTTGTCTATATGTTCATTTGCAAAGTTCAAAGGATGATTTTTGTGGTGAGGACGTAGAAGAGGTTTTCTTCTGATGACTCTTCCATGAAGACCATATTTGTACAAGTATCTCTTTATAGTAGAATAGTGTACCACAACTCCAGTGTCTGCTAGATCTTTCTGGAGGGATCGTGCAATAAAACGTGGGTTTGAATTGTTTTTCTCACAATCCTGCGAGCTGTTCTGTCTGATATTTTTCTTGGTCTTCCAGATATTGCTTTAACTTCCACTGTTCCTCATGACTGCCATTTCTTAATTACATTCCGAACAGAGGATATTGACATCTGAAAACGCTTTGCTATCTTCTTATAGCCTTCTCCAGCTTTGTGGGCGTCAACTATTTTCAGTTTCAGTTTTCTAGACAACTGCTTAGAAGAACCCATGGTGCTGATTGTTGGGGCAAGGTCAGATGAGTCTGGGCATTTAAAACCTTTGAGATTGACATCACCTGGTCTTCCCAGACGATGATTGAGAACAATCCATGACACTGGCAGGTCTCAGCTTGGCAAAGGGGGCAGTGCATGCTATAAATTCTGCAGGGTGCCCAAACTTTTGCAGATGCCATTTTTTTGTTTTCTGTTATTTTGAAAGTGTAAATGATGGAAATAAAATCTAACTTTTGTTGACATATTATATGAATGTCTAATCTGTAATTTGATGCCTTTTAGAGATTCTTCCATCTTTCCTTGGCTTCTTTAAGCACATTAATACAAATTTTTAGCTGGGGTGCCCAAACTTTCGATCCCCACTGTATATATACAGTGCACAACAGCACAGCATACAGATAACAGAAAGAAGTTTAGGTAAATAAGTACTTGCCAAATAAATGCCTGGGGTTAAGCAGTTTCAAGTCTGATGAGCTAAAAAGGGATTTCTGGTCTCGCACTCGGTTTCGTTGTTGCAGCGAGATTCTCCTTTGCTTTCTGTCTGTTAGATGTTATATCTCAGACGGTCCTCACACAAAGCATAACAGCTTCTTTTTCTACACAAAATCAACTGGTATCTTCCTATCACGGACAAGCCAATACCTTATTTGGCAAAAGAGTTGTTAGGCAGGGCTCAGCATCATATGCTGCTTGCATTCCTGAGGGAGGGGAAATGAGGGGCTAACATCTGCTCTAGTACCAAAATGCTGAAGTTTGGGGTAAAATGGAGAACCGCACTTCTCCCTGTGAGCAGGATTGTGACACTGATCACTTCCCCAAAGTAGTACAATGTTGCTATGGTAACATTGTACTACTTTGGTCATAGTGAAATATAAAAAAAAAATCTTAAAAAAAGAAGAAAATTTAATAAAAATTAAAAATAATAAAAAAAATAAAAAAAAATTATATTTTTTTTTTTCATACTGTCACCAGTCAGTGTCCCTGATCACCGCCATGCCAGTTATATGATGACGCTGTACTGCACTAGTGAGAATATGTAAAAAAAAAATAGTGAAAATATTTTTTTAAATTTTTTCATTTTCCAAAAAATTATGACCAAAAAAATACAACTTCAAAAAACTTACCATGCCTCTTATGAATGTCTACTCTGCAAAAAGGGGTCATTTGGAGGATATCTGTACTGTTCTGACATTCTTGGACCTCAAGAAATTAGATTGGCTATCAGTACTTCAGGATTGATCAATATTCAGATATATCCCATAGTTTGTGAACTCTAGAACTTTCCTACAAACTAAAAAATACATCCTAATTTGGGTTATTTTTACCAAAGACATGTAGCAGAATACATCTTGGCCTAAATTTATGAAGAACAATTATTTATTTGCAAACTTTTATAACAGAAACAAAGAAAAACATGTTTTGTTTTCAAATTTTTTGGTCTTTTTTTGTTAATTTAGCAAAAAATAAAAACCCCAGTGGTGATTAAATACCACCAAAAGAAAGATCAAGTTGTGTAAAGAAAATGATAACATTTTAGTTTGGGTACAATGTTGTATGACCTCGTAATTGCCATTCAAAGTGTGAGAGCGCTGAAACCTGAAAATTGGCCTGGGCAGGAAGGGGGTAAAAGTGCCCTGTATGGAAGAGGTTAATACCAGCAAGGACCGACACTCCTCTGAAAAGGGATCAATGCTCAGATCTCTGTTCAGAGGTATTTGACAGGTAGTGAAGAGGCAATATGTTGGTTTCCTGTTGTAACCCCTAAATGCAGCATCGCCACTCCGCAATCACATGCAATGCACACAGTTGCAGGGCGGTTGCATGGCAGCCCCATTCACGTGGGGGTATACTTGCAGTCACAAACACAGCTGCTGCCTCTACAAAGTGGGAGCAGTTGGGGATGGTAAAAACGCAGCTCAAGCATGTGGTTTTACCGATCTCCAAACTTGGATGTGAACAAGCACATTAATTTAAATGGGCTGCCCTGCAGAAACACTTGGAAAGAATTCCCTGGCTTGGTAGATTTTCTGGTAATTTTAAGCTTTTTAATTGCTTTAGGGCAGGGGTCTGCAACCCGCAGCTCCGGATCCACATGTGGCTCCGTCATCACTCTGCTGCGGCTCCCTGTCACTGCAAATATACGTCACATCCGCCAATGTGCGACACCCCGCCAGACACCCCGCAGGCACGAGACTTATTGTGATAGGGAGGCCAACCATGGATAAATAAAGGAAAGAAAAGTTTCAGAAGAAACCAGAACGTTCAAGTCCTCATGCACAACGAGCGTTTTTACAGCGGCTGGTTTTGGCTTTTGACATTGTTTTCTACAGCCAGTAAACCCCCCCCAGCATGTTATCCTATGTGTCCATACACACATAGACTGGAATCAACTTTTTTTGGCTTGGACGTTTTTTGGCTGGAAAAATACCCAGGACTAGTGGGCTTCTAGAGGAGTTTTTTAGCTGTAACAATACTCTAATGCTGAAAAAATGCTGGACTTTTTTTGACCAAAAAAACCATCTAAAAGATGCAAACGGTGAAAAATGTGGGAAAACGCTGCTAAACGCTACTGCAAAAACGCTCAAAAAAGCTGAAAAACTCACGTTTTTAACGTGTGTTTAACACAACTAATGTTACCACCGTTATCAAAACGCTCCGTGTGCATGAGGACTAATGCTGAAAAAGGCTGCAAAACGTGTTAAAGCACTGCAAACTGAGCGTTTTTGGACTTTTTTTGACCAAAAAAAAAAATTTTTGGTAAAAAAAAACCACTACAATATGCAAATGTGGAAAAATGCAGGAAAACACCGTTAAATGTGGCTAAACGTTAATGCAAAAATGCTAAAAAACTGAAAAACTCCCTTTTTTAATGTGACTTTACACAACTAACGTTACCAGCGTTATCAGAACGTTCCGTGTGCATGATGACTAAATGTTCGATGGCAGATTCATTTGCTGTCACTACTGACGAGACTGGTTTAACAGTATGCTTAACCTCTTGGCACCTTCCTTTAAGAGTTTCAGAAGCCAGGAGGCGGGGCGGGGTTTTAGGGTCACGTGACTGCCATGATTCGCCGTGACGGCGGTCACATGATCGGAAAAGGTCCTGATCGCAAGGAGAGATCAGGACCTTTCTGTGAGTCAGGGCAGAGTTTTGCCACGTTTATCTGTGTTTTCCTGCGGTTTTCCGCATATGCGTTTTTTAGTGTTTTTTTTACCCACAAAAATATATTTTTTGGGTCAAAAAAAGTCCAAAAATGCACAGTTTTACCACATTTTGCAATGTTTTTCAGCATTAGTCCTCATGCACACTGGAGGTTTTGATAACGCTGGTAACGTTAGCTGTGTAAAGTCACGTTAAAAACAGGAGTTTTTTAGCGTTTTTGCATTCGCATTTAGCAGCATTTTGCCACATTTAGCTGCGTTTTTCCACGTTTGCATTTTTTAGCGGTTTTTAGCGGTTTTTAGTGTGTTTTTTTAACCACAAAATATATTTTGGGGGGTAAGAAAAAAGTCCAAAAATACGCAGTTTTACCATGTTTTGCAGCGTTTTTCAGCGTTAATCCTCATGCACACGGGACGTTTTGATAACGCTGGTAATGTTAGCTGTGTAAAGTCACGTTAAAAACTTTTTCAGCATTTTTGCATAAGCGTTTAGTGGCGTTTTGCCATGTTTAGTGTTTGCGGTTTTTACCGTTTTTTATTTTACCCGAAAAAACATCCAAAAACGCCGGTCTGCGGCGGTTTACTGAATTTTACCACATGTTGCTGTGTTTTTCAGTGTTAGAGTGTTTTTAGTCCTCATGCACACGGGAAGTTTTGATAACGCTGGTAATGTTAGCTGTGTAAATCACGGTAAAAACATGCACACTGGACGTTTTTACAGCGCCTGTTTTTGGCTTTTGAAGTTTTTTTACATTTTTTTTCTACATCCAGTAAACCCCCCAGCATGTTATCCTATGTGTCCATACACACTGAGACTGGAATCAACGTTTTTTGGCAGTGATGTTATTTCACTGGAAAAACCCCAGGACTAGTGGGTTTCTAGAGTTTTTTAGCTGTAAAAACACTCTAATGCTGAAAAACGTGGCGAAACGCGGTAAATCACAGTATAACACCACAAACCGGCGTTTTTGGATTTTTTTGACCAAAAAAAACCTGCTAAAAAACCACAAACGTAGCAAAACGCCACTGAACGCTAATGCAAAAATGCTAAAAAACCCAGAAAAACTCACATTTTTAACGTGACTTTACACAGCTAACATTACCAGAGTTATCAAAACACCCTGTGTGCATGGAGCCTTACAGCTAAAAAAACTCCTCTGGAACCCCACTGGGTTAATATGTAATAGAGCTTTTCTTCCAGCGAAAAATCGTTGATTCAAGTCTCTGTGTGTATGGACACATAGGATAAAATGCTGGGGGGTTTACTGGCTGTAGAAAAAAACCATCAAAAGCCAAAAACAGCCACTGTAAAAATGTCCCGTGTGCATGAAGACTAAGGGTTTTGTGGCTCCCGGTGTTTTTTTTTTTTGGTGTGAAACGGGTTCAAATGACTCTGAGTGTTTAAGGTTGCTGACCCCTGTTTTAGGGAAATCAGCTATGTTAACATGTAATAGAGCTAGAACTAATTCAGTGGTAGGGAGTTTAAATGTACTGATGGTGTTATCATGTCAAGGAGAAAATGCTATTCCAAAAAGCCTGGAGAGATTTACAAAATCACAATGTATAGTTCACCACATTATCTCCATCATAGCAGGAAGTTAAACATTCCAGGGTATGTAAACTTTTGATCATGGCCATTTAGGTGATTTCTGTTATCATTATGATTTAAAAAGGAGCCAAACAACTATTTGATAATAAATGACTTCATATGATAATCATCCTTCAATAAAAGAGCATTTTTTGGCATGATCAGTCATACTTTCAATATCAGTGCCAAAATTTCACAATTGCGGCCAGGAGAGGGACGGACTGACAATTCGGGCATCCGGGCATTGCCCGAGGGCCCGGCATCAGTAGGGGGCCCGTGAGAGGATCACTGTCCAGTGACAGTGTGGGGAGCGGAGGAGGAGGCAGAATCAGATCCCGACCCAGAAGTAGCTCACCTGTCACTTTGCGTGGTGGCAGAGTGAGTCGGGTGACAGGTCCGGACACTATGTTGGTGATGGAGCCGGTGGGCAGTGGGAAGGTGAAAGGCATATCATCCATGGGTGCGGGATGTTCACTGCACACACACCCCCCCCATGGATGATATGTATCAGGAACAAAGTCGGAGATGATCGGTGCAGTAGAGGGACAGTGACAGAACCGATCTCCCTGCATGGATTTCTGAAAAGCCACTGGATGGAGAGACTTCCAGCTGCCTCGTTGAAATCCATGCAGGGAGATCAGTGCTGTCACTGTCCCTCCACTGCACCTATCATCCCTGACTGTGCATCGGATTTCCCTCCTGGGCCCCCCCTCTGTGATCCTCAGCCCCCCCTTGCAGGTCTCTGATGCTTTGTCTTCTCTGACAGTGTCCAGCCCCTCCCCCCATCCTCCACGGCAGAGCAGGGAAGAGAGGATCTGCTCTGCCTCCCCTGTCCAGATCAGCCAGCAGCTCTGTGATTCATTTTCTCTGTCTCTCTCTTCCCCTCTCTCTTCTCTCTCTCCCTCTCTCCCCCCCCCCTCTCTCTCCCCCTCTCCCTCCCCCCCTCTCTCTCTCCCTCTCTCTCCACCCTTCCATTCATTCCTCCATCCCCTTCTTTCATTCTTTCCTCCCTCCCCTCCTTTCATTTCCTTTCTTCCTCCTTCCAGTCCTTCCCTCCCTTTCCTTCCTTCCCTCCTTTCCTTCCTTCCTCCATTCCCTCCCTTTTCTTTCTTCCTCCATCCCCTCCCTTCATTCTTTCCTTCCTTCCCTCTCTCCCTTCCTTTCGCTCTCCTTCCCCTTCTTTCCTTCAATCCTTCATCTATTTCATCCCTTCTTTTTCTTCGTTCCTTCCTCCTTCCCCTCCTTCCTTCCCTCCCCTTCCTTCATTCCGTCCTCCATCCATCTTCTTCCTTACTTCCTTCCTCCTTTCCCTCCCTCCCTTTTCTTCCTTACCTTCGTTCTTTCCTCTATCCCTCCCTTCATTTTTTCCTTCCCTTCCTCCTCGTCCTTCAATCATTCCTTCCTTCTTTCCCCCTTCCCTCCCCTTCCTTCAATCCTTCCTTCCTTTCTCCCTTCCTCCCTCCCTCCCTTCATTCCTTCCTTCCTCCATCCCCTCCCTTCATTCTTTCCTCCCTCCCCTCCCTTTCCTTCATTCTTTCCTCCATCCATTTCCTTCCTTCCTCCATCCATCAATTCCATCCCTCCCTTTTTCTTCCTTCCCTTCCTTCCTTTCTCTATTTATTCCCTTTTCTTCCTCCCTCCCCTCCTTCCTTCATTCATTCATTCCTTCCTTCCCTCCCCTTCCTTCATCCCTTCCTCCATCCATTCCTTCCTTCCTCCATCCATTCCCTCCTTCCCTTTTCTTCCTTCCTCCATCACCTCCCTTCATTCTTTCCTCCCTCCCTCTCTCCCTCCCCTCCTTTAATTTCCTTCCTTCTTTCCTTCCCTCCCCCGCCTTCATTCTTTCCTTCCTCCATCCATTCCCTCCCTCCCTCCCTTTTCTTACTTCCGTCCTCCATCCATTCCCTCCCTCCCTTTTCTTTCCTCCTCCAACCCCTCCCTCCCTTCCTTCCTTCATCCATTTCCTCCCTGCTTTTTCTTCCTTCCTCCCTCCCCTCCCCTTCCTTCATTCCTTCCTTCATCAATTTTCTTCCTTCCTTCCTTTCCTCCCTTCCTTTAATTCCTTACCTTCATTCCTTCCTCTATCCCCTCCCCTCATTTTTTGAATCCCTCCCTCCTCGTCCTTCAATCATTCCTTCCTTCCCCCCTCCTTCCCCTTCCTTCCTTCCTTTCTCCCTTCCTCCCTCCCTTCATTCCTTCCTTCCTCCATCCCCTCCCTTCATTCTTTTCTCCCTCCCCTCCTTTAATTTCCTTCCTTCCTCCCTCCATCCATTCCCTCCCTTTTCTTCCTTCCCTTCCTTCCTCTCCTCCCCTTCCTTCCTTCCTCTATCCATTCCCTCCCTCCTTTTTACTTCCCTCCTTTTTCCTTCCTTCCTTCTTTCTTTCCTTCCTTCCTCCCCTTTCTTCCTCCATCCATATCCTCCCTCCCTTCCTAACTTCCTCCCTTCCCTCCTTTTCCTTCATTTATCTCTCTCTCTCCCTCTCTCTCTCCTTCTCTCTCTCCCCTTCCTTTCCTTCCTCTATCTCCTCCTTTCATTCTTTCCTCCCTCCCTCCCTTTCATTTCCTTCCTTCATTCCTTCCCTCCCTTCTTTCCTTATTTCCTTCATCCATTCCCTCCATCCATTTTCTTCCTTCTTCCCTTCGTTCCTTCCCTCCCCTTCCTTCATTCCTTCCTCCATCCATTTCCTTCCTTCCTCCATCCATTCCCTCCTTTTTCTTCCTTCCTCCATCTCCTCCCTTCATTCTTTCCTTCCTTCCCTCCCTCTCTCCCTTCCTTCCTTTTACTCTCCCTCCTCTTCTTTCCTTCCTTCCTTCCTTCATATATTTCATCCCTCCTTTTTCTTCCTTCCTCCCTCCCCATCTTCCTTCCCTCCCCTTCCTTCATTCCGTCCTCCATCCATTTTCTTCCTTACTTCCTTCCTCTATTCCCTCCCTCACTTTTTTTCCTTACCTTCATTCCTTCCTCTATTCCCTCCCTTCATTTTTTCCTTCCCTTCCTCCTCGTCTTTCAATCATTCCTTCCTTCTTTCCCCCATCCCTCCCATTCATTCAATCCTTCCTTCCTTTCTCCCTTCCTCCCTCCCTTCATTCCTTCCTTCCTCCATCCCCTTCTTCGTTCTTTCCTCCCTCCCTTCCTTTCATTTCCTTCCTTCCTCCCTCCCCTCCTTCCTTCCCTCCCTTTCCTTCATTCCTTCCTCCATCCGTTTCCTTCCTTCCTCCCTCCATCTATTCCCTCTCTTTTCTTCCTTCCTTCCCTCCCTCCCCTTCCTTCCCTCCATTACTTCGTCCATCCCTTTTCTTCCTTTCCTTCCTTCCTTCCTCCCACCCCTCCTTCCTTCCCTTCTTTTCATTGCTCTACTGACACCATCCACTGGCCACCCAAAAGCATTTTGAAAAAAAATTATAAAAATAATAAAACATTAATTTGTAAATAAAATAATAAAATTGTAAAAAAAAAAATAAAACAATACTAATAAAAATGAAGAACTACTGACACTACCTACTGACACCATCCTATACATACAACCCACCGCCATACACTCTGCACTCCTCTCCCTGTACATACTACCCACTGTCATACACTCCACACTGTACATTTCCTATTTAACATTACCTCATTCTGCACTATATAAGTCATCTCGGACACTATTTAACCACACCCCTTTTAAGCTATGCCCAATTTTTAGCGCAATTTAAAACACACCCCTCCTCTCTCATCCCTTCCTCTCTCATTCCTCCTCCTCCTCTCTTTCTCTCTCACACACCCCTCCTCTTTTTCACTCTCTCACTCCCCTCTCTCTTTCACTTCCCCCACATGGCAGCCATCTTTAAACATGGAAGTGTCCACTGGCTTCTACGGAAAGAAGCCAGGAACATTCATGCAGACTTTGCTGCAGTAAATATTTAAATGCCCCTTCTATGCAGCTGAGCTGCAATATGTAGGTAGGGTGTTGTGTGGGTGTGCTTGAGTGTAGGCGGGGGCACAGGGGGCCCCATTATCTCTTACTGCCCGGGGGCCCCATGAGTTGTCATTCCGCCCCTGGGCCAGGGTATGCAAACTTTTGAGCACAACTGTATATGTGTGTGTGTATATATATATATATATATATATACACACACACACACATGTTTTGCCTTTCATTTCTATCTTAAACTGTATGGGTTGTTTTACAAGGTGAGGGCTTACATACACTTTAAGTTCTTTGGTATCCAGACTAGCATAGGTTTATAATTGAGTTTAAACATTTTGGTCCATCTTAGCTGGTATATGGACCCCTAATTGTTTGATTGCTACTAGTTTCCATAGGTTCAGGTACTGAATTTGGAGAGCTCCATTTTTTGAGAGATGTGACTTGCTTTCATTTAATTTACAGTAGGAAATTTCACTAAGCGTACAAAGTAATTGTTTAATAGCTGAAAGCTAGGTGGCAGGATTGGATATGGTTCTGTATATCAACATTGTGTTGAGTAGGGAGCCATCTATTGGGTGTTGGGTGTTCACAGGGTGTTCACTACAACTGCACTTTTTATTCCCTTTAATGAGAAGAGGAAGTGTTTCATGTTTAGTACTCAGAGATTAAAATTTTTATTTAAAGAAAAAAAAAAAAACTGTTTTGCAGATTTTCAGACAGAATTGTAAATATAATATTATAGATGTGGGACTCCCTTGTCATAGGCAAATAGCTTGATACAAGTTACCTGCACCTGCTGTCACTTAAAGTGGTTTACATATATCTAGTGAGGTGACTAGCCCCAGGTGATAGAGAGTAAACCAATCCTCCTATGTATGTTGTGCCTGTTTATCTACGGCGTATGTCTCCTACATTCATTCAAGTGCAAAATTTACACAGGATTTCTTAGCTCTGAAAAGCAGGGGGCAGGGAGCTGAAATTACATTTAGTGAAGGGAGCTCTGAGAGCTGATTGGAGGGAAGAGACACACCCCCTCCACACAGTTCACAGGAACAGAGTTGAGGCTGTCAATCTGCTGGGACACCTGTCACCATTTTTCTCTTGGTATTAGGAAAACTTGTCAGAAGTGATTGGAAGAAAAATTCCATACGATCGGTCGATTATAATATAATTATTATCTGATCATTAGTATAGTGCTTTTGACTGTCAGTTCCAACTGTTGGGACAAAAAAAAAAAACGATGGTACAAGCTAGAAAATATTTAGCGTACATGAACACGACATCCGATTTTCGCTCAATGTGTACAGTAATTATACAGAAATAATCGACCAGAGAAAAAACGTACATGATTATAAGCAAAGAACAACTTGGAAGAAGGTGGCAACAAACACAGAACTGAAACACAAGAAAGAACGTTTGGCTTTGACATTTGAGAATTCTCGTTAATACCATTGTCGGTTACATCATGATATTTATCTTCCTGGAAAGCTGAATGCCCTTTAATACAATTTTCTAAAAGTGTGTACCCCACTTTATGCTGGCCATACACAAATTTTTCCATAGAAAATTTTGTTTTTGGAATGTTCATTTGACTTCCTAATCATTAGTGGGGTCAAATCGACATTCATTTTCTACCTCAGTGATGGGAAAAAAGCAGCAGAATAGAAAACTTTTCTTTATCAAAAAAATTTTGACAGTATGTGGGTTTTTATTCAGAAATTACATTCATTTTGGAATTGAATTAAAAAAGTAAATAAAATTTTCGAACAACATTTCATCGTCCATTAATCAAAAGTACAAAGAATTTTAGTACGAATATTCTTGTCCAAAAAGAGATATGTGTATGGCCAGCATTAGACATTTAGTAGCAGCAGCAGCATGCTCTTTTATCACCTGTTATGATGAGGTCAAAATAGCAAAAATCGGGGGGCGCATGCGCGGCCGGCTCCTGGATGGACGTGCGATTAGCACCGCTCCGTCTCCCCGCCAGAGATAGCACGCCGCACACCCGAACCGAGGGACACAGAGACCACAAGGAGGGAGTTAAGAGGTATACAGACCTCACTAGCCATGGTGACCACCAGGGAAACTTACCCATTTCTTCTCCCCTGTCACCGCCGAAATCCAAGATGGCGCCGGCGGCAGCACAGGCGAATACAGCAGACGGGAGGGAGAACATACAGCTCAGCCCACAGATGTCAGGCTGCGATATGCTCTATACCCTGGGGACCGTGGTGAGAGTCTTCTCCCCCTCTGTCCCCCACATCACGCAGCCCAGCCAAATCCAAGCCTTGCTTGGACATGGACCCCGCAGCTGACTGTCAGGCCCTCAACCAGCCACCCCCTCAATTTAATACAGATATGCCAGTGATAGAATCATTCCCTGCATCAGACCAACCTATAACAGAACTATGCATGAAAAATATGCTACTATCGCTTAGACAATCCCTACATAGTGATATACAGTCGTCACTAGCTCAGATCACGTCAGTAGTCAAAATGCAGGAGCGCTGATTACACCATATTGAATCCAAAATGGAGGAGATTATCACAGCGCATAATGACCTGATTGACACACATACTGACCACACATCGGACAAATACATCTGAAACTAGCGGATCTAGAAGATAGATCAAATTCAGAGGTATACCTGAAACTGTCCCTAATGAAACGCTACTCTCCTATATACAACAGTATATGAAATGCCTCATCCCATCTCTCTCAGACTTGGAAATAGCCATAGACAGGGCTCACCGACTACCCAAACCACCATTTCTCTCAGCCTCAGTCCCAAGAGACGTCCTGGCACAGATACACTTCTACCACATCAAAGAAAAAGTTATGTCAGCAGCCAGAAATCCACCTTCACTCCAGCCATCGCACGCAAATATTCGACTGTTTGCTGACCTGTCAAAGGCCACGCTCCTAAATTGCATGAAAATGATTACTATAACTAAAGCTTTACGCAACCACGGCATAAGCTATCAAAGGGGATTCCCAACCAAAATTACCGTTAAGCAACACGGTAAAATTTTCACAATCAAAAACGTGGAATATACTGCCTGCAGATACTCCGCATTCCAGCACTACTAATATCCAGCAAATGGAGGCAGAATGACTCTGCTCTAATACTCCTTCTATATACTTCCAACGCTTCACCTCGGGAAATACACCTCATTCTACTAATCTCTGGCGATCGGCCATGTTCTTACAGAAAAAATGTTTTTATTACCTAAAAATGTTAGGCATGACCTTTTTTACGGTCAAAGCCGTTTCAAACCCCCCAAGTTTGCAGTAGCTCCTCCTGCTACTCAAGTTACTTGCGTTTTCTGCAAGTTATTTTTATCCTTTTCTTCCCACCTCCCTCCCTCCTCCACCGACCTCACCAGTCGATCAACTGCACCACCTCTTTACCAGAAATCTACAAAACATCTTGGAAAACTCACTCCAATTCATCGATTGAGCCAAGACCTCACCTCCAGGTCATCAGAATTGGGCTCTCCACAACTTCAACCATCCGCACACGCTTACCCCAAACAACATCTCGACTTCTTCATTAACCAATCTACAAACATACACCATGATTAATATTACATCACTCAACGTTTGCGGCTTAAACTCACCCTTCAAGAGATCTATGCTGCAAAAAGAAACTCGAACGTTTCAAGCCGATATTCTCTTCTTACAAGAAACGCATTTCGCAACAACAAAGACCCCTAAATGGCAATTACACCGATTCTCACACGTCTTTATGGCCACCAACCCCAAAAAAAAAAACGGTGTCATCACAGCTATAAAGGACTCTGCTCAGTTCCGATACATATCTGATATAGCTGATCCTGAAGGCCGTTATCATATTTTAATATGCCACATAAATGACGTTCTCTACACACTAGTGAATGTTTATGGTCCCAACAAAAATCAGTTTCATTTCTTCCACAATCTCTACACCACTATCTCTGCCTACAAACAAGGCAGACTTCTTATTGGTGGGGACTTCAACGTAATTGGCAACCCTCTTCTAGACTCGTCTTCCAGCAAGAGATCCCACAAACAAAGTTTCAATCGTTTCCTCAACGACAATGACCTTTACGATATCTGGAGATGCCAACACAGCGACGAGAAAGATTACACCTACTTCTCCCCTTCTCAGTTGTCCTATTCCAGGATCGACGTTTTCATCACAGATAAATGGACGCTACAACATATACTATCATCAAAAATCGGAACCATAACCTGGTCAGACCATGCTCCAATCAACATAATCTTGGACGACAATCAACGCTCTGCAATCCCACCCATCTGGAGACTGAATTCTACAATCCTAAAGAACCCAAAAAACCAAAAGCACCTGCTAGAAGCCCACAACCTCTTTTTCGATTGTAATGACACACCGGACATTTCTATAACCACTCTATGGCCTGCTTACAAAGCTTACATGAGAGGTATCCTTATACAACTAAATTCTCGAATAAATTAACAAGGATCCCAACAAATTGACCAACTCCTAAACTCCATAAAAACAAATGAGGAAATTAACAAAAAAAAAACAAATGCTTCTACTTCTAAATCCCTAACAGCAGACAGAAACAAACTCTGATGACTACTTCTCTACAAAAACAACCTTAACCTTCAAAAGACCAAATCACAATTCTATTCCCTAGGTAATAAAGCAAACTCACTCCTCATAAAAATAATTAGGCAAAGACGGCTCAAATCCAAGATCAACCTAATTCGACACCCCACCACCCACATCTCGCTCACAAACCCACAAGACATAGCTAACGCTTTTGCGAGCTATTATCAATCTCTGTATTATATTAAAGACATCCCGGACACAACACAACCAATGACCGTATCCATCCTTAACTTCCTGGCAACCGCAAATCTCCCCCAACTCACCCTCTCACAACTTGAATCTATCTCTGCACCGATATCTCCAGCAGAAATCGAAAAAACCATAAAATCTTTACCTCTTAACAAATCCTCGGGGAATGATGGATTTACGAACGAATACTACAAAACATTTGCCCCTAATCTGGCACCACACCTATCTGTCCTCTTCAACCAAACAGCTTCCTCAGGACAATTCCCCAAAGACATGCTACAGTCTAAAATTACAACCATCCCCAAACCCGGTAAAAACCCCCAAAGGGTCCAAAATTACACACCAATCTCGTTAATGAACACAGACATCAAACTGTACGCTAAAATAATTGCCCAGAGACTACTTCTTCACTTCCCTATGCTAATCCACCCAGACCAAGTGGGATTTATCCCTGGTCGACAAGCCCCAGATGCAACCAGGCAAATTATATCACTATTACATAACCTTGAAAGCTCTAGATAACCTTCCTTACTACTACCCCTAGATGCTGAAAAAGCATTTGACCGCATACATTGGCAATTCATGAAACTTACACTTCAAAAATTCGGTATTACGGACAGGATACTATCAGCAATCCTATCCCTCTACTCCAACCCCTCAGCTAGAGTACTAACTAACGGTACCCTCTCCCAATCCTTCCATATTTCCAGTGGTACTAGACAAGGCTGTCCCTTGTCTCCCATAATTATACCTCTACTCATTGAACCCCTAACAGCCAAACTTAGAGACGACCCAACATTTACAGGTATTACACACCTCAAAAAAGAACACAAAATTAGCCTATTTGGGGACGACATCATCCTGATGATTACCAACCCCTACAAATCTCTCCAAACGATTCAGACACATCTACACAACTACTCACAAGTCTCATAGTATAAACTAAACGAACCCAAGTCCTCTATACTAAATCTCTATACTTCAGAGAAGACTCAAAAACTACTAACCGAACATTTCCCCTTCTCATGGGAGCACCATAGCATCCCTTACCTGGGGATCAAACTCACTACCACCACTGACCAACTATATGCTTCTAACCATAAAATATTACTTGAATCCATTCCACAAGAAATCAAAACTCTCTGCACATCAAATCTTTCAACAATAGGGAGAGTAGCGACTTTAAAAATGTGTATCTTACCCAAGATCCTATACATATTCCGCACGCTCCCCATCCCAGTCCCCAATATATTCTTCTCCAAATTACAAGCAGTTTTTGCCAAATTCCTGTGTAATTCAAAAAAGCCTAGATGCTCTACAAACCTTCTAATACGCCCAACACACAGAGGAGGGGCAGGCCTCCCTCACTTAAAATCATACTACAATGCTTCATTGTTGGATCAGATCTATTTCTGGTGGCACCCAACCAACGAAAAAAACGTGGACTACTATGGAAACATTCCCCCATTCCATCCATACGCCCGACAATATTTTATTCCTCCCTAAACCCAATCAACACCAACTCATACTTAAACATCCTTGCATACAAGCTTCCCTCCAAAAAAGAAAAAATAATAATCCTGCGCCAAAACACAAATTAAGTAAATCACCCTTCTAAATTGCTGCTGTGCAAAATTGTGAATACACAAACATTAAAATATATGAGTAAACAGCGCAAAAATAGACCTAAAATCAATTGTTAATAAATCACAAAATATAAATGTCCCTTATCATTAAGTGCATATCTGTGTCAGAGAAAATTTCTTTCAAGAAAAAGACACTTTAAATAGTCCCTTGTGGTGAAAAATACGAACTTCAAATACTTTTTCTAGCCTTCCACCTTTCACCCATGCACACCAATATCAAATGCACTCACCAGATTTTGGTGAATGAAAAGCCTTTAGGATCTTATGGGAATCCTATACCCTCTTTCCATCAGCTCAGTGATAGCCTCTCCAAGATAAAATCCTCTTACAGGTCCTCACCGTAGCTCCCAAGTTTGCTCCACCGTATCATCAAAGAGAAAGCTCACATAGTGTAATATTGCCAAATCAATCTTGTATAATAACGAACAGAATCCAGGCCACTCACATTTCAATAGCTTATAAAAGGCATGTTTATTAGCCCATGACATCCTGATGTTCACAACCAGCCAGCATACTCCAGGGTTCCCACACCAATGTAGCCAGATAGAGCAGAGGAACAGCAAAAGAGCCAACCTAAATCCCACAAAATGGCTGCTGGAACGCACCGCTCGGCGTGCGTTCCACTCACCGGAAGTGACGTCAGACTCACTAAATCTACTACAATGGGAAAAACAAGGCATTTCACACATCCGGGACACCTACACAAACAATAAATTAGATTCCTTCTTAACCATCCAAGAGATATTTCATCTCCCCAACTGTGAATCCTATACCTACATGCGAATAGCGCATTCCTTACAAGAACTGAATATCCCACATACAATGGCAATTCCAACTGCTACAATCAATTTCCTACAAAAGCCACATTACCCTAAGAAAGGAACCTCAACCTTTTATACACTCATTACTAACGCCCAGTTTACGTTAAGAACTACCTCTCTATCCAACTGGGAAACTACTCTCTCACTACCAATACAACCTCACACTTGGGAAAGAACCTTTCCCAAGAACCTAAAGCTTCCAGATGCAGTTCGCACTGGGAAACGTACAGGAAAATTTTACACCAATGGTACCTAACACCAACCAAATTATCTTTGTACTACCGTCAACACTCCCCTAATTGTTGGAGACAATGTGGAAAACTGGCTTCAATTTTTCACATAATGTGGACATGAATATCTCTCAAATCCTATTGGAACAAAGTGTTTCAATTGCTTTCTTCAATCACTGCATCCCCAGTGATACCAAACCCAGCTTTAGCACTCCTACACATAGGTATCGAAAAATTCCCTGCAGATTCTTGCACCTTCATAATACACACATTAGCAGCCACCAAAATCAACATTGCCAAATTATGGAAATTGTCTAACACTCCCTCTCTCTCAGATCTCCTTACTGACCGTAACTTTCAATGCGAGATGGAAAAGAGATCAGCACTTCATAAATCCTCTTATCAGAAATTTGAATACCAATGGTCTCGATGGCTACAAAACCCCAACTGTACTGTAAATTGATACCCATATAACCATACTATATAAGAACCTTTGTAATTGACTGGTGCTTAGTTCTCCCCCCTCCCTATACACCCCCCCCCCTTTCTCCTCCCCCTAACCCTCTCCTATCCCTTACTCTCTCTATACTTAACACCTTACCCAATCCTGGTTCACACTACACCAAGTATACCTCTCAGGTAAGCAAAACCTATATTGATGCTGTCCCTAGCCAAATGGTAGGGAAACTACTGAATACATACCTTGATATACTCAATGTGAAACGTACTGTTGCATTTCACCTTGTTTTGTCAAAATTCTTTAAATAAAAAACATTTGAGCAGATAATCACTACTATGAGGAGTAATTTTAATTTGTACTGTGAAACAGTGAAAGTAAATAAGTGTGTGTGTATATGTACTGTATATACAGTGGGGCAAAAAAGTATTTAGTCAGCCACCAATTGTGCAAGTTCTCCCACTTAAAAAGATGAGAGAGGCCTGTAATTGGCATCATAGGTAGACCTCAACTATGAGAGACAAAATGAGAAAAAAATCCAGACAATCACATTGGCTGATTTGGAAAGAATTTATTTGCAAATTATGGTGGAAAATAAGTATTTGGTCACCTACAAACAAGATTTCTAGCTCTCACAGACCTGTACCTTCTTCTTTAAGAGGCTCCTCTGTCCTGCACTCATTACCTGTATCAATGGCACCTGTTTGAACTTGTTATCAGTATAAAAGACACCTGTCCACAACCTCAAACAGTCACACTCCAAACTCCACTATGGTGAAGATCAAAGAGCTGTCGAAGGACACCAGAAACAAAATTGTAGACCTGCACCAGGCTGGGAAGGCTGAATCTGCAATAGGCAAGCAGCTTGGTGTGAACAAACCAACTGTGGGAGCAATAATTAGAAAATGGAAGACATACAAGACCACTGATAATCTCCCTCGATCTGGGGCTCCATGCAAGATCTCACCCCGTGGGGTCAAAATGATCACAAGAACGGTGAGCAAAAATCCCAGGACCACATGGGGGGACCTAGTGAATGACATGCAGAGAACTGGGACCAACATAACAAAGGCTACCATCAATAACACACAACGCCGCCAGGGACTCAGATCCTGCAATGCCAGACATGTCCCCCTGCTTAAGCCAGTACATGCCCGGGCCCATCTGAAGTTTGCTAGAGAGCATTTAGATGATCCAGAAGAGGATTGGGAGAATGTCATAAGGTCAGATGAAACCAAAATAGAACTGTTTGGTAGAAACACAACTCATCGTGTTTGGAGGAGAGAGAATGCTGAGTTGCATCCAAAGAACACCATACCTACTGTGAAGCATGGGGGTGGCAACATCATGCTTTGGGGCTGTTTCTCCACAAAGGGACCAGGACGACTGATCCATGTACAGGACAGAATGAATGGGGCCATGTATCGTGAGATTTTGAGTTCAAACCTCCTTCCATCAGCAAGGGCATTGAAGATGAAACGTGGCTGGGTCTTCCAACATGACAATGATGCCAAACATACCGCCCGGGCAATGAAGGAGTGGCTTCATAAGAAGCATTTCAAGGTCCTGGAGTGGCCTAGCCAGTCTCCAGATCTCAACCCCATAGAAAACTTTTGGAGGGAGTAGAAAGTCCATGTTGCCCAGCGACAGCCCCAAAACATCACTGCTCTAGAGAAGATCTGCATGGAGGAATGGGCCAACATACCAGCAACAGTGTGTGCCAACCTTTGTGAAGACTTACAGGATCCGTTTGACCTCTGTCATTGCCAACAAAGAATATATAACAAAGTATTGAGATGAACTTTTGATATTGACCAAATACTTATTTTCCACCATAATTTGCAAATAAATTCTTTCCAAATCAGCCAATGTGATTGTCTGGATTTTTTTTCTCATTTTGTCTCTCATCGTTGAGGTCTACCTATGATGCCAATTACAGGCCTCTCTCATATTTTTAAGTGGGAGAACTTGCACAATTGGTGGCTGACTAAATACTTTTTTGCCTCACTGTATATATATAAAATTTAGCACCCTCCTATGAAAGCTAGGGGGAGCTAGTTAATAATTTTTGTAGTCAGAGGCTAAATAGCAGCCTGGTACAATAGTCAGAAGGTCAAATTTGGGTCAGGGCTGAGAGGTTCTGCAGATCAGCTCACTGATACCTCCCCCTGACTTAGAGAAGTTTCTAGAACTCAGTGGGTGGGGGTGAGGAGGAGCTGGTCTGCACTGTTAAGGGATTCTGACCAATCCCCAAGCAGGAGGTTTGGCATGGGGTCAGAGCAGCCCTTAAGAGTGACTGGGCCTGCTCAGTGACAGGAGAGTTCAGGTGGAGGATGGAGTGAGCAAACTAAAATGAGAAACCTGGGAGGGGGTCCAGGAGAGGGGCCTACCTAAAGGTGGAGGAGCTTGAAGGGAGGATCTCTCATCCTCAATCGTCCCCTGAGAGAGGACAACCTGAAAAGCAGGGAAGGAGCCAGCCCAGCGTAAAGCCTGAAGGCAGCCACCAACCCACAAGCTTGCAAGAGAAGACTGAGTGAGTAATCCCACATGCCCTGGACCAGATAAGGGGAGAGGGCATTCTGGTGGGAAACCTAACTAGCCCCCATCTGGGACCGCTGATTCTAAAGTGGCAGTTTCTGGGCCCCCTTCCCCAAGGATTCCCTCAGGCAGCTGTGTGAAGAGGAGATTTCATCTGAGGTTTGAGGAGGTACACTGGATAGCTCTGCAAGAATAGAATTTTTGTCCAATGGACTAATGGAGTTGTACATAGTTGTTAAGGAGTTTGTCCCCAGTTTACAGTTACCCTGGCCCTACTCATACTACCCTCTACCCCATCGCAGTTCAATCTAAAATCCAAAAAACAAGCTAAAGGACTATTTATGTGCAAGGTCTGAAGGAAATGCGTGTTGCCTGGCTGTGCAGGACTATAGGGGGACCCAAATCACTAGCGACTCCTAAGGGGTTAGTGCTATATATATATATATATATATATATATATATATTCTGTGTGTGTGTATCACAGACTATATTGCCAAAAGTATTGGGACACCCCTCCAAATCACTGGATTCACGTGGCATGGCCACAGGTGTATAAAATTAGTCACCTAGGCATGTAAACTGTTTCTACAAACATTTGTGAAAGAATGGGTCGCTTTCAGGAGCTCAGTGAATTCAAGCGTGGTACCATGATAGGTTGCCATCTGTGCAAGTCCATCCTTGACATTTCCCACTAAATATTCCATGGTCAACTGTTAGTGGTATTATAACAAAGTGGAAGCAACTGGGAACAACAGCAACGGAGTGGTAGACCACATAAAATTACAGAGCGGGGTCAGCACATGCTGAAGCACCACAGAGAGCAGAAATCAGCAACTGTCTGCGGAGTCAATAGCTAAAGACCTCCAAACTTTGTGTGGCCTTCAGATTAGCACAACAACAGTGCATAGAGAGCTTCATAGAATGGGTTTCTATGGCCGAGCAACTGCATCCAAGCCTGACATCACCAAGGGCAATGCAAAGCGTTGGATGCAGTGGTGTAAAGCACGCCACCACTGGAGCAGTGGAGACATGTTTTCTGGAGTGACAAATCACACTTCTCTGTCTGGCAACCCGATGAATGTGTCTAGGTTTGGCGGTTGACAGGAGAATGGTACTTGCCTGCATTGTGCCAAGTGTATATTTGGTGGAGGTGCGATTATGTTGTGGGGTTGTTTTTCAGGGGTTGGGCTTGGCCCCTTAGTTCCAGTGAAGGGAACTCTTAAGGCGTCAGCATACCAAGACATTTTTGACAATTTCATGCTCCCAACTTTGTGGGAACAGTTTGGGGATGTCCACTTCCTGTTCCAACATGACTGCGCACCAGTGCACAAAGCAAAGGTCCATAAAGGCAAAGATAGGCAAGTTTGGGATGGAGGAACTTGACTGGCCTGCAACCCAACAGAACACCTTTGGGATGTATTAAAGCAGAGTCTATGAGCCTGGCCTTCTTGTCTGACATCCGTGCCTGATCTCACAAATGTGCTTCTGGAAGAATGGTAAACATTCCCTTAGACACACTCCTAAACCTTGTAGACAGCCTTTCCAGAAGAGTTGAAGCTGTTATAGCTGCAAAAGGTGGGCCAACTCAATATTGAGCCCTACGGACTAAGACTGAGATGTCATTAAAGTTCATGTGTATGTAACGGCAAGCGTCCCAATACTTTTGGCAATATAGTGTGTGTATGTATATATATATATATATATATATATATTCATATATATATTCATATATATAATAGTAAATATACCCAAAAGTTGTATATACAGGGTATTTTAACTGGGAGCCAGACATGAAGTTATATGAAGGGTGGAGAGGGGGATATAAATCTTTTTTTCTGAGACTGAGACTTTTTTTCATGAATATAATCATTTTAAATATAATGCACAATAATGGTAAACTTTTACTTTATATTCAGTTGTAATGCCTTATATTACCTCCAGTCTACAGTATCAGCCTCCAGCATCTGGGTTCAGATACTGATCTTCCCTGCACAGCGCCCTTAAAGTAATTGTAAACGTTTGATGATTTTATTTTTTTTTAACTACAAACATGTCATACTTACCTGCTCTGTACAATGGTTTTGCACAGAGCAGCCCTGATTCTCCACTTCTGGCTCCTCCTGCCTTTAGAATGCCCCTATAGCAAGCCACAAAGTATAGTAGAGAGTGACCCCCATACCAAGGTAAAAATGTCATGTCTGCCTTTAGAATCACTTCCTTCTCCTTCCTAAAACTACATGTCCCACGAGGCATTGCTCCTCACACATTCACAAGTGTACTGAGCTGTATGTATGCTGCACTGTGTATACTAAACATGTAAGAATTGTGTACTGAGCTGTATGCAGCATACACTGTATTTTCTGATATGTAAACAAATTATTATTTCTGCAGGCCAACTAATCGGCTGACCAACTAATCAATTATGAAATTACTTACACTTTCAGCCCTAATCTGTTCCATAGTACACAGCTGTCGACAGCCGATCATGACAGTTCATGCGACAATATCCGAAGAGACAAGCATGAGCATTGTTCTTGTATGATAAGAGCGAACGATTTTCATTTAATCAGTACAATATTTGTCTGAAAAAAAATCGAGAGACTAAGACCATGCATGCCTAGAAATCTCTCGATTGAAATTACAGTACATTACATCACTTCCGAAGTTGTATTCTGTCATACGAGAATTTTCATAATGTTAGTAACCGCTTCATTTTCAATATGAGACTAGACTGCAAAAAAAAAATGGATGACCATTTGTGTGTACGGGACATTATTCTACCAGAGCCAATGTATGTAATTGAACGCCTTCTCTGCATCCAACAATACAATCAAAGAAGGCATTCCAGATAACCTAACCTGTTTAATTAAACTAACGATTCTCCTTGTCCAATCTTGGGCTTGTTTAACTTTGCTTTAGCAAAAATGTTTAGGTATACGTTTAATAGTGATATCAGCCTGTAATTAGTAAGGGGATAAAATATCTTTCTTGGCACAACATGGCAGCATACACTTGGTTGTGGCATCACCCCTGCACCCTGATGGGACCAGTTAGCTATAAGTTAGGACACACCACAGCATTCATCTTTTTGTCCTTACCTGCCGCTCCTGGGTGGAAGTTACATCCTCTAAATGAGCTAGATGGAGGGAACCCAGTCTGTTGGTTTCAGGGGTAGGCTACGTAGCACTAATCAAGCTTCAAGTAATCTTTAAATGTGTTGAAGCGGTTCTCCTGTACCTTTTTTCCCTTATATCTTCATGTCTTGGGTTCTTCTGGTCTCTATTTCCCCTCTTCTAAGATGGCAGCCGCACTTGGAGGCATCTGAGCATGTGTCAGTTTCCAAGATTGCTCTGGAGCCTGAAAGTCACGACTGAGCATGTGCGGAGATGACATCACTTCCACCAGTTTTAGCAGCGTTTTTAAAAGCCTTTCCTGTCATTCTGAATTTACTGCACTGGCAGTTTTGATGCTGAAAGGTTGGGACCCAGCTGCTTCATCAACCTGTACCTTGGATACCCTCTTTCTGCACAAGTGCTTGTAAGTGTTGGTCCTGTCATTCTGCTGTTTTTCTTGTGATGTCTGCCTGTTCATAAACTATGTCTTATAGGTGTTGGATGCTATCTTTCTCTGTCTATGTAGACCGCTGCCCAAGCAGACCATGCTCAGCCTGTAAGGTAAGGGGTGCGGTAAATAGTGAAGATAGACAAAAGAGAGCCATATCGCTAACATTGTCAAAATTTGGCAGCCCTCCCAGGTCATCAAGATCCTCTACGTCAAAACGCAGGGAACGAACGAGGCATGCATCACCATCCAGGCATATACGTTTAAGGAGAAGTCATTGCTAGTCAGACCTAGGTCGTTCTTCCACCACCAATGTTCTCATCAAGCAAGGTCACTGTTGCCTCATCACCGTCCTTCATCCTGTGGTCACCACTCCCATCCAGGGAATAAAACTTGCTGGGTATGCAGGGAACCAGCGCTTCCAGATAAAATCACCTGTCGTTCATGCTTGGAGGAAGCGACAAAAGAGAAGGAAGTGGACATCAGAGAAGTGACGGATCTGATCAGGGAGTCCATCAGAGAGTCAATCTTGGAGGTGTCAACCCCTAATTTACACACAGCAGCTCAGAGCACTGCCACTCCAGCACCCACATCACGTAAAAATCTGATAGCCTGTCAGAGAGGGAAGATATGTAAGGCGCTGCAGGATTCGACTTCACCTTGGTTGAACCATTTGCCAAGTCCGTTAAGGAGGCGATTGGTTGGAGGGAGGCAGAAAAAATGCCTCGCAAGATCAGAAGATATTTTCCAAACCTTAAAAAGGAGCCTAAACCCTTACCTTTTATTGATGAGCTGGATTCATAATGAATGGCAAAAAAGACTATAAGTCTCAAAAGCAGATTGGCAAAATTTTACCCTTCAAATTAGTGAATCCATTAATCTCTGCTCCAGTCATTGATGCTTCCTTGATGCGTTTAGCCAGACATGTAATGTTACCAATGGAGGGTGCAGTTACATTCATAAGATGTGTTAGACCGCAAAACAGATACTGAAATGTACATACACAGCAGCGGGTGGTGCCTGTAGATCGGCCATTACTCTAGTGGCTGTAGGAAAGGCGGTATCCAGCTTCAAGAGCGGATCAAGAATAGATAATGTCAGTTCTTCAGGAGCTTAGATTGGCTGGGGACTTTGTGGTAGAAGCATCCATAGATGTGATAAGATTACAGTGGGGCAAAAAAGTATTTAGTCAGCCACCAATTGTGCAAGTTCTCCCACTTAAAAAGATGAGAGAGGTCTGTATTTGGCATCATAGGTAGACCTCAACTATGAGAGACAAAATGAGAAAAAAATCCAGACAATCACATTGGCTGATTTGGAAAGAATTTATTTGCAAATTATGGTGGAAAATAAGTATTTGGTCAATATCAAAAGTTCATCTCAATACTTTGTTATATATCCTTTGTTGGCAATGACAGAGGTCAAACGTTTCCTGTAAGTCTTCACAAGGTTGGCACACATTGTTGCTGGTATGTTGGCCCACTCCTCCATGCAGATCTCCTCTAGAGCAGTGATGTTTTGGGGCTGTCGCTGGGCAACATGGACTTTCAACTCCCTCCAAAGATTTTCTATGGGGTTGAGATCTAGTGACTGGCTAGGCCACTCCAGGACCTTGAAATATTTCTTACGAAGCCACTCCTTCGTTGGCGGTATGTTTGGGATCATTGTCATGTTGGAAGACCCAGCCACGTTTCATCTTCAATGCCCTTGCTGATGGAAGGAGGTTTGCACTCAAAATCTCACGATACATGGCCCCATTCACTCTGTCCTGTACATGGATCAGTCCTTGTCCCTTTGCGGAGAAACAGCCCCAAAGCATGATGTTGCCACCCCCATGCTTCACAGTAGGTATGGTGTTCTTTGGATGCAACTCAGCATTCTCTCTCCTCCAAACACAACGAGTTGTGTTTCTAACAAACCGTTCTATTTTGGTTTCATCTGACCATATGACATTATCCCAATCCTCTTCTCGATCATCCAAATGCTCTCTAGCAAACCTCAAACGGGCCTGGACATGTACTGGCTTAAGCAGGGGGACACGTCTGGCACTGCAGGATCTGAGTCCCTGGCGGCGTAGTGTGTTACTGATAGTAGCCTTTGTTGCGTTGGTCCCAGTTCTCTGCAGGTCATTCACTAGGTCCCCCCGTGTGGTCCTGGGATTTTTGCTCACCGTTCTTGTGATCATTTTGACCCCACGGGGTGAGATCTTGCGTGGAGCCCCAGATCGAGGGAGATTATCAGTGGTCTTGTATGTCTTCCATTTTCTAATTATTGCTCCCACAGTTGGTTTGTTCACACCAAGCTGCTTGCCTATTGCAGATTCAGCCTTCCCAGCCTGGTGCAGGTCTACAATTTTGTTTCTGGTGTCCTTTGACAGCTCTTTGATCTTCACCATAGTGGAGTTTGGAGTGTGACTGTTTGAGGTTGTGGACAGGTGTCTTTTATACTGATAACAAGTTCAAACAGGTGCCATTGATACAGGTAATGAGTGTAGGACAGAGGAGCCTCTTAAAGAAGAAGGTACAGGTCTGTGAGAGCCAGAAATCTTGCTTGTTTGTAGGTGACCAAATACTTATTTTCCACCATAATTTGCAAATAAATTCTTTCCAAATCAGCCAATGTGATTGTCTGGATTTTTTTCTCATTTTGTCTCTCATAGTTGAGGTCTACCTATGATGCCAATTACAGGCCTTTCTCATCTTTTTAAGTGGGAGAACTTGCACAATTGGTGGCTGACTAAATACTTTTTTGCCCCACTGTATGTATGAGAGCAATGCTGTCTTCAGTCATTGCTAGAAGAACTCTGTGGTTGAAGCCCTGGGTGGTGGACACTGCATGAAGACCAATTGATGCAAAATACTCTATGATGGGGTTAACTTATTCGGCTCCAAGCTTCACTTGGCCATCTCCAAAGGAAGTTAGGCCTGATTCCATCAGATAAGAAGCCTAGAGCGCAAAGGGGTCCATCTTCCAAACAAAATTTTCCTGACAAGTACAGGGAAATAAGATCCTACAGACCAGGGAGGGAGTTTAAAAGAAACTGGAAAAGAAGCCAGTCTTCCTCGACGAGAGACCAGCAGAAGTCCTTTTGAGGGTGCGTCCATCCAGCCTGTGTCTGTTGGAAGCATGCTAAGGCTTTATGCACAGGTGTGGGCAGATCCTTGGGCAGTTTCCACCATTTTGATGGGTCATCGGTGGCGGTTCAAAGGGAGCTTTCTAATCGACTATTTTCAAGTCATCAGACTGCCTTCAGACCTGGGGAAGGGAAAAATCCTAACCAAACACATCTTGGAGCTACTTAAAAAATGTGTAGTAATGGAGGTTCCATTCTCTTATTCCTGGTAAAATAGAAAACCGGGGATCTTCGACCAGTATTAGACCTGAAGGGGCCTCAAGAGAAGGTGGAAAGTCTTCAACCAATCCTACTTGCAAAAAATGTAGAAGACTGGATGCTGTCCATAGATTTATCAGAAGCATGTCCATTCATCAGGCTTTCCAAAAGTACCTCTGTTTTGCCATCCATCACCAATATTTTCAGTTTTGAAGCCTGCCCTTCGGTATATCCACGGCCCCAAGACTTTTTATGATCGTCCTACTGCCAGTAATTGCACTCCTGAGAGAAAGGGGACTGAGAGTCCATCATTATCTGGAAGACATACTCCTAGTGACCAGAACAGTACTCTTGTTCAACATTGGGAGTTGCTGATTTACACTCTCCAACACTTTGGGTGGCTGATAAATTGAAAGAAGAGCAGTCTATGCCTACTTAAAAGATGGTCTTCCTGGGTGCTCTGCTGGACAGCCAAGCCAATGTGGTTCAGCTGCAACAGGAAAAAGTGGGCCCACTGGTCCTCAAAGTGAAATGGGCTCTGGTGGCAATTTCCTTGCCAGCCAGAACTTGACTCAGCGTTTTGGGTTCAATGGCTGCTACGTTCCCAATGATTCAGTCGGCTCAGTGGCACACAAGAACATTTCAGAATGCGTTTCTAGCGCAGTGGGACGGAGTGTTGATGGATCAATCAATTATCATTCTGAACAAGTTGAAACAATTACTGGGGTGGTGGACTCAGGTCTTATGGCTTGGAAGCTGAAAGGCAAAGGTTCTTAAAGCATGGCTGTTCTCAGGAGGTGGTGGGAACTCTGCTACAAGCTAGGAAAAGCACCACAAACAGCACGTATTGGAAGACATGGCAAAATAGCTTCTTGGTTGCTCAACAGCAGTCTTGGGATCTGTTAACTCCTGGGGTGGCACAGATTCTTCAAATGGTGCTCAATAAAGGCCTAGGTGCAAGTAACTTGAACGTCCAAGTCTCAGCTCTCTCTGCTAATGACAGGAATAAAGTGGGCCATGAATCCTTTTGCCATCCAGTTCCTAAAAGCATGCCTGAAAATCAGGCCACCCAGAAAGCCCATATTCCCCACTTGGGATTTGTCGATAGTCTTGGAGACCTTATCACGTTCCCCTTTTCATCCGTCGGAGTCCGTTTCATTGTTGGACTTAACCTTGAAGGTGTGCTTCCTCATTGCCATAACTTCAGCAAATAGTGTTTCAGAGATACAAGCACTAGTCATCAAAGAGCCTCATCTCATCTTTTGTCCCGACAGAGTAATTCTGAGACCCTCAGACCATTTCATTCCTAAGATAGCTACTTCATTCCACTTTAATCAGTAAATTATACTGCCATCGTTACTTAGCGAGCAAGGGACATTACATCCATTAGACGTTGGACAAAGCAAAGGCTTATTTGGCAGCCACAAATTTATTTAGGAATCAGACAATCTCCTGGTAATTCCTCACAGTCCCAGAAAGGGGCATGATGCATCATCTCGCACTATAGCGTCACGGCTTATAAAAGCTATAAGAGCTGATTCACATATATGCGGTGCGGATTGAAGCTCAGGTTTCAAAGTTAATAGTTACAGTAGCTGTTCACAGGTTTACATCAGGTTGAGGACAGGATTGGCTCAGGATCTTATCCTGTTCATACATATGCGGTTTAGGAATGGTTTCCATTACGTCAATAGCCTGTAATCCACACCTGAACCTGAAGCCACTGCTCAGAAATTGGATATGACTCTTTAAAACCACGCTGAATCTGCGCAGGCCATATGTGAACAGGCACCATGGGAAGCAATGTTGTTTCACATGTTCAAACCGCATCCAATCCGCATATACAGTTGCAAGAAAAAGTGTGTGAACCCCTTGGGATTACGTGGAGTTTTGCATGAATTGGGCATAAAATGTGCTCTGAACGTCATCTAAGTCATAACAATAGAAGAACACAGTCTGCTGAACATAATACTACACAAACATTAGATGTTGCCATGGTTTACTTGCACATAACATGTAAACATTCACAGTGCAGGGAGGAAAAAGTATGTGAACCTTTGGACTTAATAAATAAGGGGGTAACATACTTTTTCTTGCAACTGTATGTGAATGGGCACTAAAGAAGGCCTACTCAGTACAACAACTTCCAGTACCTGAGTGAAGGCACATTCCAGGAGCGCATTGGCAACCTCCTGGGCAGTGTACTGCAAAGTTTCTCTGGAGATGATATGTAAAGCGGCGTCTTGGTCGTCCAGAAGCACATTCATTTTTCACTACCATGGGGATCTGCCACAGCTGATGACAGTAGAGTTTGGCAGATCTGTTATTCAAGCTGTTCATGCTGGTTTCAGTTAATACATTTGAGTTCTTCTTGCACCCACATGGCAAGTTTTTTTTTTCCAGTGAATGCTGCCATGATCACCTAGGAAAACGGAAAATTGGATGCCCTTTCCGGTATTTTCCTTTCTTGGTTTATCTTCATGGAAGGTGAATGTTATGGTGGCTCTTGGCTAAAGAACTTATAGCTAACTGATCCTATCAGGTTGCGGAGCCACAACCCAGTGTATTCTGCCATGATGATGCAGGAAAGGAAAATTACAGAAAGGTGAGTACAATTTTCCTTTTTATGACGCTTTGGAGTGGTAATAATGATAACCTACAGCATTTCTTTAGGAAATTAATTCTGTGCAATTGCTTAATTACAGATGTTTGTCAGATAGGGAAATAAAGATTTTTCAAATGGCTTCCCATCCATTTATTACAAGCAATCAGCTCCAAGAATGAAACAGGGACCCCCAAAAGCAGACAGCTCGGAGAGAGCCGCCATGAGAAATGGACCCTGGTCTTAATTGGGAGCATAAACTTTCGCTACTGTAAAAACAAAATCATGGTATTTCAATTTGAGGAAAAGGTATCGACCAGCTGGATCAACTAGGGAGTCCAAGACCTCTGGGCCGAAGGTATGATGAAAGGCCACCGACACCCCCCAGAGCAAAAATGAGTCTCTTGGAGGAGCAAAATCTGCTATCCTTGTTTGTGGAAATGGTAGAGCATCTGGCTCCGCTTCTCCGGAGTGTTAAAACCCCTGCAATTAAGGAAAATTTAATCGGAGTCATGTTTGTCCGTGGTAATGCAAATTAGGGAAAAAGTGTGTCACTGACAGTGCTCCGCCAAGCCGTCCCCGACTCCCGAGGAGAAAAGAAAAAGAACAATAGGAAGGAGGAAGGAAGAAGGATTAAAGAAAGTACTAGTGGAAAAAGGATAAAAAGCGGAGAAAGGAAGAACAGAAAGAGGAGGAAAGTGAGAAGAAGAAACTAGTAGACAGGCAAACTGTCTAAATAACATACAGTGTTTCACTACATAGTAAACTGAAGACCTAGATGGGGATCGTCAGAGGTGCATATATCCGGTCCTGACATAGGGCTCCTTCAGGAAAATGTTAACCTTGAGGGAGGTCACTCTCAGATGAGAATTACCCATTATTATGCAAATTATATTTTTCTCATTTACCTAAATAATTGATGTAAATAACAGTCAGCATAATTCTCATGTTATCAACTATTAAGAGTACAATTCAAATTTTATTGAACAAACCTCCTAATGATAACAGTATTTTTTTTAAACATAAAAAACTTACAATGCACTGTTCCAAATTATTACGCACAGTAAGTTTCAAAACACTTTATAGGTTGTAAAGAATTGAAATTGTCATTTGTTGTGTTTGCAGCATATTTACTGAAATCAAAAGCAATTTCAATCAAACTTTTAACAACATTTTAACTTTTGTAAACATTTTAACAGGTCACGATACATTTTAACATAGGACCCCTTATTTGATAGCAGCTTCACAAGTCTTGCATCCATTGAACTTGTGAGTTTTTGGACAGTTTCTGCTTGAATATGTTTGCAAGATGTCAGAATAGCCTCCCAGAGCTGCTGTTTGGATGTTAACTGCCTCCCACCTTCATAGATCTTTTGCTTGAGGATGCTCCAAAGGTTCTCAATAGGAATGAGGTCAGGGCAGGATGGAGGCCACACCATGACTTTCTTTCCTTTTATCCCCATAGCAGCCATTGATGCAGAGGTATTCTTTGCAGCATGAGATTGTGCATTGTCATGCATGAAGATGATTTTATTACGGAAAGCATAGTTCTTCCTTCTATACCAGGGAAGAAAGTGGTCAGTAATAAACCCCACATACTTTGCAGAGGTCATCTTTACACCTTCGGGGACCCTAAAGGGGCCAACCAGCTCTGTTCCCATGATTCCAGTCCAAATCATGACTCCACCACCGCCTTGCTGACGTCACAGCCTTGTTGGAACAGGGTGGCCATCCACCAACCATCCACTACTCCATCCATCTGGACCATCAAGGGTTGCACGGCACTCATCAGTGAACAGGACTGTTTGAAAATTAGTCTTCATGTATTTTTCTGTCCTTTTCTGCTTGTGGGCATTGGTTAGTGGTGGCTGAATAGAAGGTTTATGCACAGTTGCAAGACTCTGGAGGACTCTACACCTTGATGTCCGTGGGACTCCAGAGGCACTAGCAGCTTCAAATATCTGTTTGCTGCTATTTAATGGTATTTTATCAGCTGCTCTCTTGATCCGATGCATGGATCTGGCATAAATCTTCCTCAATGTGCCTGTATCTGCACAAACCCGTCTGTGCACTGAATCGGCCACAAATCTCTTAATAGTGCAATGATCACACTTAAGTTTTCGTGAAATATCTAATATTTTCATACCTTGTACCGGCCCCCCTGTGCTCTCTGGGGGGTCTGGTGTTGATTCTTGCCCATGTGGAGGGCAGAAGATAGCCCGTGAGAGGGATATAGATGCCTACAGTGGAGGTCCGGGCCGGGAGCTATGCGCCAAGCCATGCCCACCGCCAAAATTAAAAAAAAAGGGAGCTTATTGGAATCTGGAAGCCCCCTTTAGCAAAGAGGCCCCCAGATTCCCCCCCCCCCCCCCCATGTGAATGAGTATGGGGTACCCCTCCACATTCACAAAAAACAAAAAGTGTAGTGTGAAAAAAGACAGGACACGGTCTTCGACAAGTCCTTTATTAAAAGAAAAGAATGTCCCCTGCAGTAGATCCAACGTCAGTCACGAAGCCCGCCGTCACCGAAGCTGTCGCCGCTACCCAAAAAAATAATTTTTAAAAAAAGTTTGCGTTCCTGAAGATGGCTTCCAGCCCTCTGCCTCTGAGGTGGCTTGACAGTTCTTAAATATGTAAGGGGCAGGGCCACCCATGGATATCACTCATGTGACCGCGTCCCATGTAACATTAATGATGCCACATGCGTGATGTCCTGGGTGGCCCCGCCCCTTACATACTTAAGAACTGTCAAGCCACCTCAGAGGCAGAGGGCTGGAAGCCATCGTTGGGAACAGAACCCTTTTTTTTTATTATTCATTCTTCGGGTAGCTTCGGATACCGTGATTGACATGGGATCTACTGCAGGGGACTTTTTTTAGTTTTTCCTTTTAATAAAAGACTTGTCAAAGACCGTGTCCTGTCTTTTTTCACACTACACTGTTTGTTTTTTGTGAATGAGTAGTGGTACCATGAACCCCATACTTATTCACATGGGGGGACCGGGATCTGGGGACCCCTTCCTAAAGGGGGCTTCCATATTCCGATAAGCCCCCCACCTGCAGACCCCTACAACCACAGCCCATGATTGTGGGGAAGAGGCCCTTGTCCCCATAACGATGGGGACAAGGTGCTTTGGGGGGGAGCCCCCTGCCCCAAAGCACCCCATGTTGAGGGCATGTGGCCTGGTGTGGTTCAGGAAAGGGGGGGCTCGTTTGGTCCCCCCCCTTTCCTGACCTGCCAGGCTGCATGCTCGAATAAGGGTCTGGTATGGATTTTGGCATGGGGTTCCCTTCTAAATCCATACCAGACCCGAAGAGCTTGGTAGGAATGGGAGGGGAACCCCACACCATTTTTTTAAATTTTTTTAATTTCTGACCTTTATTTTTATATTCAGCTGTCAAAATATATATTATCTCGATCTTTGAAATATGTAAAACCATTACATAAAATCTTTATAAAGGATAAGAAAATAAAATAGAATCAATAGAACTAAGGAAATCAAATTAGAATTAATTGGTACCTCACCGTCAACAACCTTCTTGATCCCCCACAGTCTGGCTTCCGCCGACAACATTCCTCAGAAACTGCCGTACTAAAACTCACTAATGACCTACTAACTGCTAAAACCAACGGCCATTACTCCATACTCATACTTCTGACCTTTCTGCTGCCTTTGACACAGTTGACCACCTGCTCCTCCTCAGTAAACTCCACTCCATCGGCCTCCGTGACCCTGCTCTCTCCTGGTTCTCCTCTTACCTTTCTCAGCGCACTTTCGGTGTCACATACAACTCCTCCTCCTCTGCTCCTCTTCCCCTTTCTGTTGGGGTACCCCAAGGTTCTGTTTTTGGGCCCCTCCTTTTCTCTCTCTATACCTCCTCCCTGGCCAAACTGATAACCTCCCATGGCTTCCATGCTGATGTCACCCAGATCTATGTCTCCACTCCCCAGCTCACCCCCTCAATCTCCTCACGTATCACAAATCTACTAAGCGACATATCAGCATGGATGTCACTTCACTACCTCAAACTCAATCTTTCAAAAACTGAGCTTGTAATATTTCCTCCTCCCCGATCCCCCACTCACGACTTTACCATTAAGGTCAACAGCACAACCATTGGTCCTTCCCCTCATGCCAGGGTGCTAGGCGTAATCCTTGACTCTGACCTCTCCTTTGGGCCCCACATCCACTCACTGGCTAAATCCTGCCGCCTCAACCTCCGGAACATTTCCAAAATCCACCCCTTCCTGACCAATGACACCATAAAACAACTCATCCACGCCTTGGTTATATCCCACCTCAATTACTGCAACTCCCTCCTCACTGGTCTACCATTACACAGGCTATCCCCCCTTCAGTCTATTATGAATGCTGCTGCTGCTAGACTCATACACCTTACCAACCGATCAGCAACTGCTGCCCCTCTCTGCCAATCCCTTCACTGGCTTTCACTAATCCAACGTTTAAAATTCAAAATACTTACCACAGCTTACAAAGCCATCCCCAACACTGCCCCTAGCTACATCACCGACCTCATACACAGATATCGGCCAAATCGCCCACTCCGCTCCTCCCAAGATATCTTCCTCTCTAGCTCCCTCATCACCTACCCCCAAGCTTGCCTCCAGGACTTCTCCAAAGCCTCCCCCATCCTCTGGAACTCCCTACCACAGCATGTCTGGTCAGCCCCCACCCTGTCTGCCTTTAGGCAATCTTTGAAATTTCACTTCTTCAGGGAAGCCTACCCCACCTCCACCTAAGAACTGTACTTGAATCACCTCCACCAGATCATCCCCCACAGCTATCACCTTTTGTATCATCTCCCCCTTCCTTTAGATTGTAAACTCCACGAGCAGAGCCCTCACATTCCTTCTGTACTGAAATGTATTGTGATTGCTCCCTTATATTGTAAAGCACTGCGCAAACTGTTGGCGCTATATAAATCCTGTATAATAATAAAGATATGCCTAGCTACAAATAGTGCTGTTTGTCAAACACAGTTGACGGTCGCGATTGCCGTCTTGCAGAGGACTCCACACAGAGATTTACTATTAACCTCTAGCCTACAGGGCACTTATACCCCCTTCCTGCCCAGGCCAATTTCCAGCTTTCAGCGCTGTTGCACTTTGAATGACAATTGCGCGGTCATGCAACACTGTACCCATATGAAATGTTATCATTTTTTTGTGACAGGGTTTTTTTTCGGTGGTATTTAATCACTTCTGGGTTTTTTATTTTTTCTTAAACAAATCAAAAACCACTGAAAATTTTGAAAAAAAAACGTTTTTTCTTAGTTTTTGTTATAAAATTTTGTAAATAAGTGATTTTTCTCCTTTACTGATGTGTGCTAATGAGGCTGCAGTGATGGGAACTGATAGGCTGCACTGATGGACACTGATAGGTGGCACTGATGGGCACTGATGAGGAGGCACCGGTAGGTGGCACGGATGGGCATTGACAGGCATCACTGATGGGCACTGAAAGGCAGCACTGATAGGCGGCACTGACTGGCACTGTTAGGTGGCACTGACTGGCACTGTTAGGCGGCACTGATAGGCAGCACTGACTGGCACTAATAGGCGGCACTGATTGGCACTGATTGGCAGCACTGATAGGTGGCACTGACTGGCATTGATAGGTGGCACTGACTGGCACTGATGGGTGACACTGAAAGGCAGCTCAGATGGGCACTGATATGCACTGGTAGGCACTGAAATGTGGCATTGATGTGGCACTGATGGGCACTGCCAGGTGGCATGGATGAGTACTGACAGCTGGCACTTATGGACACTGACAGGTGGCACTGCTGGGGCTACACAGATCATCAGGGCACACTGATCATCAGTGCCCTGATGATCAGTGTACATGTCCCGTCTGAGGGATGCCGATTACTGACTCTCCTCTTGAAATGTCAGCATGACAGCTCGTGAGGAGAGAAATGCCGATAATCAGCGTTTCCTTGTTTACATGTGATCAGCTGTGATTGGACACAGCTGATCACATGACTGAGCCGACATCTTTGGCTTTTTCCATTGATTGGTGATCCGCTGTGTCCGGAGCCACGCATGCACGGTTAGATTGGGATGACATCATATGACATCCTCCCAGAACCAGAGAACTGCCTTGCGCCCATCATTGTACTATATGGCAGGCGGGAGGCGGTTAAACAACGTCTAAAGAAAGCACCCACGGTAGACGGCTAAATTGTTCTGCACATGCGCATTTCTGTCCGTGCATAGACGTTGGAAAAGCATCTAGTTCTTGACTGTTATGAATTCCTTGAAAAAAATATTTTTTACCCACTGAAAAATTCTTTTGGAAACGTAATATATTCTTTAGAGTGAAGTCCAGATATTTGGGAAAGCAAATTTCAATGTGAACATGTTTCTACAGTGATTTTTCATTCTGATAGACATGCTTCTAGGACGTCTGTCTAAAAAAACAGACTCCTGTATTGTGGCCATTAGTAAATTCGCTTTCGCTTCTATTTGTTAGTTGATTTCTAATATGTCTTTGCCATCTAAAATGTCTTTGCCATCTAAAAGTAGATGGATTCCAATGAAAAGTAGACTTTAGCCTACGGAAATGTGCCTAGACGCCGTCTATGCACATTAGTAAATCAGGGCCTTTAAGTCTCTTAGAAAATATGTTGTGGCGTTTGCTTTCCAAAATGTGGTAATTTTGTGGGTGTTTCTACTGCCATAGTCTTCCATGGCTTCCAAAATTGTGATAAGTAGTCAGGAAATTAGATGTGTAATTTATGCCCTTAGAACACCTAAAGGGGCTCCTTGGATGTTGGGCCTCTCTATTTGGCAAGACTGTGAAAAAGTGTCACGCATGTGGTATTGCCATACTCAGGAGTAGTAGCAGAATGTAATTTGGGGTGTTATTCTTGGTTTGTCCATGTTGTGTGTTAGAAATATTTTATAAATTGACAACTTTGTGTGCAAAAAAAAACTTTTCATTTTCTTTCCAAATTTTTCAAAAACGTGTGGAAAAAGTGCCATAAATACTCATTATGCCTAATAGAAAATGCATTGGGGTGTTTTCTTTCCAAAATGTGGTCATTTTGTTGGTGCTTCCACTGTCTTGGTGCACCAGGGCCTTCAAAAGTGTGATAGGAAGTTAGGAAATTACATGTGTAATTGATGCCCCTTAAGGTGTTCCTTGGATGATGGTGTATGTGACTATGCTGTGAAAAAGTCTCACACATGTGGTATGCTTATACTGTGAAGGAAGTAGCAGAATGTGTTTTGGGGTCTAATTGCAAGTATGCCTATGCCATGTGTGAGAAATAACTTGTATGAAATATGACAATTTTGTGAAAAAAAATTATTTAATTTCTTAATTTTCCAAAGAAATGTGGGGAAAAATTACAACTTCAAAAGGCGCACCACGACTCTTACTAAATACCTTGAACTATCTAATTCCCAAAATGGGGTCATTTCTACTGTCCTGGAATTTTAGGGCCTCAAGAAATTTGAGTCAATTCCATATCTTGTAAACAATGTAATTTTCAAACAGAGAAGATAATATACACTGATTTGGTTTATTTTTACCAAAGTAATGTAGCAGTATATATTTTGGCGTAAATTGAAGAGGAAAAACTCCTTGTTTGCAAAATTAATAGAAACTAAGAAAAGCATGTTTTTTTCCAATTTTTTTTTGCCTATATAGCAAAAAATAAAAAAATACCAGGGCTAATTAAATACCACGAAAAGTAATCTTTATCTCTCTCAAAAAATAATACAAATTTTGTTAGGGTACAGTGTTGCATGACTAATTGCCATTCAAATTGTGAGTGCACTGAAAGCTGAAAATTGGCCTGGGCAGGATGAAGAGGTTAAACAGCACAGTTATTTACAAATACAGACAGTAGAGGGCAGCAGATCCCTACATGTACAAATACTGTAATTTGCTTTGGTTAAAAGAGAAGTGAGGAATAAGAAAAAAACATACATACTTACTGTATGCTTAAATGCTTTTTATGAAAGACATGATTTACAGAAAATTGAAATCACAGGATGGTCTGAAGGGGTCAGAGAGAGTGCAGATTTAGGGAGAGATAAGTGGTTAATAGTACCCAAGTAGAGAGTAAGTTGGAAGGTTATGAATAGTGGGGTGGTCTTTCTGCATCCCCCTATTCTCCTCTTTTTTTTTTCCCTCCTTAGCGGATTCAACAGGTGGTTGGTGGGGGAGAGGTTTGGGGAGGCAGGGGTTGAGGGGGTGAGAGGAGAGAGCGGTAAAATATTGCGTTCATTTTTCTTTCTCTCTCTGTTTCTCTCTCCTTATAGATTGGGGCATCAGGAAGCTCAAGGTTCAAGGTGTCACATGTGATTGAAGGGCCAGGAACTAGGTTCTAGATAGGTGTACCTTACCCCTTTAGAGAGGAGTCAACTGTGGGAACATATCCCACTTCAGACTTCAAGGCTTGAATATGGGCCAAAGGGAGACCACTATAGGAATCAGGTAAATCGGATCTTATTCCCGTACCATCCAAATCCATTTTCACATGTGATTGAAGGGCCGGGAACTAGGTTCTAGATAGGTGTGCCCCCCTTTAGAGAGGAGTTGACTGTGGGAACATATCCTACTTTAGACTTCAAGGCTTGAATATGGGCCAGAGGGTTTTTAAAAATAGGTATGGGTTGGGGAGGGGAAGAGGGAAAGTGGGCAGGGGGGTTGGGAGGGTGGAAAGATAAAAGGTCACCCCGAAAATATTATTTTCTTCTTGTCACAAAGCTTATATACCTGCAAGGAGTATGAGTGACTTTATGACATATAATGTAAAAGGCCCAAACACTAAAAGGCATAAGTGTCAAGGTCCTACCTTTCCTCAGGGCTTGTGCTGCTCCATGTGCTGGCATCCATCTTAGGTGTCTGCAAAGCATTGTGGGATCCTTTATGCTTTCAGCCCTGGCTCTGGCGATCATCCTTCCTGGCTTCTGAGCCCGGCTCTGGCGACCATCCTTCCTGGCTACTGTTCTACCAAGTCATCCGCTGTTGCTGTTGGACTTGCATAGACTCTGTCTTGTTTTTGTATAATAAACCTACCTTTAATTGCACCTCCTTGTTTGTCTGGCTCCTCGCTCCCTGACAATAAGATTCTCAGGGAAATCCATCAATGTTCCATTGATGTAGTGTTTTTGCAAGAGGCGCACTTATCACAAAACACAAATGTAAAATTATTTTCTAAACACTACCCAATGTGGTAGTATGTGGATTCACCAATTAAACATGCAAAAAGGGTAGCAATCGGGCTTTCAAAAGGTGTAAGATTTATTACAGAGATAGACTGACTGACCCTGAGGGTCATTTTTTGTTTTTGTAAGGGAAACTACAAGGAACACAATGTACATTAACAAATATTTACTGCCCTAATAAGAATTCAATGATATACTTGGAGGGACTGTTAAGAAAACTTTTAGAGTTTTCTCTATATATGATATATGGGGTATATGATTGTAGCAGGAGATTTTAATTTTTGTATGGATTCTCAGATGCATACCTCATCGCAAGCTCAGAGAGACGGTAAACATTTGAAGTCGATAAAAAAAATGTTACATCAGTTTAAACTGATGGACTCTTGGAGAATTAAACATCCAAGTGACAGGGATTACACCTTCTTCTCTCCAGCGCATGGGATGTACTCAAGATTGGACTATATAATGATAAAACATAGACTCTTAATCTCTCAAAATCAGAGATATTGAATATCAATGTTCCAGAAATAGACAAACAGAGATTACAGGAAGCTTTTCCTTTTGTATGGGAAAAAAAGAGTTATCTAGGTGTTAAGTTAACCCCTTCTTTAGACAGTATATATCAGACAAATTTTATCCCATTAATAAATGAGCTGAAGGATGATTTGTGGAGAATATCCACTGGATCACTTTCTTGGATTGGTTGTATAAATTTGTTAAAAATGGTGATAGTCCCTAAGATTCTGTATAAATTTCAAATGCTCCCAATATATTTACCAAGGTCATTCTTTGAGATAATAAAAAAGATGATACTTAAATATATATGGGCAAATAAAAGACCAAGAGTGAATTATGAGGTATTGTGTAAAGATAGAATGAATGGGGGCATGAGCGTGCTGGATTTTAGGAGATATTATTGGGCAGTGTTGATTTTGCAGATAGCATATTGGATTTATAACTCACAAGGAAAAATTTGGGTTAGGATGGGAAGTGCATTGAGTGAGTCACAGTTTGATACAATTACTGTATATGGCTTCCACAACAGTTTAGAAATTGTTCTGAAAATTCTAGCACTTTAACACAAAATGTGTATCAAGGATATGGGATAGTATCCATGAACAAAGGGGGTGGGAATACAACGCACTGTTAATACCCTTGGTGAGGACAGAACTCTTCCCTCCAGGGAAAGAGAACATTGCAGGGAACTGGAAAAAAGATAAAAACACATGTTTAAAAAATATCAAGGGGGAATTGTGCACTTTTATAGATTTATAAAATTAGGACATTTTTTTTTTAGGTTTGACAAATGGCGGTATTATCAATTAAGACACTTAGTTACAGCACTCCCACAGCTACTAAGGACAGTGGAAGACATGTATCCATTGGAACAATTTTTTAGCACAGATACAATGAGAAGGCATGTTACCTCTTGCATTTATAAGATTCTTACTGGTTTATCTGGATCTGCTTTGCCATTTAGTGTTTTGAAGGATCCCTGGGTCTGTTTATTTCATAATACTGACCTTACGATAAAACAATATAAGAACACAATGATATTTAATTTAATAAATGTGACAAAATTACTGATCCCTAGGTACTGGCAGGCTCAAGATCCCCCAAATATTAAAGATTGGATAATTAGAGTGGAGTTTATATATAGGATGGAAGAACTATATTATATCGGAGAGGATAGAATTTAAAAATTAAAAAAAATCTGGGACAGATGGTTGTGGTTTAAAAAATCCATGAGATACCTAGAATTGACTGGAGTGTAAAAGAGGATTGAGAAAGCAGGGAACTGATGGCTTCTCCACCTTTGATAAGAAAAGGAGAGTGGAGGGGGATAAATAAGATGATAAGAATAAAATAATAGAACAGGAAGAAAGAGATTTAAAGTAGGAGGTGACCAGGGGTGAGGGGGAGGGGAAGGGAATTTGTAAAAATTTGTTATGGACCTTGTATGTTCTTTTTTATTGTGTTGAAAATTGTTATAATTGTAATTATAATTTAAAATGAATATGAAAATATAATTTAAAAAAAAAGATAACTGACCAAGGTTCCAGTTACAGAATGTTATTGGATTTACACAGCACAGGGGTAAACAGCAAGGTACCTAAAATAGATGGAAGGGAAGAGTTAGGTGAAAATAGGCTGCTAGAATATTTAATATCATCACATAATTTTTTATTTTTTTATCTTTTTTTTGCTTCTTAATTCTGAGCATCAAAAAGGACAGGTTATGAGTAAAGCTAGCCATACGTGGGTCAGTTTTTTTTTTTTGTTCAGCTATCAGATTGAACAAAAAAACTGACCACATTCCCCCATCCACACATTAAGTGTGGATGTCGAAATCCTCCCGCTTTGCCATTGTATTCTGACAGCTGGGAGACTCCCCCCACCTTCATAATGCACATTTCAGCAGTGCAGCCTATTGCCTGCAGCACCGATCAAGCAAAAATATACTGACAGGACATTGAACAAAAGTCGATTGGTAGATTAACTCAGTTCAAACAATGGCTGCACATTGATCACAATTTGGCTGGTCCCTGCTGAACTGGCCAAATTTCTATGTATAAATGAGCAGCTTTACATCAAAAGCCAAGTGTACAATGATGCATAACTTGACAAAATGTCAATAAATTTTTATTCCATCTTGTACCCTTTGGTTGCACTGAGGGAGACCACTATAGGAATTAGGTAAATCGCATCTTATTCCCGTGCCATCTGAATCCTTTTTCAAATTGGAAGGGGTAAGAATTTAAGGGCTAGAAAAGGAAGCTCTCAGTATTGGGCTATAATGGTCCCAGTGAGGGAGTTGAGGTACTAAAAAAAAAAAAAAAGTGGGGTAGTCCCACCCACATACATGTTGGTGGTACTTGGATTCAAATATGGATCCACTATCACAGAGTGAAAGTTGTGGGCAGATCACAGATAGTAGAAAGGCCAAAGAAATAACCTGAAGTGCAGCTCTGATAGTTGGATGTATTTTAAAAGGGTATAAATGGCAACATGGGAGCCAAGGAAGACACAACAGGGGAACCAACATACACTTTTGCTCCAGTCCTAGCCAGGATTTTACACTGATTTGAATGCACCAGCTAATTACATGTGATAGATGTAAGGCACGGTTGTATTGGAGCACTTCTGGTAATTCTATTCCTCCAGCTATCTTTGTGAGGGTCATTAGTGATAAACAGATGCATGGCAGTTTGTCACCCCTAATGTAATGAAAAAGTAGAGAACGCAAGTCTGTGAAGAATGTCTGAGGGGCCATTATGGGAAGTGTTTGCATCATATAATTTACTTGGGGAAATATTGTCATCTTAAATGCACTACTCCTTCAGAGCTATGTTGGGTTCATTGTTTTCAATTTTAATGTCAAATTTTAAGGTCAAATTGGATCTTAATTAGAAGGGGACAAAAACTGGATTCATACCCTGATCATTCACGGTCAAGTGTGAGTCTTATATCCAACTACTGAAGGCTGGAGTGGGCTCATGGGAAAGGAAAGGACTGACTCAGGCTAACCACCTTGGAGTGTTGCCTCCTGTCCACCCATTATTATTATACAGTATTTATAAAGCGCCAATAGTTCACTCAGCGCTGTACATTACAAAGGGGGACAGAACATGTGACAGAACAATACCAATACAATGCAAAACATGAGGGGATTGAGGGCCCTGCTCTTTCGAGCTTACAATCTAGGAGGGAGGGGATAGTGGTACAGGAGGAGATAGCTGTGGGGGATGGAGTGGTAGGCAGAGTGGAGGAGGTCGGCAAGTTAGCAGGGGGTGGGGTAGGCTTCCCTGAAGAGATGGGTTTTCACACATTTTTCTTTGTTTCTGTTATAAAAGTTTGCAAATAAATAATTGTTTTTCATAAATTTAAGCCAAAATGTATTCTGCTACATTTCTTTGGTGAAAATAACCCAAATTAGTATTTATTGTTTAGTCTGTAGGAAAGTTATAGAGTTCACAAACTATGGGATATATCTGAAAATTGATCAATCCTGAAGTACTGACAGCCAATCTAATTTCTTAAGGTCCAAGAATGTCAGAACAGTACAGATAAACCCCAAATGACCCCTTTTTGCAAAGTAGACAGTCCGACTTATTTCATAACAGGCAAGTTGTAATTTTTTTGTCATTTTTCGGAAAATGAAGAAATTTAAAAAATAATTTTCACTTTTTTTTTTTTTACATACTGTCACTGTTTTTTTTAATTCTTTTTAATTTGTTATTTTTTTTTCTCTTTTTTTAAGATTCTTTTTTATATTGCACTATGACTAAAGTAGTATAATGTTACCATAGTAACATTGTACTAATTTGGGGTAGTGATCAGTATTTTTTTTTTTTACACAGTTTGCTTATAGCAGTGGTGGGCAACCTTTTTTTTCAACTGAGCCAAATCTCGCCAAAACCACGATTGAAATTTATTTTGAGAGCCACATTTTTAAAACTGAAAATACATCTCCCATATAGTAATTCATCCCCCATAGTAATTCATCCCCCATAGTAATTCATCCCCCATATAGTAATTCATCCCCCATATAGTAATTCATCCCCAATAGTAATTCATCCCCCATAGTAATTAATCCCCCATATAGTAATTCATCCCCCATATAGTAATTCATCCCCCATAGTAATTCATCCCCCATATAGTAATTCATCCCCCATAGTAATTCATCCCCCATATAGTAATTCATCCCCCATATAGTAATTCATCCCCCATAGTAATTCATCCCCCATATAGTAATTCATCCCCCATAGTAATTCATCCCCCATAGTAATTCATCCCCCATATAGTAATTCATCCCCCCTATAGTAATTCATCCCCCATATAGTAATTCATCCCCCATAGTAATTCATCCCCCATATAGTAATTCATCCCCCCTATAGTAATTCATCCCCCCTATAGTAATTCATCCCCCATATAGTAATTCACCCCCCCTATAGTAATTCATCCCCCCTATAGTAATTCATCACCCATAGTAATTCATCCCCCATATAGTAATTCATCCCCCATATAGTAATTCATCCCCCATATAGTAATTCATCCCCCATAGTAATTCATCCCCCATATAGTAATTCATCCCCCATATAGTAATTCATCCCCCATACTAATTCATCCCCCCTATAGTAATTCATCCCCCCTATAGTAATTCATTCCCCATATAGTAATTCATCCCCCATATAGTAATTCATCCCCCCTATAGTAATTCATCCCCCCTATAGTAATTCATCCCCCATATAGTAATTCATCCCCCCTATAGTAATTCATCCTCCATATAGTAATTCATCCCCCCCATAGTAATTCATCCCCCCCATAGTAATTCATCCCCCATAGTAATTCATCCCCCATATAGTAATTCATCCCCCATAGTAATTCATCCCCCATATAGTAATACATCCCCCATAGTAATTCATTCCCCATATAGTATTTCATCCCCCATAGTAATTCATCCCCCATATAGTAATTCATCCCCCATAGTAATTCATCCCCCCTATAGTAATTCATCCCCCATATAGTAATTCATCCCCCCCCATAGTAATTCATCCCCCATATAGTAATTCATCCCCCATAGTAATTCATCCCCCATATAGTAATTCATCCCCCATAGTAATTCATCCCCCATATAGTAATACATCCCCCATAGTAATTAATTCCCCATATAGTAATTCATCCCCCATAGTAATTCATCCCCCATATAGTAATTCATCCCCCATAGTAATTCATCCCCCATATAGTAATTCATCCCCCATATAGTAATTCATTCCCCATATAGTAATTCATCCCCCATATAGTAATTCATTCCCCATATAGTAATTCATCCCCCATATAGTAATTCATCCCCCCTATAGTAATTCATTCCCCATATAGTAATTCATCCCCCATAGTAATTTATCCCCCATATAGTAATTCATCCCCCATATAGTAAGTCCTCCCTGTCAATTCACTTACCTTTGCTCCGCGCGTTCCTCTCGCCGTATTCCCGCTCCGTTCTGGTCTTCAGGGCGGACTGCGAGAGGAGAGGAGTTCGTCACGCTGCCCCGCCTACATCCTGGCTGCCCCGCCTACATCCTGACAGCTGCAGAGTCCTGACTTTTGGGGCAGCCGCCCGAGAGGAGGGAGGGAGGGGGGCGGCCACCCGAGAGGAGGGAGGGGAGCGGGCGCCCGGCACACAGAAGAGCCGCATTTAAGTTTGTAAAGAGCCGCATGTGGCTCGCGAGCCGCGGCTTGCCGACCACTGGCTTATACCAAAGAATTACTTTGCTATAAGCAAGCATTTACCTGAATGAAATCGATTCATTCAGGGTTTCTTTTTGTTGTTATTAGCTGTGATTTGGCCACGGCTATTCACATCACACAGCTGGGCTGTGATTGGCCCAGCTTGTGCATGTGATCGATGTGACCATTCACAGCTAGACACACTTGGATGGCATGAAAGGAAGCCATTCATTGTATACAACTGTCATGTGACCTACTGCTCACAGCAGGTCACATGGTACTGGAAACAGGGCCGGTACACAGATCTGTCATCGGCCGTGTCCGAGGTACATGGCCGGTGACAGATCGTGCCGCAGTGCAGCCCTGCGGGCATGTGCAATGCATGTTCCAGACAGGATGCCATATGGCGTCCACCCGGAGGGACGAGCTGTTCACCCGGCTGCCATCTGGCTATAGTCCGGGCGACAACTGGTTAAGGAAGATAGAGGGGACAGGTATAGCGCTGTGTCATCCTGTGGCTTAACCCGGAAAGGCCAATGGGCCTCTCAATGCCACTTAAGAAGATGTCAGTGTGGGACTGAGTGCGGGCAGAATTCTGAGAGGATTCTGCAGGACACCACTGGATCCTCTGAGTATTTTAAGAGTATGCAACCCGCTAATTCTTTCCTGGGCAAAAAAAATATATTTATACTGGACAAGCTGGAGATCTGCTTAAAACATCACATACACTGCAATAGGCAAAGTGGGCTCTATTCACATATCGGTATTTTCCTCTTTAAAATTTGTGGTAAAATATCGCCATAGTGTTTTTCAAAAAGTTTTTTGGCATTCACAAAAAGACACTACTAAAATAAGGCATGCAGTATTCATCGAAACATGTGGTATTTAACACATGAAGTCATGCGGTATTTTATCTCATGCAATATGCAATGGAATGTATATGGTTGAGAATTAAAGTCCCTGTCAATTTTGTATTGCTAATAAAGAGGTAAATGGTTTAAACTGTAGAAATATGCCAGCTACTAAGTCAGTGAAGTCCCTGCAGCAAATGTATTAATACAAAAGAAAAAAGGAGCCCACAATACTAATCAAAGGGGAGCTGCTTTCACAGGGCACCCGTGGTGTGTCAAAAACAACTTAAATTAGGTAAATAAAAATCATCTTTATACAGTAAATGTCAAATGAATGAAAAGAATATAAAAATTACACACAAATAAAAATACCCTTCTTCTACAACATTGTGTTTTTTTTATTATATACAGTAGTTACAACCCCTGGCACAAAGCATAAAAACACCACTCTTGGAAAATGTTCATTCAATTGTTCAATTGTGTAGAAGAAAAAACAATCACAGACACGCCTCAAATCTATTTTCATTTAACATTCCAACCTTCTGGCGTTAAGAAACACTTAAAAAAAGAAAAAAAAACGTAGTCAGTTGCAACTGATTTTGCAGATTAATCAGAGGATAAAAATATGGAATCACTCAGTTCTGAGGGAAATATTATGGAATCACCATGTACTTTGCAGTTCTAAACATCTGCATCAGAATACATCTGCTAATTAGTCTGCACTAAAATAAAAATTCTTAGACCCCCAAGTGCATAACTTTACCTTTATCAACATTAAACCTCATTTTGCAACATAGTTGCCCAAATAAACAGTGCATAGTGGCCAGCTTGTAAATTGGAGACATCCTGTAAGGATGTTATTCCACCGCATAGCTTGGTGTCATCTGCAAAGACTGAAATGGTACTTTTAATCACAGACCCTATATTGTTTATAAATATATCAAAAAGTAAGGTTCTGAACACTGAACCTTGGGGTACACCATTAACAACCGTAGACAATTCAGAGTATGAATCATTAACCACTGCTGTCTGAATACATTCTTTTAGCCAGCTTTCTATCCATTTACAAACTGATTTTTCCAAGCCTGTAGACTTTACCTTACACAGAAGCTGTGTGTGGGGAACTGTGCTTTTGCAAAAATCCAAGTACACCATGTCCTCAGCCACTCCTTTGTCTAAAGTTTTGCTTACCTCCTCATTAGAGATGAGCGACTTATTCAAAAATTCGATTCGGCTGATTCGCCGAATTTGAGGAAGAAATTCGATTCGATGCGAATTAATTCGCTACGAATTTAACTTATTAAAAGGGTTTCTAGGCTTCAGAGAGCCTTTAAATTAGTGCAGAACACTGTACCTTTAATTTAAATGCCCTTGGAGATGAGGAAGGACAAGGAGAAGGAGAAGGATGAGAAGAAGGAGAAGGAGAAGGATGAGAAGAAGGAGAAGAAGGATGAGAAGAAGGAGAAGGAGAAGGATGAGAAGAAGGAGAAGGATGAGAAGAAGGAGAAGGATGAGAAGAAGGAGAAGGATGAGAAGAAGGAGAAGGAGAAGGAGAAGGATGAGAAGAAGGAGAAGGAGAAGGATGAGAAGATGGAGAAGGAGAAGGATGAGAAGAAAGAGAAGGAGAAGGATGAGAAGAAGGAGAAGGAGAAGGATGAGAAGAAGGAGAAGGATGAGAAGAAGGAGAAGGAGAAGGATGAGAAGAAGGAGAAGGAGAAGGATGAGAAGAAGGAGAAGGAGAAGGATGAGAAGAAGGAGAAGGATGAGAAGAAGGAGAAGGATGAGAAGAAGGAGAAGGAGAAGGATGAGAAGAAGGAGAAGGATGAGTAGAAGAAGAAGGATGAGAAGAAGGATGAGAAGAAGGAGAAGGATGAGAAGAAGGAGAAGGATGAGAAGAAGAAGGATGAGAAGAAGAAGAAGGATGAGAAGAAGGAGAAGGATGAGAAGAAGGAGAAGGATGAGAAGAAGGATGAGAAGAAGGAGAAGGGTGAGAAGAAGGATGAGAAGAAGGAGAAGGATGAGAAGAAGGATGAGAAGAAGGAGAAGGATGAGAAGAAGGAGAAGGAGAAGGAGAAGGATGAGAAGAAGGAGAAGGAGAAGGAGAAGGATGAGAAGAAGGAGAAGGAGAAGGAGAAGGATGAGAAGAAGGAGAAGGATGAGAAGAAGGAGAAGGAGAAGGATGAGAAGAAGGAGAAGGATGAGAAGAAGGAGAAGGAGAAGGATGAGAAGAAGGAGAAGGAGAAGGATGAGAAGAAGGAGAAGGAGAAGGATGAGAAGAAGGAGAAGGATGAGAAGAAGGAGAAGGAGAAGGATGAGAAGGAGAAGGATGAGTAGAAGGAGAAGGATGAGAAGAAGGATGAGAAGAAGGATGAGAAGAAGGAGAAGGATGAGAAGAAGGATGAGAAGGAGAAGGATGAGAAGAAGAAGGATGAGAAGAAGAAGAAGGATGAGAAGAAGGAGAAGGATGAGAAGAAGGAGAAGGATGAGAAGAAGGATGAGAAGAAGGAGAAGGATGAGAAGAAGGATGAGAAGAAGGAGAAGGATGAGAAGAAGGATGAGAAGAAGGAGAAGGATGAGAAGAAGGAGAAGGAGAAGGAGAAGGATGAGAAGAAGGAGAAGGATGAGAAGATGGAGAAGGATGAGAAGAAGGAGAAGGAGAAGGATGAGAAGAAGGAGTTTCAACCGCTGTATGGAGGGAATGTCACAGAACTGTCAGAAATAGCCTATTTCTGACAGTTCTGTGACATTCACTCCATACAGCGGTTTCAACCGCTGTATGGAGGGAATGTCACAGAACTGTCAGAAATAGCCTATTTCTGACAGTTCTGTGACATTCCCTCCATACAGCGGTTGAAACATTGTATCTATTTGTTTCCATAAATGGAAACAAATAGATACAATGTTTCAACCGCTGTATGGAGGGAATGTCACAGAACTGTCAGAAATAACGGAGCTCTGCAGATACACTTAGCGGAGCTCTGCAGATAGATACAGCGGTTGAAACATAGGCTATGTTTCAACCGCTGTATGGAGTGAATGTCACAGAACTGTCAGAAATAGGCTATTTCTGACAGTTCTCTGACATTCACTCCATACAGCGGTTGAAACATAGCCTATGTTTCAACCGCTGTATCTATCTGCAGAGCTCCGCTAAGTGTATCTGCAGAGCTCCGCTATTTCTGACAGTTCTGTGACATTCCCTCCATACAGCGGTTGAAACATTGTATCTATTTGTTTCCATTTATGGAAACAAATAGATACAATGTTTCAACCGCTGTATGGAGGGAATGTCACAGAACTGTCAGAAATAGCCTATTTCTGACAGTTCTGTGACATTCCCTCCATACAGCGGTTGAAACATTGTATCTATTTGTTTCCATTTATGGAAACAAATAGATACAATGTTTCAACCGCTGTATGGAGTGAATGTCACAGAACTGTCAGAAATAGGCTATTCCTGACAGTTCTGTGACATTCCCTCCATACAGCGGTTGAAACATTGTATCTATTTGTTTCCATTTATGGAAACAAATAGATACAATGTTTCAACCGCTGTATGGAGTGAATGTCACAGAACTGTCAGAAATAGGCTATTTCTGACAGTTCTGTGACATTCCCTCCATACAGCGGTTGAAACCGCTGTATGGAGTGAATGTCACAGAACTGTCAGAAATAGGCTATTTCTGACAGTTCTGTGACATTCCCTCCATACAGCGGTTGAAACATTGTATCTATTTGTTTCCATAAATGGAAACAAATAGATACAATGTTTCAACCGCTGTATGGAGGGAATGTCACAGAACTGTCAGAAATAGCGGAGCTCTGCAGATACACTTAGCGGAGCTCTGCAGATACACTTTTTGCCGGCTTGGAATTCTTCTTATTTTCATCCTACTTCTTCTTCATCCTCATCCTCTTCTTCTTCTGAGGATGAGGATGAGGATGAAGAAGAAGTAGGATGAAAATAAGAAGAATTCCAAGCCGGCAAAAAGTGTATCTGCAGAGCTCCTCTAAGTGTATCTGCAGAATAGAGGAGCTCTGCAGATACACTTTTTGCCGGCTTGGAATTCTTCTTATTTTCATCCTACTTCTTCTTCTTCTTCTTCTTCATCCTCAGAAGAAGAAGAAGAGGATGAGGATGAAGAGGAAGAAGAAGAAGAAGAAGAAGTAGGATGAAAATAAGAAGAATTCCAAGCCGGCAAAAAGTGTATCTGCAGAGCTCCTCTAAGTGTATCTGCAGAATAGAGGAGCTCTGCAGATACACTTTTTGCCGGCTTGGAATTCTTCTTATTTTCATCCTACTTCTTCTTCTTCTTCATCCTCATCCTCAGAAGAAGAAAAAGAGGATGAGGATGAAGAGGAAGAAGAAGAAGAAGAAGAAGTAGGATGAAAATAAGAAGAATTCCAAGCCGGCAAAAAGTGTATCTGCAGAGCTCCTCTATTCTGCAGATACACTTAGAGGAGCTCTGCAGATACACTTTTTGCCGGCTTGGAATTCTTCTTATTTTCATCCTACTTCTTCTTCTTCTTCTTCTTCATCCTCATCCTCTTCTTCTTCTTCTGAGGATGAGGATGAAGAAGAAGAAGAAGAAGAAGTAGGATGAAAATAAGAATAATTCCAAACCGGCAAAAAGTGTATCTGCAGAGTTCCTCTATTTCTGACAGTTCTCTGACTTTCACATTTACAGCGGTTGAAACATTGTATCTGTTTCCGAATAAAAACATCTGTATCCTAAATGGAAACAAATAGATACAATGTTTCAACCGCTGTACATGTGAAGGAACTGTCAGAGAACTGTCAGAAATAGCGGAGCTCTCTGCAGGGACACTTTGGCCGGCTGATCGGGAAAAATCCGATTCGCGCACCTGAAGTAGGCTAATATTCGGATTCGACGCGAATCTAATTTTTCCTGAAATTCGAATCGAATTCCACTTCGCCTGGTTCGATTCGCTCATCTCTACTCCTCATAAAAAGACAACATCTGTCTTTCATTAATCCATGCTGTCTGTTGCTTGAAATATTTTTTTACAGCAAGAACTCATCTATGTGGTCTTTAATTAAACTCTCTAGTATCTTCCCAACTATGGAAGTTAAGCTAACAGATCTGTAGTTACTTAGTAAAGACTTTGACCCCTTTTTAAATATAGACACCACACTGCATGTAGTATACTTGAATTTTTGCAAAATTCAAGTATACTATGTCCACAGCATCTCCTTTTGTCTAAGGTTTTTCTAACCTCCTCATAAAAAGAAATTAGATTTGTTTGACAACTTCTGTCTTTCATGAATCCATGCTGTCTGCTGCTTGAAATATTTTTTTCCAGCAATAACTTATCTCTGTGGCCTTTAATTAAACTCTCCAGTAACTTCTCAACTATCGAAGTTAAACTAACACGTCTATAGTTACTTGGTAAAGACTTTAACCCATTTTTAAATATAGGCACCACAATGGCCTTAAGACAATCCAATGAAACTATGCCAGTCATCAATGAGCCCCTAAAAAACAATGAAATAATGGCTTTGAAATGACAGAGCTCAATTCTTTTAGGACCTTTGGGTGTATGCCATCTGGTCCAGGTGCTTTATTCACTTTTATTCTGTTTAAATTTTTCTGGACCATATCAGTTTTGAGCCATTGTAGATCATTTGGAACTGTGTCAGTATTCCCATTATGGGCATGAGATTCCCCTCCTTCATATTATACACAGAGCAGAAGTAGGTATTTAATAAATTTGCCTCCTCTTTGTCCCCAGTCACCCACTCTAGAATATTTTGTAAAGGGCCTACATGCCCAGACCTAATCTTTTTGATATTAATATATTTGAATGTGTAAGAATTCTATTCAGTGCTCAGCATAAATGAGTACACCCCTTTTGAAAAGTTAGATTTTATTCAATATCTCAATGAACACAAGAACAATTTCCAAAATTTTGACATAACTGAGTTTTGTAGAACATTTGTTTAGCTCATTACATGAAAGTAAGGTTAATAATAAAACTTAGATGACAAAATCTTCAGTTTTACTCAAATTAGTTGATGCAAAAATGAATACACACCACAACAAAACTACTACATCTAGTATTTTGTATGACTTCCATGATATGTATGGACAGCACCAAGTCCTCCAGTCTTCAAGGTTGGAGACATATTGCAACATCTATCTTTTTCCATTCTTCAAGAATGACCTCTTTTAGAGCCTGGATGCTGGATGGAGAGTGATACTCAACTTGTCTCTTCAAAATTCCCCATAGGAGTTTGATTGGGTTCAAATCAGGAGACATACTGACCTGTAGGGCCCTCCAGGGCTCTACAGGTCAGCACTCTGGTACCTCTCCCTATTCTGGAAGCTTGGAGAAGTTTCTAGAAGCCAATGGGTGGAGGCCAGCAGGAGCTGATCTGTATATTCATGGGAGTCTGACCAATCCCAGGCAGGAGGCCTAACAATGTGGGAGACTGGCCTATAAATATGAGAGAGCCTGACCAGCAGTGGAGTCAGGTGGAAGATGGAGTACTGAGAAGCGTTGCTGTTAGCCTGGGAGGGGACTCAGGAGGAGGGGGGCTCTGCCTCCAGGCTGGTGGTCGGAAGGAAGCTGACACCTTACAGTCTAACACGGAAGGACGCCTTTTAGCCTGGAAGGAAACCAGCTCAGCCAAAACCTGAAAGCAGTTCATCCAAAACTGCAGGACACAAAGACAGTGTGGATGGGCAGCTCTAGCAGGGGTCTGAAGAGTTTCATTTAGAGGGGACCAAGTGCTCCTCATAGAAACTTATTGCTGATCTGTGAAGACACTGTTACCACTCCGGAGGGAGTAGAAAGTCCAGGATCCTACATTTTTTGCGAGGTTTGTACTCAGAGTTATTGTTCTAGCAAGCCGGGCGTCCCAGATACCCCTAGACCCTATCCAAATTGTTTATCCCCAAATAAAACAACAAAAATCAAGCCCATGGACTGGTTACTGACTCAGAATGCAAGTTTTAAAAATGCATGAGGACCCAAAACTAGTGGCTCTTAAGGGGGTAGCACTACAGTAAATAGTGAATGTGCCACAGAATTATAGAAAGTAAATGTGTGAGGATCTTCACAAAGTAAGTTTGCAAAATTCAGGTTTGTTCAGATTATTAGGATTAGGCTAGAAATAATTGAACAACAATGTGTAAATTAATATATGATTTTATATTTTGACCATAGATACCTTTTAAAGTGCATTAAATAAAATTTTGTTCAGATACCCTAGTTTAATTGGTTAAACAGGAATAAAAAGTAAAATTCTGGTTAGAAGCTAACTAAGTTTAAACCTACTTCCACCCCCATTCTTACTTACCTTGTAAAGGAAAGATGTGTATATGTACCTAATCTAATGGTGCTCTGGTCTGCTCACGTGATAAGATCCCAGCACCAGTTTCAGTGTAGAGGAGTGACAGCGGACAACGAACTCCTATGGGTGACTTCACTGCCCAAGCTTTGCAGCCATTGTAGCTGCTCTCTCCTCTTTCCTGAAGCCAGACACTGAGGAGATCACATCCCAGATCACAGATCAGATCACATAAACAGATCAGAGCACCCTTTAGATTAGGTAAGTGCGCACATCTTTCCTTTACAGGGTTGTTAGGAGAGGTCTTAGAATTAGTAGACTTGTTTAAAGGATAAATTCACCTATGGGAACATGTTACATGTTCCACCCATTTTTAGGGTGGATCATATAACATGTTCCCAATGCTACAGCCACTGGCTGATCCCCTTCTGTGACAGCAGTACAGGGAAAAGTTCCCCGTACAAGCTGTCACTTTTTAAAGACAGCGTGGCCCTCCAGGGCTCCGCCCACAGGGCCATGTCATTCATTCACAGAGTTTTGTGAATGGATGAACTACAAGTATCAACATCCTTTTCGGATGTCGGCTTACAGTTTTCAATGAACTACGATGGCGCTGTGGAGTGCTGTGGTAGTTCATTGATTCTTCTTGTCAGTGTATCAGCTTGCCCGTACTAGATGTGCGGGCAAGCAGATATACCAACAGGTCTGCAGGAGACCTGCAGGGCACCAATGATCTGCTGATTGCTGATTTTATGGTTTAAAGGCTCCTGCAACAAAAAATAATAAATGCATATTTTTTTACCTACAAAAAAAGGTGCATTTGTTATTTTTTGTCAAAAGGTAAACGTCTCCTTTAAAAGAATGGGAGTGTGACAAGCTCAGTAAAAAGCATCAAAAACTATTCCTATCACACATTCAGTTTCTATAATCTTAATAAGTTTTTGTTCTGCATTTTATTTCCTTGTGGATTTACACATTTCTCTGTAAGTGGTTTTATAACATCAAACATGTTTCACTTTTTTTGTTCTAAATACTCTTTTTCTGTTTTTATGTACAGGAATGATTACTGCTATTGGGTTATCTAATCTTCAATTTGTAGATATGAATTCGTCAAGAAATTTATTCGTCTTGGGTTTTTCCCTGTTTTTTGGATTAGTCCTACCAAATTACTTAGATGCAAATCCTAACTGTATTGAGACAGGTATGTTAAAGTTTGCTGAAAACTGTTTAAGTTTGCTTTAAGGAAAATTTCAGCCTTTTTTGGGCACATATATGTTACTTTTTATGTTTATTATATACTATTTTTTTTGTAATTCACATTTTTTGGCTGTACCATATTTCCATTATTGTGTTGTATAAATGGATTTGTATTTTTTTCCTCTAGTGACTATCTGTATATAACTGCTGTCATTCAGACTCCCTTTCTTAAGATTAACAATTTTTATTGTCATTCTAAAAACATGTTATAAATGAAAGGAACAAAATAAGGTACTCAGGTCCCATTGAAAAATAATAAAATCAGGACAAATAAAGAAAAAAAAACGAATAAAGTACATAAGCATGAGTATAAAGTATAGGATACAAGCATGAAAAGAATTATTAAGAATATTAAATTAACACCAATATTTGAATATATTGGTGTTAATTCAATATTCTTAATAATTATCTTCATGCTGTGTGCAGCAATAATGCATAAAGCAGCAAGATGCTTAACTCCTTGCTGACAACTTAACATAAAATAATGAGCAAATGTTTTAGGCAGGTGTGAAGAAATGCTGTAAATTAAAAATGCTTTACAAAATATATATTGTAATTGTTTATTTTTATCAATTTACAAAATGCAAAGTGAGCGAATGCAAGAAAAATCAAAATCAAATCAATATTTGGCGTGACTCCCCCTTGGCTTCAAAACCAGCATCAATTCTTCTAAGTACACATAGTGCTTGTGCACACAGTTTTTGAAAGAACTTGGCAGGCAGGTTGTTCCAAACATCTTGGAGATCTAACCATAGATCTTGCATGGATATAGGCTGCCTCAAATCCTCCTGTAATCCCAGACAGACTCGATGATGTTGAGATCCAGGGCTCTGCCTGGACCAAACCATCATTCTAGGACTTTGTTCTTCTTTAAACTGAAGATAGTTTTTAAACACATTGGCTGTGTGTTTGGGGTCATTGTCCTGCTGCAGAATATATTTGGGGCCAATCACAACCCTCCCTGATAGTATAGCATGATGGATAAATATATGTCTGTATTTCTCAGCATTGAAGACACCATTGACCGGGTAATATTGAGGACCAGAGCTGTTGACCAAGGAAATTGAATTCAACAGATCAGCACTTCATGATTACCTCCTTTCAACATCGAAAGATTTCAAGAAGTGCCAACAGCTCAGAACTGGCAGAAACCAATAGGACCCAGGTAAACCCATCTACTGTCGGGAGAAGTCTGCCCAAAAGTGGTCTTCATGGAAGAAAAGCCATATTTCCGATGTGGGAACTAGACTAAGTGACTCAACTGTGCAAGAAACAGGAGGCAGTTTGTTCACCAAAGGGCTGTAGAGCAGTACAATAATGAGTGCAGGTAACAGTGAAGCAAAGCAGAGGTTCCTATCAAGTTTGGGGCAGCATTTCTGCAAATGAATTTGGAGATTTTGTCAGGATCGTTGGTGTCCTCAATGCTGAGACATAAAGACAGATACTTATCCGTCATGCCATACCATCAGGGAGCGTGTGACTAGCCCCAGATTTATTCTGTGGAAGGACAAAGAAGAACAAGGAGTCCCTTTGTGGTTTGGACCCCACAAAGCCCTGATCTCAACATCATGGGGTCTGTCTGGGATTACATAAGGATTACAGAAGGATTTGAGGCAGCCTACATCCACAGAAGAGCTGTGGCTAGTTTTCCAAGATGTTTGGAACAACCTACTTGCTGAGTTCCTTCAAGAACTGTGTGCACAAGCACTTTGTGTACCTAGAAAAATATATGTTGTTTTGAAGGCAAAGAGTGGGCATACTGAATATAATATACTGAATATTGATTTGATTTGGATTTCTCTTTGTACATTCACTTTAATCTTATTAATTGATAAAAAATAAACTACTAACACTTCTATTTCTGAAAGCAATCTTAATTTAGAACATTTTTTCACACCTGCCGAAAACACAATACTAAATATAAGCAGTGGCAAGGGAGGTGGGATTTAATGTTCAGCCACCACAAATGTGTTCAGGGTGGCAGGAGGTTGTGTGCTGAGAGCACACTCATAGCTCTCTCCCAGCACACTGGTCACCGACAGCTCATGCTCAAGGCTTCTGTTCATGTGATCGATGAGAGAATCAAGAGGTTAATAAGATTGCATTATCAATCATAAAGTGCAGTATTATGATTCTTAAATTGCAGTGATGCCCTGACAGGGAAACCCATACTCATGGGTTTCAGTAACATTTTGACTGCTAAAGCCAGATTTAGAAATTATATGAATTTATTATACAAGCATGCAGGTTAGGTGCATGCAGGGCGAGCAACACAATACATAGTATTGGATTCAAAAGAGAACTCTGTCTAACTAAGGATTTTTGATACAATGTATGTCCTAAAGTGGGTGAAAACCTAACTTTCTTTGAAGTTCCATTTGTGTTTCCAGTGGAATTTATTGCAATGTCACATAGGCGTGTTACTTACAGTAGTTCCTTGAAGGGAGAATTGTGCAAAGGCAGAGAGAGCAGTCTTGCAAATGAAGGGGTGTGAAAATGGTGTTCTCATACAGAAAGAGGAAATACAGGTTGTTAGACCACCTGCTTCATTAACAATGTATTTTATTTATAACTAAAATGTTTCATTTTTCCATTCAATTACCTCCTCTTGGACACACAACTGTCTACACAACTATCCCTTCCTGAAAAGAAATTTGGGAATATATTTGCTGTATCAAACAAATCATATTGGTCAAAGTTGTTTATGTCCTAGCTAGATGTGAATATTGGAGCTGCTGATAATGGGGAAAAGGAGCAAACCTGGGATTACTAGGTTTTATAACAGATGCAAAACTTAATGAAAGAATGTAGTTTGAAGAAAGGTAGAAAAAACACTTAGTTTACAATTCCTCCCATTCTTCTCTACATGCCCTTATGTCTCCCTCTAACTGACTAATGTTAGTTTAAATATTTCTTTCTCTAGTTTATATTTTTCCTAATTTATGTATCCTAGGTTCTTCTGCAGAAAAATCTAATTTTACTTTGTCAAGACTGAAAAATGCAATATATTAAATAATACAGCATGTGACAAAAATCAAACTGTCTAAAAACTAGTATGAACGCCAAGTCTTTTGTTGATTCCGCCAATGTATCTTTGACAGCTAGTTCTCCTTAAGACTGTACTGCAACAATTAAGAACTCATACAATGTTCATGCATAATATTTTCCACTTCAGGACCTTCACAGTCTACAAGAAATTTCCAGTAGGTGTGCAAATCATAGCAAATTGAGCTTTGACTTTTTCACAGACAAGTTAAATGATAAGTACCAAAGTTCGTCACATATTTAAAAGCTTTTGAAAGTACTCTCCATCAGTGTTGTTTGTGACTGATATCATAAAGCTCAAGAATGAGGGAGGGTATTTTTGAAGATGGAGTCACTCAGATTGCTAGTCCAACATTAGATAATTTAAAAAATTGCACATGAAGCCTTTTGAGTTTTTTCTTCTTCTGCTGAACTAAATATATGTTATAGAGGTAATAAGGCCTAGAAGAAAATAAAATAAAAACTTCTTAATACAAGGAGAAACCATTCTCACTTAGTAAAATGTGTTACTCAACCATCATCCAAACTAAACTGCCTATGCTCTTCTGAATTCAAGCAAAACATCTGTCATAAACAATAGGCTTTCACAAAGAGACCTATCACATATAGTTGGGATTCAGGAAACCTACAGCTGACCAGGAACAGAGCACTGAGACAGCACAGAGACAAGAGGCATGGAGAGCATGGAATACAGGACTTACAGGAATGGTGGGGTATAATGCAGCACTGGCGTGGAGGACACAAAATAATAATAAGCACTTAGTTGAACATACACTATATTGCCAAAAGTATTGGGACATTATCATTAAATCATTAAATTCAGGTGTTCCAATCACCTCCATGGCCAGAGGTGTATAAATTCAAGCACCTAGACATGAAGACTGCTTCTACAAAGATTTGTGAAAGAACGGGCCACTCTCAGGAGCTCAGTGAATTCAAGCGTAGTACCGTGATAGGTTGTGATTGGTTGTCACCTGTGCAATAAGTCCATCCGTGAAATTTATTTGCTACTAAATATTCCATGGTCAACTGTTAGTGGTTTTGTAACAATAGTAGGCCACATAAAATGACAGAGCGGGGTCAACGCATGCTGAGAATGCTGCACAATGCGCAGAAGTCGCCAACTGTCTGCAGAGTCAATAGCTATAGACCTCCAAACTTCATGTGGCCTTCAGGTTAGCACAACAAAAGTGCATAGAGAGCTTCATGGAATAGGATTCTATGGCCGAGCAGCTGCATCCAAGCCTTACATCACCAAGTGCAGTGCAAAGTGTTGGATGAGTGATGTAAAGCAAGCCGCCACTGGACTCTAGAGCAGTGGAGATAGGTTCTCTGGAGTGACGAATCGCACTTCTCTGTCTGGCAGTCCTAAGGACGTGCCTGGGTTTTGGCATGGGTTTGTTTTTCAGGGGTTGGGCTTGGCCCCTTAGTTCCAGTGAAGGGAACTCTTAAGGCATCAGCATACCAAGACATTTTGGACAATTTAATGCTCCCAACTTTTTGGGAACAGTTTGGGGATGGCCCCTTCCTGTTCCAACATGACTGCGCACCAGTGTGTGAGGAACGCGGTGCCCGAACCTTGCCCTTCTCGTGACAAAAGACTAGCCAATCTCACATCACAATGCCACTCTCAGTTGCACCCTGCACAAAGATTTTCCAGCTCACAGGACCACAATCTATGTGCCAGCAGCCTGAGAGTGATTGTCCCTGTAATTAACGCAATTAACCCTGCCACCAGATATTTTCGGGACTATCAACCCTTCACAATGTTAGCAAGAACACATGTGAACAATAAAAGTCTGTAACACACACTGTCACCACAGACAAGTATATTCAGAGGCTTATTATATACATTAGCAAACTAAAGGGATTCTTTAGTTTGCACTAAAAGCCTTAGAGATAATTTTAACACTTTTCAAAATAGGGTTTATTAATAAAAAGGTCATATGGTGCAATTAAAATATTTACCGAAAGGGATGTTACAAAGAAATAAAGAGAAATATAATGCAATAGAGAAATAAAAGAAAGGAGTTAAGAAGGCAGAATACTTGCAAAGTTCTGGCTTTAGCATCCAATTGCCTTGGCTCTCAAGTCCGTTAAGATGTACCTTCGTTGATGATAAATGAGAACTCATTTACTAGATCTGGTCAGTCCCTTTTCTATGATATCAAAGGGGTGTCACCTGAGAACAACTGACCAATCATTTGGTTTAGGTGATGGGTGCTAGGAGTTCACCAAATTTATGACAAAGTCCCAACTACAGTTTCATACTAATATTAACAACTTTCAATTTGTGCAGGTGGTAGACTAGCAACTGGCAGATTATTATTCAGAATTATATTTTGAACCCAGGGATACCAAACACAGCATACCTTTGTCTCCCAGGAGGGAAGAGACTGCTTTCTCCCCTTTCCTATGTGCTAACAATAGTCATGTATGACCTTGATTTCTTTGGTATGATATTCCCTATTCAAATATATATCTACTATTAATGTGCCCTGTTCCTGTTGAATTCTGTGAATTGTATATAGAATTGTTACATGTGGAATAGACGTTTTATGGCACGCTCTGCATTCCTAGAGCTCTTATGACCTTACAGGTCATGTGTGACTGCTTGACTGAGTTATTGTTTTACGATAGGGCAGAGCAAAGTGTTTTCCATGGTTTGTGAAAACAGACATCCTGGCAAGACTAATTAGCTGTTTACAGCTCTGGACAGGTCTGCACGCTAGGTCTATTTGTGTTTTAATTAAGATAATAGGTTCTTCTGAAGTTTGTTAAAAGCTACAGCTACAAATTGCAGTTTTATGAAAAACAAAAATGGCTGTCTCGTACAGGTTCCATGTCCCTATTTCACACAATCACACAGCGCACAAAGCAAGGTCCATAAAGACATGGATGAGTGAGTTTGGGGTGATGGAACTTGACTGGCCTGCACAGCATCCTCACCTCAACCTGACAGAACACCTTTGGGATGAATTAGAGCGGAGACTGCGAGCCAGGCCTTCTCATCCGACATCCAGACCTCACAAATGCACTTCTGGAAGAATGGTTAAACATTCCCATAGATACACTTCTAAACATTGTGGACAGCATTCCCAGAAAAGTTGAAGCTGTTACAGCTGCAAAGGGTGGGCCAATTCAATATTGAACCCTACAGACTAAGACTGGGATGCCATTAAAGTTCATGTGTGTGTAAAGGCAGGCGTTCCAATACTTTTGTAAATATGTAAGTCTTGTGTAAGTCTAGTAAGTATAGTGTAAGTCTTGTGGGATAACAGATATCAGCAGAACCTACATGCACCAATATACCTGCTGATCTTTGGGATTATAGGAGACAGATCTACAGCAAATCGGAAGATCTGTGACATAGACCTAACTTAAAATCTTGACAATATCCAAGGAATCTTTACAATCAATATGGTTTATTATGTATCTTTGTGTGTATTAGGTGTTAGAGTAACAATTATTCAATAAAATCTTAATCAAACTTCCATCGTACATTGATAAAAAAAACTATATAAGACTGGAGATGCCTAATCATATTTTTACTGGTAATACAGGATTGCTGGCTAGTTGGTTCTATAAACTCTTGGGGCACGGAAACTTGTTAATACCACATGTAACATCAGAATACACAACAGAGGAGATCTAACCCCCAAGAAATAGACAAACTGGTAATGGTTGAAAACAGTACAAACTCATTCAGATGTCACAGCATTAGCTAAATATTAGTAAATATTTACATATGTAACTCTCTGCTTTTATACAGTGCAGGATGATAAAGGAGACAAAAGGTGTCATTGTCCTGCAACTCAGTGGCATACATGGATTTTGTAGGCTAAACTGCAGTACTTTGTTAGAAGGCTGCTAATTGGGGGACTACATTTCTCAGAAGAGCTAGTGTGTGGGCGGAGGCATATAAATGTAGAACCCCGGGAACAGAGGCAGAAAGTGAGCTGGGAGAGTGCTGGAAGGAAGGTGTGAGGAGAGAGCAGTGTGGACTGCACCAGGCCACAGACAGAGAGAGAGTGGCGAAAGAGGGAGGAACAGCTGACTGCTGACATTGCCAAAATGTCTGGAGAACTATCCTGTTGGCCGGTGACCCGGAGTGCTGCAGTCAGGAAAAAACTGCAGGAGGAACTGCGGAATCACTGGGGGTCCCCATTTACAGTGAAACCACCAGCGACTGAGCCTCCCAGGAGACGACTGGACTGAAGGGCAGGTCGAGCAGATGCTGATAGCTCGCATCCCTGAACAGAGAGTGAGTTTCCTAGATATAAGAGGCAGTCCCGATGCACCCAATGTGTTAGTGCTGACCAAATGGAAAAAAGGAGTTCCTCCTTTACTGAAGATGAAAGTATACACCTGTCGGACACAATGATGGCACAGTTGTCATGTCACAGAGAATCCAAAGAGAGGAACCCCAAAGCCCAAGCCATTCACTTCATCAGACGCTATTGCGGACATACCAGCCACTACACTGGCCAAACTGGGGACGTTCATAGAGACTCTGCTGAAGAACTCTTTCTGTCACCAGTCATAACTGGAGACTGAGATTCTTCTTTGGCAAGGCCCCTACCCCTGCAGGGGAGGATGACTTTGAGACCCTTCAGACCCATAGAAAAGTGGGAGGTGGCAGATTCTGTGAAGAGACCAAGAGTAATGAAAAGCTCATGGACTCCTGCCTCTGATATCGTTTGGAATTTAAAACTGGGTAAGCCAGGTTGTACTGCCCATGAGTGTCTTGAGGCCCTACTAGAAGTATTTGGGTGAGTTGAGAACTGTACCAACCTGAGATATTTGTTTAAACATACGTATCAGCAAGAGGGGGGGAACTTGTCTGACTATGTGCAAAGGCTGCACAAGATCTTGCACCAGGTGGTTGTCCGGGGAGGAGTGAAAGCAGTAAGCACCAGCAAGGCCCCTTGGACCCAAGCTTAGAATGGGGCTCAACCCTAGACCAAGTTACACAGAAACTTAGGGTTAGCTATCCTTATGGTTCTGTGATGTACTCAAAGCTGTTGAAAACCATACGAAAAGAAGAGGCCTTGATGACAGCGTAGGACAGAAAGGCAGAATTTCTGAGTGTAATCAGGCCAAGGGCATCCTCCTGTGTCACTCATATTACATCATGGCTTCAATAAACAGCATAGTGCAGACCCTGTCCCGGCTAACTCAAGCTTAGGCCTTGATTCAGAAGTCTTTTTGTGAGGTCCAGAAGACAGTAGGGCAATTCATGGATGCCCATGTGGCTCTGCAAAAGACCATGTCAGAAATGGGGCAAACTGTGTTAGCAATCACAACAGGCAAGGGAGAATACGGCCCTGGGTGCCCCAGGTACTGCTTCCAGGGTGGAGAACCAGGATACTTTTGGTCTTTGTGCCCCCAGACTCGATGACAAACTTTACTACTGAAGGTCTGTCATCAACTCTGTCTGGGTCGATGAGAGACCTTCAAGCATTAAAGAAACTGTTCTTCCCAAAGCTGCCGGAAAACTTCCAGGGGCCTCAGTAAATGGAGAAGCTAAGGGCCTGAAGAAAGTAGTGAGCTACAATACTCAGGGAACACAAACCCTAGAGACTAAAACCACTCAGACATCTGCTGTTAGTAGTCCTCTAGAGACAATTTAGCTCCCACTTCCATTGACTTGGGACTCTAACACAGGGAATTGATACACACCACTCTAGAAAGCTGGGAAAGCCAACTCCTAAGAAGAGAGCAACTCAATCCAGGAAAGCCCAGATCAGAAGCACAAAGCCTCAACCAGAACTACTTCCAGACGAGTTGGTAGGCCCATCCCCAGTGGGCTCCATTCAAGTGGAGGGAGTTTACACTGAAGCTTTGCTGAATACAGGAGCCCAAGTGACCCTACCCTATAGGGACTTCTATGAAAAGCAGTTGAAGTACATACCCCTATGGATGCTAGAAAATCCGCCTGGTTTTCAGCCCAACTCTCGCAGGGAGGATTCAGACCTTTGATACTCTGTTGATAGTCTGCCCTAGGTATAAACCAGTGCTCCTTGCAATTGGGACCAATATCAACCTCGTACAAAGACTCCTTACTCCACTTTGCCCATAGAGAGCATCCACCCACAACTACGTCAAGTCTATCAGAGTTGTTAGAGGGTTGAGGGCTGCAGAAGAAGAAGTGGGGAAGATATGGAAGAATGGGCCAGAAGAGAATACTCCAACCAGGGGCAGTCACCTGTCTGAAGGCCTGAGTCAAACTGAGCTGGGACCAGCCAAGACCCTTTGTGGTACTGGAGATGGGTAACAATGGAGGGGCAGATGGGGTAGAAATAGTTCCAGAAGTGATCACTACGAACACTCTGCAAGGCAATAGGGGTAACGTCTTTGTCCGCGTCTGTAACAACACAGCCGACCCATCACCCTAAAGCCAAGGGCTCTATTGAATTTAGCCACTCCAGTCAGTATGTCACCTGGTGACCCTACCCATAGGGGGTTTTGCCTTCAAGAATCCTCTTTGTCAGAAGAATGGACATGGAGAGCAAGAGACAGGCTGACAATCTGGCAAAAAGTGTTTCCAGGAATGACTATGATGTTGGGTGTACCAAGAGTGTCCAGCACTGAATCCGGCTCATAGAAGACAAACCGTTCTGAGAACGAGCCAGACGGGTCCTCCTAGGGAACTTGAAAGACCTCAGGGAACAGTTGGCAGAGTAAAGAAGGCTGGGATTATCCAAGAGTCCAGTAGCCCCTACGCTTCCCCTATCGTAGTAGTGCAGAAAGAATGGTACTCTGTGAATGTGTACTGATTACTTAGAACAAACAGACTATCCCCGATCAATTCACTACTCCATGAATTGAAGATGCATTACAGTGCCTTTTGGGAGCTAAGTGGTTTATTGTCCTGGATTTGAAGAGTGGATATTACTAAATCCCCATGCACCCTGAAGATAGAGAGAAAACAGCCTTCATTAGTCCATTGGGGTTTTTTGAATTTGATCATATGCCCCAAGGCCTATCAAGGGCATCCACCACTTTTTAGAGACTGATGGAATGTACGGTGGGGAATATGAACCTAATTGAAGTCCTGGTCTACCTGGATGGCATAATTGTGTTCGGAAGAACCTTGGAAGAGCATGAAGTGGTTAGAGAAAGTGTTCCAATGGCTTAATGGGGAAGGTCTGAAACTGTCCTTTACCATAATTCTGTCACCTACCTGAGGCATATAGTCTCAGCAGAAGGGGTGGCCACCAACCCTAGCAAGATTGAAGCTGTGACCATTTGACCATGACCCAACAAAACTAAGATCATTTCTTATATTCTGTTGATATTACTGTTGGTTTGTGGAGGGACTCGCTACTCTCCTCACAGACCTTTTGAAGAATATGGAAGGAGAGACCATTGGGCTAAGTAAGGCAGTGGAGTGCCACAGAAAGGGACACAAAGACCTTGTGAACCCATTAGTTGTCAGTGGACTCATCAGTGTAAACAGGCCTTCATCATGCTACTGAACCAAGCTGGCTGGGAGTATCCCCTGAAGAGGTGCAAGTTATGAGTCAGGGAGCTGAATACGTAGCCAAAGGCTGGCTTATGCTGAATTTGCATGTGCCTGAGGTGCATGCATACCATCATACTACTGCAATGTGTCCCAGCTGAAGGGTAAGTAATTACTACAGCTCACTGCAAAAAATATACAGGAGGCTCAGGATCAAGATCCTCTCTGTCGATTAACAAAAAAAGCCCTCATGGAAGAGTGGCCTGACCTACTTTGGGCGGAAGACCCTCCAGTTGCCAAGGTTATCCATAGGAAGTGGGATAGATTGGAACTGAAGAACAGGGTGGTCTGCCAAAGGGGCCCCTCAGACCGAAGTTATGATCTATGGCAACTCTTATTGCCAACCCAGTTCAAAAGAATGGTGTTAAGGTAGTGAGGAACATGGGTACCTAGGTCAGGAGAGGACTTTCCTGTTGGTGAGAGATCGATTTTGTTGGCCGCAGATGAGGTCAAAAGTGGAAGAATACTGCTGTTACCTGCTAAGCTGCATACAGAGAAAAACTCTACACAAATAAGCGGCTTCCTTGGGCCACCTTCAGAGCCAGGGCCCAATGGAGCTGGTGTGTATCAGTTTCCTGTGTCTGGAACCAGACTCTAGCGGACAGGGAAATGTGTGATAGACCATTTCACCAGACATGCTCAGGCATTTCCCACAAAGAACCAGCAAGCCTTCACAGTAGCCAAAGTCTTAGTGGAAAAATGATTTGTACATTATGGCCTTCCACAGAGAATTCACTCGGATCAAAGCAGAGACTTTGAGAGCAAGCTAATCAGAGAACTGCTGACTTTCTTGGGAATTGCTGGGAACTTGATCATGCAGGCCTCCCCCATCCCCTCCTCACCTCATTCTGACTCAGAAGAGGGGGTAGAAATAGGAATAGATTGGCAACCACTCCTATCTGCATTAAAGACAGTATTTTGGCACCCACCCCTGCTACAGGATCGGCAGCTCCTCCTCAGAGACCCTACCTCTGCAGAACCAGGAGTTTATGAGCTCATTCTACAGTTATATCCTGCCCTTAGAGACTTTCTCCTTCCTGAGCCTGTAGTTGATTCACCAGGGAGCTCCAAGGTGGACCTGTGATAGAGGAAGCTTTTGATCTTGAGGAAGTGGAAGCAGAGAATACCTCAGAGGAGGGGGGCAACATCTCCAACCAGGAGGAATAATGAAAGAGAAGGAATATAAGAGCACGCAAAAGACTGACTAGTGATGTTTTGGGCAAACGCTCTGAAGGCTTTCATTCTAGTCAAAGAATCTTAGAGGCTACTTTTTGCAGTATATTGAAGCACATCCAAGAAATTGTAAGCCCTGTTGCTGACACCATCCCAAAAGAGGTCTTACCTCCTGATCATGCAGAATCCCCCAATCCTTGGTAGGAACTTTCTTACAAAATTTGTTTAACAATGAGCATTTGCCAATTGTGCCTCCTCATTAAGAGAATTACTTTTCTTGCTTAATGTATTAAGCATGTATGTTATATCAAACATTGTTAGTTTGATTGTTAGTTCTTTGGTGACCAAAGACTTTAAGTGGGGGGAGTTTGTAACAACCTGCTATTATTCAGAGTGCAGAATGTTAAGAGAAACAAGGTGGCAGTGTCCTGTAACTCGGTGGCACACATCCTGGTGAAAAGCTTTATGGATTTTGTACTCTGAATTGGGGAACTACATTTCCCAGAAGAGCTGGTGTGTGGGCAGTGGCATATAAATGTAGAAGCCCAGGAAGAGAGGCAGGAAGGGAGCTGGGAGAGAGCTGGAAGGAAGGTGTTGAGGAGAGAGCTGTGCGGAATGTCAGAGGACTGGACCAGGCCGCAGAAAGAGCAGAGAAATTGCCAAAGTGTCTGAAGAAATACCCTGTCCGCCGGTGACCCGGAGTGCTGCAGTCAGGAACAAGCATTGTAGGAGGAACCGTGGAACTGCTGGGGCCCCCATCTACAGTGAAACCGCTAGTGACTTGGATGATCCTGTCACAATAGAGCTAGCTTTGTTCTTAATCACTATGAATGGATTGCGTGTCCCTGCAGAGCTGGGAACACGATCCATTACTTCCCCTTATACCAGCACAATCTAGTTTACACCAAGCACATAGCTAGGCACACATTTAACCCTTTGATCACCCTAGATGTTAACCCCTTCCCTACCAGTGTCATTGGTGCAGTAATCATTCTATACTTTTAGCACTGATCACTGTGTTAGTGTCACCGGTTCCCACAGAGTGTCAGTGTAAAAATGCCCACTGCAATATTGCAGTCCCGCTATAAGTTGCTGATCAGCTCCATTAATAGTATAAAAAAAAATGTCAGTATATGTCCCATAGTTTGTAGACGCTATAACTTGTGCAAACTAATCAATATACGTTTTTGAGGATTTTTGTTTTACCAAAAATATGTAGCAGAATAAATTTTGGCCTAAATTTATGAAGACATTTTAATCTAATTTTTTTTACCTGATATGTTTTTAACGGATATTGGTTTTTTTTGTTTTTTTTTCAAAATTGCCAGTCTTTTTTTGTTTGTAACGCAAAAAGTAAAAACCACAGAGGTGATCAAATACCACCAAAGCTCTATTTGTAGGGGAAAAGGACATAAATTTAATTTGGGTACAGTGCTGCTTGGCCGTGCAATTGTCAGTTAAAGTAACACAGCGCCATATTGCACAAAAATGGCCTGGTCAGGAAGGGGGCGTTTCCAGAGCTGAAGTGGTTAAAGGAGATACTGTCCAAGTTGCATACTACTTAAAGGGATTGTGTCTGTGCTCGCATAAATCTTTTTCTGAAAGACTTCCACCTGTTGCAACCAATGAGATCTGTATTCTTGTAGTGCACCAACTGGGCCCCAACAAGCACACAGAAGATATTTCACTGCAGTTAAAGGGACTTTAACCTTCCTAATTAAAGAGCTATTTCTTTATTTCAGATTTGGACCTTGTCATCAGCTGTTGAGGGTCCAAAGTGAGCCAGCCTTATTCCTTAGTAGTTTTCTCCTTTGCTCACTGGCGACAGAAAAATCTCAGAGTTGAGGCATTTGGTGGAATTCTGATTTGCAGGATGTCCAGAACTGATTGAGATTTTTGCTGTATGTGTTGGCCTTTGCTTAACCACTTGCCTTCCTGAGGATTTACCCCCCTTCCTGACCTGACCATTTTTTGCTCTGTGGCACTGCGCTAATTCAACTGGTCATTGCATGATCATGCAATGCTGTACCCAAACAAAATTTATGTCCTTTTTTTCAAACAAATAGAGCTTTCTTTGGTGGTATTTGATCACCTCTGTGGTTTGGCATTTTTGCGCTATAAACAAAATAAGACCACAAATTTTGAAAAAAAAATTATATTTTTCACTATTGGTTATAAAAAATATCCGATAAACTCAGTCAGTAATAAATTTAGTCTTTATTATTTTGGTAACATACATAAGGACAGTTGTGTACAGACATGGTAAATGTATTGCTAGCCCAGTAATCCATGCAAATGAGGTCTAGGAAGGTACTTCCCTAAGGGAAGTTGAGGAGGAAAAATGGAGCCAGACTGACCACAAAATCTTATATTTCTCATAAGTTTCATTCACAAACGCTAACATTTCTTTCATACGCATAATATCATTGATTGTGGAGACCCATAAAGACAAAGGGGGAGTGGTGGTCGTCTTCCAAAAAAGAGATATCAGTTGGTGAGCTGCAGATAGAAAGAAATGCAATAGGCATTTCTTCTGAGCAGCGAATGAGCCCGGTAGAATAAACAAAAGAGCAATTTCTGGAGAGGAGGTCAAGGACTCACCATAGATTCACCAAAGACCTGGGACCAGAAGGGCCGGATTATATCCCAATCCCAGCAGATATGAAGATGAGTACCCACCGCGGTACCACATCGCCAGCAAATGTTGGATGTAGAAGGAAATATCCTATGCAAAGAGGAGGGATCCCTGTACCATCTTGAAATAAGCTTAAAATTCTTCTCCTGTGAGTAGCAGGATATGGAAGATTTATGAGTACAATGGAACGAGGTAAGCCACTCGGCGTCAGAAATATCTCTGCCCAAAATCTACAGACCACGCCCTAGTATAGGGTGGAAATTCAGTATAAATCGAGGAATGTAATAGTCTATATAGGGAGGCTAAGAGATGTCAGAGAAGCTCAGAGAGGGAGTACAACCGCTCATACTCAGAGAGTATTTGAGAGGTAGAGTACAAATGTTTACAAAACGAGGATAGGTGTAGTGCAGTAAGCCAGTCCCCTGGACCAACCAAAAGGAGGCCCGATTGAGGATGAATAAAGGTACGAGCCAAGAATTACGGGAAAAGGGGCCAAGAGCAGAGGACCCCGACCCTTGTGAAAAAGAGGGGCTGTCGAATAGAGGTGGTCAGAAGATAAGAGGACGTTAAGTCCACACTTATACCACAGTCGCAAAACAGCCATGGTTAAGGGCAAAAGGCCTGGGAAATGGTGCAGGTCACGGCCATAGCCCCAAGGGAGAGCCCGAAGGTCAAAAGGGGATAGGTCTTGTTCCACCATAGAAGAAGCTTTACTGAAGGGTCGAAGGAACCAGTCAAGCAGGCACAGCAACAAGGTGGCTTTGTAGTAAAGTTCAAAATCTGGCAAACCCACTCCCCCCTGGAGTTTTGGGTAATTAAGCAATATGTGCTTCAGTCTGGAAAAGTCATAATGCCAAACGAATCGATAGAGACCGTAACGAAAGGAAGAAACTCCTGGGCATGGAAATAGGTATCGTCTGGTAAATATAAAGCAATTTAGGCAGAGTATACATCTTAAGGGTTTTAATGCATCCAAACCAGGGCAAGGAGGAAGATTCCCAGGGGGTCAAGTCTTTACGAGTATAAGACAATAGGGGGAGATAATTAAGCAAGTAAAGATCAGAGAGCTTGGAAGGGATAAAACCTCTGAGGTAGGAGATAGCTTTAGGGTGCCATTGGAAAGAAAAATTGGAACGAAGATGCGATAGCATGCTGTCAGGGAGAGTGATGTTCAGGGCCTCCGTTTCTGAAATATTCAATTTAAAGTTACTTTACATTCCAAACCTATGAAATTCCTGAAGTAAAACTAGGGAGTGAAATATGTGGTTGCTGTACATAAACCAAAAGGTCATCCATGTATAAAGAGAGTTTGTGATGGGAAGAAGGAGTTTGGATACCAACAATAGAATCGTTATTCCGTATTGCATGCCATTGGTTCCATAACCAAAACAAAAAGTAAAGGGGATAAAGGGCACCCCTGTCTAGTGCCATTCGATATGGGAAAGGATGAGGAGGATGTGCCATTCACATGCACCGACGCAGTGGGATGAGAATAAAGGAACATAGCCTTGGTGATGAACCCGGGTCCCAAACCCACCTGTTCCAGGGTAAAACATACCCAGAAAAAATCCAGAATAAAAAACAATAATTTTATTAAATAAATATATTTTAAAAAATATATATATATATATATATATATATATATATATATATATATATATGTATAAAACCCTCTCAAAAATCCTATGAAAAAAATCCCACTAAAATAAATAGGGAACATAAACACTAAATACTGATGTATAAAATATATATATATTTAATTAAATTTTTTTAATAAATGTATTAATAAAATTATTGTTTTTTTATTCTGGATTATTAATCATTATAATAGGTACCGTATATATGTGTTTTCCCAATTTTAAAATAAATATGGGGTAAATATCTGGGATGTAGCTTGTATTAAGATTAATTACTATTGTTTGGGTATAGATTAGTGCCCATTTATTCCCATAGGTGGTGCTGCGATTTATATGTAGTATTTATACAGTAATTGGGGTATTTTTAGATCTATATATTTGGTGCTGGTACTGCAGTATTATATTGGGCTATAGGGCTACAGTAAAATGGCCCCTGGCTAGTGTGGCATTGGTACATGCCCTTAGTGTGTATAAGCATACATAGGTGGTTTGGGTATGTTTGGGCAATATTCCTTGAAGTATGTTATTGTATTTTTTGGACCCTGATTTGTTGAATCATCACCGCTTTATATATTTGGGGATTGAGGGAGTGGACCTCAATAAAATGGCTGCCGGAGGTCCGCCTCTGGTTTTTGATTGGTCGCCAGTCACCTATAAATGAAGTTCCTGTCACCATGGGCGTATACCCTGAGGAAGTCAAGTGCTAAGCATGACGCAACGCGTCGGTACGCGGAGAGGACTCTGGTAAAGATACCTGGGGTAATTTAAAAGTGGTAAGGAAGTTGGGTAAATCCCCAAGAGTGCGAAACTGTGCAGACTTGCCATTATAAGAGGCTCGAAGTTGAAAAGCGAACCTCCACTGGTAGCAAATGTGTCGATCTTGTAGTAACTGCGGGAGCGGTCGCAGGGCTCTGCGCATATTTAGCGTCTGGCGAGAGAGATCAGGGAGGAGCATTACAGGAGTCTCATTAAGCATTATGGTATCTTGTGTGCTGGCCGCATGCATAATGGCATCTTTGACCTTGTAGTAATGAACTCTGCACAATGTATCACAAACAAAGGTGGGATTAGGGTTCTTGGTGCCCAATGTCCGATGCACTCGAGCCAGTTTGATATGCGTATCTTTAGGCTGTTGCAGTAATTGGTTGAAATAAGCGGTAACAGCGATAGCTAAGTCATTCGGCTCTACTGATTCTGGAATACCCTGAATTCTGATATTGTTGTGGTTTCTATTTTCTATGTCATCCTGTTGGTACATAAGTTGCTGCAGTAAGACCATATGAGAGTTAAGGGTCTCTTCATGAGACTGCAAGACGTTACAGAGACCATCAGATGTATTTTCGATTTCCTCCATATGAACACATATATATTTTTTAAGGTCTGAAATCTCCTGCTTATACAGGTGAAACTCGAAAAGTTAGAATATCGTGCAAAAGTTCATTTATTTCAGTAATGCAACTAAAAAGGTGAAACTAATATATGAGTTAGACTCATTACATGCAAAGCAAGATAGTTCAAGCCGTGATTTTTCATACTTGTGATGATTATGGCTTACAGCTCATGAAAAACCCCAAATCCACAATCTCAGAAAATTAGAATATTGTGAAAAGGTGCAATATTATCGGCTGAAAGTGTCCCACTCTAATCAGCTAATTAAGCCATAACACCTGCAAAGGGTTCCTGAGCCTTTAAATGGTCTCTCAGTCTGGTTCAGTAGGAATCACAATCATGGGAAAGACTGCTGACCTGACAGTTGTGCAGAAAACCATCATCAACACCCTCCATAAGGTAATTGCAAAAGAAGTTGGATGTTCCCAAAGTGCTGTATCAAAGCACATTAATAGAAAGTTATTTGGAAGGGAAAAGTGTGGAAGAAAAAGGTGCACAAGCAGCAGGGATGACCGAAGTATGGAGAGGATTGTAAAGAAAAGACCATTCAAAAGTGTTGGGGACTTTCCCAAGGAGTGGACTGAGGCTGGAGTCAGTGCATCAAGAGCCACCACACACAGATGGATCCTGGATATGGGCTTCAAATGTCGTATTCCTCTTGTCAAGCCGCTCCTGAACAACAAACAATGTCAGAAGCGTCTTACCTGGGCTAAAGAAAAACAGACCTAGTCTGTTGCTCAGTGGTCCAAAGTCTGATGACAGCAACTTTTGCATCTCATTTGGAAACCAAGGACTCAGAGTATGGAGGAAGAATGGAGAGGCACACACTGCAAGATGCTTGAAGTCCAGTGTGAAGTTTCCACAGTCTGTGTTGATTTGGGGAGCCATGTCATCTGCTGGTGTTGGTCCACTGTGCTTCATTAAGTCCAGGGTCAACGCAGCCATCTACCAGGAGATTTTGGAGCACTTCATGCTTTTTTCCACAGACTAGCTTTATGGGGATGCTGCCTTCATTTTCCAGCAGGACTTGGCACCTGCCCACACTGCCAAAAGCACCAAAACCTGGTTCAATGACCGTGGGATTATTGTGCTTGATTGGCCAGCAAACTCACCTGACCTGAACCCCATAGAGAATCTATGGGGCATTGCCAAGAGAAAGATGAGAGACATGAGACCGAACAATGCAGAAGAGCTGAAGGCCGCTATTGAATCATCCTGGTCTTCCATAACACCTCAGCAGTGCCACAGGTTGATAGCCACACCGCATTGAGGCAGTAATTGCTGCAAAAGGGGCCCAAACCAAGTACTGATACATATGTATGCTTATACTTTTCAGAGGTCCAATATTGTTCTATGTACAATCCTTGTTTTATTGATTGCATGTAATATTCTAATTTTCTGAGAATGTGGATTTGGGGTTTTCATGAGCTGTAAGCCATAATCATCACAATTATGACAAATCACGGCTTGAACTATCTTGCTTTGCATGTCTATCTCATATATTAGTTTCACCTTTTAAGTTGCATTACTGAAATAAATGAACTTTTGCACGATATTCTAATTTTTCGAGTTTCACCTGTATGTGTTTTCAATGCGCCTTACACAGTGTTCAAAGTCCTCTATAGTAGGTAGAGATCTAATATAAGAATGAAAGGATCTGATGTGGGATTGCATATCCCAGCCATCCCCGGAGCATAGGGATTGTTGAGAGAGGCTGCGTGAGCACTGGAAAAGTCTGTCAGAGTCTTCAGGGAAGGAGAGGTGGCCTCGGGAGCTCACCTGCATGTCGGCCTGCGGCCCTGTGTCCGGAGGAGAGGGAGATGCCGGTTCCATCTTGCCGGCCAGAGTGTAAGAGGCTGCGGTTACATACCTTGTGAAGGAACGGCCCAAATTGCCCTGGAGCAGCTCCCGCCGGACTTCCTGGAGTTCCGGTGCTGGTTCCTGCCCATAGGTGGGATGAAAGGAGCGGAGGAGAGGGTAAATATCCCTGCATGAGGAGTATGGACTGGGAGCTGCAGAAGGACATGTCCTGCAGCTCCATGCGCCAAGCCACCCCCCTCAGTCATAAATTTAGGCTAAAATGTATTCTGCTACATGTCTTTGGTAAAATAAATTTCAATACATGTATATTGATTGTAAGCTCGAAAGAGCAGGGCCCTCAATCCCCTCATGTTTTGCATTGAATTGGTATTGTTCTGTCACATGTTGTAATGTACAGCGCTGAGCGAACTATTGGCGCTTTATAAATACTGTATAATAATAATATTAATTGGTTTGTGTGAAATAATACACAAGGATTTGGGGCAGGTGTTGTCTCAAATTGAAGAAACAGAAGGAAAACTTGATAAGCATGGCCAAATAATAACAGAGCTTAAAAGTCAACTAGAGGAAATATGAAGTGAACAGAGGAGACTGTCTTACAAAATGGAAGACCAGGAAAATAAAAACAGAAGGACTAACCTCAGGATCCAGGGATTACCTGAAGGATCCCAAGAAGATCTAAGAGATGTAATGAACAAAGTGTTAAATCCACTAATAGGTTCCATTAAAAATTGACAGAGGTCACAGGATAAAGAGTCCTCCAGGAGTGACTACTGGAACCCCACGGGACATGATCATTCGTTTTCACTATTACGAGGATAAAATATGAATCTGGGAGAAAATTAAAGGGATTCCGGCAATAACATATGGAGAGGTGAACTTGCAAATATATGCAGATCTAGCACATGAAGCATTGGCAACAAGAAGATTGTTGAGACCACTGCTGGAACAAATGCAAACAAAAAATATCCAATATAAGTGGGGATTCCCTGCATGTCTGATTGGATGGAAAGATGAACATTCAGCTAGATTGAGATTTCCAGAAGAACTGCAGGACTTCTGTGGGATGCTAGGTTTACAAGTACCCAAGATTTCGAACTGGACAGTAGGAAAGAAGGAGAAAATGGGACTGGAAAAGCAGAGATGGCATCTGATTTCAAGGAAAAGACAGTAATAGAGAAGAAACACTTGTTTCTTCTCTATTGAACAACAACAACAATATAGAAGATTGAACAACAACAATGGGAAGAAAGTTAGAAAAGGGGGAATAGAAGGAGAGAAAAAAAAAGAAAATGGAATGTAGGAAAAAGAAAATAGCCCCAGAGAGACTTTAGGGACAAGATGTTTTAACAGATGGGGAAATGTAAAATTGTTATACATTATTATTATACAGGATTTATATAGTGCCAACGGTTTGCTCAGTGCTTTACATTATAGTGGGAGACAATACAGTAACGATACAGTTCAATACAAGAGGGATTTGAGGGCCCTGCTCCTTGGAGCTTACAATCTAGGAGGGAGGGGTTAATAGTACAATAGGTAATAACTTTGGGGGATGGAGTGGTTGGAGGAGTAGAGGAATCCAGTATTAGCAGAGGGCGGGATAGGCTTCCCTGAAGAGATAGGTTTTCAGTGATCGCCTAAAAGTAAGTAGAGTAGGCGATAGTCTGATAGATTTGGTTAGAGAGTTCCAGAGGATGGGAGACGCCCTGGAGAAGTCCTGGAGACGAGCATGGGAGGAGGAGATAAGGGAGCTATAGAGTAGGAAGTCTTGTGAGGAGCGGAGAGTACAGTTTGGGTGATATTTAGAGACAAGATCGGTTATGTAATTTGGGGCAGTGTTGTGAATGGCTTTATATGTCATTGTTAGTGTTTTGAATTTTATCCGTTGGGCAACTGGGAGCCAGTGGAGGGATTGGCAGAGAGGGGTGGCAGATACAGAACAATTAGTAAGGTGGATGAGTCTGGCAGCAGCATTCATAATGGGCTGGAGTGAGGATAGCCTGCGATGAGGTAGGCCAATGAGGAGGGAGTTACAATAGTCGAGACATGATATGATAAGGGAGTGAATATGGCTATTCTTTCTCTCTTTAAAGGATAGACCTAATGGGTCAAGGTGTTTTACTATTTTCCTTTCTCCCCCTTTTTTTTTCTGGCTTGGCCTCACGCCCCCTTACTATATATCCCCCCTCCTTTTTTTCTTCTTCTTCTCCCTCCATTGGGTTGTTACTCTGGGATATGAAAGCTGAAAGGAAAAAGAATTGGGGGATAGATGATTTGGGGGAGGTACTAGGGAGGAGGGGAGATGGAGGAGGTAATTTGGGAAACACTAAGGTACAGAGAAGAAAAGACGGCAGGACACAGGGAGAGGCCTAGCATGCTTGGAAACCCACTCCCTAAAAGGGAGAGAAGAGGGGAGTGGGAGGTGTCCATAGATGGAGTCAAGCCCCAGTTAGAGGGATCAAGGGTGGGGATGGAACCACAACAGATCCAAGGGCTGGAATTCGGCCATATGAGTCTAACAGGGGTGGGGATGGGAGGGGTTTGACAAGAGGGGGATAGGGATAGGTTTAGGGGGGTGGTATGAGGAGAAAAGGGTATCCTGAAATTTTCAGGTGGCTCTAAATTTACTAGTTAGACTCCTTCCTCAATATAGATCAAACACAAGAAGGGATTAACATAAAAGGATGGTGGATAAGAACATAATTAATTTAATGACTTGTTAATGTAAAGGGACTGTAATATTAATTTTTAATATCTAAATTTTAATTCGGTCTCTAGTAAGTTCCTGGCCATGATATATAAATGTACCCTCTATTTGGATGTAAATGGAAGGTTTTGAACTGAGTAGTTACAGATGTGATTTATTTGTGTCAGGAGTTGTATAATTACTGAAGGCAAGGTTTAGTTTATATTTTCTTTAGAGTAGTCCTATGTAATGTATACTTTATTACTTTATAATTTCATATAATGAGTGTGAGAGTTTAAATTGTAATCCATAAATCACATTTGTTCAGACAGCTGTAACATAAGACTCCAGTTGTTCCCCCTCTTGAGTGTTTCTGTCAACCATGTTAATTAGCCTAGCTGAGGCTAAAAAGAGCACATGTTACTAGCCTAAATTGCAGTGGGAGGTGAAAAGGGGAGTGGTTAATGAGCCCGCAAATTTGAAACAAAAGGCTGCGGGAGGGCTTGGTTTCTGGAGCCATTTTAAGCACATGCTTGCTTAGACAAAGGGGGCACTTCACAAAGGACACTCACACTCACTTCACTCACTGCACACTTACACAAAGAAACTCACATGAACACATGCTGAACAAAGAACTACATATTTTGCTTTTATTCAAGGAACAAACAACTTATATTCTGTATTTTTATTTTATTTTAAGCTACATATCTTTTTGTATTTGAAATTGTTACTTTTGTATTGACTTTGTATCTTTTGTGTGTGATCAAATAAAGTTACACTGGTTTTACTTAACTGGCTCTGAAAAGGATTTATTCCTACAATCACCTACAGACACAGGAGTACTAATAGAGTTTTTTCACAACTCTAGAATTCCAACAGACTGAATACTCCGGTAAAAAGACAAAAGATGATTAGAGAAATCTGGCAGCGTTCAACTGATGTGGTATTCCTACAAGAGACATTATATCTCATGATACAGGAATTAAGTTACAATCAAGATATTACCCGACTTGGTATTATGCAGACTTGTCAATAAAAAGAGCTAAAGGAGTAGCAATAGAAATGGCAAAGATGCAAGATTTACTATAGAAGATAGACTGGTTGACCCAAAGGGCCAGTACCTATTGTTAAATGGAAAACTGTATGGTATGAAATGTACGCTAGCAAATATTTATTGTTCAAATAAGAATGCAATGGTTTATTTAGAGGATACCTTAAGGAAATTGACGGATTTCAAGAAAGGAAAATTGATTGTGGCCGGGGTGGATAAAACACTACTAGGAGCTGTCAAATTTGATTCAAGGGGAATTCCCTTTTATTTAGAGGGATAAAGAACTAAAATACTTAGGAGTCAAGTTAACACCATCTTTGAAGGGTATATACTATGTAAACTATATCCTGTTAATAAATTAAATAAAAGAGGAACTGAGGAAAATTTCAATACGATCACTTTCTTGGATAGGGCGAATAAACATGGTCAAGATGGTGGTATTGCCTAAAATTATATATAATGTCAAAGACTGGATAAAGAAGGTAGAATATGGGATAAGGAAGAGTTATACCATAATGGAGAAGATAAAATGGAGAAATTAATGAAAATGTGGGAAAAGTGGTGTGAAGTGGTGTGAATTTAGGACACAGAGATTTGGAATAGAGGCTGTTTTTTTTGCTTTGTTTTTTTAGGTGGGAAGTAGGAGCATTGTGAAATAAAAGAAAATGGGTTGGGAGAAAATGGGTGGAGGGGTAAATAAATTAAAATTTGTTATGAAAAACAAAAACAGCAACAATGGGGCACCATTCCTTCCACTGACACCAATGACGGGACAGTATTCCTTCCACAGACACCAATGTCTGGCCCCCCTAAGGTTTGATGGACAGTAAACCGGCCCTTTGTTTAGAAAGTTTGGAGACCCCTGGTGTAGAGGATAGTTGGCCAATTTCTGACTTTTGTGAAGTCCCTCGATTATAAAGTAATTATCATGGATATTCAGGATTTTTTTTTCAGACCCTCTCTGTGTGTCCTGTTTCTCATTTTAATTGAAAATAAATGAAAAGCCCACATTTTGGGTTGTCTCCAGAAAAGTAATAAAGGGGAAATCTTCCAATGATAACACCTGTTTTGGTGACCTGGAGGTCCCCAAAGAATTTTGCAGAGATTTCCTCTCACTTCCTGTTTAGCTGTGGGACAGGAAGTGAAGGGAAATATTTGCAATTGGACACAGAGATGGCAGAAAAAGAATCTGACAAGGGTTATAAACTTGCTCTCTCCAAAAATGAAAAATAAATTTTGCCTATAATTCTACTTTAGGTTAAAAAGCTTAAACCCTTAGAATAGATCTTTAAGAATAATTACACTATTAACAGCTCCAGCAGAAAGCTAGGAGCATACACTTTCAGCGCATACCTTTTGCTGTATCCAAATTAAAGAAGAGGGCCAAAGGCTGCTCCCCAATATTGCAATTCATATTTGCATAATGTTGAGGTGATCACGCAAATCAACATCAGCAAGAAGAAATTTCAACTCCAAAAATGCATGAAAATAAATGTAAACATTAAATAGATGCCCTGTCCCTTTAAATAACATAATATAAAGTGTGATTAACCACTTGTCAACCGCGCTATAGCCAAATGACAGCTACAGTGCGGTTTTCCAGTTCTGGGAGGGCCTCATGTGTCCTACGGACACAGCTGATCACGTGATGTGGGAAAAGGCTAATCACAGCAGCCTTTTACCACGTGATCAGCTGTGTCCAATGACACAGCAGATCACCGGGTAAATGCAGTTGCCGGTTATCGGCTGCACATTCCTCACACTGTCACAGCGTGAGGAAAGTACTGCCGATAACCGGCAATTGTCAGAAAACAGATTGGCACTGATCAGTGCCCTGATGATCATTGCCTAGCAGTGCCACCCATCAGTGCCTAGCAGTGCCGCCAGTCAGTGCTGTCCATCAGTACCCATCATTGCTGCATATCAGTGCAGCATCATCAGTGCCACCTTATCAGTGCCGCCTATCAGTGCCCATTAGTGCTGCCTATCAGTTCAGCCTCATCAATGCACATCAGTGAAGGAGAAAAATTACCTGTTTGCTAAATTTTATAATAGAAACAAAGGAAAAGTTTTTTTCTTCAAATGTTTTGCTCTTTTTTTGTTTATAGCGCAAAAAAAATAAAACACCTAGTAGTGATTAAATACCACCAAAAGAAAGCTCTATTTCTGTGGGAAAAAAATGATAAAAATTTCATATAGGTACAATGTTGCATGACAGTGCAACTGTCATTCAAAGTGCGACAGCTCTGAAAGCTGAAAATTGGCCTGGGCAGGAAGGGGTTATACCAAGTAGGCAAGTGGTTCAAACTATTATACACATAAAAACAGTGTTAGCGTCATATAGCACAATCTTGCAGCATGGTGAACCATAAGTGCCAGCAATACCTAATTCAGTCTGCGCATTCCTCCACAGTCAATAGCGCTTGAGGATGGGATAATCCCAATAGCCAAAGATCACACTGTAGCTCAGACCATCAGCTCCTCAGCCCTTCCATCATGGCCCCAGCACAAGCCCCATTGTAGTACAAAGGAGGAAATGGAGGAACTAATAGTGCATTACCTGTAATCATTAACTCTTTATTTTGCTCAGTTGTATTTACAGAAAGACGTTATTTCAACAGCATAAAATCGCAGCTTGGCATGCCACCTGAATGAGTGCACATGCGTGATTACACTTGGTGCTGATGGGGAAATCCCAATTTTTTTTTTTGTTCAACCTGTTGGTTGAAAAAAAAAATAAATTATAGTGTATGGCCAGCCTTAAAGGGTAACTCGACTTTCGTGAAAAAAAATAGCAACTAAAAAATAATATAGCGTACATAATTGCAACACAAGTCATGTTGTAATTGAATGTTATTAAAAGTGATAATAAGCAGTTAAAATTATGTAACTTTTATTACAAACGTAGTATTAAAATCCATAGAGAAGTTAAAAAAAAATTCTGGATAACATCCACTGTACATATTATGATGGCATTACTGTTGGCAGATTCCTCTATACAACTTCTACATGTTTTGCCCCTTGGCTTCTTCTTCATGTGTATACAGATTCCTATCAAAAATAAAAAAGTATATATAACATCACTGAATTCAGTAATATACATGCATGTGCAAAAAAACAAGTAAAAACGCACCCAATCGCAGTTAAACCCCTCAAAACTCAGATCCACATCATGAACCATCAGTCCCACCCCGCAAGCCAGAGTACTAGGTGTCATTCTAGACTTCAATCAGTCTTTCCAGCCCCAAGTCCAATTGCTGACAAATTCATGTTAGACTCCACCTCCTCAACATCTCCAAAATGTGTCCGTTCCTAACCCCAGAAACTACTAAGCAACTCATTCACTCCCTTATTATCTCACGACTTGACTACTGTAACTCGCTCCTCACCGGCTTACCTCATCACAGGCTATCCCCGCTTCAGTGTATCCTGAATTTACGGCCAGACTCATCCACCTTACTAACCGCTCCGTATCTGCCACCCCCCTCTGCCAATCCCTCCACTGGCTTCCGATTGCCCAACGCATAAAATTCAAATTGCTAACATTGACGTACAAAGCTGTTCATAATACTGCCCCTAACTACATCACCGATCTGATATCCAAATACCACCCAAAGCATACTCTCCGCTCCTCACAAGACCTCCTACTCTCTAGGTCCCTGGTCTCCTCCTCCCACGCCTGTCTCCAGGACTTCTCCAGGGCTTCCCCCATCCTCTGGAACTCACTACCCCAATCCATCAGACTGTCACCTACCCTCCTCACCTTTAGGCACACCCTGAAAACCCATCTCTTCAGGGAAGCCTACCCCGCCCTCATCTAATTGCCGATCTCCTCTACTCTTCCTACCACTCCATCCCCCACAGCTATTTCCTCCTGTACCACTATCCCCTCCCTCCTTGGTTGCAAGCTCCAAGGAGCAGGGCCCTCGAACCCCTTGTGTATTGCATTGTATTGTTACTGTACTGTCTCATGTACTGTCTCCCATTATAATGTACAGCGCTGAGCAAACTATTGGCACTATATAAATACTGTATAATAATAATAAACAGCGTCACTAAGATGAAACAAAACACAAGGCTCCACCACAAACCAGAAGAGAGGCTGGGGTAACACTGGGCCAACCGCAGACCAAGGACAAAAATTCTATAACATAATTCACATTATCATTTGTTAATGTTATTATTACTATGGGGTGCAATTAAAACTACACATTCCCTTGCTAATATATTTTTTACTTACTAAAATCTTAGAATTACTAATCCACTAGAGGGAGCCAGAGTGTCACTAAAAAGATGGACCCATCATATAGACAAAGATAATATAGATACAGTAATAGAAAATAGAGTCATTGGGAATTATATTATTTATAGTAAAGAGATTTGTATAATAGCAATACAAAAAAACTCACAACACAACGGGACTAAGTATGGAGACATGATTATCAAAAAGAAATCCACCCATTTAAACCCCAGCACTGTATTCCATCTCAGTTCTCAACCTTCAATGTTGTGCCTATAATATGTGGGTCGACATGCCAAGCCCATTAGGGATTTTTTCAGTTAAGTCCTCATACAGATCACATTTACTAAATCCCTCAGGAAATATGCATAGTACAGATCCATTTAAAATGTACTCACTCCAGCTTTTACATTTAAACGGATCTGTACTGTGCATATTTCCTGCGGGATTTGGGGAAGGGGGGGGGGGTCACTCTGCACATGGACACAAATAGCTACTCCTTCAGAAAAACTAAATCTGCAACAAAGTTTGTTAATCCTTGCATAGATCACCCAGAGGCGAATGTTCTTTCTCAACAAAAGTGGAGCTATTCTTTAAACCACAGCTATCCCACACAAATTTCCTCTATTGAGTGACAGAAAACAAGGGAAGCTGATTTTTAGAACTTGAGGGAACACCTCAACTCTCACTATCTAGATGATGGTTACCTTGATGTCAGTTGCTGATTATAAGATGTACAAATATTCCAATAGGGCTAAAGTTGTTGTAAATAACGAGTTGTAAATAACTAGACTCAGATCCCATATATAGTGGTGGGCCATGTTCTTCTTTTGTTTTGTCTAATGAAAAATGTATATATCATGATTCCCCTAATTCTAGGTCTTCATTGGCAGCCATTCAGTTTATGGAAACAATGGGAAGCAAAGCTGATTTTTCAATTGAGCATATACAATTGACCTTGGTCCTTAAATACTCAAGGAAGAACATTATATTAGCAAGATTTTCTTGAGTACTGCCTGGACCTTGAAGAAGGGGACATACCCCGAAAGCTTGTCCTCAAAACTGTATGTTAGTGCAAACAAAAAAAGTATCACGTCAGTACTCAATTGTTTCTGTCGCAAGTGCACTAATATGGCTACAATCACCTCAAGCTTCATTACTCAGAGCTAACACAAGTGCAGCTTGGATCTCTAAACCCGCTTGGGCACTCACTGCTGACCTATGTGGCTCAGATAAGAGCTCCCTCCAGGACTTCCTTACCTCAGCACCCGATTGGCTGCACCCTCAGACTGCCGCTGCCAGCTCTCTTGCCTGCAGACCTTCATGAGCTCCTCTACTTCATACCCTCTAAATCTGACTTTGACTCCATTTGCTGCACAAGTGGAGAAATCGAAGGATCTGAAGAGATAGGATAACACGGCTCTACAGCATACTACCACTGCTCTATCTGCTTGTGGAGGAATCACATTGAGCAACTGAGTCTCAATTGCAGGGCTCCCCTTAGTGCTCCCTCAGGTGACCCATCTCCTGCTACAGGCGGAGGATATGGAAGATTGGAGCCCCAGTAATAACATATACATCTGCGTACTCCCAGAGATAACAGTACCGACCAGCTTGAAAGAATCGGTCCTTGAGATCTTCCACCGATTTCTCCTGGACAGTGATCACTCCACTGTCACCTTGGATAGGGTCCATGAGATGCTTGGATCCTAACCAACAGATCCAGCTCACCCTTGAGACATTTTATGCTGCCTGCATTATTATTATGTGAAAAAGAACTTCATTAGAGCTGCCTGCCTGCAAAAGGGATCAGTGGACTTCAGTGGCACCCCTATTCTCATACTACCAGACTTATCCAGAAATACACTATGAAGATGGGGCATGCTAAAATCCCTCCCAGTGAGACTGTGCCAGGTCAACTCCTCTTACAGATGGGGCTACCACCTTCAGAAAGATGGCAAGGTCTACTACATCTGTATCATGGCCAATGTCCCTGTTGTTTTGGAACAACTGGGCATAGAATCTTTTCCCATGGAAGACTGGCTGGGTTCCCTCCCGGAATCAATGCCATCACAACCTAGAAGGGAACTTTCTTGTAGACCGCGAACCGCTCAACCACGTGCTGCCAGTCAAGAATGCTATCACTCCACTAGAGATTACTATATTTACTCAGTCTTCACAAGACAGCATTTCCTTGACATCCTATGCTGAATGGCCACTCAAGTAGCCCGAAATCTGCTTACTGCTCTTATTTGATCAGCACTGGCTGCACACAGCAGGACCTCACCACATAGTGACTCCTACTCTCAGCCACCATGACCTAGAACAGCCTTTCTCAACCAGGGTGCCTAGGCACCCTGGGGTGCCTTGAGGTTTCTTCAGGGGTGCCTTGGCAAAATATCTAAAAAATGCCCAAAAAAATGTATACAAGCCAGCGGGTGGAACAAGCTTGCCTTTTAGTTACACAAAGCCACTGTCAGGGATCTCGGCAGCACACGGGTATGCGCATGCAGAACGCCGATGCGCATTAGCCGGCTAGCATTGGGCCTTGGGCAATCGCGGACGCGCGCCTGGCACCAATGAGAGCACAGGGCACACTATTTATACCAGCCCTGTGCATCTCCAAATTGCTGTATGGTCTTGTTCCTGTGTTCCTGATTGCTACCACAGCTTGGCTGGGGTCGCGACCTGGTCTCAAGCTGCTTCAAGTTCATCCCCACCATCAGGGGCTCTGGTGAACCAGCAGACTGAGGCTTATACTCCACGCCCTGAGGAATTCCGGCCTGTGGGTCGCTAGAGGCTATTGCCAGTCGACTCCTGACAGAACCATACGGCCATGACTGAGCCAGGAAGAGGCCCCTCACCCCTGGACGAGATATGCCAACACCTGGCGGCACTTACCCAAGCTGTGAAAACACTTCAAGAGGGGTACACACATCTGGAGGGATGTATTCAGACCCTAACCGCACCAACAGCCACACCACCAGCCACGGCTAGTCCGCCTCCGGCCCGGGGCTCCGCAGAATCCTCCACTGGAGAAGTGTTCAGCATTCCTCCACCGGAACCTCGAGTACCAACGCCCGAGCGTTTCAATGGGGATTGGAAGAAGTTCAGGGCCTTCCAGAATTCCTGCCTGCTATATTTTAACCTCCAACCCCGAACCTTTTCTTCAGAATCCGTAAAAGTGGGGTTCGTTATATCCTTGTTGTGCAGGGAGAACCCCAATGCTGGGCCCACCGTTTGATGGAGGATCATCATTCGCAGTTGGACTCTGTCTCGTCATTTTTCAAAGCGATGGCACAACTTTATAATGACCCGCAACGAGCCGCTTCTGCTGAGGCGACTCTGCATACCCTGCAACAAGGCCGCCGGGCAGCGGAGGATTATGCAGCCGAATTCAGGCGCTGGAGCGGGGATACACAGTATACGCAGCCCTGCATCACCAATTTAATTTGGGCCTGTCCAACCCACTTAAGGACGAGCTGGCCAGAGTGGGCACACCCGACACATTGGAGGATTTGATTAGCCTGGCCATCCAAATCAATCGCAGGCTGCGGGAGCAAGAAAGGGCCAATCCTAGTTCCAGACCAACATGGGTGTTACCTCGGGTCCCACTCCAGCCTACTTCTCCTGTTGGGAATCGAGGTCAGGAGGTGGCTGATGGGCCTGAACCAATGCAGATCGGATTGATGCAGCCCTCTCTGACTTTTGAAGAACGCCAGAGACGTCGACTGAATAATTTATGTCTGTACTGTGGAGCGGCTGGCCATATAGTACGCTCTTGCCCTGAAAAAATGAGTAAGTGTGCATCTGTCGCTTCTGCTGTGTCTCCTACCTGCCTTAACAACGCAACTCACCTAGCTGTGTCTATTTCTTTCCAGCTCCCCAAAAGAACAGTCCCAGTGACGGCCATTATTGATTGAGCCTGTAGTTGCTTTATTGACCTTGGCTTTGCAGCTCATCAACAGATTCCCTTGCAGACCAAAGAGCGGGGCCTGAATATCTTCTTGGTTCGGACAAAGTCCGGGTTGGTAGACCGAGAGACCCCTCCGATCCACACGACAGTAGCTGGGCACCATCAGGAACTCCTCCGCCTTAACGCCATCGCGTCTCCGCTTTTTCCAGTTATCCTGGGGCTTCCTTGACTACGAGCCCATGACCCTCACATTAACTGGAAGACAGGAGCAATTCAGTTCATGTCACTTTATTGCCAGGAACACTGTTGCCTCAGGACACCAGTAGCCACTCAGCCCCTATGCTGTGTGACCACTGGCGAAGAATTGGCCCAAGCTATTCCTTCAGCCTACCACTCCTATCTTGACATTTTTAGCCCACGGGGAGCGGTTTCAGGTTTAGAGATCCCTTTTGGCCGAAGTTTCCCCTAGTGGGAGTTGGGGACATTGAAGGAGTACATCGATGAGAGCCTCCAAAAGGGATTCATCTGCCCGTCCACATCACCAGCGGGTGCCAGAATCTTTTTCCTGGAAAAAAAAGATCAGTCGCTGGGACCCTGTGTTGACTTCCGGGAGTTGAACAAGATTACAGTCAAGAACCGCTATCCTCTCCCCTTAGTTCCTGGATTATTCCAGAGATTAAAGGCGGCATCTATTTTTACAAAGCTGGATCTCAGGGGCGCCTATAACTTGGTCTATATACGTGAAGGGATGAGTGGAAGACAGCCTTTCGCACCTGATTCGGGCACTTTGAGTACCTGGTTATGCAATTTGGGTTGTGCAATGCTCCGGACACTTTTCAATACTTCATAAATGACATTTTCAAAGATTATCTGGATATCTTCGTGGTAGTTTATCTTGACGATATTCTGATTTTTTCCCCATCCTTGGAGGTACATCGAGGTCACGTCAGGAGCGTGTTGGAGTGGCTTTGCCAGCACAGACTTTATGCCAAGGCAGAGAAGTGCAGCTTCGAGCAATACAGTATCCAGTTCCTGAGGCTAATCATTTCCACCTCTGGAATTGTCATGGATCCCCAGAAAATCTCCGCAATTCTGGAATGGCCAGTACCCGCAGATAAAAGAGGCGTTCAGCGGCTTACTGGCTTTGCAAACTTTTATCCAAAATTCATTAAGAATTTCTAGGGCCTGGTTTCTCCTATCAACTTACAAAATCGGGGGTCCGTTTTCCTTGGACACCAGAGGCGCAGGTTGCTTTTGAGACCCTGAAAAAGTTGTTCACGGCAGCCCCCATCTTAAGTCACCCGGATGCATCCCTGCCATACATTTTAGAAGTAGACGCATCCGAAAACGCAGTAGGAGCTGTCCTGTCGCAAAGAAAAGGCATAAAAGAACTCATGCATCCAGTAGCCTTCTTTTCTAGGAAGCTCACCTCGGCGCAGAGGAACTACGATATTGGGGAACGAGAACTCCTGGCAATTAAAATCACACTAGAAGAGTGGAGATACTTATTGGAAGGAGCCCTGCACCCAGTCTTGGTCTACACAGACCACAAAAATTTGGAGTACCTAAGGAAAGCTAAGCACCTTAGACTACGGCAAGCCAGATGGGCGTTATTTTTCTCGAGGTTCACCTTCCACATAACCTACTGACCTGGCTCTAAGAACACAAAACCCGACGCCCTGTCACAGATGTTCGAGGACCCCAAAGAAACTCCTAAACCTGATACCATTCTGCCAGCGGGTAACTTTTTGCTATTACAGTCAGAACTCCTGTCAAAGTTACCAGCTGCATCTATAGGGGCCCCCAATCCATCCGGAGTCTTGGTACAAAACGGAGAAGGATTGCTATGGAAGGGGGAACAGATCGTGGTTCCTGAAAAAGCTCGAACCCTGGTCTTGGGCTACTGTCACGACCACCCATTGGCAGGACACTTCAGAATAGGTAAAACATTAGAGCTGATCCAACGCACATTTTGGTGGCCGAGTATGGCCAAGGACTGTGAAATTTATGTCAAGACCTGTGCCATCTGTAACAGGAATAAGCCTACGTGGAGTAAAGCCTGGGGCCTACTATGACCCTTACTGGTACCCGACAGACCATGGAGTATGGTCTCCATAGATTTTATTGTGGAACTACCACCTTCACAAAGCCACACCACAATATTCGTGGTGGTTGACCGCTTATCCAAGATGGCTCACTTTCTGCCGCTCAGGAACACCCTCCGCTCCCGAGACACAGCTCTTCATTAAAGAAGTAGTAAGGCTCCACAGAGTTCCTAGGAACATAGTATCAGATCAGGGAGTCCAATTTACGTCAAACTTTTGGAGAGCCCTGTGCGAAATGTTGGAGATGAAGCTGTCATTTTCCTCGGCATACCACCCGCAAACAAATGGGCAGACGGAGTGGACCAACCAGACGTTGGAGCTGTACCTCAGGTGTTATACCTCTTTTCTTCAGGACGATTGGCTGGCACTGCCCCTAGCAGAATTCGCCTATAATAATGCAAACCATTCCGCCACCAAGCAGTCTCCATTTTACGCCAATTATGGGTTCCATCCCATCTTATTCCCAAAAACTCAGTGCTGGCAGCTCAAGATGCCTTACATTTTTTCACATCCAACAACAAGTTACTACAGGAAGCAGTGACAAAGGCCCAGGAGGATAACAAAAGAGCATTTGATAAAAGGAGAAAGGGGGAATTGGTCATACACCCAGGAGATCAGGTTTGGTTGGCAACGACCAATCTGAAGATGGCATGCCCATCAAAGAAGTTGGCACCCAAATTCGTGGGCCCTTTTCCGGTGAAACGGCAGATCAACGAAGTAGCCTTTGAATTGGCACTGCCCGAATCTTTCCGGATACACCCAGTGTTCCACGTATCGCTGTTGAAGCCTGCAACTCCAGATCCTTCCCAGATCGCAGATCAAGACCTCCAGTAGCCCTAGACAATATGGAGAGGAGGAGTTTGAAGTGGAGGCAATCTTGGATTGCAGGAAGAGAGGAGGTCGGATACAATACCTCATTAAATGGAAAGGCTAATTCCCAGAGGAAAATTCATGGGAACCAGCCCAAAATGTCCACGCTCCCAGATTGATCCGAGAGTTTTGTCGCAACCACCCACAAAGGAGAGGTCAGTAGGGTGTCCGGGGGCTGCCCATAGGGGGGGGCAATGTCAGGGATCTCGGCAGCACACGGGTATGCGCACGTGCAGAACGCCAATGCACATTAGCCGGCGAGCACTGGGGCTTGGGCAATCGCAGCGGCGGCCGCGCATTTGCGATCGTGGACACGCGTCTGGCAGCAATAAGAGCACAGGGCGCACTATTTATACCAGCCCTGTGCATCTCCAAATTGCCGTATGGTCTTGTTCCTGTGTTCCTGGTTGCTCCTGTATATTTGATTGCTTTGTTGCTGGCCCAGCCTGATCCTGATCCTGTTGTCCTCTCCTGCTCTCACCTTTGGCTTGTCCTGACTATTCTCTGCCTGATCCTGATTGTCTGACCTCCTGTTGCTGAACCCGGCCCGTGACCTTTTATTCTTTTGCCTGCTATTCTGTGCTGTCTGCTCTGCTGTTACCAACCCGGCCTGTCTGGCTACGTTAATACCTCTTCACATCTCGCTCTCACCTGCTACCCGCCATTGGCGGCTACCTCTACCACAGCTGGTTGTACTCGGGGGGTCACGACCTGGTCTCAGGCTGCTTCAAATCCATCCCCACCATCAGGGGCTCTGGTGAACCAGCAGACTGAGGCTTAGACTCCGCGCCTTGAGGAATTCCGGCCTGTGGGTTGCTAGAGGATACCGCCAGTCGGCTCCTGACAGCCACAGGTTTTCTTTGAGCAGCCTTATGACCTTCTAACCGCCAGCGTCCTGACAACCAATGACATCATCAGTTGATAAGGAGAATGTCAGCTGCCTGCACAGCAAACTAGAAAGTTTGTTCCTTCCCATCAGTGCTGGGGTCACATTAGCTCAGTGATGGAGAAAAACTGAGGGAGAAGAGAAACACTGGAATACTGGTCAGTACTAGTACCAAGATTAAATTACCTCTAATGTTGGGTGTCCTACATGTGTGGATGTTGCTGCATTATATAAAACTATTTGAATAGATTTTTCACATTTTAGAATGCGGTGCCTCAAGACTTTCCAAAATTTTAAAGGGTGCCTCGGAACTGTACAAGATTTTACAGGGTGTCTTGGGACTGTCCATAATTTTAAAGGGTGTTTTCACTGAAAAAAGATTGAGAAACACTGACCTAGAAAATGCTTTGACTTTTTCATGTCCTCCAGGGGCATGTGATAACTCCCTGGAGGAGGGGTGAAACAGTATACGCAATTTCCGGTTCCGACAGAGGCTTCGTCACGTCACGTCCAGTGAGTGGAACGCACCTTGGTTGCGGCGTTCCAGAGCCATTTTGTTGGAGAGGAGAGTACATCCCCATAGACTGCTGCCAGTTCATTTTCTATGAAGTAATGTTGATGAGATCTGCCATCTGCTTCTATGGAATAATGTTGATGGGATCTATCTGCTTGAGAAGTTTACATCAGTTTTATATCTTTTTTTAAAATGTGAGTGGAATATGGGCATCGGTTTTTAATTATTAAAAGTTTATGCAGTATTACACTATTGATGTTTCTGTTATCTCTTTGCATTGCTATCCATATCCTCGTTTGGAGGTTGTCAAGCAAGGATTTCCTGAGTGGGATACATCTGTGGAGAGTATACCCCACCTTTAAGCCTGTTTGACTCTTAAGCCCTACTAGCTAAGAGTCCATTCTATTTAGTGAGTGCGGGCCACATTGGAAGTCACGGATGTGTGGGCACTTTGGAGAATTTTTTTGAGCACTGTCTTCTGATTGGAGCACATTTCTCACTACTGATTTGGGACTTTTGGACTTTGTTCATAAATATATTTGATTTATATTTTATTTATATATATTTTTGCACGTGTTAATTTATTTGTTTCATTTGATGAAATGTATTTATTTAATTTTTTGGGCTGCGGTTTGATCATATTTTTAATTGATGTTACTTCCATCTATGAGCAGCAGCATTTATTTATTAAGGTATTTAGGATTTTTTGGTGCAGGTTTACTTTATTTTAAGCTGGATATATAAGGCTAGTACAAGTTAGCTGCAGAAAATGAAATTCATAGTTACCAGTATAGACTCTATGGTGTCAGTGATGTCAGCTTTCAGTCAGCTCACTTCAGGCTGTGTCTATGTCCATCTGTTGTCCCTTGCCTCCTGTCTTGTCTTGCCTTGTGATTTCCTGTCTTTTATGGTGATGTGTCCTCTCCATCTCCTACTTTTATCCCCCCAAAAAACCTAGGTGGGCAAAGTTTATCTCACCTACAAATTATGTCATACTAGGTGTCATTTTCTCTACTAATTGTTTTCAATTACCTGAAGGGGGCAGAATAGGATTAGGAATGATTTTGGCTTTTTCTGGCACCCCTTCTGTGTCATATCAAAAGTTGAACTTTAACCCCAACTAGTAAGAATATCATGAATATTAGAGATAACTGCCGTTCTGACAGGGCTGGTTTCTGACAGACTAGTACCCATGTGACTGCAAATAATGTATTACCTTAAGTGATTCTGGAAAAAAATATACCTATATATCTTAGACATTTGTTGAAATATAGTACTGAGGTTTCTTATTTTCTTACGTCTTCTGTAACATACCAATGTTTTAATATAATGAACTCAAACTAATTCTTTATAATGTTAAAAACATAATGTCCACAATATATCAATATGTGTTAATTGTTAAAGCTAATTAATATAGATAAAATATGTATGTATATGGAAATTGAATATAGTATTATAAACTCTGAATTACTTAAGTAAGCAAGTATTCACTTCATGCAATATTAATAATATTATAATTGACAATTTGGGTTCAAATATTCCTGTCAAATAATAACACCATATGCAATGTAAAGTTTAATATGCACTCTTTTTCCAGAAATTCATGGAAAAAAATCATTGTGAACAGTTCTTTTGTCCTTTGTTCAATCTAGACATGGAATCATCCATTTATCTTACAACTTGGTATCATGTCTAGTCTTTACCTTTTAGCTGTCTGGTACCACCATACCTCCCCCCAAATTTATAACCTGGGAACATAAGCTGTAAGAGCTTTGGAATGCTCTTAGAATCTGTGTTCAGAAACCAGAAAAATAGAAATAATAAACAGAACAAAATTACTTCCAGCATGCCCATGTAAAGATGATAAGTTCAGGCATTCCTGTTTAATTCTGTGAGCTCAGAACAGTTCTGACATATCCCCCCTTTTTCCCCATGGTATTCAGGTGAACATCCTAAGACATATCTGGGAAAAAGGTCAGGTTAATTTACTCTAGAGAGTGAGGCCTTTCTTCAAACTGGATTGAGGGGTGTTTTCCTCTTTTAATCCAAACTGATAACAGAATGGGGGTGTCCTAAAAGAAATGGAATTGACTGACAAAGTAGTTGCCACCATCATACCCAAAGTCGTGAATACAAAGCTTATAATCAAGAAATTGATCAATCACTTTGATCATTAATTTTTAGACATTGTATGAGTAATGAATGCTTTCCTACATGTCACGCACTCTTGTTTGAGCTCGGTTTATGTGGGCAGCATTATTATTATACAGTATTTCTATAGCGCCAAAAAGTTTGCTCAGCACTGTACATTGTAGTGGGGGACAGTACATGAGACAATACAGTAACAATACAATACATGAGTGGTTTGAGGGCCCTGCTCTTTGGAGCTTACAATCTAGGAGGGAGAGGATAGTGGTACAGGAGGAAGTGGCTGTGGGGGATGGAGTGGTAGGAGGAGTGGAGGAGATCGGCTGTTAGGTGAGGGCGGGTTAGGCTTCTCTGAAGAGATGGGTTTTCAGGGTGCGCCTAAAGGTGAGGAGGATAGGTGACAGTCTGATGGATTGAGGTAGTGAGTTCCAGAGGATGGGGGAAATCCTGGAGAAGTCTTGGAGTCGGGCATGGGAGGAGGAGACCAGGGAGCTAGAGAGAAGGAGGTTTTGTGAGGAGCGAAGAGTACGTGTTGGGTGGTATTTGGATATCAGGTCGGTGAGGTAGTTTGGGGCAGTATTATGAATAGCTTTGTATGTCAATGTTAGTAGTTTGAATTTTATGCGTTGGGCAATCGGAAGCCAGTGGAGGGAATGACAAAGGGGGGTGGCGGATACGGAGCGGTTGGTAAGGTGGATGAGTCTGGCCGCTGAGTTCAGGATAGACTGAAGCGGGAATAGTCTGTGATGAAGTAAGCTGGAGAGGAGGGAGTTGCAGTAGTTGAGTCGTGAGATAATAAGGGAATGAATGAGTTGTTTAGTAGTGTCACACATCGCAAGATCGCCGCCACCAACATGCGACAATCTCACGATCACGATGTTCACTATGTGACGATCGCAGCGTCAGACCCCAGACCTTCTCACCAAACTCATGACCGAAGGACTGGCCGATCCAAACCGCGATGTGATGTGCGTAACAATACCACGCCCAGCCGCACCCCACACAACGATTTTCCAGCTAATGGACAACAGATCGATGTACCTGCGACCTGAGCGATTGTTACTGGGTTGGGTTAATTACGCAACTAACCCTTTCACACTGACACCATCTCCTTTTTGTACAGAGAAAGAGGAAACTCGCGTTATCAGTTATATTATTATTATTATACAGTATTTATAAAGCGCCAATAGTTCGCTCAGCGCTGTACATTACAAAGGGGGACAGAACATGTGACAGAATAATACCAATACAATGCAAAACATGAGGGGATTGAGGGCCCTGCTCTTTCGAGCTTACAATCTAGGAGGGAGGGGATGGTGGCACAGGAGGAGATAGCTGTGGGGGATGGAGTGGTAGGAAGAGTGGAGGAGGTCGGCAAGTTAGCAGGGGGTGGGGTAGGCTTCCCTGAAGAGATGGGTTTTCAGGGTGCACCTATAGGAGAGGAGAGTAGGTGATAATCTGATGGGTTGGGGCAGGGAGTTCCAGAGGATGGGTGACACCCTGGAGAAGTCCTGGAGGCGGGCATGGGAGGAGGAGACCAGGGAACTAGAGAGAAGGAGGTCTTGTGAGGAGCGGAGTGTGCGTGCTGGGCGGTACTTGGATATTAGGTCAGTGATGTAGTTCGGGGCAGTATGGTGGACAGCTTTGTACGTCAGTGTTAGGATTTTTAATTTGATCCGTTGCGCAAACGGAAGCCAGTGGAGGGATTGGCAGAGGGGGGTGGTGGAGTCTTGCAGCCGTATTCAGGATCAACTGAAGCGGGGATAGCCAGCGGCGAGGCAGGCCAGTGAGGAGGGAGTTGCAGTAGTTGAGTCATGATATGATGAGGGAGTGGATGAGCTGTTTAGTGGTTTCTGGGGTTAGGAACGTGCATATTTTGGCGATGTTGCGAAGGTGGAGTCTGCACGAGTTTGTTAAAGATTGGACTTGGGGCTGGAAGGATAGGTTGGAGTCCAGAATGACACCAAGTACTCTGGCCTGCGGAGCGGGTTTGATGGTGGCGTTGTTGGATGTGATAGAGAAGTCAATGGGGGGTGGTGTGCGGGCTGGGGGGAAGACAAGAAACTCGGTTTTGGAGAGGTTCAGTTTAAGGAAGTGGAGTGACATCCAGTCTGATATGTCGCTCAGTAGGTGTGTGATTCAGGCGGAGACCGAGGGGGTGAGGTGGGGGGTTGAGAGATAGATTTGTGTGTCATCGGCATAGAGGTGGTAGTTGAAGCCGTGAGAGTGTATGAGTTGGCCAAGGGAGGAGGTGTAGATGGAGAAGAGAAGGGGCCCGAGGACAGAGCCTTGAGAGACCCCAACAGAGAGGGGGAGTGAGGGGGAGGTGGTAGCATTATAGGTAATGCTGAAAGAGCGTTGTGACAGGTAGGATGAGAGCCAGGAGACAGCAGAATCTCTGAGGCCGAGGGAGTGTAGTTTTTTGAGGAGGAGGGGGTGGTCGACTGTGTCGAAGGCCACAGAGAGGTCAAGGAGTAGGAGCACTGAATAGTGGCCATTAGCTTTGGCAGTTAGCAGGTCGTTGGAGAGTTTGAGTAAGGCAGTTTCGGTGGAGTGTAAGGGACGGAAGCCGGACTGTAGGGGATCGAGGAGGTTGTTGTCGTTGAGGTGAGAGCTTAGGCGGGTGTAGACTAGGCGCTCGAGGAGTTTAGATGTAAATGGGAGCAGGGAGGGTCTGAGGTTGTTCAGGTCATTGGGGTCCAGGGAGGGCTTTTTAAGTATGGGGGTGATGTGTGCATGTTTCAGAGGGGGGGAAAGTGCCGGAGGAGAGGGAGAGATTGAAGATGTGGGTGAGGGAGCGTAGGATGGAGGGGGAGGAGGTCGTAGGAGTTGTGAGGGGATAGGGTCGAGGGGGCAGGTGGTGAGGCGGGCATCAGAGAGGATCATGGAGACTTCCTCGATGGTAGTAAGGTCAAAGGTACAGAGTGTTGGGGGAGCTTCAGTATGAGGAATGTAGGGTGGGGTGGAAGTGGAGGTCAGAGCAGTGGTGGGGCCGTGGGAGAGGGGTGATGAGGGGGTAGCTGAGTGAGGGGGAAGGGGGTTGGAGGGAGTTTGAGCAGAGACGAAGTCCCTGCGGGTTATGTCGAGGGGAAGGGGGGATGAGGGGGTAGCTGTGTGAGAGGGGACGGGTTGAGAGGGCGTGTGAGTTGCGGCGATGTCCTTGCGAATTGTGTCAATCTTGTTTTTGAAGTGATTGGCAATCTCAAGGGCAGTGAGTGAGGTGCTGGGTGGAGGTGGGGGTGGCGAGAGTAGAGAGTTGAAGGTGGAGAAGAGTCGGCAAGGATTGGAGGAGAGGGCTTTGATGAGGGTCAGGAAGTAGGCTTGTTTGGCTGCGTGGAGGGAGGAGGTGTAGGTGTGGAAGGCAGATTTGTAGCGGGTGAAGGCTTGTTGGGATTTGGTTTTGCGCCATAGTCGCTCCAGGGCACGACTGTGTCGTTTGAGGGTTTTGGTGTGATCAGTCTGCCAGGGCTGGAGCGGTCGGGGTCTGATGTTGCGTGTGGTTAAAGGCGCTAGTTAGTCAAGGGCTGTTGACAGCGCGTTGTTGTAGGCAGTCATAGCCAAGTTGGGGCAGGACAGGGGGAGGATGCTGTCATGGAGTTGATCAGCTGCAGAGTGGATGAGGGCAGGGTTAAGGTTGCGGAGGTTACAGCTGGTAGTAGTGTGACATTTGGAGGGGTCTCTGGTTATGGTCAGAGAGAGGGAAGGGGGTGTTAGTGAGGTTGTGGGGAGCGCAGCGGTTGGAGAAGACAAGATCAAGGATATTACCGTTGGAGTGGGTGGTGGATTGTATGCACTGTGCAAGTGCAATGGAGGAGGTTAAGTGGAGGAGATGGGATGTGTCCGGGTTGTCGAGGTTGACAGGGATGTTGAAATCCCCAAGGATGATGGTGGATAGCTCAGAGGAGAGGAAGAAGGGTAGCCAGGAGGAAAAGTCATCCAGGAAGCGGGATATGGATCCAGGAGACCGGTTTATCACAGCAATCTTCAGGGGGGTTGGGGAGAATAGTCGGACGCAGTGGGCCTCGAAGGAGGAGGATAGGGAGGGGGGGTTTGGGAGGACTCGGAAGGTGTTCTGCGGTGACAGAAGCAGACCAACCCCACCACCTTTACGACCATTGGGCCTGGGTGAGTGGGTCCAGGTGAAACCTCCGTAGGAGAGTGCAGCAGGGGAGGTAGAGTCAGTGGCCTGGATCCAGGTTTCCGTAATCGCCAGGAGGTTGAGGGAGCGGGAAACAAAGTGGTCGTGGATTGTTGCACACCGATCGGGCGTTCAGGAGTGCACATGAAAACGGGAGGGAGATTTTAGGGAGCAGGGGGACAGATACTAAGTTGCAGGGGTTGTGGCAGGACATGGAGGCGGGAGGGTGTTTTGTGGGTGAGGGAGGTGGTAGAGGGCCAGGATTCGGGGAGATGTCCCCCGCGGTTATGAGGAGAAGGGTGAGAAAGGTGGCATGGGAGCGGGATGTGCAGGAGCGTGAGAAACTACTAGTGGAGGTGTTTGGGTCAGTGGGAGAGTGGAGTAATAGGAGGAGGTGGTCGGTGCCGTAGAGGGGCGAAGGAAGCAGTGAGGACACAATATACAATTGTTTGGGAGGGGCAGAGGGATATAGTGAATGGATTTTGGGAACGGAGGAGAGGAAAATGAGAAGAAGGAGTGGAAGAGGCATTTTGGGGAGGTGATAAGAGCAGTAGTAGGGAGATGATAGCAATGAGGGGGAGATGTACAAGTTTTGGGGTGAATCAGAGGGGTAAAGAAATGAGATTGGGAACAGAGGATAGTAATATGATAAGGAGAAGAGGGGGCGTATTATATAAAGGTACACGGAGTGGGACTCAGGTATGTAAGAGAGGTTTCCCAGGGTGTATGCTTGCAGTCTGTCCAGCGTGCAGTAGAGTTTCTTGCTTTTGTTGTGTCTTCCTGCTGCTTAAGTTCTCCTGCTTTAGTTCAACTGCTGTGTTTAACTGCTTCGCAATCTTTCAACGCAGCACTCAATCAAAAGCAGCACCCCCATCAGAGACTGTGCCCCCCATCAGTATAGCACTATAATAATTGAAATAATCGTCTGTATAAAACAGTCCGCAGGCCGGTTATAAAGAGGTTTAAACAAACATTAGCATCTCTTCCAAAGGCAGGAATTCGTAAATTGCAATTAAGGGCCATAGAAACAGTTCAACACTTTCAGAAAGGAAGATCTATTACTAAAAGGGTCAAACAGGTGCAATAAAAATATTTACAGAGAAGATGTAACTAAGATATATATATATATATATATATATATACACACACACACAAAGAACCATAGCACGGAAAAGAGATATCAGAGAGAAAAGGAAAGAGTTAAAGTACTTGCCCAAAGTCCTGGGTCAGCAGATCCAAGTTGCAGAGCAGAAGCGGGATTTGATCTCCATATGTTACGATGGAAAGATAGGAGATGTCTTCAACTTAACTCTTTAGGCCTGCTAGCCTGTTTTTTAAAGTCCCCCAGCAGGGGGGTGGCTCTGAGTAACTGACCAATACTCTGTTTAGGAAGGGATTGGCAGGTGGAGCCCAAAATTAGAACCAGCATCTTTCATAATTCATATTCTGGCCTATAACTTCCCAGCTGCACAAGCGACAATCTCTCTGCGGGTATTTTATTATGCAGATAAGTCTAAGGATCATGTAGATATGAATTATGAAATTGTATGTTACACAGTGTACGAGTTCTATATTTTGGCTCCCCTGATGATCTGAGGTGGACAGGTGACCCATCAAAATGTTCATCTGCGCTTTGTCCATCTGACGAGGTGCCCGGTTTTTATGTAAGTCTTCCATATTTCAAGATATGAAACATAGGGGAAAAACTGATTTTACCAGAAGTTATCTGATCCTGCCACCTACGCTGAGCTAGGTTTTATGAGGTTACAATTTCTTTCAATTCCTGAGAAAGCTGCCTTATCTCTGTTACGAGGTGAGAAATTACACAGGTTCTTAGGCAGAGAGGCTCTGTCTCTCTTGGGGGGTTTTGTAGCTCTGGGCCCCCTGCTGCTCTAGCCTGCCAGTGACCAACAACCAGATGTCACTGTGGCTGAACAGAAAGGAAAGGGGGGAGAATGCAGGAAAATATATTTCAGGATGGTTAGTCCCTTCGCCAAGATGGAGGTTGAAACCAAAATGGTTGAACCGTGTCCATCTCTAATGCGCGCTTTTGTTACAAGTAGTGTCTGGGGTTAGGAACAAACATATTCTGGAGATGTTGCGGAGGTGGAGCCTGCATGAATTTCCCAGCAATTGGACATGGGGTTGGAAGGACAGATTGGAGTCTAGAGTGACACCTAGGACTTTGGCTTGCGGGGTGGGACTGATGGTGGCGTTATTGGTTGTGATGGAGAAGATGGGGGGGGGCAGGCTGGGGGGAAAACTAGGAGCTCAGTTTTGGAAAGGTTTAATTTGAGGAAGTGGAGTGACATCCAGTCTGATATGTCATTCAGTAGGCAGGTGATTCTGGCGGAGACTGATGGGGTGAAGCGAGGGGTAGAGAGGTAGATTTGCGTGTCATCGGCGTAGAGGTGGTAATTGAAGCCGTGGGAGTGTATCAGTTGGCCAAGGGAGGAGGTGTAGATGGAGAAGAGAAGGGGCCCGAGAACAGAGCCTTGGGGGACCCCAACAGAGAGGGGGAGAGAGGGGGAGGTGGCAGCGTTATAGGTAACACTGAAGGAGCGTTTGGATAGATAGGAGGAGAGCTAGGAGAGAGCGGAGTCTCTGATGCCAAGGGAGTATAGTTTTTTAAGGAGAAGGGGGTGTGTCGAAGGCTGCTGAGAGATCGAGGAGTAGGAGGACTGAGTAGTGGCCATTAGCTTTGGCAGTTAGCAGGTCATTGGTGATTTTGAGTAGGGCGGTTTCGGTGGAGTGTAGGGGACGGAAGCCGGACTGTAGGTGATCAAGGAGGTTGTTGTCATTGAGGTGGGAGCTTAGGCGATTATAGACTAAGCGCTCGAGGAGTTTAGATGTACATGGCAGCAGGGAGATGGGTCTAAGGTTGTTCAGGTCGGTGGGGTCCAGGGAGGGTTTTTTGAGTATGGGAGTGATATGCGCGTGCTTTAGGGGGGAGGGGAATGCGCCAGTAGAGAGGGAGAGATTGAAGATGTGGGTAAGGGAGCGTAGGATGGAGGAGGAGGGTGGTGATCGGAGGCGTTGTGTGGGGACAGGGTCAAGGGGGCAGGTGGTGAGGTGGGCTTCTGAGAAGACCTTAGTGGCCTCATCAGTGGTAGCATGGCCGAAGGAGTGTTGGGGGGGTTTTAGTGTGCGGGATTTTAGGTGTGGTGGGGGTCAGGGCTGTTGCGAGGTCAGAGGTGGGGAGTGTTGGGGGGGTTATCGTGGGAGGGAAGCTAGGTGGGGTGGAAGATTGAGCATTGGTGATGTCCTTACGAATTGCGTCGACCTTGTTTTGGAAGTGGTTAGCAATCTCGCGGGTGGTGAGTGAGGTACTGGGTGGAGGTGGGGGGGGGGAGATTAGGGAGTTAAAAGTGGAGAAGAGCCAGTGAGGACTGGAGGAGAGGGTATTGATGAGGGTTACAAAGTAGGCTTGTTTGGTGTGGTCGTTCTGCCAGGGTTGAAGCGGTCGGGGTCTAATGCTAGTGTGGTTAGGGGTGCTAAGGAGTCTAGGGCGGCTGACAGAGAGTTGTTATAAGCAGTAGTGGCCAGGTCATGGCAGGACAGTAGAAGGATACTGTCGTAAAGTCGGTCAGTTGCAGAGTGGAGAGGGGCAGGGTTCAGGTTGCAGAGGTTACGGCTGATGATGGTTTGACTTTGGGGGGGAGGTGTTTGAGGACAGGGAGACAGAGAACGTAATGAGATTGTGGTCAAAGAGAGGGAAGGGGGTGTTTGTGAGGTTGTGGGGGGTGCAGAGATGAGAGAAAACAAGGTCCAGGGTGTTCCCGTCAGAGTGGGTGGAGGACTGTGTACACTGTGTGAGTGTAAAAGAAGAGGTTAGGTGGAGGAGTTGGGATGTAGCCGGGTTATTGACATTGATAGGGATATTGATGTCTCCAAGGATGATGGTGGGCAGCTCAGAGGAGAGGAAGAACGGTAGCCAGGAGGAGAAATCCTCAAGGAAGCGGGATACGGGTCCAGGAGGCCGATAGATTACTGCAATTCTCAGAGGGGTGGGAGAGAATATCCAGATGCAGTGGGCCTCAAAGGAGGAGAAGGATAGAGAGGGGGCGTTAGGGAGGACCAGGAAGGTGCTCAGCAGTGACAAGAGCATGCCGACCCCACCACCTCTACGACTGCTCGGTCTGGGTGAATGGGTCCAGACGAGACCTCCATAGGAGAGTACCGCAGGGTAGGTAGAGTCAGTGGCTTGGATCCAGGTTTCGGTGACCGCTAGGAGGTTGAGGGAGTAGGAGATAAAGAGGTCATGGATGGCGGTAAACTTGTTGCAAACCGATCGGGCGTTTAGGAGTGCACACGAGAATAGAGGGGTGGCTGTGTGGAGCAAGGGGACAGGTATTAGGTTGAGGGGGTTGCGGCAGTTTGTGGGAGTAGGAGGGTGCCTAGTGGGTGAGTGAGGTGGTGAGGGACCAGGGTTCGGGGAGATGTCCCCAGCGGTTAGGAGAAGAAGGGTGAGAAAGGTGGCATGGGAGCGGGATGTACAAGAGCGTGTGAGTCTGCTAGTGGTGGCGTGTGGCGTGTGGGTCGGTGGGAGAGTGGAGTATTAGGAGGAGGTAGTGAGAGCCGTAGTGGGTAGATGGAAGTAATGAGGGTGCGATGTATAGTTGTTTTGGGGGAGTAGGGGGGTAGAGAGAGGAGATTTTGGGAATGGAGGAGAGGAGTATGAGGAGAAGTACAGGTGGCATTTTAGGAGGGTAATCGGAGTGGTGGTCAGGTGAGGGAGGTGAAAGGTTTCGCAGGGTGCATTTTAGCGGAAAGTCCGTCGTGCGGTGGCGAAGCACGTTGAAGTAGCTTCTTGTAGCAGGAGTTCAAGTGATTAGGATCTGGGTGGATAGAGATCAGTTTGATAATTTGTAGGTTGCAAGTTTCAGTTCCAGGTTGCAAGTTTCAGTCCCAGGTTGGAAGGTTACGAGGGGGTCATCAGGTGGGCTGCAGGTGTCAAGGATCCGGGTATGACCAGAAATGTGTGGACTGACACAGGGAAGTAACAGGCTTCAGGAATGATATAATAACAATACAATTTATTATTAGCCACCCAAATATACAACGCACAGTAAACAAACCAACCTTACACTAATCTTAGTATGTGCAGGAACACAGGCATGCCAGGTCAGCAACGTGCGGGCAGCGAAGTACCGAAGGAGCAGGCAGAGAATGGTCAGGGTCACAAGCCGGGTTCAGTAACTCACAGGCAGCGCGGTACAGAGGATCAGGCAGAGAATGGTCAGGGTCACAAGCGGGGTTCAGTAACTCACAGGCAGCACGGTACAGAGGGTCAGGCAGAAGGATGGTCAGGCAAGCCAGGGTTTAAACAGGAGATGGTCGGCAACAGAAGATAGGCAGAGGAACAGGAACACAGGATACCAGGTACAGGGGCTCATGGGAAACAACACCAAGGCACTGACTGCAGGCCTGGCCATTCCTTAAATACACCTCCTGCAATCAGCCTCAGGTGATGGTTTGATTACAGGAGTGAGCTTCTGGCTGCTGAAAGCACCCGCTGGCCAGCCCTGGTACTGCAGCCCACATGGCAGGTGAGGCCCACCACCAGTGGTGAATCCATTCCTGACAGCAGGTCAGGATAGGGTTGATCATCCAATGGGCACAGGAGGTCGGGGATGGTAGGCCTCATCGAGGCAGGGCCGTTCTCCGGGGGTAGGGTCGCTTGCCAAGTTTACTTTGGGGGTGGATAGAGGGGCCTCGGGTCAGGGTCGGGCCGCATCTTGGTAGGCTGTGGCAGGTCTCGCTACTCACGGGGGTAGGCAGGAGGGCCTCAGGCCGGGTCAGGCCATGACGTGGAAAGCTGAGTCGGGTCTCGCAGGCCTGGTTCATCTGTGGGTTCAGGAGCAGAAGGAGATGGGTACTGCAGGCTCATGGTTGTGGGGAGCGTGCCGTAGTGGGTCTTGATGATCTTTTAGAATGCAGGCTCACTGCTGGGTGGGTTGCCGGAGGGCGTGCGGTGGGCTTCGACAGGCCGGGTGCTGTAGTTGCCTTGGAGGGGGGTCTGGGTGACACCACTCCACCCTCCAGGTGCGGGTGAGTTTGGGGGGTCTTCACTGCTCACCTTCCGTCGTTATAGGTGCGGTGGGAGAGTGGTGGGCGGTTGGGTCATCTGCTGGCTAGTCGCGGCAGCGTACCATTATTGCATTTCCACAAGTTGTAATTGGGATATGTTGTAGTTCCTCTCAATGGATTTCTTTGGATCTAAACTAACAAAGATCTTCTGAGATCATATCTCTCTTTTTGTTAGTAAGAATCCTGGAACAACTTGTAACATGATTCCTGATGATGGACCTGGTTCAATGACAAGTTTGGACTTGAACTGGACACCAAGGCTCAAAATCATCCAATTGATCGCTGTGTCTTTGGTAGTCATCCGCATCTTTACCAAATAATGATCTGGTTTATTTGGACCTTCAATCTTGATCAATATAAGATCAATATGGATTATATTAAATAATTACAGTTAGTTTTCATATGTATTCTTATCAATTAATTATTTACATTTTATAGGTATGCTAGATATTAACTGATTAACCCCTTCGCGCCGGCGCCTCCCAGCCCTTTAAGGGGTTTCTGACGCCGGGGGCGGGGTTTAGGGTCATCTGACCGCCATGATTGGCTGTCACAAACAGTCACATGATCGGAAAGGTCCCAATTGCAAGGAGAGATCGGGACCTTTCCATGGGACACCGACACGTGCTGGGAACGTGCAGGATGTGCCCTCTCAGCACATGTTCGTTTACAAATGGTACGCAAATATGCAGCCGCTCGGCCTTAAGGCCCAGCCACTGAGAGGCTGCAGATTTGCATACTGTCCGTGTGAAGAGGTTAACCACATTATTATGCTATTCTGTTATAATTGGTAGAACCAATAAAACTGTAATAATACCTGTTTATGGACAGTATTTTGATGTAGCAGGAGAAGTATATATTGAGAAAAAAGGAGGGAACACTAAGCAGGTTGAAGAAATTAGAGCCTCTCTAAAGGACCCATCACAGCATATACCCTAAAGTCTTAAAGAAGAGGGTTTGGACATCTATAGAAAATATGAAGAGTAAAAATAGCAAAGGGAGTGGTCCCAAGCATTCCCAATCTGGAACAATTAGAAAATTTACGTCTCAAGGTAATGTGACCCCAGAAAGAACTCAGGGGGCAGCTGAAAAAAGTATAATGGAAAACAGTATGGATAAAAGTGCCAGATCTCCTGTGGAAATAGATAACAATAGCCAACAAATAATAGGAGGAATAGAGCTAAGAGAAAATGAAGGAGAACTACAAGTCCCAAATAAAAAGGAGATGGCAGAAATGTTTAGAAATTTGGAAAAATCAATTAAACAGGAGATGGGAAATATTCGGAAAGATTTGGGACATCTTTTGTCCAGAGTAGAAGAGACAGAAGAAAAAATTAAAAAACATGCTCAAGCCATTCCTGAACTGAGAAATCAGATAATGGAGATTAGGCAAGAACAGAAAAAGCTGGGATATAAGTTGGAGATACAAGGTAACATGCACAGGAAAAATAACCTCAGGATAAAGGGAGTCCCGGAGCTTGCACAAGAAGAAGATTTAAAGAGAGGCAATACAAAAAATTCTAAACTCCATCATGGGTAGACCTAGAACTGAGACATTCATATTGGACAATATATATAGGATAGGAAGGTTCGAACGAGATCGGGTGGAAGAGAGACCGAGAGATGTAGTGGTACATTTTATTAAAAATGGAGAGAGAGAAGAAATATGGAAGAAGATAAAAGGAAGAGCTAGTATTGAATATGAAGGAAAACATACAAATTTTTGCAGACTTGACACCTGAGACATTATGGAGAAAAAGATCATTGAGACCACTAATAGAACAGATGAAAAAACAGATTATACAATATAGATGGAATAGTTCGATGTGTCTAATTGGATGGAAGAATGGAGTTACTGCATACCTGAGATTTCCTGAGGAATTAAGAGACTTTTTTGATAAACTTAATATTCAAAGAATAGAGATTCCAGGTTGGGAGGAAGAAGAAGAAGGAGGGATATATGCTGAGGGAAAAGAGGAATGGCAGCAAGTTAGAAGAAGGAATAGAGAATGGATAGATAGGGGAACATTGGGGGAAACGGAGGGAAGGTGAACCGTACAAGGTTAGAGTTCTACCCTAGGGTCAAGATCCAAACGTGGCACTAGGCTCACAAAAGGATTGGATGGTAAAGAATAGGCCTAGTGTTGAGAGGGGTTGAGAGGGGTGTTAAGGGAGGGGGGGAGGGGGATATTGGGGAGGGGGGAGGAGGGAGGGGAGGGGTATAGTAGGGGAGGGGGAGGAGGATGGTATAGGGGGAAGCTTTTAAAAATACTCTGCATAGGGAGGAGATGTATGCAAGAAATATGGAAGATATAAGATTTATAACATATAATGTAAAGGGGTTGAATAGTCCTGGGAAGAGATTTAAGTTATTTAAAGAATTACAACATAGAGAGGATTCGGTAGTTTTTTTGCAGGAGACACACCTTGAGATTAAGTCATATATAAAATTGAACACCAGAAATTATCCAACATGGTTCTATGCGGACTCCCCAATTAAGAGAGCTAAGGGGGTGGCAATTGGGTTGCTAAAAACGCAAGGTGGGAGATGGAGGAGAGAGACGGATCCTGAGGGGAGATTGTTGTTTTTGAGAGGTAGATTGCAAGAAATGGAATGTACAATAGCGAATATCTACTGCCCAAATAAGAAACCAGAGATATACCTGAAAGGGATATTAAGAAAATTGATGGATTTCAAAAAGGGAAGATTGATAGTGGCAGGGGACTTGAATCTATGCTTGGATCCACAGATGGACACAACCTCTTGTGTGCAGAGAGAGGGAGGTAGGTTTCTGAGAATTTTAAAGAAGGAGATACATGAGTGTCAATTGGTGGATATATGGAGAATAATGCATGGAAAGGAAAGAGACTATACCTTCTTTTCTAATGCACATGAGATTTACTCGAGATTAGATTATATAATGGTAGATCATCAATTTATTGAGAGGGTGGTTAAAGTAGAAATAGAGACAATGACTCTCTCAGACCACACCCCGGTTATAATGAAGGTAAGATGGGGAGGGAGTTAACAAGAGGGGTAGGATGGAGGTTAAATGAGGCTCTTCTACAAGACCAAGAGATTGACCAGAAGATCAGAAAGGAGATGGAAAGATTTTTTCAGGAGAATGAAACAGGGGATGTGTCAGTGGCCACAGTCTGGGAGTCCCATAAGGCATATATTAGAGGTATACTGATTGCGTTAGGGGCAAAAAAGAAAAGGGAAAGGAGTAAGAAATTAACGGGGCTCTTAAAAGAAATGACTTGGAACAGATCCATAAAAATAGAACAACAAGTGAGATAAGACAGAAGGTAATAAAAAAGAAGAAAGAACTGGAGTTATTAATGGAAGAAGAGAGGAGGAGAGTACTTAATAAAGTAGCAGGAGAGAGGTATAGATGGGGAGATCGACCAGGAAAATACTTAATGAAAGCCCTGAGGAAAAAGAGAGATAGAAATTATATAGAAAAAATAAGAAATCCCAAGGGAGAAATGGCTCACTCTACTAAAGAGATCGTAAAGGTGTTCAAGGAATATTATAGTAAGTTGTACAATATTAAATCTCAGGATGTAGTGAATGAAGGTGAAAATGAGAGTAGAGAAAAAAAGAAGAATATACTTAAAAAATGCAGGACTACCAAAGTTAGATGAGGACCTATTGAAATCCCTGGAAGTAGAAATTACGCAGGAGGAAATAAAAATAGCAATAAAAAACACTACGGTGGGGAAAAGTCCTGGCCCAGACGGATATACCGCGAGGTATTATAAAAAATATAGTGAATTGCTAATACCTAAATTGAAAGATTATATGAATGCCCTGGGTGGAGAAATGGAGATTAGACAGGAATCCCTACAAGCCCATGTAACACTTATACATAAGGAAGGGAAGGATGTTCCTTCCTTCAATGTTCAATGTTCCAGTTATAGACCAACTGCACTTCTTAATATAGATACGAAGTTATACGCAAAGGTCCTAGCAAATAGAATGAAAGATTTAATGCCAGAATGGATCCATGGAGATCAAGTGGGTTTTGTATCGGGGAGAGAGGGTAGAGATAATGGAATCAGAACTATGTTATTGATCCAGAAATCTAAGAAGGGGAAAACCCCGGTAGTGGTGCTCTCGATCGATGCTGAAAAGGCTTTTGATAGAGTAAACTGGAGCTTTATGATGGATACCCTAGAGATCATGGGAGTAGGTGGTAGAATGAGGGAGTGGATAGGAAAGCTGTACAGATCGCCCTCTGCAGTCATTTTGGTTAATGGTGAAAAATCTGAGCCCATAGAGATGTCAAACGGGACAAGACAGGGATGTCCATTGTCCCCACTGCTGTATGTGTTATCATTGGAACCTTTACTGGAAACAATTAGGAAGAACGTAGACATAAAGGGAATACAGATAGGGGAAACTGAACATAAAGTGGCAGCCTTTGCGGACGACCTGTTGTTCTATGTTGGAAATCCTAGGATAACACTCCCGAACTTAATAAAAAGTTTAAAGGAGTATGGGAAATTATCAAATATAAAAATCAACCCAACAAAAACTGAGATCTTAAATGTAAATCTTCCGAATAGTGAGAAAGAAATGATACAAAAAGAATTTCCTTTTACATGGAGAGATAGAGAGATAAAATATTTAGGGGTTAAACTTACTGCTTCATATACAAAATTGTATAAATTAAACTATATTGCTCTTCTTAATGAAATGAAGGAGGAATTGAAGAAATTGGGAGGAGGAAACCCCTCTTGGTTAGGATGTATAAATCTGATAAAAATGATAATCGTACCCAAAATCTTGTATAAATTTCAGATGATTCCAATTAGACTCCCAGAGGCCTTTTTTAAAGAAATTAAAACGATAACAAAATTTATATGGAAAAATAAAAAATCTAGAATATCTTATGACCTGATGAGTAGTAGTAAAGAGAGAGGGGGATTGGGAGTGCCAGATTTCAAGAGATACTATAATGCTGTAGTTCTAACAAGAATTTATGTTGAACACACAATGCAGAGGGGAAAAGGTGGGTCAAGATAGAGGATGAGTTGAGTGGAGTGGATTTGAGTAGAAGCATATGGGCACCTGCACAACATAGAGGTTTAAAAGACACCACAAGTGTATATACACTGAATGTTTTAAAGGTTTGGGATAATTTACATAAATGTATGAAATGGGATTATAATTCACAATTAATGTCACTAAGGAATATGGAGTATTTCCCACCAGGTATAGAGGGGAGGGTGGGAAAATGGATTAAAAAGGAAGATATTCAACTGAGAGATATAGTGGATGGACAGAAATTGAAAACACTGAAGGATTTAAAGAAAGGTGGAGGGGAACTTTTTATTAAGATTGATGAGTGGAAATATCACCAATTAAAACACTTTGTAGAAGGTCTTCCGAAACCAATGAGAGGGAAAAAGGAGTGGAATTTATTTGAGAGGTTGTTGGAATCACGGGGAGATGGGAAACGGGGTACGGCAAAAATTTATAAGATTCTCACTAAGTTAGTCACGGAAGTAAAACCAATGTATATAGAAAAATGGGAAAAGGATTTTGGGATAGAGATAGATGAGGATAAACAGAGGAAAATATATAGACTTACACATGAAAATGTCAGTATGAGAGAGGTGGAGGTAAATTATAAATGTTTGGTAAGATGGCACATCACACCGAGTGTTGAACATAAAATAGATGTAGAAAGAACACAAGAGTGTTGGCGGGGGTGTGGAAAGATTGGTACGTGGTTTCATGTATGGTGGGAGTGTCCAAAGATTCAAAGTTGCTGGGAGACAATAGTCAACTTAATAAGGAAAATTTCAGGGATAAAGATAGGACTAGATCCAGAAGCGTGCCTATTACATAATACAGAGATATCAGTGAATAAATACAAAGATTTGGGTATATGGTACTATGTGAATGCAGCAAAGGGTTTGATACCTAAATTCTGGCATAGTCCAGAGGTGCCGAGAGAAAAGGACTGGGTAGAGAGAGTAAATCAGATTAGTAGGATGGAGAAATTGTATTATATCCAAGAAGACAAGATGGAGATTTACAATAGGAGATGGAGGAAATGGGAGGATTTTGTACATCAAACGAATTTATGTGAAGCAATGGGAAGTGATAAGTGAAGTTTCTTTTTTATTCTATAGAGAAGGATGTAAGAGAGAAATGCAAAGTGGGAGGGTGGTGGGATGTGGAAGGGAGTAGGGGTGGAGGGAAAGGAAATAAAAAGGGGGAAATAGAAGGAGATAAGAATTTTATATGATATATGAGATTGTTGAAGAAATGTATTGTTATGCTCTTTTTTTTCTTTTTCTCTTTTTATATGTATTTATAAATATGAAAAATTAATAAATATTTGAATTAAAAAAAAAGAATGAGATGCTTATACAGGAGAGGAGTAGAGAGGAGGTTAAGGGAAGAAGTAGAGCAATTTTTCCTGCTGAATGAAGCTGAGGAAGTCTCTATGGCCACCATTTGGGAAGCACATAAGGAGTACCTGAGGGGAATCTTGATAGCCACAGGAACTAAAAGAAAGAAAGAATGGGAGAAGAAAATTAAGGCGGTGATGGAGGAGCTATATAGACACTTAAAAAGAGACAGGATATAGAGGTTCATTCAAAGATTATACTTAAAAGAGAAGAGTTAAAAAACCTACTGGAACAGAAATCAAGGAAGATCTTTAAGAGGGTTTCAAAGGAAAGATACCAGGGGGGGAATAAGCCAGGAAAATATTAGACTTAAAGAGAAGAAATCATAGAATTATATTGAAAAAATTAAAGATGAAAAAGGAGAACTGGTATACTCCACCACTGATATTGCTGAAACATTCCAAAATTTTTATAGTAGGTTGTATGATGTAAAATCTAGGAGCACGAAAGTTTTAAAGGAAGAAAAAAGGAGGAATCAACAGGAATTTTTAAATGCAGCATACCTCCCAAAAATATCAAAAGAAAAATTAGTATCTTTAGAACAAGGGATATCCCAAGAGGAAATTAAAACGTCCCTGAAGAATACAGCAGGAGGGAAAAATCACAATTCACTGTTGATTCCCTACCAAGGAAAGATAACATTTCGGGGAAATGGTTTAAAGATGTAGATGCGCGTAAAAGGGAAGTTGGGTACTTTCCAAGATTTAAAGAGTAAAAAAAGAGTTATTTGCGTCACTAGATGCATTGAGATATTGTCAGTTAAGACATTTTGTTGCAAAGTTGCCCCAACCACTGAGGATGGCAAAGGGCATGCTCCCGTTTGAGAAGATGCTGGGTTCCGGGATGGCACCAAGGCATGCTACTTCTGGGACATATAAGATTTTTGCTGAAATCCCCCCCCCGTCCTCCGCTGTTCTTAGAGAAATGGGAAAGGGATCTGGGAACAAAAATTAGTGAACCACAGAAAAGTAAAATATTTAAATTAATACATTGGTAGATTAATATGAACACGGTTGAAATTAATTATAAATGCTTAACGAGGTGGTATTTGAAACCGAGTGTTGTACATAAACAATAAGCAGAAGTCTCACCGTTATGTTGGAGCGGATGTGGAATTAAGGGTACAATGGCACATATATGGTGGGATTGTCCAAAAATACAAGGGTTTTAGCAAGATGTATTCCAATTCATACAAGAGATATTGGGGACAACTATACAGAAGGATCTGTGGGTGTGTTTGTTTTATTGGACAGAAGTATCAGCAAAGCAGTATAAAAACAGTATATTGTACCACCTAATCAGCGTGGCTAAAGGGCTTATTCAAAAATTTTGTCAGTCACAGGAGCCCCCAACAATGAGGGACTGGTTAGACAGGGCGGAATATATAAATAGGATGGAGGCACTATACCATATAGACGAAGGTAATATGACCAAATTTAGAAAGGATTGGGGAAGATGGTATGACTTCAAGGCATCTGGAAAATATATTGAAGTAATGGGAGGCCCAGGGATCTGATTTGAAGTAGGAGAATAAAGGGAATGATCTGTAAGGCAATAGCATGAATAAGGATAAGGGAAAAGAAAGGCTGGAGGAAAAGGAAGAATAGTAAGAAAAAGGAAGAGTTGGAAGTGAGGATTGCGGAGAAAGATCATAGGTATAGAATGGAAAGTTGGAAAGAGAAGGGAAGAGCTATATGGACCAGGGTAAATTAGGGTTTTGGGTGGGGCTGGGGGAGGCTATGGGAAGGTGGGATTGCAAAATTTTAGGGGAATAGTTGTATTTTGGATGTAAAAGCCTCTTCATAGGTTTCTATGTGATCAATTACAGAAGGTGATCCTTTCTTAGTAAAGAGAACCCACAGTTTCTTTTAAGAATTTCATCACTTTAGTGCCTCTAGGATTTTCTCTCACTTTTAAGGTGTTTGTTAAATAGTGATATGGGTTTTAATTTAGAAAGATAATATTCCCTAATGGAAGGCATTCCATCGTCATCTGAGGGGGTTGCTGTAGTTACTTTCAGATTCTGAAGCCTCTGTTTTTAATGGGTTTACAATTGTAGGCTTCACAGGATGGTCTGGGTGTGAGCTGCAAAATGTTTCAGTTACATTTGTTCTCTAGAAGGTTTAACCCTTGTATTGCTGGATTTTAACTCCTGTGTTTTCTGTATCAATTGCTGGTATGCATGGTTTTGGACATCTAACTTATGCTGGAGATGGGTATTTGCAATGCTAAACTTTTCACATTCTCATTTTAAAGTAGATTTTATCCCTTTATACTCAGACAACTCCTCAGAGATTTGATTTAGATTCTTTTTTAGAAAAATAATCAATTCTTTATTTTGGGAATCTTTTCCCTCAAAATTCAACATTTTAGCTGACAATTATACTATCTCATCAGAAATGTGGATACATTGATCTTCCATCTTATGGAGTGTTCTCTGTACATTTTTAACGTTATCAGCCTCTCGCCTGCTATCCAATTTTGATTTATTTAAATTCTGGCCAAGATGTAAACAGCCATGTTTCTTTTTCTCTCTTTGTTTTAACCTAAGCTATTTTATATAGATAGCCAGCAACACGTTAATCATCAAACCAGATATCATTTGCATACCATGCAATCCTACTATGCATTTCAGTTACCTGATCATTAATATCCTGCTTAATGTCCAATTTATCTTTCACAAAAGACATCAGCTGAAATTTCACCAATTCTCTAACATCTCTCTGACTCAAAATAGCTTCAGATTCTGCACCAGAATGGCTAGATCTACTAGGAACACTTTTAACATCAGACATTTTCTGTAAACGTGACTAGCAACCAAAAAATTACAATTAAATATATATACTTACACAATTATATTTTTCCATTTGTTTCAAATGTAGGCAAATCTCACTTGGGCCTCCAAAATATGTCAGAACGTTAGCTCTGAGAAAATAATCCGTATACAATTTATGAAAACAGACAGGGATCTGAAATTAAGGAGATTCCCTACTAACGCTAATTTGAAGACAAAATAAAAAGCAATAATGTGCTAATATTTATTAATAATAAATTCAGTACAAAATGGTAATGAATTATAATAGGCGATGATAAATTATAATCAATTCAAAGTAACGGTACAATGATCTAATCCAAAATAGCGGCTGGATGTAAAATCAATTACCCTAAAAGCATCCTGAATTACATTATTGGGGTCATTCCATTAACAATGATTTGCGGTAACGATTGGGCTGCCGAAGGCTCCCCTGGCTCAGTGCTTTCCCTCCACCCTAGACCATCCTTGGTATTCATATTGGCTGCCCAGGGCTAGAGAATCTGTTTCTCTCAACATACTGTAGGTTGCTTCCTCCCTGGGCTCCTCCTCCTGGGATAGACTTTGGCTCTTCACCCACTTCTTTCTTCCTCTCTTTATTTCCTATTTTACTTTTTGCTCCTTTACTACAACTTTGACCCTCTTACCTTCTTTCAACCACCCTCCCCTTCTGCCCTTTTCCCCAAAAAGCACAGAATGATTTTAACAAAAATCCATAGGCACAACATTAAGACAGCTTTTCTCCAAGAAACAAATTTCATGAGCAATAAAGAGACTAGTTTCTATGACCACCATTATCTTGTGTCTTTCCACTCCTATTCCCCGAATAAGAAATCAAGAGGGGCTTGCATTTTGCTGGGCAACTCAGTCTCCTGGCACCCTCTGGCTGAATACGGGGATGATGAAGGGCTTTGCTTATTTATTAAAGACATCAACACCCACATATTGACCCTTGCTACCATATACATCCCAAACCATAACCAGATTATATTCCTTGAATTTGCATTATATAGTCTGACAATCTTTTCTGAAGGTGCTACGATCTTGGGTGGAGATTTCAATCTTGTTTTGGACCCTTCCACTGATGCCACCAGTCTCACCTTACATATCTCAAATGCAGCCCATAAAACATGCTCAGTGGGCACTTCACCTCCACCAGTTAGTTGATGTCTGGCGCATCCAACATCCTTCTACAAAAGACTATAGTTCCACAACTTTTACGAATTGACATTATTATTATACAGGACTTATTTAGCGCCAAAGATTTTCACAGTGCTTTACAATGTAAAGACAGTACAGCTACAATACAATCAAAACAAGACCCAGAACAGGGCCCTACTCATAACAGCTTACAATCTAATAGAGTGGGGCAAGTGGTACAAAAGGTTATAACTGGGTCCATGTATTTCCTGTCACTCAATTGATATAAGTATTCTGATAGACCACCAATTGTATTTTCAATTTGTGCATTGCATATTAATATATGCTTCTTGTCTGAAAAATAACTTTCTCTTGATCTGTCCGGATGGACCAGGATTGAGACCCAGAATAAGAAAACAACTGGTGCAAAAGTGAAAGCAAAGTTCAATCTCAGCCTTCACGGGACTGAGATTGAGCTCTGCAGTCCTGCGGAAGCTTTCAACATGAAACACATTGTCACTTTCACATTTGTAAATCATGTAGTGTTTCCATTTTTTGTTTAATGCCTGTGTATATAATTTAAACATTACTGGGTCTTTATAACACTCACGTGAACCTTCCTGAGCAGTGATGCATAGCCTGACATGCTCCTTGCAATTACACAGTAATCCTGCACTAATCCTCAGTCACATTGCCTGAAGGAACAGAGTGCATCCTACACTAAGCAGACTGGAACCAGAGTGGAACCAGTCATACTGTAGTGAGGCACAGTGATAGTTCCAGCCAACTAGTTTCAGCCATATCCTTACAGGATACAGGAAGGCAATGCTTCCTGTAATCCCCATTTTGTTTAACTTGTGTTTACCTGTAGTAGTTACAGGGCTGAGCTCCTCAGGTATAAGCCAGTTATGACAGACTGGGACAGCTCAACCAAAGGTAATCTAGCTAAGCAAAGTCCTTTACATTAGGAACACTTGGACAGGCTTTTTAGAACACGTTGACTATCAAACCCCAGGGGAGACACACAGCACCCCCAAATTCCTCAATGTCAATACTTACAAGGTCCAATGGTTGCCTCCTTTCAGTCTTCCATGCGAAACCCTCCAGTGATACCAGACAGAGCTTTGACAGACAACTCCCCTCAGTCAGCTTCCTGCAAAACCAGGGTCACTGACATATGTACAATCTTGGAACTGGCTCATGTGGCACCGTGCAACCTAATCGCCGGTGCTACTGTACTACTACTGTACTTGCTACTGCAAAGGACTTAGCCCTGTAACCCCATCTCTATCCCAAGTTCTACAATAAAACTCCAAAACAAAACATCTCCTAGACTGGTCATTGAAGACAATGAGCAGAAGTGCGTGAGTAAAATTACAGAAATACACTGTGCCTGGCTGCGGGGTGAAGTAAGGGGAAACCAGGAACTGCGGGGGTAGCGCTACATGTGTTTGATCCCACTGACACCTCCTATTTATCCTGCTGACTTCAATGTTTTTTATTTAATCCCACTGAAACTGCTGGAGGGATTTATATATATCCCACTGACCGCAACACCGTGGCTGTTTTTCCTTCCACTAACCACCAAAGCTAGCATATTCTTCCTCCCACAGATGCTGAGGGATGTTTTTATCCCATTAAAGCAAAGGCATTTTTTTTCTCACACTGATGCTATCACTGTGTTAAATACTCCTAACCGTGGCACTTTGTAAGCTGTACTGTACATTATATAGCCTGATCAAGTTGTTTATTGTCTCTATCTTTGCTGGTCCCTATTTAGTCTTCAACTGTTTATTAAGGCTTAGTCAAAGTGTTAGCTCTCTGTCTATATTCTGTGTTATTAAATAGTTTCATATTTAGAAAACTAACCTTTATGCTGAGGATTATATTTGTCTGTGACTGTCACTTTTGGCTCAGTAAAGTGTTTATTCACCTTTTCAGAAAAAAGGAAATACAAACTAACATGTACACCCTTCCCACCCTCCCTCAGTCTTCATGGTACTTAACTCCAGCGATGCTGGACTGTCGGTGCCCATGCAGCAGGTCCAGGGACTGTATGCAGCACTTCTGGGAAAAACCAGAGTGACTGATTGCTCAGCGCCTACACAGTGAACCACTCTGGTCAAATCCCAGGAGTGCTTTATACAGAAGAAAGAGGAGAAAAGGGATTTCAAATCTCCAGACCGCTACGCTGGACTGACTACGTGGACAGTGACAGCTCAGCATCCCTGGAGGTATAGTAAGTACAGTGGGTATAGGGAGGGTGTATAACGTTACTTAACGTTTAAATTTTTTATGAAAAAGTGAGCTAACACTTTAACCTCTTCGGTGCTCATGGCTGCAGTCTCCTTATGGACCAGAACATTTTTTACATTTCAGTTTTAGGTCTACTCATTTGGCAGCAACTTTGTCATTACTTAAACTATAAATAAAAGCAAAAATTTTTTTTTTTTTGGATAGAGTGGAGATGGATTAAAATGCTTCAAAATCATAAAAACAATATGTTGCGCTCCTTCTTTGAATATTAAATCAATACATATTTCCAATAAATATATTAAAAAAATGAATATTAATAAACTTGTGAAAAACAGAAATTCATGTGAAATCAAAATGTCATCCCATGCTCATCATACAAAAAAATATATAATATAAAAAATATATAAAAATTAATCAGTCTTCAATGAAAAAAATATATGTGACTTTTCCCAGTGATTCAAATCAATAATTCCAGGTGACTTCCTTAGTGAGTATAAAATGTGCGCTCACCTCCAGATTAGCCTGTAACAGGCTAATAACGCTTTTTGTCCACTCAATGGGACTGATGTTTGTTGCACCATATGAAGAGTGGTGGGTCCCTCTCAGGCTGCTTCCCGTCTCCTACTCCTGCTGGGATCTTACTCTTATACTGCTTATTTCCTGCTTTCCTTTCCTTGGCAAGTGCCCTCAGTGGAAAGAAAATTACCAAAAAAAGTGCTTTACCTTTTTTTAAAAAACAGTGCTTTATTTAAGTACCAGTTGCACTCACATTTAAATAGTGTGAAAACCACTTTTATATCACCAACAATTTTGTGACTTTTCCCAGTGATTCAAATCTAATCAGTAATTCCAGGTGACTTCCTTAATGAGTATAAGATGTGCGCTCACCTCCAGATTAGCCTGTAACAGGCTAATAACGTTTTTGTCCACTTAATGGGACTGATGTTTGTTGCACCATATAAAGAGTGGTGGGTCCCTCTCAGGCTGATTCCCATCTCCTATTCCTGCTGGGATCTCCCTCTTATACTGCTTATCTCCTGCTTTCCTTTCCTTGGCAAGTACCCTCAGTGGAAAGAAAATTGCCAAAAATAGTGCTTTATCTTTTTTTAAAAAACAGTGCTTTGTGAATCACAACCCCCTGATGAAGCCGCATGACCGGCGGCGTAACACCTAGGGGAGGGGCTACGACGTCACCGGTCATTCGAGGACGACAGGTCTACATAAGGCAGGCAGTGTTTGGCATGCTGTTGATGTATTGTTGGTGATATAAAAGCGGTTTTTACACTATTTAAATGTGTGCAACTGGTACTTCAATAAAGCACTGTTTTTTAAAAAAAGATAAAGCACTATTTTTGGTAATTTTCTTTCCACTAAGGGTACTTGCCAAGGAAAGGAAAGCATGAAATAAGCAGTATAAGTGTAAGATCCCAGCAGAAGTAGGAGACGGGAAGCAGCAGGAGAGGGACCAACCACTCTTCATATGGTGCAACAAACATCAGTCCCATTGAGTGGACAAAAAGCATTATTAGCCTGTTACAGGCTAATCTGGAGGTGAGCACACATCTTATACTCACTAAGAAAGTCACCTGGAATTATTGATTTGATCTGAATCACTGGGAAAAGGCACATATATTTTTTTCATTGAAGACTGATTAATTTTTATATATTTTTTATATTATATATTTTTATATTATATATTTTTTTGTATGATGAGCACGGGATGACATTTTGATTTCACATGATTTTCTGTTTTTCACAAGTTTATTAATATTGATTTTTTTATATATTTATTGGAAATATGTATTGATTTAATATTCAAAGAAGGAGCGCAACATATTGTTTTTATGTTTTTGAATTATTTGCACATTTAAAGAGGATGTGTTGTATGTTTGCGATCCTGTAATAGCAGTGAGTGGCTCGCAAGTTACATCTTTGTTTTTATTTGGATTAAAATGCTTGTCTGGCTTTTATTGCTGTCTGTGCCTCCATTAAGGAGATTCACCCACGCTATTTGTCCTGTTTACCATTATCATTAAACGTAAAAGAAAATCGCACATTTTGGGTTGTCCCCAGGAAATTAATAGAGGGGAAATTTTCCAATGGTGACACTAATTCTGGTGACCTGATTACGTTAATTTGCAGGGATTTCCTCTCACTTCCTGACTGGCTGTGGGACAGAAAGAAAAGGGAAATCTCAGTAATGGGCCACAGATGGTGAAAAAAAAATATTACAGGGGTTATAACCCTCCCTTGCTCTATCCAAAAAGGTAAAAAAAAGATTGCCTTTAAGCTAACAAACTAATATATATTTTATTTTTTTGGTACAAACAAGTCTGTTTTATTTTCTATGCAATCTTCATACAGAAGAGATAACAAATGTATTTTTTTTTCTAGTTTTATTAGTGCAGGGGTGTAAAACTCAGTTTTATTTATGGCTGCCCTCAAAGAGCTGTTGTATCTGTAACACAACAACCCCCTTACATCAGATGTCAGAAGTCCCCCATTACTTAAGTGCACCCCCCTTACTTTGTGCTGCTGCTAGGAAAAAACTAGGGGGCTGAGCTGGGAAGCAGAAAGTGCAGGGTCTAGAGGAGGATCAGAGGGCTGGTGTCACCTGACAGAGTTTTCTGAATGCTGAGACTAGGGGAGGCTACAAGGGGGTGCTGCGGCTGCATAGAGAGGTGCAGGATCTGTAGGAGGAGTTCTGTCCTTTTTTTTGTTGTTGACTGCTGAGACAAGGTGGGGGCGGAGATGAGGGGGTGGCGCAGAGGCAGGATTCTCTACTGCGAGGGCAACATAAAATGGCCTGGTGAGCCAGATTCGGCTTGTGGGCCTTGTGTTTGACATAAGTGTATTAGCATTAGCGTTAGTTTTAACCTCTTGCCAACTGCTCTATAGCCGAATGACGGCTACAGCGCGGTCGTCCAGTTCCCAGAACCCCGCCCCCCACAAAAGGAGAGGGCCTACCATATGTGCCCAAAGTATTTAAATGAAGCTTTTCTGAGTGTGTGTGAAATGCCCAAAGTCCAAGACTGCTTAAGGAGTGCTTGGGGGAGGGGGTACAAGGACTGTAATACATGTGTGTAGCAACTATGTCCAGACCCTATGTAACCATATCCCTTTAACCACTTCAATACCAAGCACTTTTACCCTCTTCCTGCCCAGGCCAATTTTCAGCTTTCAGCGCCATCGCACTTTGAATGACAATTGCGCAGTCATGCAACACTGTACCCATGTGAAATTTTTATAATTTTTTTAAAAAAAATAGATCTTTCTTTTGGTGGTATTTATTCACCACTGAGTTTTTTATTTTTTTGCTAAATAAAACAAAAACAACCTGAAACTTAAAAAAAAACAAATTTTTCTTTCTTTCTGTTATAAAATTTTGCAAATAAATAAAATTTCTTCATAAATTTAGGTCAAAGTGTATTCTGCTACATTTCTTTGGTGAAAATACCCCAAATTAGTGCATATTATTTGGTCTGTAGGAAAGTTATAGAGTCCACAAACCAAGGTATATATATATCTGACAATTGATCAATCCTGATAGTACAAATACCAACCAAATCACTCATTTTTGGAAAATAGACAGTTCAAGGTATTTAGTAAGAGGTATGGTGAGTTTTTTGGTGGTTGGATTTTTTTTAAATTTTTTTTTTGTACATATTGTCACCAGTCAAAGTACAGCATTATTATATAACTGGTGTGGTGGTGATCAGAGACACTGACTGGTGACAGTATGTAAAAATAAAAATTTAATTTGTTTTTTTTTTCAAATGTTTCTATTATTTTTTTTAATTACATAATTTTTTTCTTTTTTTTACTATTTGTTTTCAACACACTATGACCAAATCAATACAATGTTACTATAGTAACATTGAAATACTCTGGGCAAGTGATCAGGATTTGTTTTTTTTTAACACATTATGATTGCTAATACCAATGTATTTAATTGATATTTGCAATCATTGTTACTGAATGGAACTGATTCATTCAGTCTTTTGTTGTGATTAGCTGTGACAGGGCATTACATGATACAGATGGGTTGTGATTGGCCCTGTCTGTATCATGTGACTGCTTTGACCAGTCACAGCTAACAACATACAGAAAGCCATCCATTGTATACAAATTGACATGTGATCTGATGATTGATCACAGAAGTCACATGACACTGGCATCAGGCCAATGTAGTGATATGTCATTGGCTGTGTCCCGCTCCGTAATTCCTTTTGACAGGATGCCATATGATGCCCAGTCACAATGAGGAGTGTCAATCTGCTACAGGCCAGGCAGGAAGGTGTTAATGCACACAATGCACTTTTTTGCTACAGCACACATAGCCACCCCGCATACCCAGATGTTGAAGTGTATGCAGTGAAGATTAACATTTGTAAATGAATAGTAATGAATGTGGTGTAACACAGTTTAACAGAGGTTTTATGCCTACACATGCTACTTTTTAATATTTTCTACTGTATTTATTTGACAGGTTTGCCAGAACTGGATCAGATATTGACTGTGCTTTTAACAACAGAAATGTTTGTGGGAGGATGTATAGCATTTTTCCTAGACAATACCATTCCAGGTACAGTAGCAGCACACATAGATGTAACACACTGAATTATTACTGATTGTAGATTGTTAAATGGCCACAAGATGACAGTGCTTTGCAGTTCAGTTGACAATCACACAGCAATGTTGAGAATGCTGGGACTTGTATGCTGCAAGCAGGATTTCTTCATTCAAATTTTGAAAAGATTAGAATAAAATTGAAAATAAGACAATAAAATAGAATTTAAAAACATAATAATTATAATAAAATTGAAAGAATACAACCATCTTTCAATGTTCAAGTAGAATAAATTAGAATTCAAATGCCAATTCGAATTTTTGAAACTCAGTCGAATTGAATTTGAATCGAATTCAAAAACTAAACAAATTCCAAAAACGAATTAAACAAATTTTGCAAAACAAAATAATTAAATATTGAATCGAAACGAAACAAATGTTTTCATTCTGCACATGTCTACTTCCAGACAAGCAAGCAGGTCCCTCACCTTTAGACTATTCAAGTAGAGGAAGTGTACACCAAAGCTTTGTTCGACACAGGAGCACAGGTGACTTTACTGTACGGAGACTTTACGACAGACACTTGAGGCAGAAACTAGAAGAGTTAGAAATCTGGGAAATTGGAACTCAGAAGTTTCCATATGACGGCTACATACGGTACTTGTTTGCCTGACCTTCAGCCCATCTCTTTCCAGACAGTGGAAACCTTTGACACTCTTGCAGTAAAGTAAAACAGTTCTCCCTGCTAATCAGGACCAATACCAACATAGTCTACAGGCTGCTCACTCCGTTGGCTGAGCAGAATGCAGTGTCCATCAAGAACATCCATCCGCAGCTATAACAAGTTTACCAGTGGGTTGTCAGAGAGCTGAGGGCTCCTGAGGAGGAAGTAGGGATAGTTTGGAAGAGTGAGCCTGAAGAGAAAGTACTCCAGCCGGGTGAGGTCACTTGTATGAAGGCCAGAGTTAGACTGACCTGGACCATTTGCTGTACTCAAGATGGACCCTAGTAGAAGAACAGATGGAGTGGAAGTAGTCCCAAAGGTGATCACTACAAGAGCTCTGCAATACATAAATGGCAGAGTGCTCCTTAGAGTCTGCAATAACATGGATACTGTTGGGGCAAGAGCCAAGTAGGCAAGTGCCTACCACCCCGTTCAGTGTTCCCAATCCACCCAAAGACCCCCTCAGAGAGGGTTACAGCTTCCAAGACTCCCCTTTCTCAGCAGAATGTAAATGGAGAGCAAAGGATAGACTGTCGAACTGGCAGAAAATGTTCTCCAAGAATGATTATGATGTCAGTGTTGTTTTATATCATGAGGAGGAAGACGATTGATATAATTAAGATACAGATGATCTGTTGTTTTTTATCAATTATCCAAGAAATAAACTTTCCCACAGCAACTCGGTTTATCCAGAGAAAGATATTTTTATTCGTCTTCAAAACAGTCCAAAATATATTTGTAACAGATGACAAAAAGCCAGCTGAATATTTTTAAATATTACAATGAACAACAGCCCTCAGAGTCCCATTTAAGATACTTCACATCAAACATGGAGATACTACACCGTCCAGCATATGTCCGATCTATAATATGCACCTAGGTATCTTCCATGTGTGCAATAATGTGAGTTATGATCCATATATGTGCTTCCATATTAATGAAAGGAAGAAGCTCCTCTACCAGCCACAAAATGTCCTTTCATTTACAGTTTTCTATCAGTAAGCAAAGCTGGCGGGATTCTGATTGGCTGACAAAACACTTTTGATCTTAGCATGAAAAAAACTCACTTGCCATTACTGTAAATAACAATTAAGGTCACTATAGTGTTTACCAGGTATAAAAGTAACCCATTCACCCATATTTCACCCATATTCATGAGTGGTAATTAGACTCAAGGGGGTATTCATGGGAAATGTCCCATGAATACCCTCTTGAGTCTAATTACCACTCATAAATATTTCTTGTATGGTTAAATCAGATTCCTTATCATCCTTGTGCCAATAATGCCATTTCTTAAGAATTTGTGATCAGTCGCCCCTCTCCGCTGCCACCATGTCTTCCATCTCATTAATGTCTGCCACCTTCTGCAACCAAATGGAGACGGTCGGAGCTTGAGTCTGTTTACAAAAAAGGGGGATGCAGTTCTTTGCTGCCGACAATAATAACGGCAAGATGGATCGCCTATAGGACTTGTCAGGATAGTCATGATGGTGCAGAAGATAAAACGCAGGTTAGTGGGAAAGTACATGATCCATAAATTTCTGAGCTATTCGATGTACGCCATCCAAGAAAGCCTGTACATGACCAGAAAATGTGAAGTAGGGAATCAATTTTCTCTCCACAACGCCAACACAGATCACTACACTGGAAGAACATTGTGCCCTAGGCAGCACAAAAATTTTGTGCCCCTCCCCTCCCCAATGAGAGCGCGAGAGAGTTCAATAAGTGTGTGTATGTATATATGATTCTCTCTCCCTTTCTTTCTGTTCTCTCTCTCCCCCCCCTCTTCCATCTCTCTCTCTCTCTCTCTCTCTCTCTCTTTCTGCCTCTCTCTTTCTCCCCCCTCTCCCTCTTTATCTCCCCCCTCTCTATCCCTCCCTCTCTCTCCCTTTCTCCCTCTCTCTCTCTCCTTACCCCCTTCTCTCTTTCTCTCCCTCCCTCTCTTTCTTTCTCTCTTCCTCTTTTTCTTTCTCTCTCTCTCTCTTCCTTCCTCTCTCCCCCCCCTCTTCCCCCTCTCTCTCTTCCCTCTTCCTCTTTTTCTTTCTCTCTCTCTCTCTTCCTCCCTCTCTCTCTCCCTTCTCCCCTCTCTCTCTCTTCCCATTCTCTCCCTCTCTCTTTCTCCCTCTCTCTATTTCTCCCTCTCTCTTTCTTCCCTCTCTCTCTTTACCCCCCCCCCCTCTACATAGGAAGTGTGCCAAAAGGACAACTCTGTGAACGTCATCAATTCCATAATATGGCTTCTGGAAATCCAACCATCTCGCGATAAAAAATGTGTCTGAAAATAACCATGAGACTTCCAGATTTGAAATCTCGGTTCCTGTAAACCCGGACGGAAAGACGGGTTTCCCACAACTGCGCTATCGGTCCAAACGAGTCTGCGGAAAATCCGCCACGTTTCCCCCATATTGGGATGTGTCAAGACCACGGTGGGCAGATCCACGTGGCACCAAGGCAATGAACATAACGGCATCCCCGAGATCACCTGTTCCAAGCTGCACCCATATCTTCAGAGAGCTGTGCATACACAAATCCAACACTCTGGTTAAGTTGCAAGCATTATGATATAAAGCCACGTCGGGCAGGGCCATGCACCCCTGCAGTTTTGGAAGTCTGAGAAGTTGCAGAGACAGCCTAGGAGGCTTTTGAGCCCAGATATGTTTGGCAATACAATGGTTTACAGCCAGCAGAAAGGCGTACGGCACCCGAATCGGCAGAGCCTGCAGAGGATATAGAAGTCTAGGCAATACATTCATTATAACTACATCCGAACCAGGAAAGCAACCCTCCCTGCCATTTTGCAAGATCCTTTCTAATCGCCGTCAATATCGGCGGAAAGTTCAACTGAAAAACGTCGTCCAGTCTCCCACACAGGAAAATACCTAAATACTTAATGTGAGCAGTAGTCCATTTAAAAGGAAAATCTGCTTTGAGCAAGGTGGATTTGGATGACGACAACAACACCCCCAACGCTTCTGACTTCTGGCAATTGACCCGAAAATAGGAATGTGTTTTGAAAACCCTCAGCTCCATAAGAAGATTCAGAAGAGATACCAGAGGAGAAAAAATAATAAATCGCCTGCATATACGGTGACCTTTGGGGATGCCATGATGGGGAGTCAACAGGGATGTCCTGAATATCACAATTTCCTCTCACCATACGATTCCAAAGTTAAAATGAATATCAAAGGAGAGAGAGGGTATCCCTGACGGGTCCCATTGGACAAGGGGGGGGGATTGCTATTCACCTTCACCTGGGTGGAGGGGTGCAAGTAGATCTCATCATCCGCTGCCGCAGACCAATGTGTTGCAGAGTCTTTGTAACGGACCGCCTGACAGTACCTCTATCAGTCCCCTGATAGAGCCTCCCCAGAGTGCGGAGTCTAAGTACCGGAGCACTTGTTCACCAGGGCCCCTGATGGTGGGGATGGACTTGGAGCGCTCTGGGACCAGGTCGCAGCTAGGTATCTCTACCAGAGGTAGAGGAGTCTGCCAAGGGCTCCAGCGGGTTAAGAGTCTGATGTGAGGGAGCCCAGGGATCCCTGAGGGATGGATGGACGGATGAGCAAAGTCAGAGTCAAACAAGCCAGGTTGGTAACTAGCGGGTCGGTGAGGTACAAGACGATAGGCAAAGGATAGTCGGGTCACACGCAGGGTCAATACCAAAAGATCAGATCTATAAGGGAACATCCAGGAGCAAAGTCAGGCAAGCCAAGGGGTCAGGACAGGAGAAGGCAACAAGGTCAGACAATCCAGATCAGAGTACTCACTACACAGGCAACAGGATACAAAAGACCATTTGGCAACAAGCATCTGTGCAGGGCTGGCTTAAGTAGCCCGCCCTGCACCTGACAGTCGCCGCCTAGGTCCCAGTGCCTGCCTAGTACTGTCAAGACGACGGGTGCGCCTGGGTCCTAGTGCCCTGCTACCTGTACGTCTTGACAGATGCCTACGCATGTGTAGACCCATGCGTCGCGATGGTCCCTGACAGTCTTCCTGCAGTTAACTCGGTCAAATGCCTTTTCAGTGGATAGCAGTAGCATTGGCAGTTTCCAGGTTTTGGCCACATGTATCAAATTATTGGCCTTTGTTGTGTTGTCCCTGGCCTCTCTCGAGGGAACAAGCCCACCTGGTCATCATGAACGAGGGCTGGGATGCAATCCATTAGTCACATAGCCAAAATTTTGGTGAATAATTTAGGATTGACATTCTATTGATATAGGTCTTTAATTTTGACAATAAAGCGGATCACTGCCCTCCTTCAGGATCACCGTGACATGTGCCCGAAGCGTGTCATGTAGGAAGCCATCCCCCGTACCTACACCATTATAGGTCGTGAGTAAATGCTGTGAAAGAACTGAACATTTTGTAATAAAGCAAGGAATAGCCATCTGGGCCTGGGGCCTTGCCATTTTTCATACGATACATGGCCACCCCTAACTCCTCCGCTGATAACTGCGCGTTCAAGGAAGCCACTGCCACATCCAATAGGCCTGGAAGGCCCGATTCTGACAGATATCGCCGTATTGCCTCCGTCCCAACGGGACAAGTCAATGATGGCTCTGCCGATAAATTGTAAAGTGATTCATTGTAGCATTGAACAATGCCTGCAATATCTCCCTGAACCTTCCGGCGAGTCTCGTCGAGGACCTCTGGGATAACTGTACGAGCCTTCTGAGCTTGCAGGGCACAAGCCAAGATTTTGCCACATTTGTTCCCATGTTCATAAAATTAGCTGCAACATTTAGCAAACATTGCCCTAGCTCTATCCATGGCCAAAGAACTCAATTGGTCCCTGAGGACCATACGTTCCGATAAAACCGCACCTGCTAGAGATTGTTTGTGAACAGCCTCCAACGACCGGATCTTTGCCAGTAGGTTCAGAACCTGCTGAGTTCTTTCGCTCTTCAGCCTCGCACCCCACTTGGTTAAGATCCCTCTGGCATAGGCTTTGTGGGTTTCCCAGATCATCATCAGGGAACATTCAGGAACAGCATTGGCAGCAAAAAAAGCGTAATTCCGCTGAGAGGTTCTCCACAACCATAATCAGAACAATTCCCTACCACCCCTCACCCCGAGATTAAGAGCCAACCCGACATTACCCACCACCTAAGAAGGAGTACCGCTCACGACCTATAGGAGAAAAAATAGCCTCACAAAGAGCCATAAAAGAGGAAGGGAGAAAAAAAAAAGGGGGGGAAAGAGAACTGACTGAGAAAGACCGACACAAGAAAAGGGAAAGAAAAAGGTTGAGAGGAGTGGCTCTTCAGATATCAGATATACGACAACCCCTCAATACAACAACATAGCATGAACCGACAGGAGCAGATCGCTGCATCAAGCTTGGGGGGTCACAGCATCCAGAACCCGAACCAGAGACAGAAATGGGCGAATAGCAAGGTATATCAGACAGGAAATGGCAACAACTGGAATCAGCTTTGATAACATAAAATCGTAAACAGGTCTGTTCTGAGGGACTCCCATCTCCCCCAAAGCTACGATTCCCAACCCCCCATGTCAGCCGCTCCATGTTACAGCTAAATGAGGGCAGGTAGCAAGATATGGGCTCAACTATGAGAATCACAACAGTTATCCACCCGAGACCACACACTCCCGTTAGGTAAAGCCAAAGACCCAAGTTGGAGGCTAGCAATCACGACCGGGCTGAGTGCGAGGTCCCAGCACTCACTACACGACACACAGGTATTAGGTCTCCGGAGCATCCATCGGTGCCGGCAGGCTGTCTCTCCTCCGGGATCGTGGTGCACGTCATGGCAGGCCAAAGCCAACTGAAGCGGTTAGGAAGTGGGTATCTCGGCTTGAGAGAGGCCGTAGCCAGTCCAGTAGAGGCATGTAGAGCCGGTAGATCCGCCGGGTGTCGCAGTAAAAAAGGAATTCCCCCATTCCGAATGGTGAGCTGGAACGGGTAACCCCAGCAATAGGGAAGTTCCATTTGGAGCAGCTTTTCCAACAGGGGTTTCAGGAGGGCTCTTCGTTGTAAGGTCGCTCTAGAGATGTCTGACAATATCAAGACCATAGCCTTGCATAAGACCATCTCCTTTGCGTGTACCTGTGCACTCGGCAGATAATGCCTGTGGATGGTTAGGGTCGGTGGATTTGGGACCCAGCGCCCTGTGCACGCTGTCGAATTCCAAGAACGGCGGGGGGGGATTCATCAATGATTTTATGTAGGACTGCGGTTACCGCATCCTACAGGTGTTCCAGACCAGTAGCCATATGTTGTTACAGTGGCTTCTATTTTCAAAATCCTCCACATGAAGCTGCAGATCTAATAAATGGTCTCTTTGAGTCGAATGACCCTGCTCCAGTTGAGAAACTCTCTGCTCAAGTATAGCCACCAAACCTTCCCCCCTAGTTAGGTGGTCATCCAGTTGGCGTACCTCTGCATGAAATTGCTGGTAGTCTTGGCGATGTTGTTCCTCCAACCGGCATAGCATGGATTCAATATCCGATTTGGTAGGGAGGAATCTGATCAGTGCCAGGAGATCAGTCTCATCCCTTGTAGGGTACGTGGAAGAGGTTGTGCTTCCCGCTGTCTGGGAGAGGGAGGTAAAAAGCCCAGATCCTCCAGATACGGGGCTAGGCCCAGCAGCTGTGCCATCACCATAGGAGGCACGGCCTGGGGAGAGCAGGGCCTTGAGGCACCACGTGGCTCTGAGAGCTTTGATGTGGCAGAGGAATGGAGGCCTTCTGGGAAGAAGCGACGAATTTCCACAGATGAAGATAACCGCAGGGTAGTCCGACCATGTCAGTGGAAATTCGGACATTGTGACGTTTCGGGTGGCTCATTATGAATCAAATTGCTATGATGATATGCAGGCCGGGGGTCGGGAGCTCTAGCTATCTTCAAGCCCCGCCATCTTCAAGCCCCGCATTTGAGGTATTGAATACTTCATAATGGCTCATATAAAATATGAAACTGGTTACATCTCTCTTCACCTCTAAATATCCATGTGAATCAGTTATTAGATAATATGACTTTAGACCATGACAAGCATAGGATTTTGTAAACATCAGTGGCCCATATAGCTGTAAGGCCTATTTCATGGCTTGTAATTTCTTCAGGTTATCAACCTTCAGTTTTACAGCATGTCACAGCTGATGTCAAAGTCCAGTCCTGTGTTTTACACAATATACTACAGTCAAGTGTGCCAAGAGTGCTCAACACTGGATCCGACTTAGCAAGGACAAACCGTTTAGAGAATGGGCTCAACGGACCCCCCTGTAGGGGATCTAGAAGATCTTAGAGAACAACTATCAGCATTTAAGAAAAAAAATCTTATCATTAGAGAATCCAGGAGTCCTTAAGCTTCCCCCAATTGTGCAATGTGTATTGATTACATGACCCTCAATAGAAGAACCATCCTGGATGTAACCTCCCACTACTCCCAGAGTTGATGGATTTCAGTGCCTGTCGGGAGCCAAATGGTTCAGTATCCTGGACCTGAAGAGTGGGTACTACCAAATCCCAATGCACCCGAAGACAGAAGACTGCTTTTATCAGCACGCTGGGTTTCTTCGAGTTTGATCTCATGCCCCAACGTCTGGGGCACCTGTCACTTTGCAGAGACTGATGGATTGTAGGGTGAAGGATATGAACTTGATCAAGGTTCTGGTATATCTGGATGAAAAAAAGGGAGGCCTCAGACTCAGGTCTGTAGACCAATCAGTGCTCTGGTCAATAGCCCATTTAAGTAGTCAGATCAGCAGAAACTATTAACGTTGATACAGTGCAGTGCAGACTGCACTGTATCAACCTTAATAGTTTCTTCTTATCTGATTGGCAGGAACTGTAAAAAGTAAAAGCATATTACCTCAGGCCTTTTCTACACAAACAATATATCATATAGGTATGCGCTAAAAATATACAACACCAAATAATTAAGTGTCCATATCAAAACTGTGAAAGTCCAAAAAAATCAATTTGAAATTCCATTGTGAACTGTGAGTGATCCACCACCAAATGAATTAAATAAACTCACCAGAGCTAAATGCTGATCAGATTATAGACCAGCACCAGCGCTTGTTCTCTGGGAGCGATGAATGCAGCGATTTCCAAATATTAGATGAAATAAGTAATCAAATCTTGATGATCAATAATGGCAGTCGGGCGTGGCCTACTCGATGCTGACGTCAGGACGTTCTGTTCCTATTGTGTGTCGGAGGTGATCCGCAGTGAGCGGGGATCCTAGTTTCTCAGTTGCTGTGTATCGCTGTTTAAGCTGGTGTCTGTCTGGACACCCTTCTTGTGAGTGTATTGGAGATTTTATTAAATATATACTTTTTATAAAAACGTATTGCACCATTATATTTCTTTCTTTTGTGCCTGAGTGCACCTTAAACTTTATGGAGAGATGGATTTGAAAGGAGAGATATAATATAAGACCTTTGGCTACAGAGTATTGCTTCTGATAGAGATATGCTGTTCTTTATGCCGACTGCCATTATTGATCATCAGGATTTGATTACTTATTTCATCTAATATTTGGAAATCGTTGCATTCATCGCTCCCAGAGCACAAGCGCTGGTGCTGGTCTATAATCTGATCAGCATTTAGCTCTGGTGAGTTTATTTAATTCATTTGGTGGTGGATCACTCACAGTTCACAATGGAATTTCAAATTGATTTTTTTGGACTTTCACAGTTTTAATATGGACACTTAATTATTTGGTGTTGTATATTTTTAGCGCATGCCTATATGATATATTGTTTAAATTTGCCACATTTATTACTTATAATTTTGGTGGGGTGTTGCTGCTTTATACACAAGTTTTATATATTTTTCTTTGACACATATAGATTGGCGCTTTTTTCTATTTTTTGTTGTTGTGGCTTTTCTACACAAAGAAGCAATAAGTTCAACCAGCCAAGTCTAAAACTTGGGGAAACTCTGCTTGTCAACTTTAGGGAAGTTGACATTTTACCATAAAGAAAAGGAATTACACCTCCACTGTGCCAACGTAAGGAGCTCTACCAAAGCTGGCAGAAAAGCATTTCCCACATTGTGTGATAGGTTTTATTATATGGGACTTTTCACTTGCTGAAACCCTCAGAGAGTTAAACACTGGTTCTTTTTTATTGGCAGCCCACAAGCAAGCTAGCCTAAGGGCTCATGTACCTGCAGCTGATAAACTCATGTTTAGGAGCTGTTTAGTGTTTTTTTTCAGCAGCCCCTGAACTCACCCTAATGTTTTCCTATGTGTCCATGTACACATCAAAAAGATGACTGTAAACTTAAAAGCCTGTAAATGATGAACGCACCAAACTTGCCTTCAGCAGTCGATTTTATCATCATTTCAAGTGCAAAATGCTTGTAAATGAGGCTAAACACAGCAAATCACGTTTATAAGCGTTTGTGTTCAAAATTTTTTTTTTAACTCTTCCAGTTCCCGATGCTGGCCAGAGCCTTTTTTCATCATGAAAAATGCATGCAAAGCATTTTCAAGGTGCTCAGATTGACAAAACACTGCACACAGGATGTACCATTCACACCTCAGATTTCTCATGAAGACCCCCTTCCAGGTGGCCTTAATGACTCACTACACCAGACACCTGTCCCACCCTTGGAAACAAAGAAATGTTAAGGAGCAACTCACACCTAGCTAATGTTAACACATACTGCTGTGACTGCTTCTACTCTCTGTATTTCTCTGAAACAGTCTGAAATAGTTAATAATTTACCACTTTTCAGTGCATTCTTGGCATTTGGGAGGTTCTCCTGTGCTTATCTTTAAAAAACGCTTCTAAACGCAAACACACATAACAGGCATTTTTTAGCCTACGTTTTCCAGCAGTCAGTTTTCATCGTTCAGAAGTGTCCCGTGTACATGGGGCCTTAATGGGGATGGAACGAGAGTGGGGGGAGTGGAAATCGGCAATTAGCATATATTTTTCTCCCTATTTTATAGGGACAGAAAGGCCATACCTACATTAGTGGGGACTTGTAATCAATGAGGACTGAATGCATAGAATACACTATGAATATCATTTGGTGTTGCTTTTGGTTGATCATGGTATTATTTATGGTATAATTTACATTCTGGATGAGCTATTTTAGCCAGGTAAACAGCCACTGTCACCGATGTCACAGAGCCCAGGCTGGGAGATCTGGAGCAAATGGTCTGGAGAGGCACCTGGCTCAGCCTCTCAGTGAGCAGCTGAGAGCCTGAGCCAGCCCCTACGCATTGCTCCAGTGAGCGCGGGGGCAGAGCAGAGAGCGGTGCTCACAGCACTGGTGAGAACGCATCGGTCATGTGATCACTGGGTTCGCACCCTTGGAGCCGACCCCGGTTCCCTAACAGATGCAGAATTTAAAAAAGGGTTTCCTATACTTCTCTTTTAAAATTAAGTAAGCTTATATTACTGTGCGTTCATGAACTGAATTATACATTTTCTTTGTAGGTACACAAAAAGAGCGCGGACTTGTGCAGTGGAAGGAAGGAGCTAATGCTAATAGTGACACATGTACAAATCTTAGAAGCTACGACTTTCCATGTGGAATGGCAGGTGTTAAGCGAATTAAGTGCTTCAGATGGATTCCTATCTGTCCAGTTTTTAAAGGATTTAGGAGTGCAGCAACTAAAACAGCTATTACAAGCATAATCTGTAACAATATAAATAGCCAGGATGAAACAAACAATTCAGTGTGCACAAAAGTATAAAAATATATCCTTTAAGAATTTATGTTCTGAAGAATGTATTTAGAAGAAGGCCCTTTTAAATACATGATATTTTCCTCTCAAATTTGGTATAAGATCATGCAGTGGAAATGTGTATATGACATATGATATATGGAAAAGCACCTTTCGATTTTATTGCTATCATTTTTCTACATTATATTTAATAATACTTTTCATATACTGTAAGTACATGAATGAACCTCTGGAGGGGAAAATGTGACAAACTATAACTTTGCATCAGGAAGAGCACCACATTTCAAAGAACAACAAACAAAAATTCACTGCTCATTTACCAGCCAGCCTGCAACAAACTGAATTATCCTAGCAGTTCACATTAGGGTATGTATGCGTAAGCTGCAGAGGTCATGTCATGGCACACCAATGTACTGCAGGCATAATAATTTTGAGAGTCTCCAAAGTTGGAGTACATATATAATATTGGATAGATCGTATGCCTGGAGGGACCCCAACCCACTGGACACCCAGCAATAGCACAATGACAGCGAAAGGTATCCAGTGTGTCATCTCACCAATTCACCAACAGTACATACAACCTCCCCAACCTATAACTGGCCTTTGCAGCAAGGAGTGTGTCTTGGAAATTTGCTTTTAACGAATTTCTCCTTACCGTGAGTACTCGCAGTTGGATGCGCCGCAATCCCCCATAAAGCTGTGCGAATCTCGTTTACCACGACTGCAGCTAATTCCTGCGCCTCCAACTGGGTTAGCTATCTCAGAATTGTGGGGAAATGGAGCTCCAGTTACCTAGGAATGATCACACGACACTCTCAGGTTGCTGTTGGAATTCACATAGCGGCTGGCTTCAGACTCAGCCCCCGGTTTTATTACACACACACACGCCCCCCACATGAGTCAGGTCAATCCCCTCCCACAGAACAATGCATGGGGAGTGCCTATACACAGGATGTACATTCCGATTGGAGCGTAGCCTTTCCTTTTATCTATCACCAGTCCCCCTCTCCCTCCATGAGCTCTCTGAGGGAAGCAACTTTCCCCCTCCTATTAGCTCCTAGTGGTATGTAAATTCTCTGTACAAGCATCCCCTAGATTAAACAGTGCCAGTCTGTATCTGAATGGGCCCGTTACGATCTTTATTAAAACACATCCATCCAGATACAGTTTCAGGTCGGTAATGGCTTGTAAGATATACATGAGCCTACACACGGAGTTCGCACTGCTTGGCGCCTTGTGGTACGAAGTCCATGTGGTACTATGCTGCTGATATGTGGATACAGGCATCGAATGCCGTGGTGGTATACACGCCGGTCTATAAGCGCAGATCTGCCATCTCAACCGTTAGCGAGCTGAGTTCTGTAATACATACATTGTAAATGCGCATGGCCCAATTGCAGCCTTCAGAGCTTTAATTAAGCCACACGAGAGACATATGAATAACACTAATATATGAGACATTTAAAGTTCAACAGGTAAATTTCCATGACAAGCGCAACACATGTCAAAAAACAACAAACAAAAATTCCCAGTTCACTTACCAGCTCGCCTGCAACAAATCAAATTACCCTGTCTAACTGTTCACACTAAAACAAAGGGTTTAGTTTGCACTAATTTGCAAATATATGCATAAGCTTTAGAAGCCACATCATGGCACCCCAGTTTACTGCAGTGCTAACTCTATAAATAATGTGCCATTAATTTTGGCTGTAAATAATGACATCACTGTGGAGCCATGGACAGATAGCATTTCTCATTACTGTGGAGCCATGGACAGATAGCATTTCAAACAAAAATTCTTAGTAAAAGTCTTAGGCTGGCCATAGTCATTGTTTTGTATCTAACCAGTGGGTTGAATGAAAAAAAAAGTATTCAATTCCCCTATACTTGATGTGGATGGGGGAATCCTCCCCACTGAGCTATTGTATTATGAAAGCAGGGAAGATTTCCCCGCCATCACAATACACTGATTAGGGCTGCCAGATATAGCTGGCAAATTTTGATCCTTGTATGACCAGCTTTAGGAAAATTTGTACGAAAGTTCTCAAAACATTAAAATGCCATTCAAAAGATTTAAGCCCTGTGTGTACAGGCTGAATATGGGGTGGTACCAAGAACCGGCCAACATTCCATTGGGCTGAATTAAAAAAAATTATTGTGTACAAGGCTATAGTTTGCTTTTAACATTTGATTTTGCAAAGAAAAGACTGCTGAATGCGAACAACATACACTATTAGAAATGTGTTAAAAAAATCTCCTTTTTCCAATTCTCTCCTTATTGGAATCGAAAACAAACATCAATTTGACCCACTATTGATTAGAAAAAGAACCACCTTTCTTAGATCTTTCTTTTCCTGATAATTTTTAGTTTGAAGTTATACCCATCCATTGTGATACAGGGAGCCGTATTGCACTTACAACAGAAACAATTGAGTCTGTGATACTTTTTCATTTGCACGAACGTACAACTTTTGTGACCTTTTCCTCCACAGACAAATGGGCCCTGATTTACTATTGTGCCTAGGCACATTTCCATGGGTGAACGTCTAATTTTTACTAGTGACCTTCTACTTTTACCCCGCTAAGAGATTTACTAAAGAGAAGCGTCAACAAGTAGATGCCAAATCGAATTTACTAACGAGACACAGATCAGGAATCAGACTCAAAAAGCAGACTTGCTAAGAGGCACATCTAACACCATGAAAAATCACTGACGCTTGTACAGTGTATTTGTCCGATATAAATGCGCATGTGCAGAACACATTTTGGACGTCTTCTGTGGGTGCTTGCTTTTTAGCCGCTGTTCAATAGTAAATCTGTGTGGAGTCCTCTGACAGACGGCACTTGGTCGCGTCTACTGTGTTTAACAAACAGCACTAGGCATATCTTTATGTACTCTAACTTGATTTCCTTAGTTCTATTGATTCTATTTTTGTTTCTTATCCTTTATAATTATTTCTGTAATAATTTTACTTATTTCAAAGGTCTAGATAATATTTATTTTGACAGCTGAATGTAAAAATAAAGGTCTGCAATTAAAAAAAAAAATAACAGCGTGGGGTCCCCCCTCTCATCCATACCAAGCCCTTCAGGTCTGGTATGGATATTAAGGGGTAACTCCACGCTGAAATTTAAAAAAAAAACAGTGTGGAGTCCCCCCCAAAATCCATACCAGACCCTTATCTGAGCATGCAGGGTTCTATTTAAGAACTGTCAGAGAGAAACTCACTGCATAAGGCTGGTAGCCTCTGTCTAGAGTGGAGCTTTTTTTTTCTTCTTTTTTCGGGTCACCGTGATTGACGTTGGATCTACTTCGAGGGACATTGTTTTATTAAAGGACTTGTCAAAGACCCTGTACTGTTTTTTTTTACACTACAATTTGCTTTTTTTGTGAATTAGTAGCGGGACCATGTACCGCATACTCATTCACGTGGGGGGGGCGGGATCTGGGGGCCCCCTTGTTAAAGGGGGCTTCCAGATTCTGATAAGCCCCCCTGCCCGCAGACCCCCACAACCACCAGCCAGGGTTGTGGGGAAGAGGCCCTTGTCCCCATCAAAATGGGGACAAGGTGCTTTTGGGGGGGAGCCCCCCTGCCCCAAAGCACCCCCCCCATGTTGAGGGCATGTGGCCTGGTATGGTTCAGGAGGGGGGGTGCTCACTCCTCCCCCCCCCCCATTTCCTGACCTGCCAGGCTGCATACTCGGATAGGCTTGGTGTGGATGGGAGGGGGGACCCCATGCCGTTTTTCATTTATTATGGAGCAGGCTTTTAAATGTAATTCTCCCTTTTTTTTCTTCACTATAGCTCAGAAATTCACCTGTCACTTCCCCCAGCTAAAAGAGAAAGTTTTCTTGGAATTTATATCCCTAAAGGAAACAATGTTTACTTTGAGTTTATTAAAAGATAGAAAGTTTTCTGTAACTTTGGGGAAAGTGACTTCTAACCTTGTGAACTATAGTGAAGAAAAAAAAAGGCTGGCATTTGCATTTGAAAATCAGCGTCGACATACACTTTGTATTGTGAAAAAAATTATTAACAATTGTGTAAACCGAGGCATTATTTTCAATGGATTTTCATTCGTAAACCGAAAATTATGTTAACCGAGGTGTTGGTAAACTGAGGTACGCCTGTATTAGTATTGTAATCCTTTGTAATCCTATGTATAGAACCAACATACATCTGAATTGGCAACATAGCACAACATTTGTGTCACATTTGAGATATCTGGCTAGTTACCCAGGGACTTAGGGTTGATTCACACCACAGAAATACAGGCAGGCTTAGTGTTTAACAGCTCCGTTGATTAGTGCTGCCTCACAATGCCTCACAATGCTAGGGTTGTCGGTTTGAATCCCAACAATGGCAATGAGTTTGCATGATCTCTGTGTAACTATCCTAACATAGCTGTGCTGGTGGCAGCATCTTTGCTTTCTGTCTAAATGATCGCTAGAATGTGAATTAGAATGAGGCCTTGTCTGTTCAAACACCTTAAAAGTTGCACCGTATGTGAATGTCAAACAATGGGATGAGATAAGGGCCTGGACTAATGATTGACTGGATAATGCTGGTTTGCACTCCACCCCCTTTTGGGAAGGTTTGTCAAACCATGAGAAGAGTGAGCGAGAGACAGAAAAGGATTTTTAAAAAAATTTATAAAATAATGGCATGGAGTCCCCCCCCCAAATCCATAATAGACCCTTATCCGAGCATGCAGATATCGCATGCCTTCAAAGATTTATTTCCTTTGTTGAATTGTCTGCTTGGTTCACACTAGATACGATTTAAAATTGTGCTTTTTGTTGGCAATTTCACCGTATTTTCTGTAGATTTACCAATGAGTTATTGTGTTTTCAATTGTGTTTTGCGTTGCGATTTATATTGTAGTCTATATGTGCAATCGCTACAAAATACTGAAAAAGTTAGACAAGGACTACTTTTGAAATTGTGCTGCAGCAAACCGCTTACATTAAGAAACTCACATCCACATTCATTAGATCCGATATCAGGTACAATTTCAATTCCCAAATCGCACCTGAAATTGTGCACCCTGGATGCGACTTGGCATGCAATTTGCATGACATGTGACTTGCAAATCGTATGCCAAGTCGCACCCTATGCGTTTCCGACACTGATTTCTAAAGTAGTACATGTACTACTTTTGTGGCAATTTGCATAGATATCTGTGTCAGATGTCTTGCAAATCGCAAGGAAATCAGCATCTTCACTGTACGTCGCACAATTTCTAAATCAGCTTTGATGTGACCGGGGTGTAAGGCCTTTTTATGTTTGATTTCCTGAGTGTTATTCCGATTTATGGGAAATGCCGCATACTAGCAAAAGTGAATTGACATTTTCAGTATTGCATGTGAGATGTGGTCATGTGACTGCCTTAACTCATGCGATAATCTGGAGTGAATTGTGCCCATAGGGCCAAGAAATATTGCCAATAGAGTTCCTTTTCACATCCCTGTTCAATGTTCTGTTGTTTGCTGCACAGGTACACTTCAATGTGGCTTTCTTTCTGACTCTGATTTGTGGGGTTAACGCAGGTGGGAAGAGAATTAATCAGGTTCAAACACTTTCTCTGACCAAATGAATGACAGTGGTGGGTGTGGCCTACCTTATATAAAGAGATGCAGTAGTTTCTGATTTTTGCCTTCTACAGGCCACATTATTTTCTGCTAGTCCTTGGCTGTGGTGGTTTGGAGAGGAAGAGATATTGTGGTTGCCCCAGGCCACACTCACGCTGTGTTTGAATGTGGGCTGTAAATGTTTTGCATGTTCTTCCTTCTAAGGTGTGTTTATGTGTTATTGTACAATGACTGTGTGTTTATTATCTTTGCATTGTAATCCTAACACGTCAATTGCTCTGCTCTTCCAAGTTTGCTTTATTTAGAATGAAATGGAGTTTTCAGACAAAAATGATGAGAAATGTATGTGGGGAGGTGGGAGATGTTTTATTTTGGCATGTATGTATTTTTATATTGATATTTTGATCTGCAGCTTTTGTGGATAAGCCTAAGTGATTCATATTAACTTTTTGTTTCCTGCTGTAACCTGTGAAAGCACAGTTCATTAGAAGTATAATCTTTTAGATTGTAAGCTCCTTATGAGCAGGACCGTTCTATTTTAGCAACATCAATCCTGTTGTTTTTTTTGTTTTTTTTCACCAAGATATTGAATGTACCTACTTGTTGTTGCTGTCCAAATAAATGTGGAATGTGTATTTGATCAATAAACATTTGGACTATGTATTTTTTGGGGGGATTATTTCATGTTCTAGTTCAATGTAGCACAGTGGCTAAATGGTTAACACTTCCACCTAGCAGTACTAGGGTTTGAATCCCAACGATGGCATCTCCTGCCTGGAGTTTGCATTTTCTCCCTGTGTGTTTCCTCCGGGTGCACCGGTTTCCTCCCACACTCTAAAGACATGCTGGTAGGTTAATTGGATCCTGTCAAAATTGGCCCTAGTATATGTATGAATGTAAGTTAGGGACCTTAGATAGTATGCCCCTTGAGGGTTAGGGACTGATGTGAATTTACCACATATATGTAAACTGCTGCGCAAATTGACAGCGCTATATGCAAGTATGTCCTAACAAACCAAAAGCCCCCTATTGCACCACAAGACCATGTTATGTACCAATGAATAGGTCGTGTTCAATGTGCAGCTAGCTATTCTTTTTCTACAATCCTCTTAACAGTAATAAATTGGGCCCCCCAATTTATGTTGACTTTGGGCCTTTACCGGCAAATAGACTTCGCCAATGTCATATACACAGTATAGCTGCAAGCATACATTCACCAATGCCAAATCCACAATAGAACTGCAAACATATTTGCGAATGTCATATACACAATGGAGCCGCATGTAAAATTGCTATGGTGCACAAATAAATGGCAAGACGGCTGTTGAATGAGGCACTAGAGCAGCTGTCATACCGGAAATACGCCATGACGTTTGTGGAAGGACGTATGCACACACGTGGAAGTGGTAGTGGGGAGTGTTAGTGGATGGGAGTGTGGTTAGGAGAGTTTAGTGGTAATTTGCAAGTCTATTTTTGAGCTTTGTGAAGTGTTCTTTTGTGGAAATCCGGACCACATCTGGACATGGCAAGATTGCTGTTCTCCACCAAGGAGCTGATCCTCATTTGCCGAGGAAACATTACTATTAATTGTTGTATTTTCAGTTGAAAACATGTCCAATTCCTAGATCCATTGAGGTACATAGCAGAGATTCAAGGTTCTTCCTAACTATACAGGTGGCACAGACACAAGCATACACCCAGGGCCACTGTTAGATATCACGGGGCCCCGTACAGCATACCTGACAGCCCCCCACCACCAGAGAAAATATCCAAATTATATTTATGGTAAAAATAAACTAAAAACATTAATTAATGAACATAACCCCAACCATATTCCTGTGAAATCTAAATGATAAAACTGTACTGAGTTCATAAATAAAGCTAAGCTGTGTGTGTAATTGAGGTGTAATTGAGGTCTTGGGGCTCATTCACATGGGTGCTGTGGCCTGTAGAGTGGGAATCAGTGGTTTGTTTTTGTGGCTATTGCCGTTTGCAGGCAACCTATGTTACACTAATGGAAATGCTGCAGGTCATAATTTGACAAGCATATGGGTGCAGGTGTACAGCCCTGAACACAGACAGTGAGCATTCAGGGCCACTTCCCCACGCCTTCACACCTGTCAGATTAAAACCTGTGTTCATACAGCTGCTGTGTCCCCATAGTGTAACAGGTGGCTCTAGCCACATGAGCAACCCACTCATTCATGCTGTACAGGCCAGAGGACCTGTGTGAATGGGGCATTTTTTTTTTGTTTTTCCTCAGCTCATTAATTTCAATGGGCTGCCTGATGTGTGGGAACATGCAAAAATACTGCAGGCATATTATTTTAAAAGTGTGTTGCACCTAACCGCACAGTAGTGTGGTGCCATGCTTTTTGGTGGTTGTGAATGGGTCTGTTTTTAGTAGACGTGTGTAGGTGCAATTACGTCTTCATCATGGTACCTGTGCATATCTGCAAAGGGCATTGCATTTTTTTGCTGTGCTGGAAAATGTGTGTTCTTGTATTCGTTTCTGCACCACCAATGGTGTGAACAAGTCCTAAGGGCCAGTTTACACAATAGAAACAGTCTAGATGTGTTCCTGATGCGTTTTTGCATGCCTTTTTGGCATGCATGTTTAGTGTGTACCAGTACATTTTGGATGCGTTTTGGACACGTTGCATTGCATTTTTGTATCCCTTCCAGTTAGTTTTTTCTACTTTCTTTTTATTCAATTTAGTTAAGGACATGTGCGTAATTAATTAAGTACATTCAAGGGCGTTTCAACGCGTTACAGTACAGTTCTGTGCATAAACAATGCAACGTGGTCAACTTTGTTTACAGCACCTGCAATGCACTGAAAACGAAAGTGCTGATGTGAATTATGACATTGACAACCATATAACCTTCTTTGTGATGTTGAAAAAGCAACTGAAACATATGTAGTGTGAACTGGCCCTAAAGATTATTAGAAGTAAGGGAACGAGACTGACCAGGAATTGTGAATTCAATCAGCAATCGTATAATAATGTGAGATCTGAGCTGTAGATGATAGAAAATGAGACACATTCGGGGCGTGTCCAAGATGGAGCCGGGTGCGGACGTTTCTCCCTGAGCTCCGGTACCCTGACCTTCCATCCGCTGCCATCCAGGGCACAGTGGCCACTCACGGCTGATCCCGGACCTCATCTGACACCCAAGGAGGGGTGTTGAGCTATTCTGCCCTCTTTCTGAGCATCTGGGGCGCGGTGCGGTTTGAGGCCTACCGCGGCGTGTGAAGCCGCAGTGTTTCCTGAATCCGCGGCTGGAGCGGATCACCGCCGCGGACGGATCGCTGCATAGCCGCACCACCGCCCTGTACATCCGACCCTGGCATAAAGGTCAGCTCTTGAGATAGGCTGGGGGAACCCCCCTGATCCTCCTGGTGGCCCTGTGGATCACATCATATCCCTGCAGGATCCCAGTGTGACCCCAGGGATCTGAATTGCTGCAGCAGCAGCACTGGATGGAGGAAGATGTTGGTTTTTTTTTTTCATAACCCCCTTCCTAAGTGGATAAATCAGGGGTGTCGGGGATACATTTTGGTAGCCTCTATACAGTCTGCACACTCGGCCTAGTGATTATAACCATCTACATTTCACTGGCTACAGCGTCATGTTGAATCTTCTGTAAACACCTCCCCGGTGGGGGACACGCACACGAGCCAGGGGGAAAATGCCAGAGTGACCTCCCTGTGCCGTGCCACCGTGACAATTTCCTCGGCCATTGGGCTTCTAAACCCTAACGTATCACTTCAATCATCTGACAGCGCTTTGGAATCCTGTGGACTACTCCCGGCAATGCACCACACTCCCAGCACTAAACTTAAACATCAGGCCCAACAGCACTTCCCTCCGCAGGGCCACATCGCTAAGTTGATACCTAGCCCGCCTGAGCCGGATGACAATACCCAGCTTCCAGGTTACCCTGAGTCGGATGGCGATAGTCAGCGGCAATTTCCATCAGGGATGGCTGATTCTCTGGATCACAATCCCGAAGCCTTGCTACACAAATTCCGTGCTATAGCGCGAGAGGAGATTACAACTGCCTCACGTAAATTATCTTCTGATTTGGCAAAGGGCCTAAAGGAGTTGGGCCTTCGCGCCCATCAATTGGAGCAACGTATGGATCTGGCGACTACAGTCTTGGAGGGTCATGAACAGGAAGTTGAGGACCTGCATGCTGAACTGGATACTTTAAAAGATAAGCTGGAGGATGCCGAGAATAGAGCACTCAGGGATAACCTCCACGTCCGCGGAATCCCCGAGGCAATCACCGATTTACAGGGTACTGCTACTGCTCTTTTCCAGGAATTGGCTCCTGAGATTCCCATGGAGCGTTTGACCGTATTCATAGAGCTTTAGCACCCAAGCTCATGGATGGTCCTTCAGAGACATTATTATTAAATTCCACTTTTATTGCACTAAAGAACGTCTACTGCACGCGGCTCGGAATCGTTCGACTCTGGAATTTCAAGGTCACTCCGTCCATCTGTTTGCGGATTTGTCCCCAGTTACGATTGCCAAACGTCGAACCTAAGACCCTATCTTCAAATTCTTCAATCGGCTGATATCAAATACAGATGGGGCTTCCCTTTCAAGCTTTCATTCTCCGTTCAAGGTCGTCAATTCCAGGCCTCTTTGCCAGCGGATCTTCGGCGTCACTTTCGGGAGCTAAACCTGGAACTGCCACAATCCCAGAGTGAGGAGATTTCCGTCCCTACGCGTCTGCGAAATCCCCAGTCGTCACGTAAATCTCCTCCTAGTCAAAGTGGTTCCCAGGCCCTCTGATCCCTACAGGCCCAATGTTTTCAGGAAGTCTCCTTGACTTGATGTTTCGAGGCTGGCTGCCAATTTGTAGCTTTGCCCTGGGTGGATTTTTGCTGACACTTTCTAGATCTGTCCAGGGATTTCCTATCTCCGCGCATTTTATCTCTTCCAATCCAGAGTGCAGGTTTTTTGTACGGATTGGCTGAGATCTTTATTTTCCTGCGAGTTTTGGATTGTTTTTCCACAGGTGTGTGAGCCTTAGTTGTTTGTTTAATATTTTTATATTATTGCCGAGTTGTTCTGGTGGATGGTTGTGTCCCCCACCCAGCTGGCTAGCGGTCTGGTTTTCTGTCCTGCCCGCTACCTAGCCTTTATGTGGGTGTTTTACCCACGGTTGACTACTACATTGTTTGAATCAACCTCAATGCTTCATGGATATCTTGTTTGTATATCAGATGTCTTCTTGTCTTCTCCTTTCTTTTTTGTCTCTTTCTCCCTGTCTTTTGTCATGTGTGTTTTGTGTTTTTGTAAAATTTTTTTTTCCAGGGCTCCCGGGGATCGCGGTGGACTTAATCTTCCTTTTTTTTAGATCGCCATGTTGTTGAACTGGTTATCACTGAATGTCCAGGGGATGAACTCTCCGCAGAAACGGGTAAAGATATTTAAGTTTCTCCGGGCTCGCCAAGTTGACATTGCTTGTTTACAAGAAACTCACTTCTCCACTACTTCTGCCCCGAAATATTTTGATGCACGTTACCCTCAGATATTTCAAGCTACTGGCCCCACTAAACAGAGAGGCGTTTTGGTCGCCTTCCATAGTAAAACCCCATTCATCTGTGTGAGGCGTATTGCTGATCCCAATGGCAGATACCTTTTGCTTCAGGGCACGATTCATGGCATAGATGTTACCATAATGTCTTACTACGCTCCCAACGTTAACCCTGGACCTTTTCTGTCACACTTATGTTCTCTCCTGGCTACACATCAACGGGGTACGCTTTCGATGGCAGGGGATTCAAACTTAGTGCTAAATCCTGCATTGGATAAATATCCGGCGGAGCGTTCTGACCCTTCTGCATCAGCGAAATCCTTTGTACGTACGTTAAATACCCATGATCTGGTAGATTTATGGGGTGAACTTCATCCTCGGGGGAAAGATTACACTTATTGAATACACCCTCATCATTCTCATTCCAGAATTGATCATGCCTTCGTTTCACGTAAACACCTCCCTTTAGTTCGCTCTATTTCTATTCTAACGGTCCCATGGTCAGATCATGAGCCTATTTTGGTGGTCTGTCGATCTCTCCTATGCAGGCCGGCCTTCTCTTCGTGGATAATGAATGACTCCTTGCTTTCGCTGAAGGAGATTCAGGCGGAACTACAGCGTAAGTCTCAGGAATATTTCCAAATAAACTCGGGTTCTGTCTCTTCTTCAGTAACACTGTGGGAAGCGTACAAGGCAGTTCTTAGGAGACATATTATTCAAATGGCTTCAAGGCGAAAGAAGGAAAGACAGCTTAAACAGTCTCATTTGGAATCGAAGTTAGCTTCTGCGTCGGCCCAATTTAAGCAGTCACCTTCCCCGTCGAATCGTAGACTGTTGGATCAGGCTCATTTAGAATTGGATCTTTGCTTAACGGATGAGGCTGAGCGATCCTTACGTTGGACTCGCCAGAAGTGGTATAGCAAAGCAAACAAGCCAGACTCTATGTTAGCCCGTAGATTGCGTTCTTTTGCGCAGCATCCCAAACCGATATCTCTACATACTCGTCACAATACCCTTACGAGCAACCCTGTAACGGTTTTAGAAGAGTTCCGGCATCGATTAGCTAAACTTTACTCTGATCCCACCTGGGCTGACCCTCAGTCCATCTCTGACTTTTTATCCCGTCTGCCACTGCCTACTTTAACGTTGGCCCATAAGGGTCTGATGGACCGTAATATTCAGGTATCTGAGGTTCTGCAATGCATAGCAGATCTGAAAACGGGCAAACGCCCAGGTCCTGATGGTTATACGGCACTATACTATAAGAAATTAGCTGATGTGCTCGCTCCTCACCTTGCCGCTATGTTTAACGTGGTGAAGGGAGGTTCGAATTTTTCCCCGAACTCCCTAACTGCTAATGTGGTTATGATCCCTAAACCGGATCGAGATCACTCTTCCTGGGCAAACTAAAGGCCTATCTCTCTTATCAATATCGACATGAAGATTCTCACTAAGATTTTAGCTACCCGATTGAATTCCTTCCTTTCTCGCCTGGTCAAAAAGGATCAGGTGGGATTTGTTCCTCACAGGCAGGCGGAGATGCTATCAGGCATATTTTACAATTACAACATTTGGCCCATACTCGTAAACTCGATATGATGCTTTTATCTTTAGACATCAATAAGGCCTTCGACACTCTATCCTGGCCGTATCTCCTATCGGTCCTTCACCGCTTTGGCTTTGGCCCTTCTTTCCTACGATGGATCACTTCGCTATACACATCCCCTCAAGCGAAGCTTAGATACTACGGCTTTGAATCCTCTACGTTCTTGGTTGCCAGGGGTACTAGACAAGGTTGCCCGCTTTCTCCTTTACTTTTTATCTTAGCCTTGGAACCATTGGCTGAAGCCATCCGTATGCATCCTGATATTAAGGGGATCGAAGTAGCAGGCTCCCAACATAAATTGTCTTTGTTTGCGGATGACATACTTTTGTCAATCTCGAACCCGGGGGTTACTTTGCCCAACTTGCTCGCGGTTCTCGATTCTTTTGCAACCCTTTCAGGTCTACATGTAAACCCAGTTAAATCAAGAGCTATGTCAGTTACCCTCCCACCATCACTTTTGACTACTTTGAAACAAACGTTCCCTTTTCAATGGCTTTCGGCCTTACCATATTTAGGAATTAAGCTTACCCCGACATATGACGGACTATATCAGGCTAACTTCCCCGCTGTCTTTCATGAGCTGACCGAGCTATTGTCCTCTTGGTCTCATTTCCCACTTTCATGGCTTGGCAGAATTAACGCAATCCGTATGACATATCTTCCTAAACTTCTATACCTATTTCGTGTTTTGCCAGTTCCAGTACCTTCGCATGTATTGCGTATCCGTCAGCGAAAACTTCTGTCCTTTATTTGGAGCTCCTCTCGACCCAGAATTAGCAAGCATATCTTATTTGCGCGACGGAGTGTGGGCGGGTTATCTATTACAAACCTTCAGTCTTACTATTTGGCGGCTAACATTGCCCCCTTAGCTCATGTTCATGCATCTCATCACTTCCCCCTGTGGGCTGTTGTAGATATGATGAACTCTCACTCGATACCGCTCTCCTCCCTGCCATGGCTTCCTATCTCTCAGCGTCCATCTACTCTTAGCCCAACGCTGACGCTTTCGCTACGTCTTTGGGATTTTATCAAATATTCTGCTGGCCTTATCTCTCCTCACCTGCCGCTGCTACGTTTACTGCATAACCCATTATTCCCTCCGGGTAGGGATAATCCTAGACAATTTGCCTGGTGGCAGACACATGGTTTTTATGATGTTCATTCACTCTTATCTCCCACTAGAATAATTACTTTTGACGCCTTGCGCTCATATTATAACATCCCTCTCCGAGAACATTTTGGTTATCTTCAACTTCGTCACTTTATTAATACACTAATACGTACGCATTCGGGACCTTATCGTCTGTCCCCCTTTGAAAGCCAGTGCAGACATAGACCTCATGCCCCAGGTTTGATCTCTTTGATTTATTCTTCCATTATATCTTACAGAATCCCTCTGGTTCGCTACTATCATCAGCGTTGGCAGTCTGAATTGGGGGGGACCTTAGATCAACAGGACTGGCAGAACATGACCCAAGCAATCAAACTAAAAAAATCCCAGCGCCAATCAAAGAAAGTATACAATTATGCAGCTGTGCACCAGTGAAAACCACCAATAATAAATAACACAAAAAACAGCGCAAAAATTAAATAAATAAAAATAATCACAAATAAATAAATGTCCGTGCAAAAATATATATATAATATTTCAAACATAAGTCCTTATTTTCCCAAAAGGATTTTCAAAACAATGTTCCAAAATGTGCTTCCACCTAATCACCACGTGAAAAATAATATTGACCGCACTCACCAGATGGAGGTGAGTAATAAGCCTCATAGGATATAAGGGATCCTATAGCCCCTCAGGAGGAACTCAAATCGCCTTCACCCTGCTTAGATACAGCAATCGACTCCACTCTACTTCTCCATGGAATCCTCAATAGTGTGCAAGGAAAGAAAGGCTACATAGTGTAATACTGCCACTCAATACCATATAAATCGATAGAATAAGGACACTCACATGCTTCAATAAAATAACAGGCCTTGTTTAATAGCCTCAAAGGCTTCAAAGGAACAAGTTTCCAAATTGTAAATATAGGGATCTCACGCTTTAAGGATCACTGTAGAGGATGACCAGCTTTCCACCTCAAAAATGGCTGCTTGAACCGCAAAAGTCGGCGTGCGTTCCAAATACCGGAAGTGACGTAGGCCAAGAAGACGGCAGACCGGAAGTGCGTCAACGCATTTCGCCCCACCCACAGGGCGTTTTCAAAACGTATGACATTCATTAGTAAATGCATTAGTTGTCTGATCATTTTGGAGAAACAGCAAAAAAAAAAAAAAATTATAATGTAGGTGTATTTTTTATTTTACATTCTAAGTATTCTCATATGCAAACAGAAAAATGCCAATGAGACAAAGACTGCGCTTGTGCGCCACCTAGCGAACATTTCTGGTATTGCACCTAAAAATTGCCAGACGCGATTCCACATTTACTAACAGGTAAGTAGACGCTTTTCAATGAGATTGCTAGACGCCTCTCAGAAGACTGACAGGTCTTAATTAATTTAATTGAGTCTGCCTGAATGTTCAGAGTCTGCTGGTAGACTCAATTCTTAGTAAATCAGGGTCATGGTGTCTGAGTTTTAAGAAAGGAAAGGAAAGGGGAAGGAAAGGCCAACATTTGACAGTTGTCAGCTAAGAAGGAAATTAAGAGAAATCTTTTAAGTGTCTCAATGACAGTTTAAAAATCAAAAGGATGCCTCTTCTCACTTAATGGCTCAAATGATTTTGCTTGATGTGAGACCGAAAGTATAGGCTAAGTTTTTGCAACTGGGACAAGGACTGCAGGTTTTGACCCTTACCTCCTCTATCAAAAAAATACTTGGAGTTCATGTAATATTTGTTGGCAAGGGCAAATTATTTGAAAATTATACTGGGCTAGATGCAGCAATTAAAATGAAGGAGATTTACTTTTTCACTTATGTTTTCAAACTGCATTATCTTCCAAATGAAGGAAATAGTATAAAAACAAATACTGTTCGATTGGGTGATGGCCACTGCTCATCGGCCGGCTACAGGATTCATGTTCATCCTGTGTAAGAACCTGTTCCTGGGCTGTCCCTGGAGTTGGGCTTCTATTAAATAGTTTTGGGTGTTGGGCATTGATCTCAAATTGTACAAAGTAGAATAAAATCCACAGAAGGTGTCAACTAGCTCTTGGGTTGAGTGAATTTTGGTGCCCAAAGCAGAGGTCAGGGCAGAGATCCGGGCCTTTAGTATCGCACTTGTCACCATATGTCACCAAGATGTATTCTGCTACATTTCTTTGATGAAAATAACCCAAATCAGTACTTATTATTTAGTCTGTAGGAAAGTCTATAGAATTCACAAACTATGGGATATATCTGAAAATTGATCAATCCTGAAGTACTGACAGCCAATCTAATTTCTTGAGACTCAAAAATGTCAGAACAGTACAGATATCCTCCAAAATGACCCCTTTTTGCAAAGTAGACAGTCCGACGTATTTCATAAGAGGCATGGCGAATTTTTTAAAGTTGTAATTTTTTTTGTCATAATTTTTTGGAAAATGAAGAATTAAAAAAAAAATTTCACCAATTTTTTTTTACATACTGTCTCCAGTGCAGTACAGCATCATCATATACCTGGTATGGTGGTGATCAGTGACACTGACTGGTGACAGTATTTTTTTAAATTATTTTTTATTAAAGTTTTTTTCTCTTTTTTAAAGATTTTTTTTCATATTACACTATGCCCAAAGTAGTATAATGTTACCTCAGTAACTACTTTGGAGAAGGGATCAGTTTTTTTTTTGTTTTTTTTTTACACAATTTGATTGCTTATAGCAAAGAATTTATTTGCTACAAGCAAGCATTTAACTGAATGAAATCGATTCATTCGGGTTTTTTTTTTTTTTGTTTTGGCCACAGCAAATCACATGACACGAATGGGCTGTGATTGGCCCAACCTGTGCATGTGATCACTGTGACCATTCACAGCTAAACACACTTGTAGACAATGGATGGGATGAAAGAAAGCCATCCATTGTATACAACTGTCATGTGGCCTGCTGTGATTGGTCACAGCAGGTCACATGGTACTGGGCCGGGACACAGATCGGAGCAGTTCTACTTAGGTTTTGCCTGCAGCTATGTTATGTAAAGTGATGAATAAGTAAAGGGTATAACCACAAGTATAACAGACTTTGCGTGAGACAGACCCCCAATGTCTGCTACATCTTTTGTCTTTGCCCTTGTAGCTCCCCTCTCAGAGTAATTTCCACACAGGTAGCCAGGGCCTCAAAGTCATCCAGCTAACTCCTGAGAAAGGCCCAAAGTGTCTACTCAGGTGGATGCGTGGCCTTAGAGCTTTGTTGCAACATGTCTTTAAATTTGATACTCACTGTAACCAGAGTGTGGTGCCGGGCAGTATGCTCAGTGAGGCAGTAGCCTCAGCCAAGCTGTGTCTGGTGCTCTGTGTAGAAGAGGCAGCCACCATTGAGAGGCAAGGGTCCAAGGTAAATATCTTACGGTCACAGGGTGAGCATGAAGGCAGTCTGTAAGTTCAGCTGGAAAAAACCGCTTCATCCCTGGAGTGGGTGAATAGGAAGAGGTCACGGTAGATGTCTCCAGCGGGGTCGGGAGAGCATCAACCATGCCCATTTTTCTTTAGCAGACCGGATTAGACTGGAGGGTCTATAGGGGTGAACCATCTGATCAGATCTGCCTGAAAATTTGAAAAATTGTCTAATCATGTAAAAGCTGCCTTAGCAAAAAAAAAAAAGGCTACACTACAGGTCATTTATGGTTTGAAACACATATTTCTTTAAACAAAGTATAAAAAAAGGATAAACAAAGTAAATGGGCGTCTCCCTACCCCATTTCAAAAACTGTAATGTTGCCATAAAAAAACATCTTTACTAATGGTCCTGAGCTGGATTGAGTCTTAGTGGTGGGAATTCACATCTATAGTCCACCTTTAGTATGTATGTAGTATATTACTAAATAAATTCCCACAACTATGCTGCCACTAAAGTCAAAAGACACTATTATTCACATACAGCTGGTAAGCAGAACTGGCAAGTAGCAATTTCACCTCTGTTTAGTTTCTGTTTATGAAATTGCTACTTGATCATACAGATTTTTTTATTGCACTTAACAAGCTTGCTAACAATAAAGATGATTATATCTCATACTAATTTTCTGTGAATCTGTCTGGGGGGAGTCTGTGGGATGGAAACTATTAGGTTCAAGCTACCAGAGGGCAAACACATTAAATGTTCTAGATTAACACATTTCTTCAACTGGAACCTAACGGGAACAGTTCCAAATACCAGTTAATATTGGTACAAAATCTTCAGGCTGCTGTTGGCTAAACTTCATCTTTCAGCATGCCAACGACCCAAAGCATACATCTAAATCAGCAAAGGACTGGCTTCCAAATCGGCAAAGGAATGGCTTCACCAGAAGAAGATCGGCAAAGTTTTGGAATGGCCCAGCCAGAGCCCAGACCTGAAACTAATTGTAAATCTGTGAGGTGATCTGAAGAGGGCTGTGCACAGGAGATGCCCTCACAATCTGACTCATACCCAATAAACTGTAATAAAATCAAAGTGTAACCATATTATTTTAGTTTTTAATAATAATGTTTTTTCAGTTGTAAAAGTCACTTTATCCCCTTGGCACCAGCGCCTCCCGGCCCTTTAAGGGTTTCAGAAGCCGGGAGACGGACGTGGTTTTAGGGTCATGTAACCGCTGTGATTCACTGTCACGGTGGTCACATGATCGGGAAAGGTCCCGATCGCAAGAGGAGATCGAGACCTTTTCATGAGTGCTACAGCACATATGTTTTTCTTAATTGCACGCAAATGTGTGGCTGCTTGGCATTTGTGTGCGGCCGGCGCCAAGAGGTTAAAGTCACATTTGAGTTGTACAGGTCACATGGTGGAAAAAGTTCTGAAATTATATATCTTTGTCTCATTTATTTTCATCACAGAAACCTGAGATCTTAACCTCTTTTGTATATACAGTGCTCAGCATAAATGAGTACACTCCAACAGATTTGTCAGAAAATCTTTACATTCCTTTCAGAATACAGGCAATTGACTGCAAACGAGATTTGTTAATTTGCACACATAAAAAAGTATGTTTCCTAAAAAATTAATTAAAGACCATGTTGCAAAAATGAATACACCTCAATGAAAGTCTTAGCAGCAAAGCTAAATTTTAGACAACAAAATCCTAAATTAACAAGAATTCAACTACAGGTGAGTCTAATTAATTAAACAGGTGTCCAGCAGACAGTTGATTATAAAAAGGGTGTTACTTAACAAAGAAGACTCCTTCCCATTTCATGCTGTCAGCAATGCCACCACATGGAAGAGAAATGTCACAGGAAAAAATTTCTTTACACAAGACTACAAGAAGCTGTAAGCTTCTCCGTATTCAAGACTGGACTATATAATGATAGAGCATAGACAGTTGGAATCATTGGTTAGCAACAACATAGAGGTCATGTCCATTTCTGATCACGCTTCTGTCATGATGTGACTACGGGTAGGAGGAGGCCAGGCTAAAATAGCTATATGGAGACTAAATGAAATGCTTATACAGGACCCTGAAAAGGTTAAGGCTGGAAATGTAAATTTTTTTTTTAGCTCAATGAGACTAGAAACAGTTCGGTGAGCTATCAAATTTGAAAGTAAATCCAGTAAAGTCAGAAATTTTAAATATCAATCTTTCAATGTCAGAGAAGTTGAGCTTGAAGGAAAAAATTCCATACACTCAGGAAATATGTGGGAGGTGTATAACTTTGAGCCCTCAGTAAAACTATATAAAAACAGGGTACTTTATCACCTAATCAGTGCGGCTAAGGGTTTGATCCCCAAGTTTTGGCAGGTTCCAGAAGCACCAAGAATTAACAAATGGATAAATACCGTAGAGTAGAATATGTAGTTGGTCAAAATGTAAAACCTCTAAAAGATACACTGAACTGGATGGAGCTGAGGGGGAAGGTAGGAGAGAGCCTTAATGGAGAATCTGAGAGTGAGTAGATTCAGATATAGACAGATGAGAGAAAATATAGATTAGGAAGGAGGATGTGGATGGTGATATTGGGTTGGGGGGAGGGTGGGTAGGTGGTGGGGTTAATGTTGGGGTAAAACGGAAGTATGCAAAATTAAAAACAGAAGCAATAAGCTTTACTTAACAGATTACTGTAGCAAAAAGTGATAACAAAGTAACAAACCATCTTACAGAGCCGTACAGGTACAGACCATCCACGAAAGTGGAGTGGAGCGTTTTCTGATGAGAAGGGTTGAAGAAAATCGCCGTGTAATTCACTGCAGTTGGCTAAAGAAGTAGAAAGCCAAACTAGGGTGATTGTTTATATTGTGACATTTATTTAAAAAAAAATACATAAATAAATATTGACTTAAATCTGCAAGGGGAAGTTCCACCCACTATTGTGACCACAATATGGCATACAGTTGCAAGAAAAAGTATGTGAGCCCCTTGGGATTACGTGGATTTTTGCATGAATTGGGCATAAAATGTGCTCTGAACGTCATCTAAGTCACAACAATAGAAGAACACAGTCTGCTGAACATGATACTACACAAACATTAGATGTTGCCATGGTTTAATTGCACATGACATGTAAACATTCACAGTGCAGGGAGGAAAAAGTATGTGAGGCCCTAGCTTAATGACTTCTCCCAGAGCTAATTGGAGCCAGGAGTGAGCCAACCTTGACTCCAATCAGTGTGATGATATTGGATGTGTTGCTGACAGCTGTCCTGCCCTTAAAAAACACACACCTGTTTTGGGTTTACTGGTTTCAAGAAGCACTGTCTGATGTGAACCATGCCTCGCAGAAAAGAGCTCTCAGAAGACCTACGATCAAGAATTGTTGACTTGCATTAAGCTGGAAAGGGTTACAAAAGTATCTCCAAAAGCCTTGATGTTCATGTGTCCACGGTAAGACAGACTGTCTACAAATGGAGAAAGTTTAGCACTGTTGCTACTCTCCCTAGGCGTGGTCGTCCTGTAAAAATGACTGCAAGAGCACAGAGCAGAATGCTGCATGAGGTAAAGAAGAATCCCAAAGTGTCAGCTAAAGACCTACAGAAATCTCTGGCACATGCTAACATTTTTGTTGACACATCTACAAAAGGGAAAACATTAACCACTTGAGCTTCTGAGGATTTACCCCCCTTAATGACCAGGCCTCTTTTTGCTACTCGGTGCTGCACTAATTCAACTGATATTGCGCGGTCATGCAATGCTGCACCCAAACGAAATTTATGTCCTTTTTTTCACACAAATAGAGCTTTCTTTTGGTGGTATTTGATCACCTGTGCGCTTTTTATTTTTCACGCTATAAACAAAAAAAGGCCAAAAATTTTGAAGAAAAACTATATTTTTTACTTTCAGCTATAAAAAATATATAGTAAACTCAAAGTTGATTATAAATTTAGGCCAAAATGTATTCTGCTACATGTTTTTGGTAAAAAAAATCCCAATAAGTGTATATTGATTGCTTTGTGTGGAAGTTATAGCGTCTACAAACTATGGTATAAATACTGCAATTTACGCCATTTTTCTGCTATACAGCGCTGCGCTAGTTTAACGGACAATTGCGCGGTCATGCAATACGGTACATAAATGAAATTTACATCCTTTTTTTCCCCCACAAATTGAGCTTTCTTTCGGTGGTATTTGATGGCCTGTGCGGTTTTTATTTTTTGCGCTATAAAAAAAAAGGCTGACAATTTTGAGGAAAAACCCAATATTTTGGACTTTTTGCTTTAAAACATGTCCAGTTAAAAAAAAATGCAAAAATCAAATTTAGTCATAAATTTCTGCCAAAATGCATTCTGCGACATGTCCTTGCTAAAAAAAACCCAATACGTGTAAATTAATTGGTTTACGTGAAAGTTATAGCGTTTACAAATGTCGGGAAAGATACTGGGATTTTTAATTTTTATTTATGCTAATAATGGCGCCGATCAGCGACATATGGCGGCAATCAGTGACATATGATGGCGACCAGCGACTTATGGCGGGACTGCGGGACTGCGGCGGACATTTTGACACTGGGGGGGGAACTGACTTGGGGTCACTGACATCCCCAGTGACACCAATACAGTGATCAGTGAAAAAAAACCACTGAAACTGTACTAATGTCACTGGGGAGGAAGGGGTTAACATTTTTAGAATTTGCTGTGTAAGAGGAGTGTTTTACTAGGGGGCGGGGGTGTGTACTGGATGGGGGGAGGGAGGGGGGAGCTGATCGAGGGAGAGAAACTCTTCTCTCCCTCTGCAGCTTGTCGGCGAACTGTCACAGAGCAGGGCTGTGTGTAAACAATGCAGCCCTGCTCTGTGTCAGTGATCACCGCTCATCGCGGGAAAACGGACGGTAAAAACCGTCCGTGACCCAGCGGTGGAGACCCGCTGCTGACACCTGCGGGACAGGTAGGGCGGGCGTGTGCCTCGCGCGCCCCCCCTACCTGTTTTGAAGGCAGCCATTTTAAAACGTGCTTTTGCCTACGAGCTGTTTATATGCGGTGGCTGGGCGGCAAGTGGTTAAACAAAAATGGAGTACATGGGAGGACACCACGGAGGAAGCCATTGCTGTCCAAAAAGAATATTGCAGCACGTTTGAAGTTTGCAAAAGAGCACCTGGATGTTCCACAGCACTACTGGCAAAATATACTGTGGACAGATGAAACCAAGATTGAGTTGTTTGGGAAGAACACACAACACTATGTGTGGAGAAAAAAAGGCACAGCACACCAACATCAAAACCTCATCCCCACTGTAAAACATGGCAGAGGCAGCATCATGGCATGGCAGAGGGAGCATCATGGTTTGGGGCTGCTTTGCTGCCTCAGGGCCTGGACGGATTGTTGTCATTGATGGGAAAATGAATTCCAGAGTTTATCAAGACATTTTGTAGGAAAACGTACGACCATCTGTCCACCAACTGAAGCTCCGCAGAGGATTGGTGATGCAACAGGACAATGACCCAAAGCATACAAGTAATTCAACAAAACAATGGCTGCAACAGCACAGAATACGCAGAAGAGTCCTGACTTTAACCCGATTGAAATGCTGTGGCATGACCTTAAGAGAGCGATTCACACCACACATCCCAAGAATATTGCTACACTGAAACAGTTTTGTGAAGAGCAGTGGTCCAAAATTACTCCAGATCGTTGTGCAGGTGTGATCTGCAACTACAGGAAACGTTTGGTTGAGGTTATTGCTGCCAAAGGAGGGTCAACCAGTTATTAAGTCCAAAGGTTCACATACTTTTTCCTCCCTGCACTGTGAATGTTTACATGTTATGTGCAATTAAACCATGGCAACATCTAATGTTTGTGTAGTATTATGTTCAGCAGACTGTGTTCTTCTATTGTTGTGACTTAGATGACGTTCAGAGCACATTTTATGCCCAATTCATGCAAAACTCCACGTAATCCCAAGGGGTTCACATACTTTTTCTTGCAACTGTACACTGCAGAGCAATGTCCACGAAGGGAGCCCATGCACAAAAAAGCCCACCTACCATGCTGAAAAAGAAGACTACTAATCTAGAGCTATGGACCTAGATAAATGTTTTTTAACTGATGGCTTCAAAGGAGTACAAAGAAAAATGCAATGGTAAGCATTGGTAATTTTTGATAAAATCTTATCCATATATCAGATTCAATAAGATGTAGTGACAGTGGTACAGTGGTACAAGAATCAAAACAGGAAAGAGGGAATGAAGGAAGGAGGGGAAAAAAGGGAGACGAGAACAAAGGAAGGAGGGAAAGCACTAAGGAGGAAAGTAGGGAAAGTTAAAAAGGAAGGAAGGAGAGAAGGAAAAAGGGAAGGAAAGAAGAAGGGAAAGGAGGAAAGAGGGAAAGATTGAGAAAAAGAAGGAAGAAAGGAAAGAAGGAAGCAGGGATTTAAATAAGGAAAGAGGGAAGAAATAAGGAAGGCGGAAAAGAAAGAGTGAAGGAAGGGGGGAAAAAGGAAGGAAGAAAGGAATGCGGAAACCAAGGAGGGAAGGAAGGAATGGAAGATTGAAGGAAGGTAGTAGGGAAAGAAGGAAGGGAAAAATAGGAGTGAAAGAAGAAAGGAGGGAAAGATGGAGGGAAGGAAGGAGGGGAAAAAGTAAGGAGAGAAAGAAAGAGGGAAAAAAAGAAGTAGGGGAAAAATGAGGGAAAGAAGGAAGAAGGGAAAAAAGACAGGAAGAAGGGAAAGAAGGAAGGAGGGAAGTAAGGAATGAAGGGAATGAAAGCGGGAAAGAGAAAATTAGGGAAAGAAGGAAGGAGTGAAAGAAAGAGGGAAAGAAGGAAGGAGGGAATGAAAGAGGGGAAGAATGAAGGAAGGAAAGAATAAAGGAGAAAAAAAAGAGGAAAAGAAGGAGGAAAGTTAGATTTTCCCTCTTTCTTTCTTTCCCTCCCTCCCAGGGAAAGAAGGAAGGTGGTAAAAAAGGAGGGAAAGAAAGAAAGAAGTAGGGAAGCAGGGAAAGAAGGAAGAGGGAAGGAGGGAAAGAAGAAAGGAGGGAAAGAATGAAGCGGGAAAAGAAAAAAGGAGGGAAAGAAAGGAGGGAACAAAGAAGAGAAAGAAAGAGGGAAAACGACGAGAAAGAAGGAAGGAGGGAAAATTTGAGAAAAAGAAGGAAGAAAGGAAAGAAGGAAGCAGAGAAATAGAAAATGAAAAAGGAAGGAGGGAAAGAGGGAAAAAAGTAAGGAGGGAAAAGGAAGTTGTCACAAGTTAGCCTGCAGTTTGTTTATTCGTACTTCCTTGCTGCAACGCTGTTCCTGATCCCTTCACATGTGTGTTTGTCTGTGCTCACCTATGGGCGTCGTCTTCTGTTCTCTGGGTTTTATTTCCTTCCCTTCCATCACTTCCTGGCCCACCTCCTTGTTTGCCTGTTTATATAAGACATTCTCAGTCTTGGCCACTTTGCCTGAGGAACTACCTAGATGTCTGAGCTCCTATGTGTTGCTATTGCCTGTATCCTGCATTGACTACTTGTGTACCAACCCTGGCTTCGCCCTCTGACTGTGCTTGTCTTCCACCTGTCCTGACCTCGGCTAGTCTATCGGATTTCCGTTTGCCTCCTCCCATGAGCGGTCTACTCATCCTCAGCTGGGCGTACCTGGGGGCCCAGACCTTGTCCCAGCTTGCTGCAAGTCCATCCCCACCATCAGGGGCTCTGGTGAAGAAGCAGGCTGGGGCTTAGACTCCATGCCCTGGGGAATCCCAAGTGGAGTATCTAAAAGGGCTCACTGCCACAGGTGCTGACAGAAGTACAGAAGGAATGAGGGAAACCAAAAAGGAGGGAAAGAAGCATAGAAGGAACGACTGAATGAAGGTAGGGGGGAAAGAGTGAAAAAGGGAAGGAGAAAATAAGGAGTGAAAGAAAGAAGGAGGAGAAAAAAGAGGGAAAGAAGGAAGGAGGGAAAAAAGACAGGAAGGAGGGAAGGAAGAAGGGAAAGAATAAAGGAGGGAAAAAAAGAGGAAAAGAAGGAGGAAAGTTAGATTTTCCCTCTTTATTTCCCTTCCTCCCAGGGAAAGAAGGAGGTGAAAAAAAGGTGGGAAAGAAAGAAGGAGGGAAGCAGGGAAAGAGGGAAGGAGGGAAAGAAGGAAGGAGGGAAAGAAAGGAGGATAGAAGGAAAGAGGTAAAGAAGGAAGATGGCAAAGAAAGAAGGATGGAAAGAAATAGGGATAGAAGGAAGGATGGAAAAAAAGGAGGAAGGAGGGACAGGAGACTGGAGGGAAAAAAGAAGGAAGGAAGAAGGAGGGAAAGAAGGAAGGAGTGAAAGAAGGAAGGAGGGAAGGGAAAAGGGAAAGAAGGAGGAAAGGAAGGTAGGGAAAAAAGAAAGGAGGGAAAATAAGGAATGAAGGAAGGAGGGAAAGAAGGAAAAGAAAGAAAGAAGGAGATGAAGAAGGAAAAGAAAGAAAGAAGGAAGGAGGGAAAGAAGGAACGAGGGAAAGAATGAAGTGGGAAAAGAAAGGAGGGAATAAAGGAGAGAAAGAAAGCGAGAAAGAAGGAAGGAGGAAAAGAAAGAAAGAAAGAGGTAAAGAAGGAAGAAGAGAAAGAAAGAAGGAAGAATGGAAAGAAGGAAAAAGGGAAAGAAGGAAGGAAGGAAGGATGGAAAGAGGGAAAGAAGGAAGGAAAGATGGAAAGAGGGAAGGAAGAAGGGAAAGAAGAAAGGAAGGAAAGAAAGAAGGAGGGAAAGAAGGAAAAGAAAGAAAGAAGGAGGGAAAAAGGGGACGAAGGAAAAGAAAGAAAGAAGGAAGGATGTAAAGAATGAAGCAGGAAAAGAAAAAAGGGAAAGAAAGGAGGGAACAAAGGAGAGAAAGAAAGAGGGAAAAAGGAGAGAAAGAAGGAAAATAAAAAAAGAGGGAAAGAAGGAAGGAAGGATGGAAAGAAGGAAGGAGGGAAAAATTAAGAAAAAGAAGGCAGAAAGGAAAGAAGGAAGCAGAGAAATAGAAAATGAAAAAGGAAGGAGGGAAAGAAGGAAAGAAAGGAGTTAAAGAAAAAGGGAGGGAAAGAAAGAGGGAAAGAAGGAAGGAGGGAAAAAGGAAGTACGGAAGGAATGAGGGAAACCAAGAAGGAGCAAAAGAAGCACGGAAGGAAAGATTGAATTAAGGTAGGAGGGAAAGAATTAAAGAGGGAAGGAGAAAATAAGGAGTGAAAGAAGGGAGGAGGGAAAAAAGTAAGGGGAAAAAGAAAGAGTGAAAGAAAGAAGGAGGGAAAGAAGGAAGGAGGGAAAGAAAAAGGGAAGGAAGAAGGGAAAGAAGAAAGGAGGGAAAGAAAAAAGGAGGGGAAAAAAGTGGGAAAGAAGGAAGGAGGGAAAGAAGGGAGGATGGAAGGAAAGAGAGAAAGAAGGTAGAAGTGAAAGAAGGATGGAAGGAAGAAGAGAAAGGAGGAAAGTAAGGAAAGAGGGAAAGAAGGAAGGAGGGAAAATAAGTAATGAAGAAAAGAAGGAAGGAGGGAATGATGGAAGAAGGAAGAGAAATAAAGAAGGAGGGAAAGACGGAAAGGCAAAAGGAGGGAAAGAAGAAAGAAATGAAAGAAAGAGGGAACAAAGGAGAGAAAATAAGGAAGGAGGGATAGAAGGAAAAGAAAGGAGGGAACAAAGGAGAGACAGAAAGATGGAAAGAAGGAAGGAGGAAAAGAAAGATGGTAGGAGGGAAGCAGAGAAAGAAGGAAGGAGGGGAAGAAGGAGTGAAAAGAAGGAAGGAGGGAAAGAAAGAAGTTAAGAAAGAAAGAAAGAAAGAGGGAAAGACGAAAGGAGGGAAAGAGAAACAGGGAATGAAGGGAGGAGGGAAAGAAAGGAGGATGGAAGGAAAGAGGGAAAGAAGGAGGGAAAGAATGAAGCAGGAAAAGAAAGAGAAAGAAGGAGGGAAAGAAAGGAGGGAACAAAGGAAATAAAGAAATAGGGAAAGAAGGAGAGAAAGAAGGAAGTAGGAAAAGAAAGAAAAAAGGGTGGAAAGAGGGAAAGAAGGAAGAATGGAAAATTTGAGAAAAAAAGTCCCCTTGGGACAAGCTGGAATATATTATGGGTCCTGCGCTCAATAGATCCAACCCTAAGCAAACCCAATCCCTCTGGCACAACTGGTAATGAATAGCAAATACACCACCAAGAAATTTGCAGACACAGGGTTAAATGAAACAAGAACAATTTTATGGAGAATGAAATGCAGTGTAGAGGGGTGGGGTTCCCCTTTCAACTTCAAAAAATTACTTTTCTTCTTTGTGCAATGCAGTAAGTTTGGTCTGCCACTAGAGGGCTTCACAGCCAAGAGTCTCCGGATGGCAGAGCCGCACTTTAAGCAGAATACAACTGATATCAAACAAATAAACTTACTTATGCTCTATCAATGAAATGTATTACCCACACCGGTGTATGATTCTGCTTCTGAGGAGCGTTAGCCAAAAATCACCTCAGAGTCAGAACAGAATGCAATAAAAAGGTACCTCTAATAAGGCTACTAAGCCAGATTCCCCCACTTCAGTCCTTGTAACGGTGGAGCTCTAGTTGGTGCATGTTTAGTCCTTACAATGAAGTAAATAGCAGATGAAGGCTTCTTTGGAGTTTCAGCTGGTGTGGGTTACATCAGATTTCACTAGGTTTCTGGGCTGAGAGGATCCAACCTCTGTGTCTAGAAGCAACACAAAGCACCCCAATATTAGGAGCAGTCGCAGGATGCAATCTCCCAGTATGTGTCAGTCCCCGGGGCAGACAGTCTCAATTACACTGGTGGTGAGGGGCAAAGCAGGCAGGGGGATCTGTGGCTTGCACAGGGCCCTGGATGGGTGAGATCCCAGCAGTGGGGTGCGGATGTCCCAGTCTATATGCAAAGTGTAAATGGTGTGTCTTACTCTCTCCCAGTGGGACAGCTCACCAGACTCTGAACACACAGCAGGGTCCCTCTATCTGCGCTGAGTGCTGTAGTGCCTCCTCCTCTCCTTGGACGGGCTCGACGTGTCCCTGTCTTTCTCCAGCCTCGTGTGTCTCTCCGTTCTCCCCTTCTCTTCCTGCTTCCTCCCCTTCCCAGCGTCCTTTGCTGAGAGCCCTTTGCTGTGAAGTGGACGAGTCATGAGCTTGGCAGAATGCCCAGGTTTTACAATAGGGGAGGGAGAGGGAGGACCGACTGCAGAACGTGTGATTCCTTCTGAATTCTCTTGTACAAGGAGCCTGCTACAGAAGGAAGAAAGGAAAGAAGGAAGCAGAAAAATAAAAAATGAAAAAGAAGGAGGGAAGAAAGAAGGAAGGAGGGAAAGAAATGAGGGAAAGAAAAAAGGAGGGAAAGAAGGAAGGAAAAAAGCAAGGAAGGAAAGATTGAAGTAAGTTAGGAGGGAAAGAATGAAGGAGAGAAGGAGAAATGTAGTAGTGAAAGAAGGAAGGAGGGAAAGATGGAGGGAAGAAAGGAGGGAAAAAAGTAAGGAGAGAAAGAAAGAGGGAAAGAAGAAGGAGGGAAAAAAAGACAGGAGGAAGGAAGGAGGGAAATAAAGAAAGAGGGAAAGAAGGAAGGAGGAAAAGAAAGGAGGATGGAAGGAAAGAGGGAAAGAATGAAGGAAGGAGAAAAAAGAAAGAGGAAAATAAGGTGAAAAGTTAAATTTCCCTTCTTTCTTTTCCTCTTTCTCAGAGAAAGAAAGAAGGATGTAAAGAAAGGAGGTAAAGAAAGAGGAAAAGAAGGGAGCATGGAAGGAAAAAGGGAAAGAAGGAGGGAAGGAAGAAGGGAAAGAAGGAAAGAGGGAAAGAATGAAGCAGGGAAAGAAGGAGTGAAAGAAGGAGGAGGGAAGTAAGGAAGGAGGGAAAGAAAGAAGTTAAGAAAGAAAAACGGAAAGAAGGAAGGAGGGAAAGAAGTGAGGATGGAAGTAAAGAGGGAAAGAAGGAAGGATGGAAAGAAAGATGGAAAGAAAGGGGAAGAAGGAAGGATGGAAAAAAAAAAGGAGGGAAAAAATGGAGGGAAGGAAGGAGCAAAAGAAGTAAGACTAGAATATGGAGGGAATTTAGGAAGTAAAGAAGGAAAGAATGAAGGAGGGAAATGAAGCAGGGAGGGAAAGAAGGGAGGATGGAAGGAAAGAGGGAAAGAAGGAGGGAAGGGAGAAGGGAAAGAAGAAGGATGGAAAGAAGGAAGGGGGAAAGAAGGAAAGAGGGAAGGAGGGAAAGAAGGAACGAAGGAAGGTGGGAATGAAGGGAAAGAAAAAGAGAAAGAAAGAAGGAGGAAGGTGCGAAAGAAAGAGAGAGGGATGGATTGAAGGAAGGTAGAAGGGAAAGAAGGAAGAAAGGAGAAAAATAGGAGGAATAGAAGTAAGGAGAGAAAGAAAGAGGGAAAGAAGGAAGGAGGGAAAAAAGAGCGAAAGAAGGAAGGAGGGAAAAAAGACAGGAAGAGGGGAAAAAAGGAAGGAGGGAAAGACAGAGGGAAGGAAGAAGAGAAAGAAGGAAGGAGGGAAAGAAAGAAGGAAAGAAAAAATGAGGGAAAGAAGGAAGGTGGGGAGGGGCCAGAACATGGCCAGAACATGGCGCTGTGAGCAGCATGAGCTCCAGGTGACCGCCACTCACTAGAGCCTAGTTCCTGACAGCCCAGAGCTTTCTTCCTTTTGGTGGTGTTTGGCAGTCAGTCATTGTCCCGGCAGTGGCCTTGTGGAGCTTGGAGACCCTGCAGGAGCTGGGCCCATGGTAAGGCAGGATGGTCAGCGGCGTTTATGTGATCCACAGGAGTACAGGGATCTCCGTGAGCTGAAAGCAGGAGGCGGCAGCTTGAAGTTCCCAGGTGACAGGTGACTTCCCATGTGACAGAGAAGTCTTAAAGATCCAGGAGAGCAGGAGGCTAAGTGCATGAAGAGGAGATAGGGCTCTGATGGGATCACACCCTGTGCTGAGCCACTAACTGCAGGACTCCCAGATCTTTGCCAAGCCTCATGTATGTCTGGTAGTTTGGCTTGGATGAAATGGCGGGAAGCGAAGTGCAAACAGGGACCGAAGGGTCGGTTCGGAGGGTGATGGTGAGTTACCGTGGGTACCAGCAGGACATTTAAGTTTCTATTGCCCTGATGCATGTTTGATAAACATACCTGAGCAGTGGGGATGCTCTCTTAGATTGCTGGAATTGTTTAACCTAAACTGGCCCTAAAAGAAATTGATTAGGATTAACAATCACAGAAGAAAAAACAGGGACTTTTCTCAGAGACAACAAATTTGTATTTTAATAGAGAAACTGGGATACTAAGACCTATGTGACAACTATCAGAAGCCTGTGAGCATTGAAAAGTAACAGGAATACCGAATAGGAATGAAAAGTAAACCAGCTAAAGGAAAGGGCTCAAATCCCCCGAATGTCAGTAAAATTAAAAAATACATGTCTCCTCAGAAGAAAAGACCAGAGAAGCAAACCAGGGAAAAACAGCAAGAAAGAGTAAGAAAATTAGACGGGGATTAATCCAGATTGTCATCTGGGTCCCGGGAAAGGAACTAGATCAATGAATCGATAAATCTGGACAGTGCAATGCAACAAAGTGTCACGGAACAACAAAAGGAGGTATGTTACAAATCCCTACAAAAACTGAGATGGCGGAAATGTTGGCGAAATTGGAGATGTTTATGAAAAAGGAGATGGGGACACTTCATAATTTGGATCGCATATTAACGCGAGTGGAAGAAGTAGAAGACAATTAATCAATAAATTAGAAACACAGGAGGAGGAGATGCGTAGAGAACAGAGAAAGCTCTAATATAAATTGATTGGAAGATCAAGAGAACCGCGATAGAAGAAATAATCTAAGGACTACCAGCAGAACAGGGAGAGGATCTATGGGAGAAACTAAAAAGAATGTGTAATCCAATAATGGGAAGATCAGCGATAGAAAATTTGAAATTCCATCACTATGAAGACAGAGAAAAGTTTGCGTGATATTACCGAAATAAAATATAAGGAGACAAAGTTGCATATTTTCGCTGACATTGCTCTAGAGACACTGGCTAGAAGATTGCTGAAACCGCTGCTGGAAAATATGAGAGAGAAAAAAGTTCGATATAATTGGGGCTTTCCAGCATGCTTGACTGAATGGAAAGAAGGAAAATTGGCAAGACTGAGGTTCCCAAACATTCTTAGTGATTTTTGCAAGAAATTAGATTTACAGAAAATAGACCTTGAAGGGACCTAAAGAGAGTGGAGGACAAAGGTCAGGAAAGAGGCAATGGTTATCTAAGAAAAAGTGTGGGGAAGCATGGTGTGGATGGGGGAGGACGGGGGGGGGAGGGAAGTTTGGGGATAGGTTTCACATGAAGCACGGTATGTCCTGTTTTTCTTTTCTTCTCTCTTTCTCTGTCTGCCCCCTCCCGGTCCTCTCCTGGATGCACCATGGTTCCTTTGCCCCTGTTACCTTCCTCCCCAGTTTGAGTCTCACCCCAAATTAGGAATCGCTAGTGGGAAAAACCCAGGACAGATTCCAGGGCTACAGGTAGGCATGAGGATTGTAAAGGAAAGGAAATGGGAGGGTAAATAGAGGAGGATTATAGGGGAAAGGGAGGGTGGGGAAGTGGGAGGTGAAATGTCCATATCTGTGCCTCTCTGATGGGAAATTTGGTAGGGTAGTGGAATAGCAATAGAAATGAGCGTGAATGACTTAAAATGTGAAAGGATTAAACTCTCGGACAAAAAGACATAAGATAATGAGGGAAATTCACTAACATTCCATTTCTACAAGACAAACATATAACTCATGATACAAATGTTCAGCTGTATACGAAGTATTACTCAACTATGCCGACTCTCCAGTTAAAATGGCTAAAGGAGTAGCAATTGAGTTTTCAAAAGCTGTTATTTTTTACCCTTGAAGGGAGATTGGAGGACCCAGAGGGCCGGTTTCTATTCCTGAGAGGAAAATTATAAGGACTTTAATATACTGGCCAAATATGTACTGTCCAAATAAAAACTTAGTAACATTCTTGGAGGGTATGTTAAGACTTTCTGAATTTAAGAAGTCTAGTCTGGTTGTGGCAGGAGATTTTAATTTGCGTCTGGATCTGAGGATGATGCATCATCAGGTACGTAGAGATAAGGTGGTAGGAATTTAAAACTATTGAAATAGATTATATCAATGTCAATTGATGGACACTTGGAGAGTGAAACATCCAAAAGAAAGACCTTTTTATTCTCTCCAGTACATTGTTCGTATTCAAGATTGGATTATATAATGATCGAGTATAGACAACTGTTGTCGTTGGTCCATCTCTGATCATGCTCCTTTCACAATGAGACAGGAGGGGACTAAAATGGCTATGTAGAGATTAAATGAGATGCTTATACAAATTCCTGAAATAGAGAAAAGGCTAAGGCAGGAAATTTAGCAAATGTTTTAGCTCAATGAGTCACAGGCCACAATCTAAAAGGCACATAAAAACATATATCAGAGGAATATTGATTTTAATAGGGGCAGAAAAAAAAAAGAAAGAACAGGTGAAAAAATAAAATGGTCATGCAGTTAGAACAGTTACATAAAAAGAAGATAGCTACAGATTTATATCAGAAGATAATCTAAAGAGAAGAACTAATGGAACAGGAGTCAAGTCTTATGGAACAGGAATAGAGAAGGCTACTTAATAGTGTCTCAAAAGAAAGATATCAGTGGGGGAATAGACCCTGAAAACACTTAATGAAGAGGCTAAAGGAAAAGAAATCTAAAAACTTCACAGAAAAAATTAAAGATGGTAAAGAACTGATATTGCTAGTAGGTTCCAAAACTAGTAGTAGGCTGGATGATGGGAGCCCCAGAAATAAAAAAGAAATAGAAGACCAAAAGAAGAGAAATAGGCAGATATACTTAAATGAGGCAAGATGCCACGAAAAGCAGAAGAAAAGTTAGAAGCCCTAGCCCTAGTTTTCACATTGTAGGTATTTCTAGGACTTCAAATTTTTCATTAGTTATTCTTGGCATCTCTGCCTCCTTTCAGTATTTCTGCCTATTTATCTTCTTTTTGTCTTCTTTTTCATCTTCTATTTCTTTCCGTGGGAAATTACCTTGGCCCTAAAGAATACAGCTGCAGGAAAGAGCCCTGGTCCAGATGGCTACATTAAAAAACATAGAGATTCTCTTGATCTGTGTGGTTATATGAATGCAATAGGAGAGGGGTTGGAAAACTATCATACTAGAAGTAGAAGGAGAGGGTGAACTCCAATCTGTGGATCAATCAGCCTGGGAAGATATATCAGAGATCCGGAGGTCCCCTTAAGGTTGGTATGATTATCAGCCAGACTCCAAAAGCTCCGTCCCTCTGGTGGTGATAGGTGAGCACTACAGGGATCCTGCAAATGGATTTAGCTCCCAATGGGAACCAAAAAACAGGTGCCCATAGTGTAGTATTTTAAAATATATTTATTAAGTAGAACTCAAATAACAGGCAGGGTAGTAAGGCTGTGTACAGTACATATATTATAGCAGAGTACGCAGCAATGGTACTGACCCTAAAATTAAAATGGCCACGGGGCTGTCTCGTGGCTCCGGGCAGAAGATGACGTCATGCTCTGTCGGTTCCTCCTAAGGCCTTTCGTGTCCAAGCACATCATCAGAGGGGATACCAACCAGAGCATGACAGACGTCCATCTGATTTATCCTGAATCGCGGCATTCGCGCATGCGCAGTACGGCGCCGCCATTTTGCCGGAGTTTATGGAGTGCGCATGCGCGGCTCCATAGACGCCATTTTGCCATAGGTTAAAAAGCATATGCAGTTCCTGATAAAAAACGGTTGTTACCAACATTAAGTGGTACAACCAAAACCTTATAACCTTACATTAGGGGTCAAATAGAGATGAGGATTACAAACTAATGCTAAATATAATAGATGGGTAAAGTATCAGACCCATAAAAATGCTATTTAATAACCAAATGATAATCAGGATTATTATACTCTGCATTACGGCAAAAGGGCACAAGGGGGTGCTAACTCCAATCGGAATACAGCACTAATAATGAAATATACTGCAGAAAGAAACAACCTATTATATAGTTGTAAAAAATATACATGAATGTTTCATAATATATAATAGAACATATATTACCAATATCAGGATATGTTATAAAATTTCCTAAAAAATCATAATAAGACTCAATATAAAATCGATAAAAGATAAAAATTAAAATTAAAATAGTATAAAAGAGACAAAGGAAAAAATACACCAGGAATCATGGGATATTCGAAAACCTTATAGGGCGAAAGATGTATGGCTTATTAATAATCAATTGTTTGCAATAAAGCAGTTGACATCAATTTCTATATTGTGTCCTAGTGGGTGTAAAGTACCCAGTTCATATACCCACTTAGTTTCTGCTTGTGACACTGCACGCATTTTGTTCATGCCTCTCCAATGTGGAGTGATGATATCAATGGCCGTAAACTTAAGCGAGGTGGGATCTTGATTGTGATAGATCCTATAATGATTAGATAAGGCATGGTCCTTGTATCCTTTCTTAATGTTGGATACATGCTCGCGTAAACGGTCACGTAATCTCCTAGTAGTGCGACCCACATACTGTTTTAAACAAGGGCATTGTAGTAAGTACACTATGTACCTACTATTACAAGAAATAAAATGCCTTATAGTATATGTTTTACCTGTAACATGTGAATTAAATGTATTTACCCTGCGTTTCCTGGTATTACCACATTTACAAATAACGCACCTGTTACATGGATGAAAACCCGTTAGGTCGGCAAATAATTTTACATTTTTAGGGGGGTCAATGACATTAGGTGCCAGACTGTGTCTCATAGAGGACGCTCTCCTAAACACAATTTCTGGTTTGTCTGGCAGAATATTACTCAAAATTGGATCAGTTTTAAGAATATCCCAATTCTTTTTTATTATTCTGCTAATAGATCTATGCTGGATTGAAAATGTTGTAACGAATGGGCAAACTTTTGCTTGTATAGGTCTAGTACTATTCTGTAGCATTGCATTCCTATCAATATTAGCTACATTGTTAAGAGTGTTTACCAGAATATTATCGTCATATCCTTTTTCAAGGAATCGGTTTTTCAAAATATTGGCCTGAGAATGGTATACCTCTAGATCTGTACAATTTCTCCTAATCCTCATGAATTGACTTTTAGGTATATTAGCCAACCAGTTAGGGTGGTGACAACTGTTGGTAGGGATATAGCTGTTTCGATCCGTATTCTTGAAGAAAGATTTGGTTATAATCCTTCCATCAATGTTCATGAGTGTTAAATCTAGAAAATTTATCTCTTGTTTACTGTATGAGTAGGTGAGGTGAATATTTAATTTGTTGTTGTTCAAGGTCCCAAAAAAGTTAATTAAGGATTCCTCATTACCATTCCATACCAACACAATATCATCTATATATCTTTTATAAATAGTCAATTCCGGCCATTCTCTAGCATATATCAAATCTTCCTCCCACCTTGACATAAACAGGTTAGCAAGACTGGGGGCAAATTTTGCCCCCATGGCCACTCCCTTAATCTGCAGATAATGGGTCTTATTGAACCAGAAATAGTTTTTCATCATGGCAAAATCCAGAAACCGCAAAATAAAATCTTTCTGTACAGTGGGTACAGTGCTGTAATGTGTCAAATAAAAATCAGCGGCCTCCATTCCATCACAGTGGTTAATATTAGTATACAGTGAAGTTACATCCGCTGTAACCAAAAATGTGTCTGGGGAGATATTAACATTGTTGATAAGGTTCAATACTTGCTTGGTGTCCTTTAAGTAAGACGGTGTCTGTATAACCAAAGGCTGCAAAAAGAAATCGATGTATTCTCCAATTTTTGAGCACAAAGACCCAATTCCACTAATTATAGGGCGACCTGGTGGTTTAATGGGGTCTTTGTGAATTTTGGGCAATATGTATAAGATGGGTAGTTTAGGGGCAGCAGGAATCAAAAAAGCCTTCTCTTTCTTATTTAGTAAGTGATTATCATACCCATAATTAATGATGTCCTTAAGAGACCGTTTATAGCTAGTAAGAGGGTCCTTTGTTAGTGGGACATATGTGGTCCGGTCTTTCAAAATATTTTCGACTTCTGCTATATAGTCAGTCTTATTGAGTACCACTACCCCTCCTCCTTTGTCCGCTGGTCTAATTACAAGATCTTTCTTTTCCAAGAGTGATCTCATGATTTTATAATCTCCTGATCCATCAAATGGCCGCTTAACGGATAAATTGCCCAATTCTTTAAGAACTTTATCTTTAAAAATATGAACATGAGAATTGGTTTGTGGAGGGGGGTTAAAAGTGGAGGCATTCCGTAAATTGGAATGTATAAAATTATCGTAAGTGATGATATTATTATTAGGACGATTAGCAAAAAACCTTTTTATAGATAGTTGCCTGGCGAATTTATGTATATCCATGTATACTTGAAATTTATTCAGTTTACTGGGAGGGGCATATTTAAGTCCCTTATCGAGCAACCTAAGTTCATCATTAGTAAGTTCTTTATTGCTGAGGTTAAATAACCCTTTATCCGCTACATCTTTCTTTTCTTGTTTGTGTCTATTTGTCCTCCTCCCTCCCCTCTTTCCTCTGTGGTGTTTCTTCGTTTTCGTGTATTGCCATTCCCTAAAAAAGGCTGTCGTGAATTATTCCGATTAGGATTCTGAGGATTAGTGTTTCTATTGGGAGTCATAGGAGGTGCCTGATAGCCATAAGATTGATTAGGAGGTGCCTGATACCCATAATTTTGATTATTCCTTCTTGGACCTTGCCAAAACTGTCCATTATGAGATGGTTGCGTCTTTCTATTATTATTATGTTGGCGTGGAGGTGGATAATAGGAGTTGTCATATTGGCGTGGAGGTGGATAATAGGAAGAATTGTCCCCATCAGGCCTCTGAAAATTATCTTGTCGCTGAAACCCATTTCTCTTGGGAGTATAAGTTTGTGTATATGCCGGTGTGTTCATAGTAGGGTGCCAACGGGAACCAATATTTTCATCATATGGTTCATATAGAGGTTCAAATCTATTGAAGGTGTTGATATTATAATGTTGAGTCTTTTGGTTATCAGTATGATATATAGGTCGAGGTACAGAACCTGAAGTGTTAGGTCTAGGATTAGTAATGGTTTGTACTGGTTGGATCTCCTTATTTTGCCAATTAAATACAATATGTTCAGAATAATCTTTATGATCCCTCTGGTATTTTTTCCTTTTCTTAATTTTCTGTTCTCTTTCTACTCCTTCCAGATGTGTTTTAAGTCTGTCTGATTCTATTTTATATTTCTCATTTTCTTTATATGGCATAAGTTTCTCACGCACTAGGTTAATTTCATTGTCAAGATTTATTAATTTCTTCTTTTTCCTTAAAATGAGAAATTTAAGTAGATCTATACCAGCCGCATTAAAAAATTGATACCATTCCAGATGCCCTTTATTATCATCTGAATCAGGGGGGACATCCCATCGTAAAGATCTTGGCACCATTTGTTCTTTTACATATTTGTCTAGAAAAGAGATATCCCATAGTGTTTTTATTTCAGCTGTGGTAAGATTTTTCAGGTGCAGAAAGAGACCTTTAAGATCATCACTGTCACTGTCAATAGTAAAGAAATCCTCAGATAACTCTGTCCTAGATAATCTGAGGTCAAATATATCTCCCATCTTAAATAGTGATAGAAAAATATTTATTACAATTGGATATATAAAAGAGCCGCTACAACTTAGCACTGGATATATAGAAACGGATAAGGATGGTATAAAGTGAGCGCTCCTAACCAAGCAGCTAGCACTAAAGGTAATCACAGTGTACCCATAAAAAGCAGAATAATAATAACAGAGTGCAGCGCTACGAAATAAGTGCAAAAAGCAAATAGTCCGTGGTAATTCACGAAATAAAAATATATAGTCCCAAGAAAAAGCTGATGAAGACCAGGAAGCAATGGAAAGACTGCGCACTCACCGGACGCGCATGGAAAATGCACATAAATGAATATCTCCTGGAATCCTAGAGTAGAAGGAGAGGGTGAACTCCAATCTGTGGATCAATCAGCCTGGGAAGATATATCAGAGATCCGGAGGTCCCCTTAAGGTTGGTATGATTATCAGCCAGACTCCAAAAGCTCCGTCCCTCTGGTGAAAAAATCATAATAAGACTCAATATAAAATCGATAAAAGATAAAAATTAAAATTAAAATAGTATAAAAGAGACAAAGGAAAAAATACACCAGGAATCATGGGATATTCGAAAACCTTATAGGGCGAAAGATGTATGGCTTATTAATAATCAATTGTTTGCAATAAAGCAGTTGACATCAATTTCTATATTGTGTCCTAGTGGGTGTAAAGTACCCAGTTCATATACCCACTTAGTTTCTGCTTGTGACACTGCACGCATTTTGTTCATGCCTCTCCAATGTGGAGTGATGATATCAATGGCCATTTTAATTTTAGGGTCAGTACCATTGCTGCGTACTCTGCTGTAATATATGTACTGTACACAGCCTTATTACCCTGCCTGTTATTTGAGTTCTACTTAATAAATATATTTTAAAATACTACACTATGGGCACCTGTTTTTTGGTTCCCATTGGGAGCTAAATCCATTTGCAGGATCCCTGTAGTGCTCACCTATCACCACCAGAGGGACGGAGCTTTTGGAGTCTGGCTGATAATCATACCAACCTTAAGGGGACCTCCGGATCTCTGATATATCTTCCCAGGCTGATTGATCCACAGATTGGAGTTCACCCTCTCCTTCTACTCTAGGATTCCAGGAGATATTCATTTATGCGCATTTTCCATGCGCGTCCGGTGAGTGCGCAGTCTTTCCATTGCTTCCTGGTCTTCATCAGCTTTTTCTTGGGACTATATATTTTTATTTAGTGAATTACCACGGACTATTTGCTTTTTGCACTTATTTCGTAGCGCTGCACTCTGTTATTATTATTCTGCTTTTTATGGGTACACTGTGATTACCTTTAGTGCTAGCTGCTTGGTTAGGAGCGCTCACTTTATACCATCCTTATCCGTATCATACTAGAAGGGCAGGAGTGTGCTGGTTATAATACTTTACTAAACTTTGATACAAAATAAAGTATTAGCTCCTTCAGGAGCTGATGCCGGAGTGTATACATCTGGATGCTTGAGATCATTGCTCCTCTTACAAAGAGTAAAGCGAGAAAAACAGCCAACAACTTTCCTGTCGATTGATGCTGAAAAGGCATTAGATAGGGTTGAATGGGGATTTATGTTTGACATGTTAGAGGCTTTAGTCCCTGATTTATTAAGAATTGAGTATACCAGCAGATGCTGAACAGGCAGACTCAATTCAATCAGTCAAGACCTGTCAGTCTTCAGAAAGGCACCCAGCAAAGCTGATTAGAAAGAGTCTACTTATAATTTAAAATAAAAAGCACACCTATATTATAATTATTTATTTATTTATTTATTTTTTGCTGTTTCTCCAAAAATGATCAGCCAACTAATGCATTTCTTAATGAATGTCATACATACTATTTTCAAATGTCAAACATTTTCACACTTATGTCTCAAATAATTTGAATGTCTAGTTCTAATTTCCCAATATAGTTATATATCTTCATTCTCTTTAATCATGTAACTATTCAACATTCTAGCTCAAACTCTATCTGCTACAGTGGCTTAGTGGTTAGAACTCAGAATTTACAGCACTTGGGTCATGAGTTCATGGCCGCACCTGTCTGGAGTTTGCATGCTTTCTCTGTACAGATGTGTTTCTGCCAACACTCCAAAGACATGCTGTTAGGTTAATTGTGCCTAGTACAGTATATGTGTGAGTTTCTGGCCTTAGATTGTAAGCTCCTTGGCATTACAGACTATTGTGAATGGACAAAATATTGAGGTCAATTTCCAGGGTTCTGTCAGTGCCAGTGATCAATCAATAAAGATTTTGGCTACTAAGTGGAAAGGGAGTAAATCTTACCTGCCTCCTGTTCTTCTGACAAGATTGAAACTTTCAATTTTCCTTCTGTTTCTATTTCATTGCAACTTTGTTTCTTTTCTCTTAAGCTATGTTCACACTAGCTTTGTCAGCAGACGTCAGACAGGCGTTTGGGAAGCGTTTTTAACCTAAAATGCCTAAATTAAAACGCCTGAAAAATTGCCTATAATATTTTGCACATCTGCTAAAACAATAATGCTCAAACGCCTGAAGAAATATTAATGTGATAGGGAAGGGATTGGAAGTTCTTTTTAGGATTTACCATGCTTCACAAAGATGGAGCCGAAGATGTAAACTTTTTGATTGGTTTTGGTTGCGCTTTAAGTAGAAGTGAAAGCAAGTTGGGGATTGTCTGGAATTTGGGGATGAGAAAAGCATTGGTATTATTAAAGATAAAGATTAATAAATAAAAAGAAGCTTAAACTTCAGCTCCGAAGTTTAATATACAACAAAACATCTTTTCCTCGGGCGTTTTGTTTTAGCAGATGTGCAAAATATTATAGGCAAATTTTCAGGCAAAAAACCTCAAAACCAAACAATTTTGACTCCATGACTTTCAAAGCTTTTGAAAGTGACCGCTGGTATGCTGAATACACGATTCAAATAAATGTCAAGGGGCACCTTTTTTAGTCAAGACTGGCCAAGCAGATTACAGTCCATTCAAAGGGCTGGCGGTTAGGCATGTTTTCTCATATTATGAATTCAAAGAGCGTGGAAATAATGTTTTGGCTGCTATACAGATAACATTAACGTTATTTTATTAGGCCTTACCCTGTGGAATAACGTCCCAGAATACTTTCGGATCGAGTTGCGCAATCAAATGTTGAGAGCTATTTGGAAGGATTTAAAACGGAAAATGACAGATTCTTATAGTAATTTTAATTTCTTGAATCTAACACATAATTTTCAGCCCACTTGTAGCCTGGTTACAGAACCTGGGTGCTCATCAGGAAAGTAAAATAACGGTTTGCCAAGTTGGGTGAAGCTAAGGGGAGGCAGCCCTGAAGGGCAACAGCCGAGAGGGCAGACCATCTTGGAGGGGTTGGTGAGGGTAGTGAAGGAAGGCTTCACAGCTTGTTGAGGATTCTATAAGCAGAGGCATGATCACCGGGTGTCAAAGAATTAAAATTCACTGATGCCAGAAGTCTGCAAAGCAAAATAGGTGAATTGGAAGTTTTTTTGCATGAAGAGAACTATGATATGATTAGCATTCTTTACATGACCGAGCCATAAATATTCCTGGCTATGTTCTCATTCAGAGGGACAGGGTCACCTGAACGGGATCTAGTGTGATGAGACTTCTTGCACATATCTAAAACAATAAAGGTTCTGTCACAGTGAGAGCTGTGAAAAAGACTACCTCAAGAGTTTGTTCTGGCCCGCTTAAAAAAGGCCTGAATTCTTTCTTGGATACACAACATTTGATCCAATTGCCTCTCGGGGGATCAGGGAGGAATTTATTTCCTTGCAGCATGTGTGCTTTTTTTGCCTATGCACACCAACTGTGGGTATAGGATTATCACTTTTTTGTATTTTAATGGATGGACTTTTGTCTTTTTTCAGCTAGACTAACTAAAGAGCAGAAGCTAGAATGCCTCTGCCAAATGTAACTTTCAACCCTCGCAAAGTCTTCCTCCGACCGTGAACGTTGATCAACCCAAGAATCAGATAAACCTGATAAAAAAAAAAAGGGTGCCCCCTTGTTTTGCTGTCTAACATCACCAAGTCAGGTTCACTTGGTTGTCAAATGGGAATTTTCTCAATTCCATTTAAAATACATTCTGGCTACTCGTCCTGAGTGTTTGGCAGTTGTGGAGACTTTTTAAAAACCTTTTTAATCCAAGTAGCAACATCTACTTTCCAAGACATCTACTTTCTAGCACATAGCATGTACAAAATACATTCTTCTGAGAAAATAAGCTTACATGCACAGGGGCAAGATATGTTTAGAATTAGAGTGTATCAATGGGACTAATTAGGCCTTATAAAAATAAATGCTTGATTGCAAGTCCTCCTTTCAATCTCGGGGCGAAAAGTCTTATTACCTCATATAAATTTTATTATCTTCTATTGAAAGATGTTAACCGAAACAAATAATATTCATGTTCACGGAATTAAACCTACCGAGGAATTGGAGAAATCATTCTTCAATTTCTTTTATAGGAGGTTAATTCTTTTGGCAGGGGAGGTACAAGGAGAAGGTTAAATTATTTGCTAAATTGCAATTTTAAAGGAAAGCTGTGGTGTGGAGTCGTCCAAAGTTTTGTTAAGGATTCCCTTCAACATTCGATATCCTTTTGAATGATTGCTGTGAAATAGGAATAATGATGGTAAAGATCATCTTATGTTGAATGGCCCACTTTACATGTAAAGTTTAAAAGCTATTAGAAAATAAAGCAAAAAACGATGTGGACTACAGGTCATATGGCGCTACGCGCTGAGCATTTACTTTATTTTATAGTTAATATTAACTTCAGTTCTTGAGGGCGATAATAGCAAGCAAAATCGAAAAAACAGTGTGAGTAGAAGGGAAACTTTCCAAGAGGAAATGCAAGAACATTGTCAAGTCTCTTTCTGGGCCGTCCAGAGAAACCAGTTTCATTCTCTTTATCTGTAATACCCAACGGGAGGAAATTCCTTCCCTTCTGTTCCTTTCCTTCCCCTTCCTTTTTTCCTTCCTCTCTTTCTTCCCTTCATTTCCTATCTTTTTTTCCTTCCTTGCTTAGTAAAGAAAGGAACCCAGACGTTTTGGGACTATCTTTTTGATCATCTCCAGTTTCTCTATATTTCATATTTCACAACAATCTCTGGTCTAAAGTTAACTCATAAACATACAGCCCCCCCCCCTTTCCATCCTAAATTCCCTTCCTTTCTTTTTTCCTTCTTTCATTCCTTCCTTCTTTCATGCCCTTCTTTCCTTCCCACCCTCCCCTTCCTCCCTTCCTTTTTTTCCATTCTTCCCTTCCTACAATTCCTTCCTCTATCCTTACGTTTCTTTTCTTTAATTAAGGAAGGAAAAAACTAAAGAATAAGGGAAAAAAAGGAAAGGAAAGGGGAGGCAACTCTCCTTTCCTTTCCTTTTTCCCCTTATTCTTTCCTTTCTTTCTTTCTTCCTTAATTAATTCCTCCCTCCATTTTTCCTTACTTCACTCCCCTCCCCTCCCCTTCCTTCCTTCCTTTGCTCCTTTCCTTTCTTTTCACTTTTTTTCCTCTCCTTTGTTTTTTTCTTTCCTTTTCTTTTTTCCCTTCTTCTTTTCTTTCTTCATTTCCTTAATTCATTCCTCCCTCCGTTTTTCCTCCACTCCCTTCCTTTCTTCCTCATTCCTTCTTTCCTATCATCCCCTCCCTCTTCCATCCTTCCATTCCTTCCCTCCCATTTTTATTTTTTTCTTTCCTTCCTTCTTCTTTTCATTATTCCCATCCTCCTTCCTTCCTCCTTACCGCCTTCCTTTTTCCCTCCTGCCTTTTTCCTTTCTTTCCTCCTCTCCCTCCCTCCCTCCTTTCTTTCCCTCCCTCCCCATCCATCCTGAATTTCTTCCTTCCTAACTCTCCTTTTTTTTCTTTCATTCACGCCATCATTCTCCTTCATTCACCATACTCTTCGTCCTTCCATCCTGTTTGCTTCCTTCTTTGCTTCCTTCCCTCCATCCTTTCCTTCCCTCCTTTCCTTTCCTTTTCTTTCCTCTCATCTCCTCTCCTCTACTTTCCTTTCCTTTCATTTCCTTCTTTCTTTTTCTTCCTCTCCTCCTTCCTTCTTCTCCTCCCCCTCCCTTTCTTCCTTCTTCATTTGTTCTTTCCTTCATTCCTCCCTCCTTCTTTCCTTTCTTTCTCCTTCCTTATTTCCTCCATCATTCCTTCCTTCCCATTCTCCTTCTTTCATTCCCTCCCCTGTATTTTCCTTCATTCCTTTCTTCTTTCCTTCACTCCTTCTTTCCTCCCTCCCCATCCTTCCTTCTTTCATTCCGCACTTCTTTCCTTCCCTTCCTTCTCTCCCACTCCTTTCCATCCTCTCTCCTTTGCTTTTTTTTTCTTTCCATCCTTTTTCCCTTCTTCTATCCTTTCTTCATTCCTTAATTCATTTTTCCCTCAATTTTCCTCCCCTCCCATCCTACCTTCCTCATTCCTTCTTTCCTTTCATCCCCTCCCTTCCTTCCTTCTTTCCTTCCCTCTTTTACTTCCTTATTTCCTTCCTTCTTTTTTCTAATTTTTCCCAACCTCCTTCCTTTGCTCCTTCCTCTTCCTTTCATTTCTTCCGTCCTTCTACCCTCTCAACTTCCATCATTCCTTTCTCCCTCCTTCCTTTCTTTTTTACACTCCCTTCCTTCCTCCCCTTCAGTCCTTCCTTCCTTCAGTCCCTCCATCCTTTCCTTCCTTCCCTCCCTCCCCTTCCTTCCTGTATTTCTTCCTTCCTAACTCTCCTTTCTATTTTCATTCACTCCATCATTCCATCCTTTCCTTTCCTTTCCTCTCCTTTCCTTTGCTTTCCTTTCCTTTCCTGCACTCCACTCCTTTCCTTTCCTCCACTACTCTCCACTCCTCTCCATTCCTTTCCTTTCCTCCACTCCACTGCACTCCACTCCTCTCCTTTCCTTTCCTTTCCTCCACTCCACTAATAAAAGGAAAGCCTTTCCTCCACTCCTTTCCTTTCCTCCACTTCACTCCTTTTTTTTTCCTTTCCTTTTTTTTCCTTTCCTTTCCTTTCTTTTGCTTTCCTTTCTTTTCCTCCACTCCACTCCTTTCCTTTCCATTTATTTCCACTCCTTTCCTCCACTCCACTGCACTCCACTCCTTTCCTTTCCTCTGCTTCACTCCTCCTTTTCTCCCCTCCCCTCCACTCCTTTTCCTTTTCCTTTCCTTTCCTTTTCATTATCCTTTTCTCCACTCCACTCCACTCCTCTCCTTTCCTTTCCTCTACACCACTCCACTCCTCTCCATTCCACTCCTTTCCTTCCTCCTTCTTTCCTTTTTTCCTACTTTTCTTTCTTCCTTCCACTCCTCCCCTCTCTGTCCTTCCTTTTGTTGATGGAAGATAGGAGAGGAAGGGGATGGAGGAAAGGAAGAAAGGAAGGAATGATGGAAGGGGAGGGAGGAAAAAAGGAAGAAAGAAGGAAGGAAGGAAGGAAGGAAGGAAGGAAGGAAGGAAAGAAAGAAAGAAAGAAAGAAAGAAAGAAAGAAAGAAAGAAAGAAAGAAAGAAAGAAAAGAAGAAAAGCAAGGGGAAGAAAGGACAGATGGAAGGAAGGAGGGATAGGAGAAAAGAAAAAAAAAAGAAAGGAAGTAAGAAGTTGGATATAAGTTATGAAGGAAGGAAACAAAGTAAAGAAAGGAAAAGGAAGGGAGGAAGGGAAGGACGGAAGAAGGCGGTGAGAAAAAGGAAAAGAAAGGAAAGAAAAGCAAAAAGAGGGAAGAAGGAATAGTAGGAAGGAAGGATAAACATAAAAAAGGGATTAACGGAAGGGAAAAAAAAGAAAGAAAAGAAAGGAGAAGGGAAGAAGGAAAGGAAGGCATGCAAGAAAGAAGCAAGGAGGGAGGAAGAAATAGAAGGAAATGGAAAAAGGAAGGAAGGAAGGAAGGAAAAAAGGATAGCGAAGAAGAGGGGAGGGATTTCCATCAAGTATTCCGGAAGTTGGAAGGAAAAAGAAAAGTAAAAGAAAAAGGGAGGGAAGAAAGTAAAGAAAATAAGGAAAAACAGTGAAGGAAGTGAAGGACGGAAGAAAAATAAGGAAAGCGAAAAGAGGGGAGGAATGGGAGACAGGAAGGAAAGTAGGCAGAAGGAAATTTCTTTTCTTTTCCATTCATCCACCAAGAAGGAAGAGTAAAGAAGGAAAAAGAAAGTTCCATTCTTGCTTTCTATTCCTTTCATCCTTTTCTTGAAATGTCAAGGGGCACCTTCAGGTTTTTTTAGTCAAGATCCAATTCTTCATGCTCTTTTAATAAACTAAAAAATATATAAAATATAAAAAATTTAAATATAAAATATAAAAAATATATAAAATATAAAAAGATATGCTCTTTTAATAAACTAACATTTTAAGATTTGGCAGGTTTTAGCGCAGCACAGATCATTCAAATTTGGAAGTAAAGCAGGCAGTTAGGAATAATGTTTTCGTGTTATTGAAATTCCTGTGTGTGTTTACAATTTCGTTCTCATCCCAGTTTTGATCACGTTAATGTTGTTTTATCAGAACTTACGTCATTGCGTTTTAGATCTACTTTTAAACATATTTTCGGTCTCATGTTTTTAACCTAACTTAATTGTAGTAAATCTGCCCCAGATTGAGAAAGCCAATTTGTAGGCCAAGGAGATAAGCTTCGCCAACCAGGAGGCAATAATATTTTTGAGCCCAGATGTCGCCATGATGTTAAATTTTAATGCTTGACCCCACTTTCTGTGTGATGAAGGCCACATGTGGTAGGTCCGAGAAAGGGTTCTTTTGATGAAGGGTTCTGGCTGTTGAAAACAAGGAAAGCAATTTTCAGCGAAAGTGGCAATTTTGCTTGAAAGCATCTGATGCAAACACTTCAAAACAATCCCTTAGGTAGGTTTCAACCAAGTTGCAGCTTGATGGAGTATTGGATGCCCATGGCAGAGAGAGCAGAATTGTGAAGAGATTTTATACACAGCAACCCTGTGAATTTACTCCACCCAAATTACTTGTGGAATAGACAACATTGTGTTGAACAAATGGAGGAAGGATTGTCGTCAAGGACTGTTTGCCTAAAAGTTTCCTGCAACCGAGCACATTGGCAGAAAAACCTCGTTCATAAAAACATTAATCTTATTTTTATGAAGTCTGTCATATTTGAAGAGATTGTCACACAACATTAATGACAGGTTTCAATATTGCAATATTAAAGACAGGTTAATGTGTGCGCCATTGCAAAATTACACGTTGCGGTGTGGTTCCAAAATTAAAGCATGCACTAATTTCAATTTTAATGAGCTGAAATCACACCACAATGAATTGCATTTGTGTCCACAATTGTGGTTCATGTGTGATTCATATGCAGTTTATAAAAGAACTTAGGCAAAGCAAACTGCCTAAATGAAAACGCCTGAAAAAGTGTCCATATAATATACTTAGAAAACGATCAGCTGCCTAAAAACGTGAAAAGAATATACGGAAGAATGTGCCATGCTAAAGCAAAGATGGAGAAACATCTTCCTTCCTGTGAACTTTTTGATTTTGGTGGAAAAATGGGATGAAGGCTTCATCCAAGATCAAATCAAAGCAATTTTCGGTACTCCATGTGAATTAATCTTAAAGATATAAACAGTGGCTTCAAATCAGCGGCTTCATTAAACCACAAACCCTGATGGGCCAAAAATCACAACCCGCCAGGGCTGACTCCAAGACTTTCAAAACTTCTTTTTCAGCAACCGCTACTTTTCAACCCATTAAAGGGTTCTTGGACACTCACAGAATGCAAAAACACAAAGTTATTCCTAAGACGCAGGGGAATAAATGTAAAGTGAAAATATTTTTTTTTTTACACTAAAGTTGTCATAACACTTCCAGACTGGATTTTGGGCTCCTCTTAACTTAAAATGTCCAAACACCATTATTAACTTTAAGCAGCTGAAGATAAACTGATAAATGCTCTTCTATTCCATTTCCTAATTTTTCTCTCGCTTTTGGCAGGTTTAGCGCAGCCCATTCAAATTAAATTAATTAAATTAAACCAGGCAGTTAGGACGTTATGAATTCCAAGAGAGTGCATTTATTTGGCTAGTATATTTATTTATCATATAAAAAAAAGTGTAATCCCTGTGCAACAAGGGAAAGCAGGTAACGAAACCTGTAATGCGATCACATTTTGCTTGACTCTACAAAGTTACGAGCTATTGCCTCTTGGTCCACTCTATTTTGATTGATTAATAATGGAAAATTGAATGACAGATTGAATGACAGAAATTTTTTTTTCCCGATGGCTTGCCCCCATGCATCCAGAACCTAACTCAAAATTTGAGCCCACCAGTGTTCTGTACCCTCTTGGGTGGGAACTGTGCTGACATCCACGAAAGGAAAATTGCAATATATATCTGCAGTTTAATTTTCTGTTTTCACAGTTGGGAACAAACGCCACATACTGTTAAATTCTGGCTTAAAAGCAGAAGCAAGTATCCCCCCTTGCAGATACTTTGGGTGGACAGTTTCACAAAGCCAACCTAAACAGACTTGTAGGCTTTACAAAGATGCTTTTTGGACCGAGGACATGCCTGGAGACTCAGGACATGCCAGATTTCGCCTTGATTGTAAAGGATTTCCATAATCCATATCATATGTAAGGTAAACCAAAATTCCTCAATTTTTTTCCTTCCTCTTCCTTCTTCCCCTTACGTTCCTGCTTTTCATTAATTACAACATTCTTTCTTTTCTTCCTTCATTCATTTATTTTTTTTTCTTAAATCTTTTTCCTTCCCTTTCTCAATTGTTCCATATTATCTTCTTTCCTTCATTTCCGTCTTTTTTTCCTCCCTCTGTTAATCCATTCTTCCTTTATTTCTTCCTTCCATCCCTCACCTGTCTTTTCTTCATTCATTCCTTTCTTGATTACTTCCTTCCGTCACTCACGCTCCCGTTCTCCTCTTTCTTTAATTTTCTCCTCCCCTTAATTTTTTTCTTTCCTTTCCTTTCCTATCCTCTCCTCCACTCCTTTCTTTTCATTTCCTTTCCTTTCGGAGCTTCACTCCACTCCTTTTCTTTCCTTTCCTCCCCTCACACTCTCCTCCACTCCTCTTTTTTCCTTTCCTACCCTCCCCTCAACTCCTTACCTTTCCTTATCTAAAATTCCTTTCCTTTCTTTTCCTTTCCTTTCCTTTCCTTTCATTTCCTTTTCTTTCTTTTCCTTTTCTTTCCACCTCTTACACTCTCCTCTCTTCTTTTTTCCTTTCCTACTTTCCCCTCCACTCCTTTCCTTTCCCTTCCATTCCTCCCCTCAAACTATCCTCCACTCCTCCTTTTTCCATTCCTAACCTCCACTCCTTTCCTTTCTTTTCTTTGCCTTCCCTCACACTTTCCTCCACATCACTTTTTTCCTTTCCTACCCTCCCTCCACTCCTTTCCTTTCCTCCCCTCACACTATCTTCCCCTCCTCTTTTTTCCTTTCTTGCCTTCCCCTCCTTTCCTTTCTTTTCCTTTCCTTTCTTTTCTTTTTCTTTCTTTTCCTTTCTTTTCTTTTCCTCCTCTTACACACTCCTCTCTTCATTTTTTCCTTTCCTACCTTCCCCCCCACTATCCTCCACTCCTCCTTTTTCCTTTCCTACTTTCCCCTCTTTTTTTTTCCTTTCCTTTCCTTACCTTTCCTTTTCTTGCATCACACTGTCCTGCACTCCTCTTTTTTCCTTTCCTCCCCTCCCCTCCACTCCTTTCCTTTCTTTTTCTTTTCTCTCCTTTCCTTTCCTTCTCTTACACTCTCCTACTCTCTTCTTTTTCCTTTCCTACCCTCCCCTCCATTCCTTTTCTTTTCCTTCCCTCACACTCTCCTACACTCCTCTTTTTTCCATTCCTACCCTCTCCTCCACTTCACTCCTATTTGGTCCTTTCCTCTCCTCCCCTCCACTCCACTCCTTACCTTCCCCTTCCTTTCTATTCTTTTCTTTTCCATTCCTTTCCTTTCCCTTCTCTTACTCCCCTCACACTATCCTCCACTCCATTTTTTTTCCTTTCTTTCCTTTCCTCCCCTCCTTTCTTTTCCATTCCTTTCCTTACCTTTTCTTTCTTTTCTTTTCCTTTCCTTTCCTTTCTTTTCCTTTCTTCCCCTCACACTCTCCTCCACACTTCTTTTTATCCTTTACTACCCTCCTCTAATTTCCTTTCCTTTTCTCCCTTCACACTCTCTTCCACTCCTCTTTTTCCTATCCTCCCTCCCCTCCCCTTCTTTCCTTTCCTTTCTTTCCTTTCCTTTCCTTTCCTTCCCTCACACTCTCCTCCCACACCACTTTTTTCCTTTCCTACCCTGCCCTCCACTCCACTCCTTTCCTTTCCTCCCCTCACACTATTTTCCACTATTCTTTTTTCCTTTCTTGCCTTCCCCTCCTTTCCTTTCCTTTTTTTTCCTTTCCTTTCCTTTCTTTTCCTTTTCTTTCTTTTAATTTCCTTTCCTCCTCTTACACTCTCCTCTCTTTTTTTTTCCTTTCCTACCTTCCCCTTCACACCTTTCCTTTCCCTTCCTGCCCTCACACTATTTTCCCCTCCACTTTTT